>NC_052152.1:91148522-91748522 GCF_902713615.1 Scyliorhinus canicula | reverse complement strand
TAACAACATTCCAACATTCCAACAGCAACAACCAATAACAGAACAGCAATAACAGTAAGTATATACAATAGTGGCGATAATTATAGTACTAGAACAGTAGAACCATAGTGAACATATATAGAACAGCCTTACGTAGCCATATGTGGCTCACCACATTCACCCCCAGTTAAGAAGAAAGTCCGGCGGGGGTGAAGCGGACTCACAAGTTCAGTCTCACAGGAGGATGAATTGTTTGCTACAAACGCCTCAGCTCCAGCTGCGGCGTGGACACTGGCGTCGAGACCTTCGGCTCCGGGAGCACATCGTCCATACAACAGGGTCCCAGACAGGGTGATGACTCAGAGGCAGGGCTAAAGGGCCCTCTGGGAGATTTTGCTGAAGGTGTGAGTGGGTAGGTGAGTGGGGAGGTGGCTGGGAGGGGCGCGGTGATAATGGGTACGGGGGTACCCATGGGAGCCAGGTCCCGAAGGGAGACTGTGTCCTGTCGTCCATCGCAGTGTGCCACATGCGTGTACTGAGGGTTCACGTGCAGAAGCTGAACCCGCTTGACCAGGGGATCGGCCTTATGGCTCCTTGCATGTTTCCGTAGGAGGACCGGCCCAGGTTTTGTTAACCAGGCCAGAAGCGAGACCCCGGGGATCGACGTCCTGGGAATGACAAATAGACGGTTGTGAGGGGTCTCGTTTGTGGCAGTACACAGAAGCGACCGGATGGAGTGGAGCGCATCAGGGAGGACCCCATGCCAGCGGGAGACTGGAAGACTTCTAGACCGTAGGTCCAGAAGGACGGCCTTCCAGGCCGGAGCATTCTCCCTCTCCACCTGCCCGTTCCCCCGGGGGTTGTAGCTGGTAGTCCTGCTCGAGGCGGCACCCTTACTGAGCAGGTACCGACGCAACTCATCACTCATAAAAGAGGCGCCCCAATCACCAAGTATATAGGCGGGGAAATCAAACAGGGAGAAAATGCTGCGCAGGGCCTTGATGACAGGGGCAGAGGACATATCAGGACAAGGGATTACAAACGGGAAGCGGGAGTACTTATCAACAACGTTGAGAAAGTACACATTACAGTCAGTGGAGGGGAGTGGCCCTTTGAAGTCCATGCTGAGTGTGGTAGTATGACTGGAGATATTACAGTAACTAGCAATGCCGAGGCACCATTGGTGGAGAAGGCTCGCTGCTCATTGGCCCAATGGTATGCAACACTAGTCACCCATTGGCTGGAGCTGCAAGGTAGCTCCGCCCTGTAAGGCGGGGTATAAGAGCCCGTGTGTTCCCCACAGCTTCCTTTCTGTACCTGAGCTGCTGGGGAAACATCTTGTCTATAAAAGCCTTCAGTTTCGGACTACAACTTCGCTTCTGTGGTCATTGATAGTGCATCAGTTTAATAGACAAGTTTTAAAGGATGGAGCTGCGCATCAAGCAGGAGTGTCTACAACTCAGCCCCCACGCGGCTACCGCAGCAGCAACCTTTATGCACTGGTTAGCATGTTTCGAGAGCTACCTCGGCACGGCAGAAAGTACACCTACGAGGGAGCAGAAACGACAGATCTTGCACTCGAGAGTGGGCCCGGACATCTACACGCTTATCGAGGACACTACGGACTATGATTCCGCAATGGAACTACTCAAAGGACATTATATCCGCCCAGTAAACCAAGTCTGCGCCCGGCACCTACTGGCAACGAGATGGCAGAGCCCTGGTGAGTCACTAGACGAGTTCTATCGTGCGCTCCTCATGCTAGGGAGAAACTGCAGCTGCCCACAAGTTTCGGCGAATGAAAATACTGAACTATTGATCCGGGACGCTTTTGTTGCGGGTATGCAGTCCCCACAAGTCTGGCAGAGACTGCTTGAGAAAGACACTCTGGGCCTCAAAGAGACACGGGCCCTCGCTGACTCACTGGACGTGGCCTCCCGAAATGTCCACGCCTATGCCCCCGGCCGCGCGGCGGCCCCCTGGGCAGCGTGGAATTTCCCCTCAGCGGACACTGAATCGCCTCAGGCCTGCGCTGCGAGACGCCCCGGCAACCCCGCTGGGCCCTGTTGCTAGTTCTGTGGGCAGGCGAAAACACCCCCGACAGCGCTACCCTGTCCGTTCGGCAACGTGTAAGGGGTGCGGCAAAAAGGGCCATTTCATGGCGGTCTGCCAGGCCCAGGCGGTCGCTGCGGTCCCGGGCAGCGAGTGCGGATCGCCACTCCAACCCTCTCCACGGGCCCCGAGCGGCCCACGAACATCGCCAGCTTCCTCCCTCAGTGCCACATGGGGCCTCTGGATGCCGCCATCTTGCGCTGCTGATGCCACGTGCGGGGGATGGGCAGTGCCATTTTGTTCACCCCCAGCCATGTGCGACCAGTGGGCGCCACCATCTTGGACCAGCTCCAAGGACCCCAGCACGGGTGACCACACACCGCCCGAGGACGATTCTGAACTCCTGCCACGATTGGCATCGGTGACCTTGGACCAGTCTCGACCCCGCACTCTTTCCACAGCGACGACGACGGTATTGATCAACGGGCACGAGACGTACTGTCTGCTCGACTCTGGGAGCATGGAGAGGTTTATACACCCTGAAACGGTAAGGTGCTGTTCTCTTCCTGTCCACTCCGTCAACCAAAAATCGCCCTGGCCTCTGGCTCCCATTCAGTTGCAATAAAAGCAGCGAACCTCACGGTCCAGGGAATGGAGTTCAAGAATTACAGGCTCGACGTCTTCCCCCACCTCTGCGCAGCCACACTCCTAGGGTTGGATTTTCAGTGCAATCTACAGAGTCTAACGTTTAAATTCAGCGGCCCTATACCCCCCCCCCCCCCCCCCCCGACTGTCTGCAGCCACGCGACCCTCAGGGTCGACACCCCCTCCCTGTTTGCAAACCTCACCCCGGATTGCAAACCATCGCCACTAGGAGCAGACGGTACAGTGCCCAGGATCCGACATTCATCAGGTCCGAGGTCCAGCGGCTTCTGAGGGAAGGGGTCATCGAGGCTAGCAACAGCCCCTGGAAAGTCCAAGTTGTGGTGGTAAAGACCGGGGACAAGATCAGGATGGTCATCGACTACAGCCAGACCACCAACAGGTTTACGCGACTGGATGCGTACCCCCTACCCCGTATATCCGACCTGGTCAACAGGATCACGCAGTACAAGGTCTTCTCCACGGAAGACCTAAAGTCCTCCTACCACCAGCTCCCCATCCGCACGAGTGATCGCAAGTACACTGCGTTCGAGGCGGATGTGCGGCTCTACCACTTCTTAAGGGTTCCCTTCGGTGTCACAAACAGGGTCTCGGTCTTCCAGCGAGAGATGGACCGAATGGTTGACCGATACAGTTTACGGGCAACATTCCCGTATCTCGATAATGTCACCATCTGCGGCCACGATTAGCAGGTCCACGACACCAACCTCCACAAATTCCTCCAGACCGCAAAACTCCTGGGGCGAATTTCTCCGACCCCACCGCAGGGTCGGAGAATCGCCCGGGGCCGGTGAAAATCCTGCCCCCACCGTCGCCGGAATTTCAGGCCACCCAGGAATTGGCGGGAGTGGGAATCACGCCCCGCCGATCGGCATGCCCTCCGCACCGATCGGTGAGCCCCCTGCGGCGATTCTCTGGCCCGCGATGGCCCGAAGTCCCGCCACTGAGAGGCCTCTCCTTTCAACCACCTCTGGTGGCGGCAGGATTGGCGGCGCGAGCGGGCCCCCGAGGTCCTGGGAGGGGCGCGGTGGCCAGGCCCGCAATCGGGGCCCACCGATCGGCGGGCGGGCCAGTGCAGTGGGGGCACTCTTTTTCTTCAGCCACCACCACAGCTTCCACCATGGCGGAGGCGGAAGAGAATTCCCCCTACCGCGCATGTGCCGGCGGTGACGTCAGCGGCAGCTGACACACCGGCGCATGTGCGAACCGGCGAAGGCCTTTCGGCCAGCCCCGCGCTGGGCAACAGGCGTCAAAGGCTGTTGGCGCCGGTTTTGGCGCCAGTCGGCATGGCGCCAACCACTCCGGCGCGGGCCTAGCCCCCAAAGGTGCGGAGAATTCTGCACCTTTGGGGAGGCCCGACGCCGGAGTAGTTAGCGCCACTCCACTACGCCGGGACCCCCCTGCCCCGTCGGGTAGGGGAGAATCCCGGCCCTGAACCTAAAGTACAACAAGGATAAATGTGTGTTTAGCACCGACTGCCTAGCCATGCTCGGCTACATAGTGCGAAATGGAGTGATAGGCCTTGACCCGGAATGCGTGCGCCCCCTTATGGAGTTCCCCCTCCCTCACTGCTCCAAGGCTCTGAAGCGCTGCCTTGGATTCTTCTCTTATCACGCTGACAACGCCCGTCCTCTCATCCAAACAACTACTTTCCCCCTGTTGACGGAGGCCCGCCAGGCCTTCAGCCGCATCAATGCAGACATTGCAAAGGCCACGATGCGCGCCATCGATGAGTCCCTCCCCTTCCAAGCTTGCACTCTGCACAGATTTGGCAATCCCTGGTCACAGCCCTGACATCCTCAGTGGAGTAGGGAAGGTTGCGGGTCTTGATGAAGTGAAGAAGCCAGGTGACCCCCGGGTGACAGAGGTCGTTGTGGATGGCCCGTAACCAGTCTGTTTGTGCACTGGCGCGTATACCGCGGGACAGGGCGTCTGGGGGCTCATTGAGCTTCCCAGGGCAATACAAGATGTCGTAGTCACAGGTGGAGAGCTCGGATCTCCACCGCAAAACTTGTCGTTCTTAATCTTGCCCCGCTGTGTGTTATTAAACATGAAGGCAACTGACCGTTGGTCTATGAGGAGAGTGAATCTCCTGCCGGCCAGGTAATACCTCCAATGTTGCACAGCTTCCACAATGGCTTGTGCCTCCTTCTCGACGGAGGAGTGTCGAATCTCGGAGGCATGGAGGGTATGGAAAAAAAGGCGACAGGCCTTCGTGCCTCATTGAGGGTAGCGGATAGGGCAAAGTCAGACGCATCGCTCTCCACCTGGAATGGAAGGAATTCATCCACAGCGTGCATTGTGGCCTTGGCAATGTCGGCTCTGATGCAGGTGAAAGCCAAGCGGGCCTCAGCTGTCAGGGGAAAAATGGTGGACTTAATGAGTGGGTGGGTCTTGTCCGCGTAGTTGGGGACCCACTGGGCATAGTACGTGAAAAACCTCAGGCATCATTTCAGGGCCTTGGGCCAGTGGGGAAGGGGGAGCTGGAGATGGGGGCGCATGCAGTCGGGGTCGGGCCTGAGGACACCGTTTTCCACTACATAACCGAGAATGGCTAGCCGGGTTGTGCGGAAAACACATTTCTTCTTATTTTAGGTTAAATTAAGGAGTCGGGCGGTGCGGAAGAATTTGTCTAGGTTCGCGTCATGGTCCTGCAGGTCATGGCCGCAGATGGTGACATTATCCAAGTACGAGAATGTGGCCCGCAGCCCGTACTGGTCCACCATTCGGTTCATTGTTTGTTGGAGGACCGAAACCCCATTGGTGACGCCAAAGGGGACCCGGAGGAAATGGAAGAGGTGGCCATCTGCCTCTAGGGCAGTGTACTGGCAGTCTTCCGGCCGGATAGGGAGCTGGTGGTACACGGACTTCAAGTCTCCCATAGAGAAGACTCGATACTGCGCAATCTGATTGACCATGTCAGATATGCGCGGGAGGGGGAACGCATCGAGCTGCGTGTACCAGTTGATCGTCTGACTGTAGTTGACTACCATCCGGTTCTTCTCCCCGGTCCTGACAACCACCACTTGCGCTCTCCAGGGGCTGTTCGTAGACTCGATGATCCCCTCCTCCAGGAGCTGCTGAACCTCTGACCTGATGAAGGCACTGTACCTTCTGCTCTGGGTGGTGCCGGGCTCACAGTCTGGGGTGAGGTTCGCGAAGAGCGAGGGAGGGGCGACCTTCAGGGTCGCGAGGCTGCAGATCGTGAGAGGATGCAGGGGTCCCCCGAATTTTGGAGTTAGGCTTCTGAGGTTGCACTGGAAATCTAAACCGAGCAGGAGGGGAGCACAGAGATGAGGAAAGACGCGAGCTTAAAGTTAGTATACTCCACGCTTTGTATTGACAGGTTAGCGACCCAATACCCCCGGATCTGCACGGAGTGCCAACCGGAGGCGAGGGATACAGACTGCGAGACGGGGAGGACCCGGAGGGAGCAGCGCCTTACCATATCCGGGTAGATGAAACTATCTGTGCTCCCGGAGTCGAAGAGACAGGACGCCGCCTGTCCGTTGAGTTTGACGGCCATCATAGAATTTTGCAGATGGTAAGGCCGGGACTGGTCGAGCTGGACTGAGCTGAGGTAATGCAGAGGACTATCTGTGGCAGCAGCGTGATCACAACATGATGTCGGCCAAGATGGCGGCCCCCACAGGTCGCATGTGGCGGGTTGCATCGACGACGGCGGCCAAGATGGCGGCCCCCATGGGTCGCACGTGGCGGGCTGTGTCGATGACGGCGGCCAAGATGGCGGCCCCCACAGGTCGCATGTGGCGGGTTGCATCGACGACAGCGGCCAAGATGGAGGCCCCCACGGGTCGCACGTGGTGGGCTGCGTCGATGACGGCGGCCAAGATGGCGGCCCCCACAGGTTGCACACGGCGGATGACGCGTCGGAAGGGGCGGTCCCAGCAGGCACGATGCCACGTTGCGAGGTCTGTGAGCCTCAGGCTGGCCTTGACAGGCTTTTGATTTTGGGGCTTTAGAGCGGCTCAGACAGACCTTCGCAAAATGACCTTTCTTGCCGCACTCATTACACGCAGCGCTGCATGCCGGGTAGCGCTGCTGGGGATGCTGGCACTGCCCGCAGAAATAACAGCAAGGTTCTCCGGAGCTGGCCGGCAGCCGCGTGGCGCAGGAGTGAGGTACGCCTGGGTCGGGTGATGGCTTCGCCTCTGACGTCCCCGAGGATGCCGCGTGGTCAGACGGGAAGGCCTCGAGGCTCTGGAAAGCCACTTCCAATGAGGTAGCCAGCTTCACTGTTGCCTCGAGGTCGAGAGCCCCTTTTTCGAGGAGGCGCTGCCGGATATAGCTGGACTGGACTCCAGCCACATAAGTGTCCCGAATCATTCGCTCCGAATGCTCCGATGCAGAGACCGCCCGGCAGTTACAACTGCGGCCGAGTACCCTCAATTCACGAAGATATTCTGCGAGCGACTCACCCTGGCGCTGATGCCACGTGGTCAGGTGTCGAGCGAGGACCTCATTGACCGGCCTCATAAACTGTCCCTTGAGTCCGTCTACAGCCTCCGTATACGAGGCCGCGTCCCTGATTAACTGAAAGATCCTGTGGCTCACCCGGGCGTTGAGGAGACGCTGTTTGAGTGCCAGGGAAACCACAGCAGTGGAGTCGAGGTAGGCCTCGAAGCAACTGAGCCAATGCTCAAAGATAGACGACACTTCAGTGGCCTGCAGGTCCAATTCAAGATGTTCAGGTTTGAGGGCAGCATCCATTATCAAAAAAAACCTTTAGTCTATTCAATTGATGGACATCAATTCAGTCGAGACGCTGAGTAGTCGTGAACCGATGCTTTAATAGACTAAAAGTGTGCTAACCTGTGGCTCCTCCCGCACTGCAAGACTACCCCAGATCGAGGGGCTTTATACCTCCTCCGAGGGGCGGAGCCACAGGCGGAGCCAACAGCAGCACCAATAACAACATTCCAACAGTACAACAGCAACAACCAATAACAGAACAGCAATAACAGTAAGTATATACAACAGTGGAGATAATGATAGTACTGGAACAGTAGAACAATGGTGAACATGTATACAACAGCCTTACATAGGATACGTGGCTCACCACACAGTCCAATTGTCTTCAGGGTAAATGACAAACCCCTTGAAATGGAAATCTACCCTAGGGCTTTGGTGAACCATAGTGGGCGAGCACAAATTCCATTATCTTTGTGTAGGAACTAAGGGCGCGATTCTCCGCAAATGCGGCGAGTCGTAAAGGCTGCCGTGAAACTGGCCGTGTTTCACGGCAGCCTCCACGCCCCCTCCCGGGACCCGATTCTCCCCCCCCGGGCGGGGCTAGCAGCGCGGCCCCGTGAAGCACGGCATCGCGGCCTTAGCGACCGTCGCTAAGTCCGCGCGCCAAGCGTCACGACGGCTGACGTGCACGATGACGTCAGCCGCGCATGCGCGGGTTGGACGGCTCCAACCCACGCATGCGCGGATGACGTCATCACGCAGACGCGTCAAACCCGCGCATGCGCGAGCCGTCATGCCCCTCAGCCGCCCCGCGGACTGATCCTGCGGGGCGGCGGAAGAACAAATAGTGCGCGGGTAACGGACCCGCTGCCTGCGATCGGTGCCCACCGATCACAAGCCCATGCCACCCTTGGCACGGCCGTGCCAATCGGTGCCATGGTTGTTCGGGACGGCACTTTGCGGCCGTTTTCACGAATGGTGAGAGCAGGTGTGATCGCGTTCGTGAAAACGGCCGTAAAAGCCTGGGAACTCGGCTCATCGGCCTGGGGAGAATCGCTGTTCGCCGTAAAAAACGGCGAGCAGCGATTCGTGTCGTGGGGCGGCCGTTGGGGGGGGGGGGGAGAATAGCGGGAGGGCGTGAAAATTGTCGGGAAGGCCCTCCCGCTTTTTTCCGACCCGTCGTGGGCAGCGGAGAATCGCGCCCTAAGTCTTTAAGCTTTAAGAGTACTAAAGCCAAGCTTTCCACATGCACAGTGGGTATTTTGAAGACCCTTGGAACCGCCCATACACCAGTGGCCTACAGAGGGCAGGAGACCAATCTGCCTTTGGTTGTCGTGGACAGGCACAGACCAAGTCTGATTAGGAGAGACTGGTTACAGAACATTAGGCTTAATTGTCTGGAAATCTAAAACATATCCATAGGTGCTCTCAAGTTGTCCGAAGGAGGTATGAAGACAGCTTTCACAAGGAACTGAGCCGGATAAGGACATCTAAGGCAAAATATATATCAATCCAGATCCAATGCCCAAGTTCTTCAGAGCTAGACCAGTGCCAAAAGGTTGAAGTAGAGCTAAAGAAATTGGAAGATCTGGGCATAATCAAGCTGTTTCAGTTTGCAGAGGGTGGTGTCAATAGTACCGGTCCTTAAACTAGATCTTTTGATAAGGATTTGTGAGGACTAGAAACTGACCATAAATCAGGCTTCCCAGGTCGATCATTATCCAATTCCCCTACGCTAAGCTGATGGGGGATCTTGCCTATTGAAAATTGGACCTTAGTCACGCCTACCTGCAACTCGAGTTATACGAGGAATCTCAGATGTTTTCCAGAATCAATACCCACAAAGGCATTTTCTAATTTACTAAACTATCGTTCCTTCAACCTGCCCTATTTTCCAGCGCACGATGGAAAATATCCTCCAGGAAATTCCGGAGGTAATGGTCTTGCTGCAACACTCTGGGATAATTCACAGTCGATTCCAGCCCAACAGACCCCAGAGTCCCAACTCAATTGAATTAACCAATAATTTGTCGAAGGTTTCTGAGATCTTTGGCCCTTAACTGGTCCAATGACTTACAGGGACCAGTTTTGTAACTTAAACATAACAACTGTTTATTTCTAACAAAAATAAAGATAAGCCATTCAATAATTATAATAGAATATAATCCAATACTCCCCGCCTTTTACCATCCCACCCTCTACCCAAACACACACAAGACAGAAACGAAAAGAGGGAAGGCTAAAAATAAAAGAGGATTAATATCTTGGAAGATGAGTGTCCTTGCTTGAGATGTTGGCATAATTGAAGCAGCAGGCTGTCCCCCCAGGATACGGAGTGATTGGAACCACTGGTTGGATCGCTAATGAGGATCTTCTGGCAGTGCATTCAGTCAGTACTCCCAGCTGTCAGACTCCCTCACAGCCTCAGGCCTGTGTAATTCTAATTTGTTTCCAACTCCACCAGAATGACCACCAACTTTTCTGAGACAAGAATAGAGTTCCCCACACAAGACTATAAAATAGTTTTTAAATTGATCTTGCTTTCAACTGGTGGCTTGTCTGGATTTCCTTAAGATTTGCTTTGTCTCCCCTCAAACCCACTGAGAGCTGTTTTACTCTTACTTGGTTTCCAGTCTCACTAGACTGTCCTCCATCTGTGCTGAGGAGAAAACAGAGTCTCCAATTGGGTGTCTGAGAGAGATTTATCCTTTCAGAGTGAGAGAGAAACTCAAAGAGCCTCCTTCAGCTCTGAGTTCAAAATGAAACTAAACTGGAAACACAGTCTCACAGAGGAAGGAACATTCCAGAAAAAAACCTGACCAATCAGCACAATCCATTGATAAGGCCTGGCAATCAGAAAAAGTCCATTGGCCGACAGCCACGTCCATCAAGATGTGTCATCATTGATGTCAGACCAAACAATACATCCTGCCAGAGGTTCTTTATTTTCAATTAAAGGTGAAGTCCATTAACTGTCCAGGTACAAAAATTGAAATAGCAGAACAACAGAAATTATAAGGAAAAAACAAGACAGGGATTAACAGGAGGATCCTTACAGTCTACCTTGATGACGTGCACATCACTGGCAGAAGAACACATGTCCAGCCTAGAGGAAGTATTAAAGAGGTTTTGGGATGTGGGAGTCTGCCTCGAATGTGAAAAGTTTACTTTCCAGGCCTTAAAAGTGATACGCCTCATATTTCACATTGATGCAACAGATTTGCACCCCCTGGAAGAAAAGGTCAAGACTATATGAGACGTCCCTGCACCCAAAAATGTCAGCGTGCTTAAATTCTTCCTCGGGTTGGTAAATTATTACAGAAGGTTCATTTCAACTTTACCCACAATATTGGCACCATTACACCAGCTATTAAAGAAGAATCAGGGGTGGCAACGGGGAGCCTCAAGAGGCAGCCTTCTGAGTTGTGAAGCTAACCATGCAGTCCGAGAACCTCTTGGTGCATTCTGACCTGGGAAAATAAATCATACTGACATGTGATGCATCCCATCACAGTAGAGGGGCAGTTTTATCTCACAAAATGGGAGATGGTTAAGAGTTCCTTATCTCCTTTGCCTCAAGCACCCTTTCAGAAGCAGAACAGGACTATGCCCAGATTGAGAAGGAGGGCTTAGCGGTTATAAATGGTGTGAAGAAATTCCAGCAATATATCTATGGTCGATGCCTTGACATAGTGACCCAGCACAAGCCATTGGTCTTTTAACGGAAGATAAGCCCATACCGCCCATAGTCCAGGCTAGGGGCAATGTTGGGCCTTGCTTTTGGCAGCCTATTACTATACTTTCCAGAACTGGCCTGGCATGCAAATTGGCAAAGCGGATGCATTTAGTCGCCTGCCTCTATCAAAGAGCATTCCGCCACCACCAGTACCCAAGGAGTTCACACTGGCTTTGAACTTCCTAGCCACTCAGCCAATGTCTGCTGGGCACGTGCAAAACTGGACCCAAAGTGACCCAATTCCTTCAAATGTTACGAGAAGTCTGAGCAGCTTAGGCTCTATTTCACTCATCAGGACATGCTGACTGGTGAGGATGGCATAATCTTGTGGGGATCATGAGTGGTTGTCCCGCCTGCGGCCAGGGGGCCCCTCCTTCAAGAGCTACATAGCGCCCTTCCAGGGCAGACAAAGATGAAGATGCTGGCACGCAGCTATATCTTGTCACCAGGCACAGAATTGGTGCAACAGTGCCATACCTGCCAAATGCAGAAATCCTTGCCGCCATCCGCCTCTCTTCACCCTTGGGAGTGGCCAGGTGGCCCATGGGCCAGAGTCCATGTTGACTATGGGCAAAATGCTTTTAGTCCTGGTGATACACCTTATTTTTCAGGTGGTCAATCTTCTTTCTTCAAAGGTGGGTCAGAGATGAAATGCCATTTCATTCATGTACCCAGATATGATGGCGGGAAACGCACCATCATGCCTGCCCCAGCACGGAATACGACGTTAAACCCCTGGGTGCATAATTAATCAGGTTGGGATTGGAAGATATGTTGTGATTTCTTGCCAACCTCCACAGGGGATAATTCAGCCCATTATTTGGAATATTTCATCTTATTTAGAGAACTAGTTGCGGTGAACTGAAAGCGTGCAGCAACTTTGGAAGAACTTTGGACAATCACTCTATTTATTCTGCAAAACATTTTCATCAACAGGAGGGGAAATGTGGCAGATAATAAAATGTGATTACTGTTTGAGCAATTATCTCCCAGTGGCCTCAGTATGCCTATTCTTATTACATTTGAAGGAATTTTGAAGCACTTCCCAGTACTGTGAGCAAAACCAACATACAGAGTAAGAGTGAGAAAGGAAGGTAAAGTTTGCTCAAGAGGGGATGGAGAATATGAAACAATCTCAAGTATGTTCAGTTTTATTCTTAAGCTTTTGATTTAACTGGCCCTGCCTTATTCCAACAGGCTGAGGAGCCATCGTTTGAGTAATGTTTTCAAACCGAACTGAGTGGAGTGTCTTGTTACCAATTTTCATAACCTACCAAAAAAGGTGAGTCCTCTTCAACCAGTTTTACTTTTATAAGGTGACAAACAGGAGCTGAATAGAGTGTCCATTTGATTGACAGTTGCTGCTGCAAATATGATATCAGATGGTATTCCACCATATTGTGCAGAACAGGTTTAGGCCAATTGAATAATTTATTATGTTGCACCTTTTTCTATCTGAAACATTCAATAGACCCTTGCAGAAAAAAATCTATAAATTCATTGAATCTGACTTTTTAATCCTGTTTTTACACTGCTTCTCCTCTTCTTCAGGTATTGTTACATTGATGAGATATGATTCCATGCACTGTAGACATTTTGTGGTACCACACATTCTTCAACTGGGCATAGGCAGAGTGTGAGCAGATACTGGTAGGTAGAGAGCATCACAGTTTATCCCAATTCTGATCCTGTCCCTAATTAGCCTCAATGGACCAGCAAGAATCAGCATTCAGCGGATCTAACCAGGAAGACCAGGTAATTTTCCTGCCCCAGCCCAGAGGCATGAAGGCGAGCAGTAACTATTGCTACCCTGGTTCAAATAACCACTGGTCACAAAGTTTAGGATCAGTTCAGATTGTATGGCTCAGATACTTACCACCTCAATCTGCTTCCATCATTTCTAACAGTCCCAAACAAATGAACATACAAACGTACAAATTATGAGCAGGAGTCGGCCACTTGGCCCCTCGAACCTGCTCCATCATTCAATAACTGAATGGTTCAATAACCATTCATGGCTGATCTGATTGTAACCTCAACCCCACATTCCTGCCTACCACCAATAACCTTTCACCCCCTTGTTAGTCAAGAATCTATCCAGCTTTGCCTCAACAATATTCAAAAATTCTGCTTCAATTGGCTCTTGAGGAAGAAAGTTCCAGAGACTCACGACCCTCAGAGGAAAAATTTATCTTCCTCTCTGTCTTAAATGAGCGACCCCTTATACTGAAACAGTGACTCCACTTTTAGATTATCTGACAAGAGGAAACATCTGCTCCACATGCACCCCTCAGGATCTTACATCCTGATTTAATTTGATCATTACCTCTCACTCTTCTAAACTCTCCTCCCACTGCACGTTCCTCTCCAGACCATAGCAGATGTCTCGAACCCCAGCACCTGGCAGGCAATTCAGCCACCTGAACTCTCGCTCCTTGGTACTGAGAATAATGTTAATCCTTCTCACTATGCTGGCCCTTTCTATCACTACATTATTATGTGCTCCCCACTTGAATGGCTTTCTGTATGACCGTGCCAAGGTCAGTTTGCTCATCCACTCTGCAGCCCCCACTCTCATTCAAACAAGCTGGGAGAACCTCAGACTTGTTGGACAATGGCAGAGGCTGACACTCTCACACTGGTACAAACAGCTAACTTACCCCCTCCTCCCTCATGGGTCACAGTTTCTACAGCTCAGCCTCCAGCCCAATGACTCTGAGGCCATGTTCCTCGAGCCCTGGATCACCATTATCCCAAATCTGTACACATCACCTGCCCTGCCATCTTTTTTTTTTTAATTTTTCCAATTAAGGTGCAATTTAGTGTGGCCAATCCACCTGAACTGCACACCTTTGGGTTGTGGGGGTGAGATCTACGCAGATGCAGGGAGAATGTGCAAACTCCACACGGACAGCGACCTGGAACTGTGATTGAACTGTCCTCAGCACCGTGAGGCAGCAGCGCTAACCACTGCGCTATTATGCTGCCCTTGCCCTGCCATCTTAATGTGCTTTAAACAATTACTTCATTATTTACTTATATATAGTGCTTTTTCTATATCTTATTAATTGCACCACCAAGCTTTGTGCTGTTTTCAGCCTTGGGGATAGTGTTGAACTTACCCACACTGGATGTTCATCACGTAGCTAGCTCCTTTCCCTATTCCCTGAATGTTGAATAATATTGCACAGAAACAAGAAGGCTATAATCAAGTATTCTTTTCGTGTGCCCATTATTCCCAAATTAAATTCATTACGAAAGCAATCCTGGAGCAAACCTGAAGTAGGTGCAACTTGTGCAATAATTGGACTAGAATGCAAAAGGTCAATTCTGAATCCCCGTTATCCAATCATTGAAGTTCAGGTTAAAAAGACCCTAAACAATGACAATCACCACTATTATTTAAAATATTTGTTCATGTACCAACACTCAGCCACAGCACAATAACAGATTGATTGTGATGCGCAGATTGTACATGTTTGGCACTGATTCAAAAGATAAAACATCAACTACATTGATTAAAATAGAAACACTTTCATGTGATAAACATAGTTTTCTATCAAAGTACCATACATCTGTTCACTATGCTGAAAATCTGTCCCACTACTGTAACACGTAGGTTGTTAATACTGTTTAATTCTTTCAATTTTAGGCACGGAAGGGGTTGCTCAGGGAATTACTCATAATCTGCTTTGATTCTCACTATACATTCAGATCAACTAAATATTAAAAGCCTTATGTAAGCCTCCTCTGGACTTAATGTATTACATGACTGCACCAAATTCCTTGTATGACTTGTACAATATGACAATACACAATATAGTTACCCACTGGGAAGGCACAAAATTAGTGGATCCATTATTTTTGAACCACTCCTGGCTGGCCTCCAATCTCTCAGACTCCACAAAAACTGGTCTTTACCTGTCTCCTAACCCACATCACCATTTGTTTGCTTCTGATCTGCCAATGCCTCAATTTTAAAATTCTCATTGTTGTGTTCAAACCTGTCCATGGCCTCATGCCTCTTTGTGTCTTTAACCTTCTCTTGCGCTAAAACCATGCAAGAACTCTGTGTTTCTCCCAATCTGACTTGCTGTGCGTCCCCCCAATCCCTTCAGCCAGTGTTGGCAGCCGTGCCTTCAGCTGGTTGTAATTCCCTCTCTATACTCTCTCTGCCTCTCCACCTCTCTTATCACCACCATTGATGTGCTCCTTTAAACCTACCTTTCTGGCAAAGCTTGCGCATACCTCTATTTCGGCTGGATGTCTGATCAAAGGCCTTTGAAACACCTTTGTTTTTTTTACATTAACGGAGCTATAGAAATTCAAGTTGTTGTTGGTTACAGTCATGAATGGCCCAAGGACGCAAAAATGGAATTGAAGAAAAAAATGGATTAGTTTTCTCTCCTCTAAACTACAAACAAAAGAGAGTTTCTAAACGCTCAATTCCATTCTTTTTCTCTGCTTTGATGTTGCTTCTTAAAAGCTTGAAAAGATAAACGCAAGTGAGGGGGTATAAAATGCCTGCAACAACATTTGCTCACTTTTGCTTTTCGTTCCTCTCACTATTCACATTCACTGAACACTTTAATACAATTGTTTCAAAAATCTCGCTGGAAAGAGTGGATGGAGATATAGTCGTGTTTTAACATCATACATAACAGGAAAGCATCTGCAGTCGCAAGAAGAGGTGTAAACCACTCCTCGCCTAAAATCTGATGACATGTCATAGAATCACAGAACTTACAGTGCTGAAGGAGGCCATTCGGCCCATCGAGTTTGTTCTGCAATGAGACAGATGGGTAGAGTGTAGACAGGTGTCCTGCTGGGTCAGACGGTGAGTAAGTCTAGCATGAGTGGGAGGTGAGGAGGGGCAGTAATTTGAGGATCAGATTATCTAATTGGCGGGGGTGGGGGTGGGTGGCATGAAAAGTATTGGGAATTCATGAGATGGCTGGGAGTGAGATCACCATGGAAGTGTGATGGGTGTGTTAAGGGGAGCAATGGGAGACACGAGGAGGTAGATTTACTCTGGCTGCACAAAGAAGGTTATTCATCGTTTTCCGGCACTCTAGCACCATCCTCTCAGGGAGCAAGCGGGCACTCATTGTTGCTGCCACTGCCCTGGGACTGGTGACATTGCTTGCTGGACGTCTAGCTGATCGCGGGTAGAGGATGTCATCTCTCTGCTCCACACCATCCAGAGGTTTTATGAGGGCTCTCTCAATGAAACGTGGTGTTGTTTTCCTGGCTGGCACCATCCCCCGACTGAACTTGGAATAAGTGCTGGGGAGGCGTTTAAAAGGAGCACCCCACTGATTAGAGAGTCGGCTTTCCTGGGTTGTGTGTATCAGAGGCAAACCACCACGAGTGAGGGGTTAATCAGGTGGAAAAATTTAATTGATTAAAGAGGGTGAATATTTTGTGAGCTTTCCTGCCGGCGCTGACGGGATTCTCTCTGGTTTTCTCACTGGAACGGTCACTTTGAAAAAAATAAGATAATATTCTGCCCATGGTTATTCATTTTAGTGGCTTATTTACCGCTAAGATCTGCAAAGACATCTGAACCACATTTGCCACTTTGCTTGAAATTATATTTATTCACCAGCAGGGGTCACCCTTGCTCCTCCTTCCTGCAATCTGGGGCGAAATTCACCGAAGACCTTCGTGACGCCCTTGACCGGCGGGCAAAAACGGCGCTGGTGACTCTGGCGTCGGAGGTGGTTCAATGCAGTGCTCCTGAGGAATGCCAAACCCTCCCTCTTTTCCCCGCCCCACACCTGGGGTAAACACAGAACCTAAACCGCACTGTAAATCTGTGCCAGTGCACAGGGGGATCAAATAGCTCTGGAACAAAGGGTAGGATGAAGAGAATGTGAGAGAGAGAGAGGAGAAAGGGGGAGGGAGGAGAAAGGGGGAGAAAGAGGCCCAGGGGGTGGGGAGGCAGAATTAATCCAAATTCCTGCTTATTTCCTCAGACTCTTCAAAAGGTTGTTTCTCCCCAGGATTAGAAAAGGTGCCTTGATAATTCACAGCGCAGAACCCTTTCTGCGCTGTGAATTATAAAGGCAGAACCCAGAAACTTTGCAAAAGTTTTTCCCTCTCTCTCCGCGCGTTTTTCCTGTTGTTGTGAAACTGACCTGAAATCGCAGAGGCTGAAGCAGAAATAGACAAATCCAGACACATCTCCCACCCCGGGATCCCAGCATTTACCTCTGCATTCTAACCAGGCAATATTCCTGGGTTTAGGCAGATTGCAATATACTCACCAAAGCCCTGCTCTCAGCCAGAGGACGGACGGGACTCTCTCTCTCTGTCTCTCTCTCTGTCTGTCCCCACAATCTCCCCCTCTCTCTCTCAAACAAAGACAAGGCAGCTGGGAGGAAGGGGAGCCTTGAGGAAGATCTGCTGATGCCCCCATCCAATGGATGCCCGGGGCCAACGTACCGTCGCCCCCCCCCCCCCCTCTGCATGCCGCTGCCTCCTACCCCTATCCCCCTACCCCTACCCCCCTACCTCTACCCCGACCCCTCTACCCCCCCCCTACCCCTACCCCCCTACCTCTACCCCCACCCCACCACCCCTACCCTTACTCCCACCCCCCCACCCCTACCCCCCCCCCACTACCCCCACCCCCCCGCACTCGATGTAGGTAACTGAACGGCGTCAACCATCATCAATGGTTGACGCCGTTATAAACCTACTTTGATTTTGGACTTCGGCCCATCTGGGCCGGTGAATAAAAAAGCTTAAAAAAACAATGGCATCCCGCCGGCGCCAGCCGTTCTCCGAGGCGGGCGGCGGGATTTGAAGAACGCCGTATTATGGAGGGTGGGAGAATTTTTAACATGGCGGGAGCGGCAATATCGGCGCCGCCGGCCGATTCTCCGACCCTGCGTGGGGTTAGAGAATTTCGCCCCTGTTCTGGGAGATTTATTTGCCTCATGCTCTGCAAATATTTTGCTTCTCAGAAAATAATGACAACCGTAAATTGGAACGTATAAGTCGACTAGGTGCACAGACTGTCCCACTTTTCTGGCCCCAGAAATCATATTTTTGCATGCACTTCACCCCACTCTTTTCAGCCATGGTGTACTCGAAGGATTCAGCCTCAAATTTTCACTCCACAATTGGGTTTTACTGACTGGTACCTTGTATAACTAGGTTCAAGGGGTCAAGCAGGCACTAGTGCCTCTGTTCCGAAGATGAATGGGTGTTTAAGACACGTCCACTCTTTCATTGGATGTTGATAACACTTCCAAGTGGTGGTCATCTATGAAGACGCCGGGCAGCACGGTGGCACAGTGGTTAGCATTGCTGCCTATGGCGCTGAGGACCCGGGTTCGAATCCCGGCCCTGGGTCACTGTCCATGTGGAGTTTGCACATTCTCCTCGTGTCTGCGTGGGTTTCATCCCCACAACCCAAAGATGTGCAGGATAGGTGGATTGGCCCTGCTAAATTGCCCCTTAATTGGAAAAAATAAATTTATAAAAAAAATCTATGAAGACGCCAGCTGTTGACCTTTACTATACACTTGGTGCACATGTGGAGTCCTGTTTTTGGAGAGTATTTTTAAAGGTTAACTTGTACACCGACAGCTACATTTCCAAAATTATTGGAGTTTTTGCATAGTTGGTGGAGATGCAAGCTGGAAAGATGATGGAATACTTCAAGAATGCAAAGGTAGCCCACAATCCCAGTAAACACAATAATGGAAGAATACTCTTTCATTGAAATTGCAATGCTTGAATACTATCACGAGCCTTTTGACATTTACAGGTTGTTTACAATTTGCAACAATGAGCTGTGCATGATGAAGAAAAATAATTGATTCTATTTTTCTGTAGAAATTAAACTATCGAATAAAAATTGTGCATTAAAAGTATTACTGAGGGTAAAGTTTGTTGTATTGCTTTGGGGGAGGTGATGGTGTAGTGGTAATGTAATCCAGAGTCTCAAATTAAAGGTCTGGGGACGCAGGTTCAAATACCGCCACAGCAACTGGTGGAATTTAAACTCAATTAATAAAAATCTGGAATTAAAAACTAGTCTAATGGAGAACACAATGCCATTGTCGATTGTTGTAAAAAATAATCTGGTTCACTAATGCTTTGGTATGAAGGAAATCTTCCGTCACTACCCAGTCTGGCCTTCACGTCACTCCAGACACACAGCAATGTTATTACCTTTTAAATGCCCTCTGAAAGGACCTAGCAAGCTACCCAGTTGTAGCAATCTGCTGGAAAGTCTCAAAGGAAGAAAACTGGATGGACCACCCGGCATCGACCTCGACATTGGAAGCAGCACTGTGGGTGTACCTATGCCACATGGACTGGAGCGGTTCAAAACGGCAGCTCATCACCACCATCACAAGGGCAATTAGGGTTGGGCAATGAATGCTGGCCTAGCCAATGACACCCACATCCCGTGAATAAATAAAAGAAGTGAGTTATGATCGCTACTATTTTTATTCAATATTTTATATAATTTAACGAAGAACAAAAGGCAAGTTAAACATTTGTGTAAAAAGTTATGTTTAGTTAAGACAGGGATTTGATTGCTTTAGTTGCTGGAATACAGGTCAGGTCAATGTGAAAATAACGTTACACATATTTGAACTGCACCTTTCACAGAATCATAGAATTTACAGTGCAGAAAGAGGCCCTTTGGCCCATCGAGTCTGCACCGGCCCTTGGAAAGAGCACCCCACCCAAGCCTATCCCATCCCCGTAACCCAGTAAACCCATTTAACCTTTTTTTTGTAGACACGAAGGGCAATTTAGCATGGCCAATCTACCAAACCTGCACATCTTTGGACTGTGAGAGGAAAACAGAGCACCTGGAGGAAACCCACGCACACACCGGGGAGAACGTGCAGATTCCGCACAGACAGTGACCCAAGCCAGGAATCAAACCAGGCACCCTGGAGCTGTGAAGCAACTGTGCTCACCACTGTGCTACCATGCTGCCATTTTTTGTAAAGTCTCAAAGTACTCTGCAATTAGTTTTGTACTTGTAATGTATGGAATACATAGATCTTATAAAAATTATGTTAGTGACTTTTTGCTTCCCAGGACATACTTTTTGAATTGCCTGCCGACTTGAGGTTATAGTAGCTTATCATAGAATTTACAGTGCAGAAGGAGGCCATTCAGCCCATCAAGTCTGCACCGGCTCATGGAAAGAGCACCCCATCCAACGTCAACATCTCCACCCTATCCCCATAACCCAGTAACCCCACCCAACACCAAGGGCACTTTTGGACACTAAGGGCAATTTATTATGGCCAATCCACCTAACCTGCGCATCTTTGGAATTTGGGAGGCAACCGGAGCACCCGGAGGAAGCCTACGCACACATGGGAAGGATGTGAAGACTCCACACAGACAGTGACCCAAGCCGGAATCGAACCTGAGACCCTGGAGCTGTGAAGCAATTGTGCTATCCACAATGCTACCGCGCTGCCCTTTAAAAAAAAATCAGCTAGTGGCTAATAAAACCAAACTTGGCTTTCTCCTGTGTCAAGATGTACACACACAACTTTAAATACTACAGAAACTCAGATGATACTTTAGAAGGAGGTCCTTATCCAGCTCGTTAATAGAAGGTGGTAGGCCCTGCATTTCCATTCGACATTTGCAAAGGTTTATTTATTTATGTAATTGTGATATGCAGGTTGAACTTTATTTTATCCAATGCAGTCAGTGGGGAATTGTATTTTCTCAGAACCAAAATCCATTTGGTCATAGCACAATTGCTTCACAGCTCCAGGATCGCAGGTTCGATTCCGGCTTGGGTCACTGTCTGTGTTGAGTCTGCACATCCTCCCCGTGTGTGCGTGGGTTTCCTCCGGGTGCTCCGGTTTCCTCCCACAGTCCAAAGATGTGCAGGTTAGGTGGATTGGCCATGATAAATTGCCCTTAGTGTCCAAAATTGCCCTTAGTGTTGGGTGGGGTTACTGGGTTACGGGGATAGGGGGAGGTGTTAACCTTGGGTAGGGTGCTCTTTCCAAGAGCCGGTGCAGACTCGATGGGCCAAATGGCCTCCTTCTGCACTGTACGTTCTATGATATCTATGATGATTACCTCTTTCCTAACTCTTCCAATGGCTTTGTGCAAACCATTCTCACTCTCACATCTTAGTGACAATCCACTCCCCTTACCTCCCCATGACAATAAATCATTAAAAATGTTGCCTCCTTTGACCCTACTGTGTGGCTGACAAGAGAATTCATTCTGGTGATGGTCACCTGCCGATGTTGCTATCTTGATTCATAAGCTGGGAACATCCCAGAGAGCCAGTGCTTCCCTGAAACAGCCAGTTGTGTAAGGAATTGAATGAATTATCGTCCTCCTCCTTTAGATCTTCTCTGTCAAGCATCATTCTCCAGTGAACTGATGAAAAAGTTACAGTCATCCTTTATATCTTCTTAACCTCTTTGATATTTATATTTTTATTAATTTTACTATCTGATCCAGCCAATATTCCTTGCTTTCATCCTTAAAAATGGCTTTTTGGGATTTTTATGAACCTTTTTTTTCTGAATTCCACAATTTATAAGATGGGAGGTGGGAACAAGTTTAGGAAAAAGTAGAATTTTATTAGCTAAAGTTGAGCTAATAAAAGGTCCAACTTCTAAAACAAAGACAGTTGCACTATTGATAAACACAGGTCAATCTCTGAAGCATTTATTTTCCCCAAAGCTGAAGAAGATTGTTAGTTATAAGTATATCCACAACCCTCTATTGCCTGGAGGAGTTTATGGCACGGATTATTATTATTTATTATTAAAAAAAATATTTTTATTCTGTTTTAACATTTTAACACTTTAAATACACCCAGGGGCTGGTTTAGCTCACTGGGCTAAATCGCTGGCTTTTAAAGCAGACCAAGCAGGCCAACAGCACAGTTCGATTCCCGTACCAGCCTCCCCGGACAGATGCCGGAATGTGGCGACTAGGGGCTTTTCACAGTAACTTCATTGAAGCCTACTCGTGACAATAAGCGATTTTCATTTCATATATAACACAACAATGCAAAACAACCACCCCCCCCCCCTTCCAATACCCCAATAATTCAAAACAAAAGCTCCACTTTCCCCACCAGGGACAGGACTCCAAATCTATATGAAAGATCGCTGACATGACGCTGAAAAACAATCTGAAAACAGAAACAGGGTTCACTTTTGGCATTGGTGACTGTGTGGAGTACATTCTCCCCGTGTGTGCATAGGATTCCTCTGGGTGTACCGGTTTTCTTCCACAATCCAAAGGTGTGCCAGTCAGGTGGATTGGACATGCTAAATTGCCCCTGAGGATCCAATGGTTAGGTAGGGTCATTGGAGAATGGGCCCAGGTTTTTAGAGGATGGGCGCAGACTCGATGGGCTGAATGGCCTCCTTCTGAACTGCAGGGATTCTATGGAATGTACAAACTCCACACAGTCTACCAAGTCCATAATTGAATCTCGGTCTCTGGTGCTTTAAGGCAGCAGTGCTAACCACTGTCTGGCCCCGGTGGGTAATCAGGGGCGGGATTCTCCCCTACCCGGCGTGACGGGGGGTCCCGGCGTAGGGGAGTGGGGCCAACCACTCCGGGGTCGCGCCTCCCCAAAGGTGGGGAATTCTCCTCCCCACCTTTGGGAGCTAGCCCCGCGCCGGAGCGGTTGGCACCAGAATACTGGCGCAAAAAACCGGCGCCAGCGGCCTTTCAGGCCCGCTGCCCAGCAGCGGGGCTGGCCGAAAGACTTTCACCACCGGCGCATGCGCGATGTGGGTTTCTCTTCCGCTTCCGCCATGGCGGAGGCCGTGGCAGCGGCGGAGGAGAAAGAGTGCACCCAGGGCACTGGCCCGGAGTCTGAGCGGGGAGTCCCGATCGCGGGCCTGGCCACTGTGGGTGCACCCCCGGGGTCCGATCGCCCTGCGTCCCCCCAGGACCCCGGGGGCCCGGTCGCGGCGCCGATCCCGCCGCCACCAGAGGTGGTTCAAACCTCGGCGGCGGGAGAGGCCTCCCAGCGGCGGGACTTCGACCATCGCGGGCCGGAGAATCGCTGCAGGGGCCTCGCCGATCGGAGTGACGTGATTCCCGCCCCCGCCAATTCCCGGGTGGCGGAGAATCTCTGCCACAGCGGGGGGGGGGGAATTTCGGCGGCCCCAGGCGATTCTCCGACCCTGCTGGGGGTCGGAGAATTTCGCCCAAGGTAAGACCATAAAATATAGAAACAGGAGTAGGCTATTCAGCCCCTCATGCCTGCTCTGCCATTCAATAGGATCAAGGCTGGTTCAACATTCTTCACATCCACTTTCATGTCTTTTCTCCATAATCCTTGATTCCCTCACTGATCAAAACCTTTGTATCTCAGTCGTAAATATTCAAAAGAACTCTGCCCACATAGCTCTCTATGGCAAGCAGTTACAAAAACTCACAAACTTCAGAGACAAAATCCCTTCTAATCTCAGTCTTAAATTGGCACCCCTTTATTCTGAGACTATGTCCTCTGATCCTCGACTCTCCAATGAAGGGGAAATATCCTCTCAATATTTACCCTGTCAAGTCCCTTAAGAATCCTGGGCGCAATTCTCAGCTCTCACAAAAATTCGGAGAATAGCGGGCGGCATAAATTTTTACGGACACGCTGGTCCGACGCCCTCCCGCTATTCTCCCCCCCCCCCCCCCCCACACCTGCCTCCCGACACGAATCGCTGCCCGCCGATTTTTTATGGCGAGCAGCGATTCTCTCCTGGCCGATGGGCCGATTTCCAAGGCCTTTACGGCCGTTTTTACAAGCGTAAAACACACCTGCTCTGACCATTCGTAAAAACGGCCGTAAAGTCCCGTTCTCGGGAACCATGGCACCGATTGGCACGGCCGTACCACGGCCGTGCCAAGGGTGCCATGGCAGAGGGTACTTACCCCGTGCACTCTTTCTCCCTCCGCCGCCCCAATGGATCCATCTGCGGGGCTTCTGCGGGGCATAACGGCCCGCGCATGCGCGGGTTTCACGCACAAGCGCGATGACGTCATCCGCGCATACGCGGGTTGGAGTCGTCCAATCCGCGCATGCGCGGCTGACGTCATCTGACGCGTCAGCCGTCGCTAACTCTGGCTAGCAGGCTTAACGAAATTTGTTAAGCCCGCGATGCCGGAGTTCACGGCCGCGCGATGCTAGCCCCGACCGGGGAGATGAATCGATTCCCGGTTGGGGAGGGGGGGGGCGGAGGCTGGCGTCAAACGCACCCATTTTTGACGCCAGCTTCCCGAGTTTTCGTAACGCGGGAGAATCGCGCCCCCTATGTTTCAATAAGATCACCTCTCAGTCCTCCGATGAACAGAGTCCCAACGTGTTTAACCTTTGCTCATATGACAACCCCTTCATACCGGGAATCATTCTTGTGAACCTTCTCTGAACCGGCTGCAAAGAAATATCTTCCCTTAAATGAAGGGGACCAAAACTGCTCACAAAACTCTAGATGTGGTGTCACCAGTACCTTGTACGGTTGCAGCAAGACTTCCCTTATCTTATACTTCACCCCCTTGAAATAAGGGCCAACATTCCATTAGCCTTCCTGATTGCCCACTGCATTTGTGTTCTAGATTTCTGAGTTTTCTGCACATGTACCCCCACGACCCTTTGTGTTGTGACTTTCGGCAGCTTTTTCCCATTTAAATAATATTCCGTTCTTTTGTTCTCCTTTCCAAAATGAACAATTTCTCATTTTCCCACATTAGACTCCATTTGCCAACTTTTTGATCACTTACTTAACCTATCAATATCCCTTTTCAAACTGTTTGTATCCCTCTAACAACTTGCTTTTCCGCCTATTTTTGTGTCGTCTGTAAATTTGGCTACAGTACATTCGCTTCCTTCCTCCAAATCAGTAAGATATATGTAAACAGTTGCTGTGTCAGCAGTGATCTCTGTGGAGCCCCACTGGTTACAGGTCACTAACCTGAAAAAGATCCTCTTATTCCCACTTGCTCTTTCCAGCCCATTAGCCATTTCTCTATCTGCGCCATTATACTACCTCCAACACCATTGGCATCTGATGACTTAACCTTTTATAAGGTATCTGGTCAAACACCTTCTAAATACAACACATCTACTGGTTCCCCTCTATCAAATCTGGCTGAGACTGCCTCGAAAAACTTTAATAAATTAGTCAGACAAATTTTCCTTTAATGAAGCCATGCTGACTCTGTTTGATTAAATTATGATTTTCCAAATGTGCTGCCATTACTTCCTTAATAATTGAGCCCAACACTTTTCCAACAATAGATATTAGGCTAATAGGCTATAGTTACCTGCTTTTTGCCTCCCTCCCTTTTTGAATAAGGCTGTCACATTGACAGTTTTCCAATCCTCTGGTATTTCTCCAGAATCCTTCTAATACTTCAAACTAAACACCAAAGTGCGTGAAGCTGCAAAGGCAACAACAGATAGTGTAACCAATACCTAAAAGTGTGGTGAAAATTGATGTGGGACCTACAATTTAATCTCCAAGCTCAGTACCTCTGTGCTTGAAACATCAACAAACAAAAGCAACAGCTTTTAGGACA
Source organism: Scyliorhinus canicula (assembly GCF_902713615.1). Taxonomy (NCBI): domain Eukaryota; kingdom Metazoa; phylum Chordata; class Chondrichthyes; order Carcharhiniformes; family Scyliorhinidae; genus Scyliorhinus; species Scyliorhinus canicula. Next base: position 91,722,823 of record NC_052152.1, on the reverse strand, counting down.
GTACCTTGATGGTTACACAATTGGAATAATATATTTTGCCTGTTGCATTCTGTTTAAGGAATCACATAGTAAAATAAACTGTAATCCAAGAAAAGCTCTGACTGAATCTTAACGATTTGCTCGAATCCAATTCACCATAAGTCTCCTCTCCAGAGATTAAATCAAGTCTAATTATTTTGTTGGCACTCTCATATTCAAGGTTCAAAATTTTTATATTTGCATAGTCATGCAGCAGCAATTTGAGTATAATTTTTTATTCTTGCCCTGCATTGTAATCTGCCATTCTAGAATGAGGCAGCACAGTCGCACAGTGGTTAGCACTGCTGCCTAACAGCGCCAGGGACCCGGGTTCAACTCCAATCTTGGTTCTCTGTGTGGAGTTTGTATTTTCTCCCCGTGTCAGCGTGGGTTTCCTCAAACAGTCCAACGATGTGCAGGTTAGGTGGATTGGTGTGGTGAATGAGATTCACACATAAGTTACCAATGTCACTCTGTTCCCAGTATATATATGTACCGATATTGTAAGTGCAGTTGCACTACCTGACCACCAGGGGGAGTAGCTCTGGGAGTACTCGAGAGTTTGTACTGGGCTCCCCCCTTGGCTCTGCCCAGAACTGCTCCCCCTGGAACTGCTGTATAAAGATCCGTGCCACAGAGTCAGCCAGCCAGTTCACCGAAAGTTCAACGGCTAAGAGGCTGGCTCTGTTGTAAGTATATTAAAACCGCTATTCTAATCCTACAAGCACGTGTCTGTAGAATTGATGGTTCCATCAATTGGTTATGCTAAATTGCCCCTTAGTGTCCAAAGGTTAGGTGGGGTTACTGGGTTATGGGGTTAGGTTTGGGACGTGGGCCTAGGTAGGGTGCTCTTTCAGAGTGTTGGTGGAGACTCGATGGGCCAAATGGCCTCCTTCTGCACTGTAGTGATTCTATGATTCTAATTTCCCTGTTAGAAGCTCAGAGGTTAGGATTGCATAAGTGAAAATGTTCACCTCAGTGAAAACCTTCTTTTGTTATTTTATTGCCAGTGCCTGGCATTTAGGAAAAGAATGTTGACAGGCCAATCCGACATCTTTCTGAGATTTATCTTAATTCCACACTTACTCATGTATTAGATTATTTGCTACTCCAGCTAATTCTACAAATTCATTTGTGGGGGATGTGGAATTGTCCTCTCACATTTTTGACGGGGTGGTATCAGAGACGGGGCGGGAAAAGCTCACAGGATGTCCAAATCATCTTTCACGCCTATATAAAAGCATGATGCTTCCGCCCCCCCCCCCCCCCCCCATCTCTGCCATCCTCCCCCTCCCCCTGCCCCACCCCCCAGTGACGTAGCAAGTGCATGTCACATCTTTATGGCATCACGTGGGGCCTGGCTGAAAGTTTAAATGAGGTGGCCTGAGCAGAAAAGCTCCTCTGGGGTCCGCAAGCAGAGCTTAGGCTATGCCTGCCATGAAGCCAAACTACCGCTCCTCTTCCCCTTTATGAGATGCTGAGCAACAAGGACAACTTCTATTTATATAGTGCCTTTAATTTTTGAGCCAAGGTGCTTCACAGGTATCTTACCAAACAGAATTTTATATCAAGGCACATAAAGGGATATGAGAACAGAAGACCAAAAGGTTGTTCAAAAAGGTAGGCTTTTTCAAGGAGAATTTTCAAGGAGGAAAGTGAAGCAAAGAGATTGGGAATGCTCCATAGGCCAGATTGGAAGAGTACAGAAATCTCGGAAGGTTACAAGACTGAAGGAAGTTACAGGAATAGGGAAAAGTGAGGCAGTGGAGAGTTTTGAAAACAACATTTTAAAATTGTTGTTTTGCTCAGGGTGCTGATGTAGGTCAGCGAGCACAGCAGGTGGTGGATGAATGGGATTTGGTGAAAGAGCGGACACAGGAAATGCCAGCAGACCCACCCAGCACTTACTTGCTGTCAGTTATCAGCCTCCAGCCGGCACGATAGTCAGTGGGCAGCAGGATTTAATGAAGCACGGGAGACCTAATTTCCGGGTCAGTAGGTGGGGTCTTTCACTAATTCAATTGGTCATGAATCGAACCAAGGTCCCTGGCGCTGTGAAGTAACAGTGCTACCCACTGGGCAGCACAGTGGCCCAGTGGGTAGCACTGTTACTTCACAGCACCAGGGACCTGGGTTCAATTCCCAGCTTGGGTCATGTCTGTGTGGAGTCTGCATGTTCTCCTTGTGTCTGCGTGGGTTTCCTCTGGGTGCTCCGGTTCCCTCCCACAAGCCTTGAAAGATCTTGGGTGCGATTCTCCGCTGCCCACGACGGGTCATAGAATAGCGGGAGGGCGTCCCCGACATTTTTCACGCCCTCCCGCAATTCTCCCCCTCCCATGGCCGCCCCACGACACGAATCGCTGCTCGCCGTTTTTTACGGCGAACAGCGATTCTCCCCAGGCCGATGGGCCGAGTTCCCAGGCCTTTATGGCCGTTTTTACGGCAGCAAACACACCTGCTTGCTGCCGTCGTAAAAACGGCCGCAACATGCCCGTTCTGGGCATCCAGGGCCCCAACTGGCACGGCAGTCCAACGGACGCACTCTTTCTCCCTCCGCCGCCCCGCAGCATCAGTCCGAGGGGCGGCCGAGGGAGATGACAGCCCCGCGCATGCGCGGGTTGGAGCCGTCCAATCCGCGCATGCGCGGCTGACATCATCGTGCGCGTCAGCCGGCGTGACGCTTGGCGTGCGGACTTAGCGACGGTCGCTAAGGCCGCGATGCCGTGGTTCATGGGGCCCCGCTGCTAGCCCCGCCCGGGGGTGAGAATCGGGTCCCGGGAGGGGACGCAGAGGCTGCCGTGAAACACGGTCAGTTTCACGGCAGCCTTTACGACTCGCGACATTTGCGGAGAATCGCGCCCCATGGGCAGAATTCTCCGCTCCTCACGCCTCCCGTGATTCTCCCACCCCCCCCCCCCCGTTTTTCACGGCGGCCCGCAATTCTCTGACCCTGATGGGCCGAGCGGCCTGCCGTTTGCGACTGTTTAACGATGGCGGCAACCACACCTGGTCGCTGCCATCGTGACCACGGCGTGAGATGCCCGTTTGGGGCTTGTGAGGGGCCTAGAGGGGACTGAGCACCACGACCGTGCTTGGGAGGGGACAGGCCCGCGATCAGTGCCCACCGATCGTTGTGCCGGCGTCTCAATGGGATGTACTCTTTCCCCTCCACCGCCCCGCAAGATCAAGCCGCCACGTCTTGCGGGGCAGCGGAGAGGAAGATGGCAACCGCGCATGCGCGGGTTGGAGACGGCCAACCTGCCCATGCGCGGCTGACGTCATTAGGTGCGTCGGCCGCGTTACTCTTGGCGCGCCGGGCCTTGACGCCAGCGACAAGGCCCCGCGCCCGAGTTTCCCGGCACGGCCCTCCTAGCCCCCCAGCGGAGGGAGATTAGGGGGCCAGGAGAGGCCTCCGACACCGCCGTGAACCTCTCCGGGTTTCACGACGGCGTCGGGCCTTTGGGAGAATTCCGCCCGTGCTGTTAGATGAATTGGAAATCCTGAATTCTCCCTCGGTGTACCCAAACAGATGCCGGAGTGTGGTGACTGGGGGATTTTCACAGTAACTTCATTGCAGTGTTCAGGTAAGCCTACTTATGACACGAATAAAACACCTGTTGAATACTGACCCAAAGTTAAAATTGGGATTGGAGTGTTTTCTCAAACCAAAAATAGACTGCAAAATAACTCATCAGTGAAGTAACCCAATGACTGGTTACTTTATAAGGTATCAAGCTCAGGATGAGAGAGAAGAGGAGAAATAAACAATTGTTTGTGACATTGCTACACTTTAATTTGCTTCTTTTTGACAAACGAAAGAAGCCTATATGTGTTTGCAATTTCTTGTTGTTTAAATAGCGCCAAATAGAGGGTTCAATTCTGCAGCATCTCCCGAGCAGAGTGAAGTATTCCACAGTGACACAATGAATACTGGTAGTGCCAATGTAGATTGCAATGCCCTCCAAAACAGTTACAAATTTATAGGCTACTAACACAAACTTGCATTATCACTCTCATCTGTTTGGCATGAATATGGTAGAGTCTATACATAACTGTTTAAATGCATGGTTCAATGAAGGAGCGTGTACCGGGAGCAGCACCAGGCATATCTATAAATTAGATGCCAACCTAGTAAAGTTACAACATAGGACTACTTACATGCCAAAGAGCAGAAGCAGCATGTGGAAGACAGGGTGAAGTGATCAGACAAAGAACAGATCAGGGGCGAGATTCTCTGACCCCCCCGCCCGGTCGGAGAATCGCTAGGGGCGGCGTGAATCCCGCCACCGCCGGCTGCCGAATTCTCCGGCACCAGGGATTTGGCGGGGGCAGGAATCGCGCCGCACCTGTCGGCGGCCACTGGCCCCCCCTGCGATACTCCAGCCTGCGATGGGCCGAGTGGCTGCCTATTTTAGGCCGGTCCCACCGGCGTAATTTACAACAGGTACTTACTGGCGGGACCTGGCTGCGCGGGCAGCCTCCTGGGTCCTCGGAGGGGGTGAGGGAGGGTGGCGTGGGGGGATCTGGCCCCGGGAGATGCCACCACGATGGCCTGGCCTGCGATCGGGGCCCATCGATCCACGGACGGGCCTGTGCCATGGGGGCACTCTATTCCTCCACATTGGCCGGTGTAAAAGTCCGTGATGGCCAACGCGGAGATGAAGCCGCCTGCGCATGCGCCAGGATGACGCCAGCACACACTGGCACTCCTGCGCAAGCGTCAACTCGCGCTGGCTGGCGGAGGCCCATCGGCACCAGTTGGCGTGGCGCCAAGCCCCTTCCGCGCCAGCCGGTGCGCCGCAAACCACTCCGGCGCAGGCCTAGCCCCTGAAGGTCTAAGTCTGCAATCCTGCCACACCCAGGCATGAATGGCAGTGGATCCAACAATGAGCTGAGACATTCACTTCTCCATCATCTCTACACAGTAGCAACAGTGTGTGTCTCCTATAAGATGCACTGCATCAACTCACAAAGGTTCATAGAATCCCTACAGTGTAGAAGACCATTTCGTCCATCGAACCTGCAGCGACCATCTAAAAGAGTACATCATTCCCCTCACCAATCCCCTGTAACCCCACCAAACCTAAATACTAAGGAGAAATTTAGCATGGCCAATCCAACGATCCAGCACATCTTTGGACTGTGGGAGGAAACCAGAACACGTGGAGGAAACCCACGCAGACACGGGGCTCCTTCACCTGCTCCTTTCAAACCTGCAATATCTATGACCTAGAAGGACAGGGGCAGTAGATATGTGGGGACACCACCACCTGCAAGTTACCGTCCAAGCCACACACCAACCTAACTTGGAAATATATCGTTGTTCCTTCACTGTCAGTGGGTTAAAATCTTGGAACTCCCTCCCTACCAGCACTGTGGGTACACCACATGGACTGCAGCGGTTCAAAAAGGTGGCTCAAGGGCAATTAGGTTAGGCAATAAATGCTGGCATACCAATGGCACTCACATCCCGTGATCAAATACATTTTATAAATTCTGAAATGCTTGTTGTTAACAATTATATCGTTCCAATGAATTGAATTACCTGTTTGGATCATGAAAATTAAACTCACTTCCATTGAACAAAGAGACATGGATAAATAAATTATTAATGAGCTATTTAGGCAAGGCTACCGCAGTTAAGCCTGAAAATTGCTTTTCAATAAGTTCAGCCTGACAAATGATACCGAGAAGGTACAGAGGATTATTGTGCTATCTCAAAAAACCTGGTAATATATCAGGAAGAATATCCTATCCAATGCAAATGATTTCATGCTGTTAGTACTATGACTCATTGTTGTCATGCAGGCAGAAATAACAAAAGTCAAACACCAGAGCTAATTTGAGCTGCAATCATCCAAATTGGGGTAAAAATATATTGATTTAAAATGAGTATGAAGATTAAGTTATTTGGTTTCCAACGATGACAGCAATGTGGGAACAGATAGAAAAGATTTGCATTTTCTGTTTGCACTCTGTTGCAACATATAAGTAGTTAAGGAACTGTGAAGATTATTTAACCCTCAAGGCCACTAGGTCCACAGACCATATACTCTACCCAAACCCCCAATGGTTACGATGAATCTCCATCGTTCTATCTTCCCAAAAGTAAAGTTGGAGTAAATATTTCCAAGCTCAAACATTTCAGAATTATTGTCCAGAACTAGTGCAAAGAGCTGGTACCCGGATGGCAAGAAAGTTACTGCAGGAAGCAACATCAACTTCTGTTTTTGAAGTGAATTCGAGCTTGAGGGGAGACATAAATGGTGGGTCTCCATGGGTGGAAAAACAATTTGGAAGGTAAACAGATGGAGGAAGTATTTTATACACTGACAGCGCTCTCCCCAGGCCTTTGTCTCTTTTTGCTGGGAGGATTCACTCAGATGGAATTTATTGTATAATACAAATCACAGTGATACAGCTTCTGACATGTCTAATTGCTCACTTCACTGCTTCTGTTATTTCACAAGAATGTGAATATAAATGGCTGAGGCTGGACAAGGACTTTACAGCAACAGGGGAGAGAATTATATGCATGACTGAAGCCCTTTCCATATTTGTATTAATTCCAGGAAAGTGAGCATAATTTTGCAGAATACCTAACAATGTTAAAAAGAAGTGGATTGTGTGTTCAGGCATGGGATGGATACAGGGAGTGTTGAAAATTGGGTGGTTTCATGTCTAACTCCTTCTGCTCATGATTTTCCAATTGACTGTGCCCTGTGCACTGACCTCAATGCATAACAGAATATTTAACTGGCATTGACATGAGTCCTCAGCTTTTGCACGGGACATTACTTCTTGCTTTCAAAGCTAATTTTGAATGGGCACGAGAGAATCTCTGATATTAAATGAGCTCTTCAGGTGGAAGAGGCTTTGGACTTTCTTCGCACAATTAGGATTTTTCTCGCTGCAGCCAACTGCTGTGCACCCATTATGCTTGTTTTTAAGAAATCTGGTATTGAAACAAGAGCAGCCACAAGGATGGGAAGAAGGCAAAGGTACTGAGAGAAAACAGTAGTCTTGGGACTCAGCTGAATGCTCAATTATATCCTATATCCCAGCTAAATGAGTGATATTTTTAGGTTGGCTCTAAGTGCAGGAACCCTTAGTAATTTGAACACAGACTTACCACAGCACAGCAAACGGAGGAGAAAACAAGTTATTTACAGATATTTTAGCAGAATGGAAAGAGAGGCATGAGGTGCAGTTCAGTTCAGAGAAACCTGGAGTTGTACATTTAAAAAAATAAGCAATGAAAGGAGAACAATTCTATATGGCAAGATTTTTTAACACGACAGAGGAGATACATGATCTCAAGACACTGATTTTTAAAGGAGGGAATGTTTACAGAAAAAGGCCAAAAATGGTTGATGGTATTCTGGGGACGGTAAAACTTGTATTTATACGGTGTCCTTCAACACCTTTTGATTTTCCAAAGCACTTCACAGCCAATGAAACCTCATCACTAATGCAATATTTAGGACACTAAATATAAACATAAACAAGCAATGTTGAATGTGTACAAGGCATTAGTTGAGTCACAGTTTACTCTCCTAGATTCACTGGCATTCTATCAAGAAAGAAAAGACTGGGATTTGGATGCGCCCAAGTTTATGGAGTGTGGAAGATGGGAACCAGTCAACACTGGAAATTCTAAGTCTGGATGTACCATTGGCATGGATGAAAGTTTCAGCAGGAGATGAGCTGAGGTAGGCAACAATGGGCCTGGTTACAGAGGTGGATGTAGGCTGTCTCGGTGATCACCTTGGAATCACCATGTCATGTTTGCAAACTCTGAGGTTTAGTGTCAGACAATGCACTGGGGTGGTGGGGGGGGGGGGGGGGGGGGGGGTGAAGTTAATGGTCAAAGGACAGAGTCTGTGTCAGGAACCAAAGGCAATGGTTCAGTCTTCCCAATATTTAGCTGGAGGAACCAGACAATTCCTAACAGTGGATGGGATTGAAAGCAACGGTGGTTGGGTTGAAATGGGTGTCATCAGCATATGAGTGGAATCTGTCATGTAGCAGTGTATAGATGAGGGGCGACGTTCTCTGGCCTCCCTGTGGCGTGTTTCTTGGTGGCAATGGACGGCCTGTTCTTGGACAGTAGTGAGATCTTCAGGTCACACCGCTGTCAATGAGATTTCCCATTGCACACTGACGGTGTGAGCGTGCAGTTGGCGGGACCTTAAGATACCACCGGCACGAACAGCCGGAAGATCATGCCTGAGAATTAGCTGGTGTCTCAGGATAGATCCTTGTGAGACTTCAGAGGTAACGGTTCAGAAGAAAATCCATTGCGGATGATTTTCTGGTTATGACTATAGATAAGAATGAAACCAGATGAGTGTAGTCCCACCCACCTGGATTCAGAGGATTCTGTGGTCAACATTGTTAAAGGATGTAGACAGGTGGAGAAAGATAAGGAGGGATAGTTTACCATGATCATAATCACGCAGGAGGTTATTTATGACTAGGGTAAGAGCCAGTTCAGTAGTGATAGAAGCAGAAACCGGACTGGAGTTTCAAACATGGACTTGCAGAAAAGGCAGGCAGGTGACAACACATTTAAGGAATTTGGAAAAGAAAGAGGTATTGGAGATGGGGCATTAGTTTGCAAAGGCAGAGGGTTCAAGAGTGGGTACTTTTGAGGAGGAGTGATGCTGGCAAATTTGATATAATAATAATGACATAATTTCTTCACTGTCGCTGGGTTAAAATCGTGGAACACCTTCCCTAACAGCATTGTGGGTAATCCTACATCACATGGACTACTGCGGTTCAAGAAGGCAGCTCCCCACCACCTTCTCACAGGCAACTAGGGATGGGGAGGCGGTGGCATAATGGTATTGTCACGAGACTAGTAATCCAAAGACCTAAGGTAGTGCTCTGGAGTCCTAGGTTCGAATTCTGCCATGGCAGATGGTGAAATGTGAATTCAATAAAATCTGGAATTAAAAGTATAATGATGACCATGAAACCATTGTCAATTGTCCTAAAAAACAATCTGCTTCACTAATGTCCTTCAGGGAAGGAAATCTGCCATCTTTACATGGTTTACCATTTATGTGACTCCAGACCTACAGAGCGAAGTGCCCCCCTCTGAATTGGCCTAGCAATTCAATTCAAGGGCAATTATGAATGGGAAACAAGTGCTGGCCCAGTCAGCGACGTCCACATCCAGTACTAATAAAAAAAAGACAATACATGCTGGTCTGGACAGTGACCCCTGTGAAAGAATAGATAAAATATACTGGGGATTAATTTAGCATTCCCAGGACAATCCTGGAATCGTTAAAGTAAAGAACAGCAGGAACAAATAGTGCTTTTTGTGGTCAGCCACATCTGGCGATGAATGTCTAAACCAATATTTGAAAAGGAATAATGGAAAATAATTGGATGTTAAGACAGTGAAGTGAGATTAAAGTAGATAGCAATTAAAGAGCTAGTCCTGGATATTTGGCTTATAGGCCTCCTTCTGTTTGACGACATATTCCGCCACCTGTGAAACCTGTATTGTATACACATTCCGTTTAATCACTTTTGTATTATCAAAGCATATGGTTTTGAACAGATGGGAGGTACGGAGTCTCATATGTATCCTGATTAATTTAACACATGTGTCCTTGGATAATAACTTATAATATATTTATATGATCACTGTTTTGTATTAATCAAATAAGTATACCGTGATTAACCTGCACGAAGGTCTTTGGCACCATATATTGTATAACGCTTTACAAAATGTTTATGTAAAAGGAGCACTATGTCTCAATGCAATTAACAAAATATGAAATAATGCTTATATCGCCTTAATAGCAGTCCCAGTTACCCATTATGGCCAGAATAGGAAGTATTTCTTCTCATCGTGGAACCCTTAGGAAGTCTAGCCTGAGCACAGAGAGCAATATAACAAAGCAGATCAAGTGTGCTGATTGAGCCATGAAAGAAGCATAGCAAGATAAAATAAGAAACAGTTTGTTCCTATTCTCCGGGCTGATGATTGGTGTAGCATGCTGAAGACCACGCAATCTTCCTTTGCTGGTGCCAAATGGACACCGCGCCAACCCGCGCATACTCAGTTGGGCCGTGCCAACCTGCGCATGCGCGGGGGACTTTTTCTGCGCGCCAGCACTGACACAACATGGCGTCGGTGTTCAGGTGCCGGCCGCGCAGGAAGGTATGCCGAGAGGGGGGGGGAGACAGAGCCCCCCCTCCCGCCCCCACAGGCTGCCCCCCCCGGCCCTTCACACGGTGTTCCCGCTGGCAGTGACCAGGGGTGAACGGCATTGTGGTGTCATGGCGCGGTTGTGGCGATTCTCCGGCCCGGCGCGGGGCTCGGAGAATCGTCCCCCAGGTGTTTGTGTGTATGTAGATGATGTGATGATATGGTCTAACACACTAGAAGAACACTGTGAGATGGTTCTAAAGGTCCTAACCAGGGTTCACTTCTATGGGCTGAAGCTAAACAGAGAAAAGTGCCAATTTGGCATCCAGGATCTGAACTTTCTTGGCGATGTGTTCTCAACCGAAGGTGTACAACCAGACCAAGCCAAGATTAATGCCGGTGGTCAGATGCCAATACCAACTGATAAGAAGGCAATTTTACGGATGCTGGGTGTGGTTAAGTTTATGGGCCTATTTATTCCCAATCTGTCCAGCAGAACAGCAGCTTTACAAAACCTGATTAAGAAAAAGATTGAATTTCTGTGGACACCTCAGCATGCAGCTAGGTGGTAAGACATGAGATGAGCACGAACACTTGGGCTCCATTTGGGAGAATCGCCCCCCTGGTATTCCTTCGATGATGGTTTCCATCGCATGGTGGAAGATCGGAGAAGCTGATATAACATCGAAAGGTAATCGGTTAAAACAATACCAGCCAAAGGGAGTGTTAAAGGGACACAGCTTTCTACTTCTATTGCCGCGACATAGTTGCCAGAATCCCTTGGAAGCATCCAATTTAGTGAAATATTTGGCATGCTCCATTTCTGCTGTTATCACTTCTCTTTTAGGTATGCGATAGTGTTCTCGTCTTCTATTATTGTTCAAGCCTTTTGCATCGATGCACACTCTCAGGTCCCCATTTGGTTTACGTACAAACACCATAGAGCTTACCCAGTCTGTCGGCTAAGTCATCTTTTATATAATGTTGCATTGCTGCCTTCTGTCCAATTCGTCCTTGAGACGGTCCCTTAATGGCGCTGGCACTCCTCTGGGTGCATGTGTTACTGGCTTAGCATCCTGTTTGAGTTTGATGTTGTAGGTGAATGGCAAGATGCCCATTCCATTAAAGACATGCTTGTATTTGCTCAAAATGGCATCAATTCAATCATTTAGTGAACCATTTAAATTGCTAGCTGTGTGTATTCGTTGTACTACCTTTAGTATCATGCACGCCTCTACACCAATTAGCGATGACTTGTTGTCTTCAATTTCAAAGTTTACTAGCATGGAGATGTCACCATGCGGCACTGTGAGGCAGCAGGAACATTTGATCAGTATGGCATTGCCATTCTAATCTGTCAATCAACAGTTTGATTTTCATATTTTTGAAGTACTGTACACTTGGCTCAGATTGGCTTCAGTGAGTAAATTTGCATGTGCACCCATGTCCATCTTGAATGGAACACACGTGCCTTTTATTTTTAATGTCACTGTCCAATCTTTTATTCAGTTGGAAATTTGAAAAATTTTCATTTGTATCCGGTGTATCAATTCTGTTCACCACTTCCACTCTGTAGTCATCCTGCATAGGAAAGTTTGAGGAATCATCATGTACATTAAAAATTTTTTCATCATGTCCTCTACTTTGTATGCTCTGGACCTTCTTATTTGTATAAAACAATCTTTTAGCGTTGTTTGCTGGTACAGCTGAAGTGAAATGGCATTGTGAGGCAAAATGATTGAACTTTTTACATCGCGAGTATTTTTTTCCTTTCGCTGGACAATTTTTTCTAAAGTGGGCGTTGCCACAGCGTGTGCACGTCATCACGTTCGTGATGTCACTTTCGAAATGGCTGCCATCAGTGGTGAGCTGTTTACTGACCTGCGCTACAGCATTAATAGCATCGGCCACGTTGCCTGAGTTCACACCTTTTTCCTTAGCCCTGGATTTGGACAAATCTATGGCTTCTTCTAAAGACAGAATTGGTCTTCTGAATAACCTTTCTCGCAATCGCTCATCAAAAATGGCAAACACTATTTGATCATGCAACATTGGATCCACAACGGAGGAAAAATTACAGGTCTGTGCTCTTAGCCTTAAATCCGTAATAAATGAATCTACCGATTCTCCATTAAACTGCAGCCTTTTTATGAACATGCATCGTTTGTATGTCTCATTGATTTGCGCTTTGCAATGCGCATCAAATTTCTCCACGACGAGTTCAAACTTTTTTTTATCCTCTCCGTTTGTAAATTCAAATGAATTAAACAATTCAGATGCCTGTGGTCCAGCTAAATTGTGAAGGAGTGTGATTTTCTGTGATCAGGAGCTGATTCTAACACGGAGGTGGAGAGAAAAACATTTCAATTGCTGTTTGAAGTTTTTCCAGTTTAGATTTAGTTTACTGGTGATCCTGAAGTGTTCTGGCTATTTTGGACCTTCCACCTTGCGATCCGGAACTTGGTGCTGTCTTCGAGATCTATGTAGACGCTTGATTGTTCTTTTCTTTCTCGACTCTATGCTAACTTTCTGCTCAATGCTTACTTTTTAGGAACATGTGCTTGGTACCATGTGGTGATCATTGTGATTCTTGTTCCCAGGATGGATGTTGTAGTGTTCACAAAGACCATAGAAGCTAAGTGCATAAACAAAGCTAACATTTATTTACACTATTTAAATTAAGCTCAACCACATACTCCTAAAGTAAACAATAATCTAATCTACAAACTATACTCAACTACACTAGTCTCATAATACTGTACTGAACTCTCTATCACTGTTCTCACTAGCTCTTTCCCAGAGATCTGTGAGTTACTGCTTTATATAGTCCTGCATCTAGCTCCATCTAGTGGTTAATTATAATATGACATTAACTCTTTGTCATCTGCATATTTCCTATAATGTCATAAGCACAACTGATATAATTCTCATGCTGTACTGTAAGCTACTGCCTGGTAAAGGGCAGCACGGTAGCATAGTGGTTAGAAGAAATGCTTCACAGCTCCAGGGTCCTAGGTTCGAATCCCGGCTTGGGTCACTGTCTGTGTGGAGTTTGCACGTTCTCCCCGTGTGTGCGTGGGTTTCCTCCGGGTGCTCCGGTTTGCTCCCACAATCCAAAGATGTGCAGGTTAGGCGAATTGGCCAGGCTAAATTGCCCTCAGAGTCCAAATTGCCCTGAGTGTTAGGTGGGGTTACTGGGTTATGGGGATAGGGTGGAGGTATGGGCTTGGGTCGGGTGCTCTTTCCAAGAGCCGGTGCAGACTCGATGGGCCGAATGGCCTCCTTCTGCACTGTAAATTCAATGAAACTAGGTGCTGACATATTTAATAAAATACCAGTGTATAATATTGGTGACAGATGAATCAGTGGGGAAGGAGTTAAAATACCCAAAATGTTCTATTATTTCCTTAATTCTACATCATCAAGATCCACATCATTTACATTACAGCTCTGAAAAGACAAATATGCTTTTTATTGATGACCTCATGAGGCAAACTCAGCAGATTAAAACAATTCGAAAACAACCTAAACTAGATATAACCACGGGGTGGGTTTTCTGATCCAGTTTTCAGGAATGGCAGTGGAAGCACAGATCCAACAGGAGCCCCAAAAGGTTTTTAGGCTATCAGTATTTCTCGTTCCCATTGTCCCCAACACCCACCAATGATGTAATAGAGTTCCAGCCATAAAAGGACGGTAACCCCATCACCAAACTTATTAATATAATTAGCAGCCTCCTGCTCTATTATCCTCAAACATTAAATAAACCACTTCTGCTCTCCCCCCCGAATCTCCCCAAGACACTCCCGCCACCCCCACGCTCCTCCAACTTCACTCTCTTCACCCCTGCTCCCTATTCTCCTCCCCTGCTCCCCACTCTCCCCTCCATTCCACACTCTCCCTCCACTCCACACCCCCCCACTCCCCACTCTTCCCCCCTTCCAGGGGGCTGGTGAAGAGAATCCACTGAGGGCATGCTGGTAAGTGCAGCCCCGATGGGGAGCGGGTGGTGGTGGGGGGGGGGGGGGGGGGGGGGGGGGGGGGGTGTCATGTCTGGGCAGGACTCTGGCTGTCCCAGTGAAAAGACTTTGAATGGGAGCGTCTGTTCCCATGTTGAGTTGGGGAGGGGGGGGGGGGAGATTTTCCCCTGTCTTTGGGGCACCCCTTTGCTCATTTCATTTATTATTAGATTGAGGCAGCCTTCATAAACTGCTCCCTGATACAGTATTTTGCTAACAGGGCAGGCAAGTGTGACATTGTGGGACTCGCCTCCAGGATTCTTTTCGACCAAGTGTCAGAAAATTGGCGGGAAACATGGCAGTGAAGCCCGTTGAGTTGACACTTACCAAAAAAATAGAAAATTCCACCCAGTATTTCCTTCCCTTTTAATAGCTTTTGTTATATCACGTTTATTCACAATGGAGCATGCACGCGAGAGACATTTTTTTGAAAACAATTAAAATTTAGGTGAAGTCCCAAGAGTCATAATACTTGGGTTAGGTTGAAATGAAGAAGACAAGACAAATTAATTATTCGGTTCCATCAAGCGTTTTAAAAAGCTGCAGATGATAAAATTAAGGCAAGGTGATAAGAGTTATGCAGTTCTAGGGTTCTGGGAAAAAATAGAGACAAAGGAACAAACATAGAATGATATTGGAGTTTCCTGAAACGATGGGAGCAATTTGAGAGGAACAATAATCATAAGTGTAGATAAAATATCGTAAAGGTACATAACAGACAAAGAGAAGCTCAAGTTTGTCGGTGGTGCAGTAATGTCTTTGAAATTGAAATCATTCCATATTAATACCACTCAAAGAAAACTTTGATTGATGGAATGGATTTGCTACTCAGTGTTTTCATGGGGTAGCAACGCATCAAATGTCCCCATGAATACAAATAGCATGTGGGCTGAATTTTTTCTTGTGTGCCACCTCAGGCAGGAAAAGAGGGGTGTAGCTCGCCGGTTCCACAGCTGGATTTTCCCACCACTTAACTGTGCACCCCTGCTGGGTTCTGTTTGCCAGTTCCCTGCTTGCAAAAACCTGCGAGGACCCGGGTGGCGGGACGTTATACTGCCAGTGGGGCGGGGAGCTTTTGTTATGGGGAGACTTTCCAGTGGGGAGGCCTGCTAATTATATTGGATTGGATTTGTTTATTGTCACGTGTACCAAGGTACAGCGAAAAGTATTTTTCTGCGAGCAGCTCAACAGATCATTAAATACGTGGGAAGAAAAGAACATAAAAGAAATTACATAATAGGGCAACACAAGGTATACAATGTAACTACATAAGCACCGTCATCGGATGAAGCATACAGGGTGTAGTGTTAATGAGGTCTGTCCATAAGAGGGTCATTTAGGAGTCTGGTAACAGCGGGGAAGAAGCTGTTTTTGAGTCTGTTTGTGCGTGTTCTCAGACTTCTGTATCTCCTGCCCGATGGAAGAAGTTGGAAGAGTGAGTAAGCCGTGTGGGAGGGGTTTTTGATTATGCTACCCGCTTTCCCCAGGCAGCGGGAGGTGTAAATGGAGTCAATGAATGGGAGGCAGGTTTATATGATGGACTGGGTGGTTTTCACGACTCTGAAGTTTCTTGCGGTCCTGGGCCAAGCAGTTGCTATACCAGGCTGTGATGCAGCCAGATAGGATGCTTTCTATGATGCATCTGTAAAAGCTGGTAAGGGTTAATGTGGAGATGCCGAATTTCCTTAGTTTCCTGAGGAAGTATAGGTGCTGTTGTGCTTTCTTGGTGGTAGCGTCGACGTGGGTGGACCAGGCCAGATTTTTGGAGGTGTACACCCCTAGGAATATGAAGCTGTTAACCATCTCCACCTCGGCCCCGTTGATGCTGACAGGGGTGTGTACAGTACTTTGCTTCCTGAAGTCAATGACCAGCTCTTTAGTTTTGCTGGCATTGAGGGAGAGTTTGTTGTCGCTGCACCACTCCACCAGGTTTTCTATCTCCCTCCTGTATTCTGGCTCATCGTTATTCAAGATCCGGCCCACTATGGTCGTATCGTCAGCTACAGCCAATATTTAAATGAACTCAAATGGGGTTCCAGTCATTTCATGGCAGGACCGCCGTTACATCACTGGCAGGGGATGGGACAATTAAGCGGGGAAATCCCACTGGCATGAAAGTCGTTTTGGGAATCTCACTTGATTCTCTGCCCCCGCCATCATTCCCACCCATTGAAAATAGTGGTGGAAAATCCCCCCCCTCCTCCACAAACTGTACTGAAATGTATCACAAGTAAAATTGTAATTGGGATAATCATCGCTGCAAATTGATATTAGGAACTGAAAATATGTTTGCCACTTTATCTTTTAGTCTTTTAGAAGGAGATGTTTAATTGAGCACTTTAATAGTCAATGGCCCTGTATCATAAGAAATGAGGCGAAGAAGAAAATTAGATGCCTGATATACATTTTAGAAGGCTTTAGAGTGGCCACTCAAAAAACTGACTGTCCAGTCAAACGTCAGACGAGGGGAAACCGTGGAAATTCTTGTGTTATACTCAACATCCCTGTAATATAATGGTTGGATTCTGAACAACTGTCCCGAACTGAATTCAAAGAAAGTTATTTCCTTCATGGCTGTCACTCAGGCAGATATTATAGAACAAAACTGGAAGTTTTAACAATTTATTGGCTGCAGCTCATTTATCAATGATGGTCTCCAGATTACATAATCTAATTGGGCCAGAATCACCGCCCTCATATGTCATAATTGCAGTTTCTGTGTAAGGCAAGAAAGAATGGAGTAAAAAAGAAATCCAGCTTTGGAACTTACTTAATGTAGTAATCTCTGCCGTCCTTAGTAGTCGCCATCTCCCATCCATAGGGAAGCCCCTGAGAACAGTTCCAGTTCGACGGAGAAGGTAACCAGCCCGGAGACTTGGTTCTGTGGCTAGAAATAAGGAAAGTAATTGATTAAGTTAGAAGTTTACATATCAATTTTTCTTTACTATTAAATCCACCCTTCGGCAGCCATGAGAAAGGCTACTGAAGGGTGCAGCATATTGAAACGCCAGGAGCTGTAGCTTGCAAACATCACTTAGTGAGCAGTCATTTACCTTGTACTTTTGGGGACCATTATCTATGACTAATGACATTAAACATGCAGTGAGCCATAAAAAATGCTTGTTCCACACAAAGCCCAGAGTCCCCAAGTCGATTCAAATGCAGAACACCATAAGGGTAGAATGAATCACAAAATGTCCTTAAATTAACCGTGACTACATTTCTAAAGTACTTGGTTGGTTGTTAAGTGCTGTGGGGATATCCTGAATCACAAAGACATTGTATAAGTAGTTATTTCTTTTCTTTCTTTAAGCTTGCAGATTTCTAGAATAACACATTTCAGACAAGTTTATTGTAATAATCTTGTATAATAATGATCTTTTATTATTGTCACAAGTAGGCTTACATTAACACTACAATTAAGTTACTGTGTAAAGCCCCTAGTTGCTACATTCCGGTGCCTGCTTGGGTACACAGAGGGAGAATTTAGAATGTCCAATTCACCTGACAAGCACGTCTTTAGGAAATTGTGGGAGGAAACCGGAGCACCCGGAGGAAACCCACACAGACACGGGGAGAACGTGCGGACTCCTCACAGACAGTGACCCAAGCGGGAATCGAACCTGGGACCCTGGCGCTGTGAAGCAACAGTGCTAACCACTATATCACTGTGCTGCCCATAAAATCTCTGGGATGGGTCTTGAACCCACAACCTTCAGACTCCAAGGCAAGAGTGTTACCACTAAGTCACCGATAATTACACAAACTCTTTGTCAGTTATCTTTGAATAAAACACATTTTCACCAACGTTCCCAACAGTGACTCGTTTTCTCTTTACATGATCTTTCAGCAATGTGCCTCATATGGCTACATTAACTTTTTTATTACTCCCTTACTTAAAAAGCACAATTTCACTTCTCTCAAACATAATGAAATTCAACACATTAGTCTAATAGGATTAAAATGTTTTAGCGAAATTATATGCACAGTTAAGAATAATTAGTATGCTTGCTTTCAACTTCACAAACCATTACATGTCATAAATCAAGCCCTCTTTTATTATTCATTTGTGTCATTTTTTTAGACTTTATCAGCAATGATAGCATCAATCAAATTTCTACTTCCAACTGTATTTACAAGGTTCTAGTGTGTTTTCATTGCATCTCTTGCAATGTTTACACAGCTACGAAGATAGAAAGACATACAAACAGCTGGAGAGACAGATAAGAGAATGGATGAGAAGCTTTCCCCAGTAATGTAGTTGGAGCATCTAGCTAGCTTGAGTTGGAATATTGCTTCACACTGTGTTACCTTATTTCAGGTCGGGTGGCGGTAAAGGTGCCACATCTTCCTTGTTTGAAAGAAAATAAACAGAGCTGCAGGTCCCAGTCCAATTGTTTTGCAGTGGGCATTAAGAGGAATGTAATCAGGTACTTGAGATGCCTTCCACAATTGAATATTCTATAGACTAAACAAGATACGAATTAAGAGCAGGAGGAGGCTATTCGATCCTTTGAGCCTGCTCCATCATTTAATAAGATCATGGCTAATTTGCCTCCACATCCACGTATCACCCACCCGGATAACCTTTGACTCCCTGGTTCGTCAAGAATCTAGCTGCCTTTGCCTTAAAATATTCAATGTTGCTGTCCCCATCTCTCTCTGAGGAAGAGACTGCCGAAGATTCGCAAACTTCAGACAACAACAATTCTGCTAATCTCCATCTTAAATGTGAGACCCTTTACTTTTTAAACAGGGCTCCTAGTACTTGGCCGGGATTCCCCGATCCCACGGCCAAGTTCTGATGTCAGCGTCAAAAGCGGCGCAGGCCACTCCAGCATCAACAGGCCTCCAGGCCCAGATATTCAGCCCTTCCCAGAGGGCTAGTATGGCGCCGGAGTGGTGTCCGCTGCTCCAGCCGGCGCGCCACGGCCGGCGCAGGTCCGCGCATGCGCGTGGGTTCCAGTCTCTGCGCCGGCTTCCGGGCAATATGGCGGAACCCTAGAGGTGCCCGGCCCAGAGGAACATAGGTCCCCCATGGAAATATTCCGCCCGCCGATCGGTAGGCCCCGATAGCGGGCCAGGCCACCATGGAGCTCTGCCCCTCCCCGGAGTCGGATCCCCCCGCCCCACCACCCGGACAGCCCCGCAGCTGGAATTCTGAGGTACCCCTGGGTAGGACCATACATAACCTATGCCGGCGGAACTCAGCCAAACCCAGTCGGCACTCAGCCCGTCGAGGCGCAGAGAATCGCCGGGGGGCCGCTTTCAATGGCCCCCGACCGGTGCGGCGGTGATCCCGCGGGCGCCCGAGATTGGCGCCAGAGATTTGGCAGGCCGCGTGGGAGCGGCATGGTGCGATTCTCACCCCCCCCCCCCCCCCCCCGATTCTTCGACCCGACAGGGGATTGGAGAATCCTGACCCCTGTCTCTCCCACAAAGGGAAACATTCTTTCACCATTCACTCTGCCAACACCCTCAGAATCTTATATGTTTCAATAAGATCACTTCTCAACTCCAACGCATACAAGCCCATGATGCCCAACCTTTCTTTGTAAGATGACCCCGTCCCCACCGCCACCTCCCCTATCCCAGGTGTCAGTTGATTTGTTTTTAGAAGTGGCTGCAGAGATGGTCTGGGTCCAATTTCATTTAATTTCACTTCATTTTCATTTCATTTTCATTTTGCCAAGATTCCAGGAAGATGCCAGACCAGAATTAGTGTTGGCGAAACCATATCCTAGCAACAGTCTTTAATTGGACAGTCAGGAAAAAAATAGATGACAGAAAGTCTTCAACAAATTGTAAATACCTTGTATTAATATTCTGAATTGATGCTCCAGCTTTTTTAGGAACAATGTTGGAAAGCATACTGAATCTTTGAATCACTCCTGCTTCCACAGAGTTACATTTAGGAGGTACCCCAATGATATGCTGGGGAATCCCTCTGGGAGGTTCCCAGCTAAAGGTTTACCCGGCAATTGTCCAAGAGTGTTAACTTCTTCTGGACAAATCCGCTGGGCTGGGAACCATCTGACAGATGCGATTTAAATCACTAACTTCAGATTGTTCTGCAGTTTTGCCCTGATACATACTCTGAGTGAGTTAGAAGGAAAAAACTCACTTTTTAAAAAATGTAGCATATCCAATTATTTTTTTTTCCAATTAAGGGACAATTTAGCGTGGCCAATCCACCTAACCTGCACATCTTTGAGTTGTGGGGGTGAAACCCACGCAGGCATGGGGAGAGTGACCCAGGGCCGGGATTCGTACCCGGGTCCTCAGCGCCGCAGGCCCAGTGCTATCCACTGTGCCACATGCCACCAGGAAAAAAATTACTTCTAACTACAGCGTAACTATTTTAAAAGAACAGACCCAGCCTTCCACTGCACTTCACCCTGCTTCCTGCAGGGGAGAAACCACGCCAGTCTTGTCCCTGAACGGATGCACTCCCACCCCCCGCAAAACAGCCCAAATGGACCTGAACCCCCCCCCCCCCCCCCCCCCCCCCCCCCGATGCGATCTGCTCCAACTTCTCTCCCCAGTGAAACCTGGTTCGACCTCCCCCTCCTCACTGGACTGACACCCCTCCATGCTGACTGACACTACCCCTCTCAGTCTGACAGCCCCCCACCAGATTGACCGCCTCTCTCGCGGACTGACCGCATATTCCTCGGTGCAACCACAACCCCCCCCCCCCGATACGATCTGCTCCAACTTCTCTCCTCCCCAGTGAAGCCTTTTTCGACCTCCCTCTCCTCACTGGACTGACACCCCTCCTTGCTGACTGACACCACCCCTCTCAGTCTGACAGCCCCCCACCAGATTGACCGCCTCTCTCGCGGACTGACCCCATATTCCTTGGTGCAAACACAACCCCCCCACTCCTCAACCTTTTAATTTTCCCTTTAAATATTTCCTTTATGACAGCTAGTGCACACTGATGAAGCTGGAAGCGGACTTTGCTGCTCCTGTCTCAGCCAGGAAGGTTAGGCAGGACAGGGGCTTTAGAATCCCAGTGTGGGTAAATCCATCGATAGCCGCAATTCGCTGGAGTTTGCAACTCTGAGGAAGTTACGGGCTAAGTAACAGAAGCTTAATTTTAAATACTTATTGTGTTTGATATTGATCAAATATTGATATTTACATTTGATATTGGCTGTTCAGACTTGTTCCAAACACTTCTGTGTAATTGGCTTGGTGAGAGTTTCCTTAAGCTGTCGAAAATCTCTCGAGCTAAGATTTGTGCCTTTGTTCTCCACCATATCAGTTAAAGCAGGTCAGAACTAATAATTAATCTCAGTCATGGTAAAGTGGTTCTGGAGAATATGTAGGATGCCCATTACATTTCCTGTCCTTTCCGGTATCAGAAATGTTACACTATGAGGTAAGTTTAACATCAGAACAGAATAGTTAAAACAGCCTCTGGAGTCTGTCCCACTATTCAGTGAGATCACGGCTAATCTGTATTTTGACTCAATTTACTAGCTTTAGTTCCATTTCCCTTCTGTATTAGACATAGATATAGAACATACAGTGCAGAAGGAGGCCATTTGGCCTATCGATTCTGCACCGACACACTAAAGCCCTCACGTCTACCCTATCCCCGTAACCCAATAACCCCTCCTAAACTTTTTGGTCACTAAGGGCAATTTATCATGGCCAATCCACCTAACCTGCACGTTTTTGGACTGTGGGAGGAAACAGGAGCACCCGGAGGAAACCCACGCAGACACGGGGAGAACGTGCAGACTCCGTGATGCGACCATCAATTCACATGAGATGGAGAGTTGAAGTGAACAGTGGTTTTAATCAGCTAGAACTGTGCCTGCCTGCGACTGCTCTGTACTGAGTGCCGCCTACTGGCTGCAGATCTATATACCTCCCCGGAGGGGGCGGAGCCCACAAGGGCACCAACATAATACAATGTAATGTAATATAATACAATGGTGGTCCATAGGTGGAGCACACAAGGGCATCAACATAATACAATGTAATGTAATGTAATACAATGGTGAATGGTCGCAGTAATACATTCACCCCCTGTTAAAAATTGAAGTCCAGCAGGGGTGAAGTGGCTCACAGGTTCAGTCCTTAACCATTCGCTGTGATCGCCTGAGCTCTGGTTTTGCTGTGGGCACGGGTGTTGAACTCGTCGCTGCGGACACGGGTGTTGACTCCGGGAGCGTGTCTTCTGGAGCTTCATCCCTGTAGGTTGGCGATGGGGGGAGGGGGTGTAGGAGGCGGGGTGTAGGCCATGTAGGGGCGGGGGCGGTGTTCAGTGTAGGGTGGGGAGGGGGGGGGTAAGTGATGGTCGCAGGGGAACCAGCGGGTGCCAGGTCCCGGAGGGAGACTGTGTATTGTCGGCCGTCGTGATGTGCCACGTAGGCATACTGGGGGTTGGCGTAAAGGAGCTGGGCCCTCTCGACCAGGGGGTCGGACTTATGATTCCTCACGTGTTTTCGGAGGAGGACAGGCCCCGGTGTCATCAGCCAGGACGGAAGCGAGACCCCGGAGGTAGATTTCCTGGGGAAAACAAATAGGTGGTCATGAGTGGTCTTGTTCGTGGCTGTGCAAAGGAGTGACCTAATGGAGTGGAGCGCGTCGGGGAGGACCTCCTGCCAGCGGGAAACTGGGAGACTCCTGGACCGTAGGGCCAGAAGGATGGCCTTCCATACCGTCGCGTTCTCCCTCTCCACCTGCCCGTTTCCCGGGGGTTGTAACTGGTAGTCCTGCTCGAGGCAATGCCCTTACCGAGCAAGTACTGACGCAGTTCGTTGCTCATAAATGAGGAGCCCCGGTCACTGTGGACGTAAGTGGGGAAACAATGTGAAGATACCATGCAGGGCCTTCATGACAGTGGCCGCGGTCATGTCGGGGCATGGGATGGCAAAGGGGAAACGGGAGTACTCGTCAACGACGTTAAGAAAATACGGGTTGCAGTCAGTAGGGGGGAGGGGCCCTTTGAAATCGATGCTGAGGCACTCAAAGGGCCGGGATGCCTTCACCAGGTGGGCCTTATCTGGTTGATAGAAGTGCGGTTTATACTCCACACAGATTTGGCAGTCCCTGGTCATGGCCCTGACCTCCTCGGTAGAGTAGGGCAGGTTGCGGGCCTTGATGTAGTGGAGAAGCCGGGTGACCCCTGGGTGACAGAGGTCGTTGTGGATGGCCTTGAGTTGGTCATCTTGCATGCAGGCACATGTGCCGCAGGACAGGGCATCTGGGGACTCGTTGAGCTACCCAGGACAATATACAATATCGTAGTTATAGGTGGAGAGTTCAATCCTCCACCTCAAGATTTTATCGTTCTTGATCTTGCCCCGCTGTATATTGTTGAACATGAAGGCTACCGACCGTTGGTCAGTGACGAGGGTGAACCTCCTCCCAGCGAGGAAGTGCCTCCAATGCCGCACAGCTTCCACAATGGCTTGAGCTTCTTTTTCGACTGAGGAGTGTCGTATTTCAGAGGCTTGAGGTACGGGAAAAAAAGGCTACAGGTCTGCCAGCCTGGTTAAGGGTAGCGGCGAGGGCGACCTCTGATGCGTCGCTCTCCACTTGGAAGGAGATGGACTCGTCCACCGCGCGTATCGGGGCATTGGCAATATCTGCCTTGATGCAGCTGAAGGCCTGGCGGGCCTCAGCCGTCAGGGGGAAGGTGGTGGCTTTGATCAGTGGGCGGGCTTTGTCCGCATAGTTGGGGACCCACTGGGCATAATAGGAAAAGAACCCGAGGCAGTTTTCAGGGCCTTGGGGCAGTGGGGGAGGGGGAGTTGCAGGAGGGGGTGCATACGGTTGGGGTCGGACCCTAGGACTCCGTTTTCCATGACATAGCCGGGAATGGCCAGTCGGGTTGTGCGGAAAACGCAATTCTCCTTGTTATAGGTGAGATTGAGAGCTTGGGCGGTTTGGAGAAATTTCTGAAGGTTGGCGTCATGGTCCTGCTGATCATGGCCGCAGATGGTGAAGTTGTCCAAGTACGGAAATGTGGCCCGCAGCCCGTTCTGGTCCACCATTTGGTCCATCGTTCTTTGGAAGACCGAGACCCGGGTGGTGACGCCGAAGGGGACCCGGAGGAAGTGGAAGAGGCGACCATCTTCCGGGCGGATAGGGAGCTGGTGATATGCGGACTTCAGATCTACCGTGGAGAACACCTGATTGTGTGCAATCTGATTTACCATGTCCGCTATTCGGGGAAGGGGGTATGCATCAAGTTGCATGTATCGGTTTATGGTTTGGCTGTAATCTACAACCATCCGGTTCTCCCCCGGTCCTCATGACCACCACCTGGGCCCTCCAGGGGCTATTACTGGCCTCGATGATCCCCTCCTTCAAGAGCCGCTGGTCCTCGGACTTGATAAAAATCCTATCCTGAGCATTATACCGCCTGCTCCTGGTGGCACCGGGTTTACAGTCGGCGGTGAGGTTCATGAAGAGCGGGGGAGGGTCGACCTTAAGGGTCGCGAGGCTACATACGGTGAGAGGGGGTGGGGGTCCGCCGAACTTCAGGATCAGGCTCCTAAGGTTGCACTGGAAGTCCAGTCCCAACAGGAGAGGAGCACAGAGATCGGGGAGGACATATAGTTTAGAATTGGCGTACTCGGCGCCCTGTATCGCGAGGTTCGCAACACAGTACCCCCGGATCTGCACTGAATGTGATCCGGAAGCGAGGGAGATTGTCTGGAATGTGGGGGAAATTTGGAAAGAACAGCGCCTTACCGTGTTGGATGTACAAAACTCTCGTTGCTCCCAGAGTCAAGCAGGCAGGGTGTTTCGTGCCCATTGACCGGGTTCCTGAGGTTCCTCTGATCCGGTGTCCATGAGGGGATCGCTTGGTCGGAGGGGAAAGCATTGAGGCTCTGAAACACTACTTCTTAGGAGGTGAATAGTTTTACCGCCTCTTCTAGGTCGAGGGCGCCCTTTTCGAGCAAGCGCTGTCTGACGTAGTTGAAACGGATTCCAGCTACATAGGTGTCCCGGATGGCGGGTTCCATGTGCTGCGAGGCCGTGACGTCCTTGTAGTTGCAATTTCTAGCGAGTCCTTCAGGTATTCCCAGCGATTCCCCGGGGCACTGACGGTGCATGGTGAGGAGATGCCGCGTGAATACTTTGTTCACCGGCCTCACGTACTGCCTTTTCAGGGTCGTGACCGCGTCTGCATACGTGGTCGCTTCCTCGATCTGCACGGAGATTCTGTGGCTCACCCGGGCATGGAGGAGACTCAGTTTCTGTTCCTCGGTGACGGAGGGCGAGGAGGAGGCGGCAACGTAGGCCTCAAAACAGCAGAGTCAGTGCGAAAAAATTCCTTTGGCTTCAGCTGCCTGTGGGTCGAGTTCCAGGCGATCAGGTTTGAGGGCTACTTCCATTGCGATATTGTAGCTGATTAAATTGATGCAACCATCAATCCACACGAGACGGAGAGTTGAAGTGAACATTGGTTTTAATCAGCTAGAACTGTGCCAGCCTGCGACTGCTCTGTACTGAGAGCCGCCTACAGGCTGCAGATCTATATACCTCCCCCGAGGGGGCGGAGCCAGGGGCGGAGCCCTCAAGGGCACCAGCATAATACAATGTAATGTAATACAATGG
Source organism: Scyliorhinus canicula (assembly GCF_902713615.1). Lineage (NCBI taxonomy): Eukaryota > Metazoa > Chordata > Chondrichthyes > Carcharhiniformes > Scyliorhinidae > Scyliorhinus > Scyliorhinus canicula. Next base: position 91,697,026 of record NC_052152.1, on the reverse strand, counting down.
TGAATGGTCGCAGTAATAAATTCACCACACTGCGCACAGACAGCGACCCAGCGGGGAATCGAACCTGGCACCCTGGCACTGTAAAGCCACAGTGCTATCCACCTGTGCTATCGTGCTGCCCCTTCTTCTCATGTAATGTGTGATAGGAAAGTGTACGTATTAAATTGCCAATGTGATAACTAGGTGTTGCAAATATTCCAGATTAACTGAAACTATATAAAACAAATATGAAGAGGATAAAAAAATCAGAGATAAAACAAATAGATTATATATGATACAAACACTGTGGGCTGAATTCTCCGCTTTTGCGGCTATGTCTGAAGCATGTGTCTAATACTACGACCAGTGGCGTACCCGCACCAATGCTCTGCCCGGTGTGAGCCTCGCAGCCACGCCACATAAAACCCATGGCTTTCCCTGTAGATACGGACGGCGAACTGCCGGGTCTGTGGTTGCCGTCGGCAACCTGCGGCGGTCACACTGTACATGACAGATAGTGCCCCCTTTAAATTCCCTTGCCACCCCCGGACCACCCCCTCACCAGCCCCACCAGCTGCCGCTGAAGTCCCCCCGGCCAGCAGAACGGCTCCCCCTCCCAACTGAGGGCACAGTCCGCAGCTGCCACGCAAGGCTGAAGAAACCTCAGACCACAAATGATCTGGAAGTCGGCCCATTGGGGGCTGAGCATCGGGGCAGGGCCTTCAGGTGACATCCTGAGGCCATCCTAATGGCGTGCAGTGTACTCACTGATGATGCCGTTTTGAAGGGAGCGGAACATCCAAAATCAGGCACCGACCCCCGATATCGACATCAAAATGGATTCTCCGGCCAATCGCCGAATGCGATTTTGCCGTCGGCAGTCGGAGAATCCAGCCCTGTGTGTTGCAGGTTAATGTTCTGTGCAAATACCACTAATGCTGTTTGTTCTCTTAAGATTTGCAACACACTGAATTTTCCATATTTTATTGCCTATACATTCAGCATGAAACACCCTATTCCAGGCATACTAAGTATACTCAATAAGACAGGTAGGAAGTGAGCAAATACAGGCAGAAGTGTATCCTGTGGCCTCCTGATAAAGGGAAAAAATAGTAAATATCCAGGGCTCATTTTTGAAACAGGCATCAGGATTTTTGCATATATAGGCTGGAATTCTACGGCCATTGAATCCACTTTTCCCTCTGGTAGCGAATCCCTGCCCGTGGATTTCCCGGCAGCATGGATCTAACCCCCTCGCCTCAGAGACCCTGAGCGAGCGCCAATTAGCACTCCAGAAACGTGAACCAGATATACCGGCACTTGAGGGGGATCTCCAATGGTGATCGGGCTCTGGGAAGGGTGGTACCCTGGTACCCCAATGCCACCCTAGCACTGCTAGCCTGGCAGTGCCACCTGGGTGCCACCCTGGCATTGCCAGGGTGTCTAAGTGGCACTGCCAGGGTGTCAGGCTGGTGGTGCTTGGATGACATTTTACCCATGCTGGGTTTGGGCCGTGGTATGCCCTGCTCTTATGTGGAACGATGGGTCTTGATGATCCCCTTATAGGGCATTGGGGGGATCCACAGGCTGCGGTGGGTGGTCTAACGATCGGGGCACCACTTAAAAATGGCTCTGCTTGTCAATGCAGGAAATGGGACTGTGTGTGGCCTTGATGTGGCATTCCTCGCAGAGGTCCCAAATTGAAACAGAGTCACGTTTGATAGCGGTGTTGTTCTCGGCGCTGCAAGTGCCGGGAAACACTCAATTAAGCGTGCTCGACATGGGACTCTGTTTCCTTAATCTCTGTTCAAATCAAGTTTCTCTGCATGTTTTCCAATATTTCAAACCCTCGCATTTCACATTTCAATTCTTTAGGGGAGTGTGACTAGGTTGAATGTTCCTTCAGAGAGCCACTGCAGACTCGATGGACTGAATGGCCTCCTTCTGCACTGTAAATATTCTGCTACTCCGGAACTATTTGCAATCAGGAAGCGGCTCCAGGTGCAGTTTGACTTGGTATCCTCTGGAAAGGTGATCAAGCAGTTACAACTCGTGAAGGCTCTATAGTATATGAGCATGGGAGGAAGGCAGGCCATCTGTTGCCACACCAGCTGAGCCGGCAGCCGACCCCTTAGGTGATAATGCAGGCCAAAAACTTGAAGGGTGGTATAGTGACAGCACCGAGAGATGTCAATACGACATTTGAGGCATTCAACAGGGATTTGTACAGGTCGGAGCCTCCGGAGGGGCTGTCAGATATGACGGAGTTTCTGGAAAGGCTGTCCTTCCTGAGAGTAGAGGAGGAGAGTAGGGAGGAGCTGGAGGCCCCTCTGCGCTTGGATGAGGTGCTAAGGGTGATTTTGCTGATGTAGATGAATAAAGCCTTGGGCACTGATGGGTATCCGGTTGAATTTTACAAAACATTCTTTGACCAGCTAGTACCAATAATGGCAGCTATGTTCAATAATGCTCCAGCTCAAGGTTACCTGCCTGGTACGCTTACACAAGACACCATCTCCCTTATTTTAAAGAAAGACAAGGACCCCATGGAGTGTGGTTCGTACAGGCCCATTTCACTGCTAAATGTGGATGCCTTGGTTCTGGCTAAGGTGCTGGCTTTGCGGTTAGAGCCATGTGCCCCAGATATAGTGGTAGAAAATCCGACGGGATTTTTGAAGGCAGATGTACTCTAAAAAAGGCAGGTCACTGAGCCAGAGGTGATAATAGCTATGGATGCACGGAAAGAATACACAGAGTGGAGTGGAAATACCTCATTGAGGTACTTGGGAGGTTTGGTTTTGGGCAGAAACTTATTTCATGGGGGCAGCTACTGTACACGAACCCCATGGCTAGCTTCACACCAATTTAACAAGGTCAGATACTTTCCTCTGAGCGGGTGTACAAGACGGGGGTGCCCATTGTCACCGCTCCTTTTTGCTCTAGCAATTGAACCTCTGGCGATCGCACTGAGGGCTTCTGGTGGATGGAGGGGAATCCGGGGGGGGGGGGGGGGGGGGGGGGGGGCATGTTGCTCCTCAACATGTCACAGATCCGGTCTCCCCTGTAGATGAGATTATGAGACTGCTGAAGGGCTTTGGCTCCTTCTCAGGCTATAAGTTAAACCTGGGGAAAAGGGAGTACGTCCAGTTAATCCCCCAGGGAAGGGAGCCAATCTGGGGGTATTACCCTTCCGCCGGGCCAGAGCTAGCTTCAGGTATCTGGGCATCCAGGTGATATATAACTGGTAACGGCTTCATAAATTAAACTTTATGGGCCGGATTCTCCATCGGCCGATGCCGGAATTGTGAAATACGATTGGGCAGAGAATCGGTTTTGACACTGAAGTCGTTGCAAGCGCTGGGTTCACGCACAAACGCAATTCTCTGGTGCCATGATAGCAGCGTCAATGTGTTCCACTCTGCATGTATAGTAAACCCATTGGCATATCATTAGCGGGCCTGATTCGGCATTCTCCAGGACCTCCCCGATCCTCTGCCCCCACTGAGGTTTCAAAAATAGTGAAACATGCGCCATAGCTGCTGAGGGGGAGAAAGGGCGTACAGAAAGTGACCAACATCACCATAGTGTGCTGACGGTTGTACCGCTGCCCAGGGGGCTTCAGCCAGCATCGGGGGAGTAGCGGGGGGGTCGGGGTGTAGCCAGGAGATGGGCTGTGGGGTCGTGGGGGGGGGGCACGGAACACCATTGTCGCCTCCTGCCAGGCAGCCATGTGACGGTGCACACCGCTAACTGCCCATCGTGAATCTAGCACCACGGGTCATATGGAACGGTGACCCCCAGGTCACCCCTCCTCGGTACCTCCTCTGGCCCCAGCCAGGGATGGGTGTGCTCCACTGCAACCAGTGCCATCTTGTTAGCTGGGATGACTGTGCATGGGGATTGGAGTGCGAAATTGCAGCTGCAGCTTGTCAATCTCTCTCGAGTGTCAATCTCGACCTGGTGAATTTGACACCTTTTTCCATTGGAATTGATTGTGTTCCACATGGCGCCAGTTCTAGCCCCTCAACAGTCATTGAATTGGTCCAGGTACTGTCATAATATACACACAAGTATATGATGGTGCCCAGACAGACACTGACTGACACACTGAAAGAACAATCAACACATAGAACACAGCAGCCAATCACCAGACAGGACACGGCCACTATAAAGCCAGAGGGCACTAGTTTTCCCGCTCGTTCAGGATGCAGCCTCTGAGACAGTCAGAGCCCGTGATCAGCATCACGAATATCCACCATGTGCTAGCAGTATAGCCTGGTCAGGTTAGCCTCAGGTCTCCAGTCAACCTAACATAGCGTCAACCCACAGTGCAAGTATGTTTAACAGCTCATAGTTAAATAAAATAGAGTTGTACTTCTACAAGTGTTGGTAGCCTGTCTTTCTCACTGCTCTGGTAAACACAGTCCTCGCAGACCCAGCATACCCAACACATCATGGTACCAGTACGTGATGTTAGAGTTTGATGGACCTACCCTTAAATAATCTGCCTTCGACCAGCGATCAGCCATCCGGTAGTATGGACAGCGTTTGCCCTCCCCCGCCGCTCCACATCACCGGCAACCTCAGTGCGAACTGGAAGATTTTTAAACAAAGGCTTCAACTGTACCTCAAAGCTACAGATCAGGAAGCTGCCTCAGGTGCCAGGAAGATTGCTCTCTTCCTCTAAACGGCTGGGGACGACGCCATCCATATTTTCAACTGCCTCACATTCGCTGAAGGTGAGGACAAGTCGGATGGGCCGAGCGGCCTGCCGTTTGTGGTGAATGTGATTCACACCGGATTATAATCTGTATATACATGTGTCTATATTGTAAGTGCAGTTGCACTACCTGACCTCCAGGGGGAGTAGCTCTGGGAATGCTCGAGAGTTGTACTGGGCTCCTCCCTTGGCTCCGCCCAGGACACCTCCCCCAGGAGCTGCTGTATAAAGATCAGTGCCACAGGGTCAGCCGGCCAGTTCACCGAAAGTTCAACGGCTAACAGGTTGGCTCTGTTGTAAGTATATTAAAACCGCTATTCTAATCCTACAAGCATGTGTCCGTAGAATTGTTGGTTCCAACAATTTAATATACTTAGGAAACATTCGAAGAAATCATGGAAGCAGCCCTCAAGCCCGGACGCCTAGAACTCGACCCACAGGATGCAGAGGCCGTTCCCGACCTGTTCACGCCGGCGGCAACCACACCTGGTCGCTGCCAGCGCGAACAGCGCGCGAAATGTGAGTTTGGGGCCTGTGGGGGTCGGAGAGGGGATTGAGCACCACGGCCGTGCTCGGGAGGGGACTGGCCCGCAATCGGTGCCCACCGATCGTCGGGCCGGCGTCTCCAAGAGACGCACTCTTTCCCCTCTGCCGCCTCGCAAGATCAAGCTGCCACGTCTTGCGGGGCAGCGGCTGATGCCGGCCAACCTGCGCATGCGCGGCTGATGTCATTAGGCACCGCCGGCCGTGTCATTCCTGGCGGCCGAGTTGCATGAAACGCCGCTCCTAGCACCCCGGAAGGGGGGGGGGGAGGTAGAATAGGGGCCGAGGAGCGGCATCCGATTCCGTCGTGAATGACTCCGGGTTTCACGATGGCGTCGGCTGTTGCAGAGAATTCCGCCCAAGGTTTATGGATGTGGTTCGGGGGGATACAGGGGGGATTTGGATGCAATTCTTGTTGGGTATTCTTCCACATCTCTAATTTCCTGTGTTAATACGACAATTGTACCATGTTCGAATAATTTTCGCAATTGCCTTGTAGTTCAGTTCATTTTTGTTAAATATGAAACCTTCAATAAAATATTATTTAAAAATATGATGGTTAACAGCTTAGTTACCCAAAATGTTTGGTTGGGGTTGGACTTTGTTTATCTAGTTAGCTGTATATAGGTCTTTGGTTTTGGATGCCTATTCCATAAGGATATTGAGCTTCAAACATCGAACATCCAAAGAAGGAAAATGTCTTGCAAGGCACCACTTTGCTGCAGTTTTCGTTTTGTCACACTGAAGATGCGGTCATGTCAGAAAATGGAAGTAACTGTTTTCCTCTGCTGCTAAATAGACAAACAAGGTTTCAAAGATAAATTGACTCCTGCTTCCCACCATAATGAAAATCAACTCCTTTGAGTGTCTTTTGAGAAATCTCCGAGAGAAGATAACACCTCCAGCGAACATACTTGGCTCATACATTTCTCAAGCCTTGCTCGACACCTAGTGCCCTGCAAGCCCTTTACCAACTTTTCTGCTTTGACCTCAGATCTTTAACAATGTGTAATCTGGCCTTCACAACCTTCAAAAAGTGGTGCAATGCAGAGAACAATATGAGATCCCCAATAAACGTTGAATAATTACACCCCAGAACTTGTTGTCCATAGAAGGTGTGTTCATAACGTGGCCAAACAGGTTGAGTATCAACATACAAAATCCTTTCCACATGTCACTGGCAGATGGTAAGAGTGGGCAAAACTCCTGGTCAGCCACGCTTGAAGTGGAGTGGTGCCCCTCAAGCTGTAAGCCCCTGGTGACAGACCAATGACCTGCTCCAGAGAATACCTTGCAATGGGAACAGATAACTGTCTGCCTTGTGCAGCACTAGTGTGGCAAGAGAAACAACAGCAACAATATTTAACTTGGGAGTGGACTGACATGCATATAATTATAGAGACATAAGAAATGGGAGCAGAGGTAGACTATTTTACCGTTCAATACAATAAAAATCACTACAATCATTGCCAAATCACTAAATGAACAAACAAAAGAGGTTCCCCCTTGCCACTTTGATAACTTGTGTCTTATTGATGCCATTTTGTTTGTATCCACCTCATCTACCTTGCTTTCATATACCCCATGGGCTCTCCCTCTTTTTAACTCATGTGTAACGTTAAGTGACAGGATACACTGTGCACATCAATAGTCATGAATTAGCTTGAGGATATAATATACTTTTCACATCTGGAACTTGTTGTTTTAAGCACTTCAGAACAGACTTTATGAGTATCACTACCGGGGCTTCACATAAGTGACAGAGAACATTAATATATGCCTGAGCAAATTTCAAATGGACTAAAAATACACCACAAAGGGAGTTGGTTCATGTAGAATCTCTTTTTATTTCTGCAATGTGAGATTAAATACAGTCCAGAGTGATGGAATGAATGACTCTTCTGTCTATTTATTCAAAAAGAGCCGAAACCTCAATTCAGTCCTATTAGGTACGCAACCAAAATTTCATATTGAACAGTCCCCATAATTCTGCACCGATCTATTACATAAATTGCTTCAAAAGTGGAGATGTGAATGTATTCATATTACATTTCCCTGCAGCTATCTTAATAGAAGTATTAATCTGTTTATTTCAAATGGGTTACAGCTTTCACTGAAGTGGCAGACGAAAAGAATATCATATGAATGCACTAATGCACTCACTTATTGTTTTCACCAACAGTGATTACTAAGTTACAATCTTATTTCACAAGTTTAAAAGAATGGTTGGTGAGGGAAATGATAATGTCATAGTGATGCATTCAAGGCGGCTTCTCTGAGATGAAATAGGATTAGCAGGTTAGGAAATCTTTTAACCCATGCTTTATTTGACTTGGGAAGCACAACGAGTAATGTCTCTGTTTCTGAGCCAGAAGCTCCGGATCCATGTCCCACCCCAGGACTTGATGGCCAAGGAAGGTGCATTCATAAAGCGGCCAAACAAGTTGAGTGCAAACCTGCAAAATCCTTCCAACACATGTCAGTAGCAGGAGGTAAGAGCTGGGTCAGGAATCCTGGGGGCAGGATCCTCCGGTCCCACAGTCATGTGTTTCTCGGCGATGTGCCGTTCACTGGCTGCGGGATTCTATCTTCCCGCTGCTTGTCAATGAGATTTCCCATTGAAGCCACCTCACACCGCTGGGAAACCTGCGGGCAGGGATGCACTGCCAGCGAGAAAAGAGAAGCCCACGACTGGAGAATTTCGGCCCTGGTCAGCCATGCTTGATGTGGAGTGGTGCCCTTCAAGCTATAAGCCTCTGGTGACAGACGAGCGACAGAGGAAACCTCGCTATGGGAATAGATGAAAGTCTGCCTTGTGCAGCAGGAGATGCGGCAAGAGAAACAACAACAATGATATCGAACTTGGGAGTGTACTGACATGGGTATAAATATAGAGACATAAGAAATGGGAACAGCAATGGATCATATGTTCCCTCAGGTCTACTTTAACATTCAATAAAATCATGGCTGATCTTCCGCCTCAATTCCACTTTCCCACTTATGCTCTTGATTCCTGGAGACAGCTAAAATCTGTCTATCTCAGCTTTGAATATACTGAGCAGCCATAGCCCTCAGGAATAGAAAATTTCAACGATTCACAATATTGGAGTGGAGAAATTTCTCATCTTAATTCAAAATGATTGTTTCCTGCGTGTCCATGTTTCAGATTCCCCAGGGGAAACAACCTCACAGAATCCACCTCGCCAAGCCCCTCCATGTTTCAATGAAATCTGCTCTCATTCTTTTAAACTCCTGAGAGTAATGGCACCATTTACTCAGCCTCTCATCATAGGACAAGCCTCTCATCCCAGGAACCAATCTAGTGAACCTTTGTGGTATCACCTCCAAGGCAGGTATATACTTCCTTGGATACAGAGACCAAAATAGCATTAGTGTTCCAGATATGCTGGCACCAAAGCCTTATCAACACGTCCAGTATGCCAATTCCCTTGCAACATGTGCAAACATACCATTTGCCTTCTTAATTACCACCTATCTGTTAACTTTGTGATTCTTGTACGCGTAGATCCAAGTCTTTCTGAATGTCAACCTTTGAAAGTTTATGCCTTTAAAAAATAATCTGCTTTTATATTCTTGCAACCAATGAATAACCTTGTACTTCTCCACCTTCTACTCCATTTATGACTGAATCTGTCATTGGGCAAGATTCTCTGGCCTCCCCGCGGCATGTTTCCTGGTGGCCCGCCATTGGTAGGCAGTTATGCGTTGGGTAAGCTGGGTCTATGTGGACTGCGTTTGATGCAGTGTAGAGAGAGACAGACTTCCAACACTTGAAGAGATGCAACACAATTTTACTGAACAACTAACTATAATAGATGCTTAACTGTGGGTTGACACTATGCTGACTTGACTGGAGACCTGAGGCTAACCTGACCAGACTAACTGACTACCACATGGTATTTGTTCTAGTTGCTGCTCACGAGCTCTGACTGTCTCAGAGGCTGGATCCCGAGAGGGCAGGAAAACTGGTGCCCTCTGGCTTTATAGTGGCCGTGTCCTGTCTGGTGATTGGCTGCTGTGTTCTGTGTTCTCACTGGTCATCCTGTGTGTCAATCACTGCCTGCCTACACTCCATTATATACCTGGATGTATATTATGACATCTCCCCCCATTTTTAAAAAGAAATATGTGTTCAGGTCAATAAATAATGAATATGTGTCCAGGAACTTGACTATATACAGAATATGCTAACGTATATACATGGGAAGGTGTCTAATGCAGATAGAGTGCAGATAACACATGAGAAAAAAAATGATATGTACAGATGTCAACGGTGAGATAACAAGGTAATGCAACATTAAGTCTATAAATTCAGTCTCTGTGGCGGGCGACGAATTCTGGTTGACCGCCTCAAGAGTGGGTCAGGGCCCGCCTGCACCTGAATGGGCGGGACTGCCTCCAATGCGGTGGTCATAGAGGTCGGTAGAACAACTGGCAGATCGGTGGCCTCGTGGAAGGGCGCATTCTGAGGAAGCAGTGTGCGAGGTGGGACATCACGGTCGGGTGGCGGGCGTGGAAGTCTGCGCAGTGCCCGCCTGTTGCGCCAGAGAAAGGAGCCATCAGGCATGCAAATGAGGTACGATCTCGGGGCCACTTGCTTGACAACCACAGCCGTGGCGGACCAGCCACGTCAGGCAGCTGAACACAAACTCGGTCAGCAGGGACCAGCTCGGGGAGTTCTGTGGCATGGGCGTTGTACGCCGACTTGCATTGGGCCTGAGACTGCTGCATCCTCTGTATGACCGGGAAGTTGTCAAGGTCCGGAATGTGGCTAGCCGGCACCGTCGTTCGCAGCATCCGGTTCATGAGGAGCTGCGCTGGGGACAGCCCAGTGGACAGAGGGGTTGCTCTATAAGCCAACAGCGCCAGGTGGAAATCAGAACCCGAGTCAGCAGCTTTGCACAATAGTCTTTTAACGATGTGGACCCCTTTTTCGGCCTTCCCATTCGACTGGGGGTAGTGGGGGCTGGATGTGACGTGCCGAAAGTTGTACAGCCGGGCAAAATCTGACCACTCCTGGCTGAAAAAACAGGGGCTGTTGTCACTCATCACTGTGAGTGGGATCCCATGTCGGGCAAAAGTTTCCTTGCATGCCTTGATTACCGCCGCCAACGTGAGGTCAGACAGTCTGACCACTTTGGATGTGGATAGCGTGGTCCCCGGCTGTAGAAAGGAAGAGTGCGATCTTCCTGGCATCTGATGCGGCCTCGAAATCAGTGGCTTCAAGATAGAGCTGGAACTTCTGTTTGAAAATCTTCCAGTTTGCACCGAGGTTGCCGGCGATGCGGAGCTGCGGAGGAGGGCGGACGCTGTCCATGTTACCGGATGGCTAACCTGACCAGACTAACTGACTACCACATGGTGTTTGTTCTAGTTGCTGCTCACAAGCTCTGACTGTCTCAGAGGCTGGATCCCGAGAGGGCAGGAAAACTGGTGCCCTCTGGCTTTATAGTGGTTGTGTCCTGTCTGGTGATTGGCTGCTGTGTTCTGTGTGTTCATTGCTCATCCTGTGTGTCAATCACTGCCTGTCTGCACTCCATCATATACCTGGATGTATATTACGACAGGCAGTAGGATCTTCTGGTCCCACCACTGTCAATGGGATTTCTCATTGAATCCACCCCACACTGGTGGGAAACCTGTGGCCGGGGTGTGCAGTCGTGAACAGTGTGAAAATCTCACCCTATATCCCTTTGCAGCCTCTTTACATCCTTCTCACAGCTTATCTTCCAACCTAGCATTGCATCAACAGTAAACGTGGATAAATTACACATAATCTTTTCATCTAAGTCATTAATATAGGTTGGGGCCGGTTTAGCTCAGTTGCCTGGACAGCTGGTTCATGATGCAGAGTGAAGCCAACAGCTGAGGTTATTCATGCCGGCTCCGCTTTCTCAACAACTTCTGCTCCTAAGTCTGCCCCTCGCATGAGATGTGCTGATCCTCAGGTTAAATTACCACCAGTCAGCTTCAGCTCTCCCCCTAAAAGGGGAAAGCAGCTTATGGTCATCTGGGACTATGGTCCGCTGGTTTTTTGCCGGTCCCGCTGGTGTGGATCAGACTAGGTCCCTTACCGGCTGGACCTGGCGGCGCGGGTGGGCTCCGGGGACCTGGGGGGGGGCGCGGGGCGATCTGGCCCCGGGGGGTGGCCTGGCCCGTGATTAGGGCCCACTAATCCGCGGGCGGGCCTGTGCCGTGGGGGCACTCTATTCCTACTCGCGGCTGTGTCAGCCTCCACGATGACCGACGCGTTGGTAACCCCCACCCTGCACATGAACGGGGATGACGTCGACATACTCGCACATGCGCGGACTCTCGCCGGCCGGCGGAGTCCCTTCAGCCCCGGCTGGCGTGGTGCCAAAGGCCTTCCATGCCAGCCGGTGGGGCACAAACCACTCCGCCGCCGTCCTAGCCCCTGAAAGTGCGGAGGATTCCGCATCTTTGGGGCGGGCCGACACCGGAGCGGTTCACGCCACTCTGTCCCACCGGGACCCCCGCCCCGCCGGGTACAGGAGAATCCCGCCCAATTGCTCTTTCATAACCAATGCTGACAATGATCATGCTATGATTTTCGAAGTGCCGAGTTCCTTGATAATAAAATCCAGCATTTTCTCAATGACTGAAGAATGGCTAACAGGCCTGTCATTCCCCATTTTCTCTCTCCCTCCTTACTTGAATAGCAGTGTTACATTTACTAACTTCCAATCCACTGGCAACATTCCATAATCTAAAGGAATATGGAAAATCATATCCAGTGTATCCACTGTTTCTGCATCTACCTCTTTTAGAAACCGAGGATATTGACCATGAGATGCAGGTGATTTGTCGGATTTTAGTTCCTTAGTTCAGGGCAGCACGGTGGCACAGTCCAACGATATGCAGGTTAGGAGGATTGACTATGCTAAATTGCCCCTTAGTGTTCAAAGGTTAGGTGGGGTTACTCGGTTACAGGGATAGGGTGGAGGCATGGGTTTAAGTAAGGAGCTCTTTCGGAGGGTCGGTATAAACTGGATGGGCCGAATGGCCTCCTTCTGCACATTGGGGATTCTATGATTCTACGAAAAGTTTCTCTAGTACGTTTCTGGCAGCTGGTATTAATTAAAGAATAGAAAAACCTTTCTGCCTAAGTACATAAATTTCTCAAGTCTAGCCCACAACCATGTCACATTGACATACATACTTGTTGAAAGTAAATCTTGATAAGCCAGAGTTCAAAAATATTCAGAATATGAAGAAGACGGAAACCATCACTTTCAGCCTCCGTCAAACACATCACATTTTTGCCACTGAATTCTTCTCCCTGGTTGCTCAATAAGGCTTTATCCAAACGGCATGTACTTACAATGTTGGCCGGAATTCTCTGACCGTTGGGATTCTCGTAAAAACGCCGAGTCCCACCAGCGCCGTCCACCTGGTCTCAGCCGGCGGGAACCCAGCTTGAAAGGGTCGGGGGGCGGCCTGTGGGTGGGAGGGGTCCGACCCCAAGGGGTGCCTCCGATGTGGCCTGGCCCATGATCGGGGCCCACTGATTGGCAGGCCGGCCTCTCTGGCTGGGGGCCTCCTTTCTTCCACGATGGCCCCTGTAGTCCTGCGTCATGTTGTGTCGAGGCCGCGTGTTCAAGAAAGCCACTGCGCATGCGCACGTTGGCGCCAGTGCCATTGCGCATACACGCGTTGGCGCTGGTGCCACTGTGCACGCGTGGATCCCGCGGCACCCAGTTGATGGCGGGTTAAGCAGCTAGAGCAGCGTGAACCGCTCCAGTGCCGTGCAGGCCCCCTGTAGGGGCCAGAATTGCTGATCCTGAGGCCGTTTTGATGCCATTGAGAAATGGGACAGCGTTTCCAATGGCATCAATCCTTACGACGTGATTCTCCCAGCCCCGTGCCGGAAATGCGCCATGCCGCCTGAGGTGCGGACAATCGGCGCCATTTGCGCCGGCGCGTTTGGTGTGGCGCCGGTCGCGCGGAAAAAGCAGAGTCCCACCGGCGCCGTAAACACCTGGTCGCTGCTGGCGGGAACTCTGCGCGAAGGGTCGGGGGGCAGCCTGTGGGGATGGGGGGAGTGGTGCTCTGTCCCCGGGGGGGCCTCCAATGGGGTCTGGCCCGCTATTGGAGCCCACCGGTCGGCGGGCCGGCCTCTCCCTCCCCGGGCCTAGTTTGGTGCGCGTCCGGCCCCAGACCCCTGCGCCATGTTTCATCAGGGCCGGTGCAATCTGTAAAGCCACCACGCATGCGCGGGTTGGTGTGTTGCCACCGCGCATGCGCGAGTTGGTGTGTTGCCACCGCGCATGCGCGGGTTGGTGTGTCGCCACTGCACATGCGCGGGTTGGTGCCACCTCCATTGCACGCAGGAAGTGAGGCTGGAGTGGCGTGAACCGCTCCAGTGCCAGAATCGCTAGTGTCCGCGCCCGTTTCACGCCATTGTGAAACACAACGGCGTTCACGATGGCGCAGACACTCTGTCACACGATCGGAGAATTGCACCCATGGCCTCAGGATCACAGAAACCCGCCCCTGGGGCAGGATTTCCCAACCCCCCGCCAGGTCGGCGAATCGCCGGGGGTCGGCGTGAATCCCGCCCCCGCCGTGCTCCAAATTCTCCTCCCCCCACCCAAAAAACGCTCGGGCGTGAATCGCCCCGCCCGCATCAGAGAATGGCGGGGACCGGCGCGACTCAATGGGCCCCAGGGCCGCCCGAATTCCCCTGGCTGCGATGGGCCGAAGTCCCGCCCATTTAACGAGGGTCCCGCCGACGTAAATCAAGATAGGTCCCTACCGTCGGGACCCAGCTCCGTGGGCGGCCTCCGGGGTTCTCGGGGGGATGCGGGGGGATCTGGCCCCGGAAGGTGCCCCACGGTGGCCTGGCCTGCGATCGGGCAAGCCTGTACCATGGCGGCACTCTATTGTTCCGCACCGGCAATGGCGGAGCACTACCGCCGCCTCTGCACATGCGCGGGGATGACGCCAGCACGCGCTGGCGCTCCCGCTCATGCGTCAACTTGCACTGGACGACGGTGCCAACCATTCCGGCATCAACAGCCCCTGAAAGTGCGGAATTCTCTGCATTTTTGGGGGGGTAGGTAGACACCGGAGTGATTAGCGCCGCTCCAGCTGGCGCCGAAGGGACGGTGCGAGTTCGCGCATGAGCCGAAGGGCCGGCGAGATCTTGCGCATGCGTGGAACTGCCAGTGGGATTCCGGGCATGCGCAGACCGGCCGGCGTATTTTGGCGAGGGGTTCTCTTCTCCGCGCCGGCCATGGCGGAGCCCGACAGGGGCCGATGCGGAAGGAAGAAGTGCCCCCACAGAACTAGCCCGCCCACAGATTGGTGGGCCCTGATCGCGGGCCAGACCACCTTGGGGGTCCCCCCTGAGAACAGCCCACGCATACCTACCTGCAAGGTCCCGCCATATGGGACCTGAGTAACCCACGCCGGCGGGACTGGCCAAAAATGGACGGCCGCTCAGCTGTCAACGGCCCCCGACCAGCATGGCGGGAATCCCGCCGCCGCCAGAAAAACGGTGCCGGAAAATACGGCAGCCGGCGCGGGGCGGGATTTGTGCCGCCCCCGGGAGATTCTCCGACCGGGGGGGGGGGGGGTGTCGGAGAATCCTGCCCATGGTTTATGCTGGCAGGGTTTTCCATCCCGAGAGGGAGACCACGCTTCTCCCAGCGGGAGAGTGCCATGCCCTTGCACGGCCCCGAGTACTGCCCAGCACTGCTCCCACGCCACTATTCCTGCCTGCTGCACCACTGTGCCTAAAAATGAGAAAACTTCACCCAATACCCCATGCACTACTGACCACGTACTTCTACCTCTGCAAAATTGCTTGGCTCCAGCTGCATCTTATCTCTCCTGTTGTTGAAGACTTAATTCACTCATTATTATTGAAGATGCTAATTCCTGGGATGAAGGGCCTATCCTATGAAGAAAAATTAAACAGGTTGGGCCTCGGTTCATTGCAGTTCAGAGGAATGTGAGGTGATCTTGTTGAAACATATAAGATCCTGAGGGAACCTGATAGAATGGATACCCAGTGGATGCTTCCATTTGTGAGGGTAAGTAAAATTCGGGGGACACAATTTAAGAACAAGAGATCTCTCTCTTTAGATGAAGATGCGGGCAACGTTTTTCTTCCAGAGGGTTGTGAGGCTGTGGAATTCTCTCCCTCATAAAGCAGTGGCAGCTGTGTCATTGTATTTCTTTCTGACAGATAAGAGAGTTCAGGGTTATCGGGGCAGATGTGAAAGGAGGTAAACCCACAACCAATCAGCCATAATCTTATTGAAGAGTGGAGCAGTCTCAAAGGGCCAAATGCCCTACTTCTGCTTCTAAGTCTTAAGTTCCTAAGCCTTTGTAGCCTCAATTCTCAGTGCTTTCCCTTTTCTTGAAGTTCCAGTATGTGTAATAAGGCCAATTTGTTTTAATCTGTGGACCTATATTGGCTGCACAGCACATCAAATTGAATTCTTGTCCTTACCTATCAATCTCTCCATCGGCTTATCCGTGCGACATTTGCAATGTTCTGGAGCATCACATCCCCTCCACTATCCTCCAGTGCCATGATTCTGGCCTCCTGTGTATCCCCGACTCCACTTTGAGCTACCTCCAGTCCCACTCTGTGGAATTCCTGCCTCAGGCTGCTCTACCTATCTCGCCTGTCCAACTCACCTTATAAAAATACTTCTTAAAACACACCTCATTGTACAAGGTGTCATCCAGCTCCCAGGAAACCACAGGAAAGGCTCAACAGCTTCTTCTTTTCTGTGAAAGGTCTTGGGATATCCTTCCAGATGACGAGGAGGTACAATGGAATACAAACTAGTTCAGTTACTCTACAGTTCAGCTTGAAGCAACGTCACCCAACAGTATTGACAAGCGAACAAAGGGATACGAGAAATGTACCATCACAAGTTACTCTGAGCTCTGAAATTTCACAACTAAATAATATATTTAGAAAGAAGAGAAGCAGCTCCGAGATCACAGTGAAAATTAGATCACGGATTTCTGTCTGATATCTCTGCATTTCACAGCTTAGGTTGCATTTTAATAATAGGAACATTTGTATATTAAAACACCTGCAGTTCGAGTACAATATATAAATAGGTACTCGGTGCACACAGATCATACGTAACATATATGTCAATTACACACTAACAGCTTGCTCTGATGAATAGGAGCAACAGGAAACAATATGGTTTACTCCTGTCACTGCCTCATGCTTCAATTCACAATGAGTAAAAACACAATGACCAGATATGTTTATCTTCCAATTTACTCCCTCTCTGCTTTGATGCTGCTGTGGCAAATAGAGGCTGGCTTAGCTCACTGGGCTAAATCGCTGGCTTTTAAAGCAGAAGGGGCTGGTTTAGCTCACAGGGCTAAACCGCTGGCTTTTAAAGCAGACCAAGCAGGCCAGCAGCACGGTTCGATTCCCGTACCAGCCTCCCCGGGCAGGCGCCGGAATGTGGCGACTAGGGGCTTTTCACAGTAACTTCATTGAAGCCTACTCGTGACAATAAGCGATTTTCATTCATTTCATTTCATTTCAAATGCAACAACACATTGCAGTTATGTCTTTAAGATAGAAAAATCATTGAAGGTGGTGCCAGCCCCCTGATAAACGTGGACATTCTTCCTCTGTGAATTGCCGCAATGGGAGTCATTTTGACTTTGGACAATAGAGCAAAACATGAAATATTAATTTATCTTTCTCAATTTTCATTTCAGTTTTACAGACAAACTGGTCTTGTAGCAAGTTTAATGGTGCAGGCTGTTGCCTGGAGACAAGGTTAGACAACATGGGAGCAGCTGGGTGTCAAAGTGGAGTGTGGATGCTGGGGTGCAGGGTGGGGGGGGGGGGGGAGTGTACAGCTTTGTAGTGGTTGGGGGGGGGTTTAAAGGGGAAAAGGGCCAGGGAGCGTTGTAGGTACTGGGAAAGTGGGGGACGCTGAGGGAGGGGGGCAGCAGGTGCAGTGAGGGGGGAGGACAGCAGGGGACTTTGAGAGGGAAAAGTTCAGAGGGAGTGAGTCGGTGGTGTTAATGAACAATTACAGGCGTTTGAAACTTGTCTCAAAAGAAACATGCACAATCCCAGTGACCCAGTGACAGTCGGTGATATCAATGTGATTTTGATAAGCTGGAACCTTCATTGGAGCTTCACAGCTTCACCAAAAGGCTAGTGTGTAAACAAGTGTGTAAACAAGGCTTTGCCACACTTCCAATGAAGATATGAAAAGAGAGGCTGTGAGGAAATTAACAGAACTAGCTTTGAAGCATTCAATTATTCTATTTTGTCTCCATTCAGCAAGGCAAAAGTTTAGGAAAATTAAAACATTTGGAAGCTAAACACCGGAACTCCCTTTTTTTTCACCAGTCTGTCAAAAATAATGTGGTTGTCAATAATGTCAATTATTCCGCTTAAATTGTCCATCATTCCAGGAACAGTTTGTGTTTAATTCAATAAATATTGTGGCCACAGGTTCTGCGATTGCACTTAACCAGCTTCTTTGGAAGTTACAATGCCACAGTAATTGAACCACAGTCAATGGAAAGTACATTAAGAGCTCTTGTTGAACCAATGCTAAATAAAGTCAAATGCTCAAGTGTTAATTTAGAATGTACTACTCAACCTCACTTTGTTTCTGTTAGTTTTTTGTTTGTGAGGATGACGTCTAATTCTGCCAAGAGGCAGATTTGGTAAATTTTGCTTTGCTTGAGCTGGACATCTCAGAGAGTAAATGAATTCAAGCCGCAAATTTTTAGAATTGGGTCAGGTCAGTCTAATTTGATGAATAAACAAGATATTTTGAGATGAGTTGGCCTATTCTTTTCAAAAGTGTCTGTGCAGAGAATGGACTCAATCTGTGCTTGCTATTCTCTTTATAATTCCCCTTCAGAGCAGATTGTGGGCTTATAGCTTGAGTTAGATCAACGAGTGTAATTTAAGAAAAGAATTACACACCGGTTGATAGTCTCAGGGGAAAGGAGCAAGTCTGAATTTATAATCAGAATAAAATAGCAGACCCACTGGTGAATAATGCATATTTACATATTTTTGCAATGTAAAGGTCAAGAACATGTATTTTATTTATTAATTAAACAACAGACATGCTGGGCAGAATTTAATGCTCTCCCCCGTAGTGAATTTGGGAATGGAAGATGTGATCAGGAAGTAGTTTGGTAGCTGAGGATCCTGATGCTTTCTCACCTCCACCCCATTCCCGTGTAGGAAGGCCCAGGGACGGTCTTCCCATTCCCCGCCAGTTGAGACCCTTAAATGGACAACTAATGCTCACTTAAGGGCCTCATTCTGCCACTGTAGGTACTAACAAATGGACAGTGGGATGGGTGCTCACTTTGGGGGAACAGGACAAGCAAATCCATGAGGGGGTTGCTTCCCAGTTCCCAAGGGGATGGGGGGAAGTAGACATTCAGTGCTTAATCAGGCAACTCAGCATCGGAAGAAGGCCATTAGCCTGTCTTTGCTGCTGGCCCCTCCCTTGCAACCCTCCCAAATTCCGGTCCTCTCATTCCACAACTCCATATCACCCCTCCCGTATTTCACTCAACTGTGGCCTGTGATCCAGTGATGAATCTCGTGCTTTCAGCTGCCACCACCTCCCCACCACCTCCCCAATGATGGTGCCATTAAACAGCACTGATAGCAAATGGCTGGCCAGCAATTCCTTCCTGAGGAAGGTTCGCCAATCTAGTTAGGTGCCCGAGTGGTATTACTCAGTCGGCCTTCCCCAAAGAAAGCAATCATTGTGGCGATATGCCTGTACGCAGTATCAAAGATGGCTGGTGGTGCAACCTTCAACCAGCAGGTGGGGTACAGGCACACTGTGGTGATAACCACTGTAGATATGCGTACTTGCAGTAGGGGGATGTATGGCTGTATGGCTGTACCTGCAGGTTCCTCCGGTAAACCCCTTCCGGCTAGCTCCGCCCACAGGGAGCTTGTGTATAAATATGCGCGTGAGTCACTCAGACTCTAGTCTTCAGTTGCAGCCGGAGGAATAGCATCACACAGCAATAAAGCCTCTATTGTACTTGTCTCTCGTCTTGAGTATAATTGTTAGCGCCACACACACCATGTGTTCTCAAGGCGGTGGTCATGTGACAAGCCATTGTAATATAGGTGGGGGCCCATCCTGCCATCAGGAAACGATTATAAAACGTACAAGAGAACAGTCATGCACTCAGGGTAGTTCCAGAGGAGTACAAAGAAACTCCACGATCTTCTCTGTAACAGATTGTTATCTTACCATCTGTGATTTAATAAAGATCCTGGTTTGGACAAGTTACAAGTCGTTTGGTGGATGCCTTGCCAGACATCAGACACCAAACAAAACATGGTACCGAGATTTGAAGATAACGACGGCAGTGACAAAGTGAAAATCGAGCGGACAGACCGATCTGGTGGACTGCAGCCTGTGGCGATTTTGCGCAATAAAAGGATGGTGCTAGAGGGTACGGTATAAAGGGACCCCACCAGCTCCAGTAATGCAGGTAATGCAGAAAAAACTTGGCTTGCTTTTAAGCAGCAATTCCGTTTCTATATTGTATCCCTAGGCCTGCAGGCACAGTCTGACGACAAGCTTATTGCATTGCTGCTCACGGCAGCAGGTCCTCAAGCAGCAGAACTATTTAATACCTGCGCCTGTGGCAACGAAGAGCAGAACAAGTTTCTTGATCGGTATATAATGATCGGTGGAAAATAACGAAGCATGTGAAAGTGACATAGCACATGTACCCAAAAAGAAGGGCTTCAATCAAAAAGCCATATTCAGATGTGTCGTGTGAGTGAGGGGGCTGCACAGCAAAACAGTACACTCAGCACGGGACATTTTGGCGGCAACTCATATAATCGCCAGCGCCATTAATGCTGTGACGCATGTCTTGAAGAAACGTGGTCTCAGTACTGGCAGCCATTTTAAGCGTCTGACAGGAGCCGCTGCCGCCATATTGTGGCAAAAGTGTGGCACTCGACATGGCCCAAGGCAATGTATGACCTTTGTAAAGGTCTGTTCCAGGTGCGGCCGTATTGGGTATTTTTTGCAAAACAATGTTTTGCGCGTTCTACAATGGACCACGTAAGATCTGTTCATGTGGTTGATGAGGTAAATGCTGATGAACAGTTTTTCATAGACCTCTATGCAACCAAGGACTAGAAGTGTCCGATCAAAAAAGATGAAAACAAAATCTCAAAGATGACTGAAGCGAGTAAGAACTCTCCGGAAATCATTAAAAACAGTTGGAAATTGATGGTGTACATGAACAACATATTATTTTGATGCGACTTTGACACTAAAATGAGATCTAACCTCCGAAGTCGGTCTGCTCTGCACAAACTGAACGTGCAGCTGAACATCGCTGATTGGCCGGGGCTGTCGGTGTACTACGGAACAAAAACAATTAAGACCTTTGGTGCATCCGAACTTGAGCTCACCGTGGAAGACATGAGGTACAAGTTACTGTTTCATATTGTAGACATGGACATTGAGCCCATCATCGGTGCGGATTCATGTGAATCCCTGAACTTAGTTAAGCGTCTGTGAGTCCCAGAAGATGGCTGGCCAGCTGAATACTACAGATCCCTACAGGATATTAGAGTGTGCATGGTTGATGAGGATTCAGAAGAAATCCAGGTGGAGGACGACAAATCAGATGACGAGATGGAACAGCCAGCGAGCATTCCGCAATTCTGGTTAACAGTCTTCAAGAACATGTATGTGCTCAATGACATGATAGAGGAGCATGATGAGCCAGTATTAAAGCATTTGCAAGATGTGAATGCTAAATGGTAGAGCATGAGAAGCCGTGGAGCTTTACTCTGGAGTCTAAGTTCGATATCAGTGAGTATTTCACAAACAAGGTGATCACGAAAGTATATCATCTGGAGACACTGGACTGCTTGAATCATTCTTTGATGAACCAGAAATCATAGGGTGTAAGATTGACTGGAGAGAGGGCAAAAATCTAATGTTGAAAACAATTCAAACTAAACCGAAACACAAAGGCCGAAGCTTTCGCAGAACAGTTCCGAGTTATGAGAACTGTACCAAATGAGTCGTTCTTTAATTTCTTCAGTCCTTAAATCCCACAGATTGGAATGTTAATCCAAAGTTCAGCAGCCCAACGCAAGGCTGACTTTGAACTTGGTGGCCTACTGCAAGAAAGATCTTAGTTTGGACAAGTCACAAGTCGTTTGGTAATTCCTTGCTAGCCATCGAACACCAAACACAACAACCAGAGGCTCCTGTTCAGCTGACAGGCAAGACCCTCTTCACTTCCATTAAGTCCATCCTGCTAACATGAAATTTCTTTTATATTGGCCGAACATACTGAAAATCAGGATGAATTTGAAACACCACCCCTGAATTTTGTGACTTGCTAAAAAAGGTCCACTGTTTTTTAAACTGTTTGATGGGAAATAAAGAGACAGGCTACAGATACTTGATAGCAGCACCCTGGCCTGTTGATGTGACCATCAATTTATTCGGAACACGATTGGAAGTAAACAGTGGTTTTAATAGACTTACAACTGAGCCTGCCTGCGACCAGAAGAACTGAGGGCAGCCTCACACGGCTGCAGCACTTTTTTAAACTTTTGGTAGTGGGAGAGGCCATGGCAGAGCCATGGGCGGAGCCAAGGGTGGAGCCCTGTACAAGCTCTTCATCTCCCCCTGTGGGCAGTGCCGTGCAACGGCTCACAGACAGAGCCCACAAGGACACAATACAATACAGTGTGAATACAGAGCCCACAAGGAGACAATACAATACAGTGTGAATACAGAGCCCACAAGGAGACAATACAATACAGTGTGAATACAGAGCCCACAAGGAGACAATACAATAGTGTGAACACAGAGCCCACAAGGAGACAATACAATACAGTGTGAATTACATTCACCACATTCACACCCTGTAAAAAAAATCAAGTCCGGCGGGGGTGACAGGTCTGCAGGTTGAGCCGGTCCGGTGGCCGAGTCGTCCTTTGGGATCGGCGGAGCACCAGGGTTGCAGCCTCTTCGGGTGGCTGGGTGGTGACGGTCAGTGTTGATATGGGGGTGGACTCCAGGGGTGTTTCGGTCCAAGCTCCGTTCCTGACCGGTGTGACGGGCGCAGGAGGGCGCAGGAAACCTATAGGCAGATTCTTGATAGCAGCACGCAGGGCATGGGGGGTTGGGTGGGGCATAGTGTGAGGGGTACCTCGGCGGTGGTGGTGGTGGATCCTGCAGGCGCCAGGTCCCGGAGGGAAATGGTGTCCTGATGGCTGTCGGGGTACTCAGTAAAGGCATAGTGGGGGGTTCGAGTGAAGCAGTAGTACCCACTCTACTAGTGGGTCCGTTTTGTGTGTCCGGACGTGCTTCCGGAGGAGAACCGGGCCCGGTGTCCTCAACCAAGATGGGAGCGAAGCCCCCGTGGTAGTGCCCCTAGGGAAAACAAATAGTCGTTCGTGAGGGGTCTGGTTAGTGGCAGTGCACAGGAGGGACCTAATTGCATGGAGCGCGTCAGGAAGGACCTCCTGCCAGTGGGAGTTCGAGAGATTCCTGGACCGGAGGGTCAGTAGGACGGTCTTCCAGACCGTCGCGTTCTCCCTCTCCACCTGCCCGTTACCCCTGGGGTTATAGCTAGTAGTCCTGCTCGAGGCGATGCCCTTGTCAAGCAGATACTGACGCAGCTTGTCGCTAATGAAGGACGAACCCATGTCGCTGTGTACGTAGCTGAGGAAACCGAACAGGGTGAAGACACTGTGCAGGGCTCTGATGACTGTGTGAGAGGTCATATCGGGGCACGGGATGGCAAAGGGGAAGCGGGAGAATTCGTCTATGACGTTGAGGAAGTACACATTTCGATTGGTCGAGGGGAGTGGCCCTTTGAGATCGATGCTCAGGCGTTCGAAGGGCCGGGAAGCCTTTACCAGGTGGGCCTTGTCTGGTCTATAGAAGTGCGGTTTGCACTCCGCGCAGATCGGGCAATCCCTGGTGATGGCTTTTACCTCCTCGGTGGAGAAAAGCACATTTCGGGCTTTGACGTAGTGGGCGAGCCGGGTGACCCCCGGGTGGCATAGGTTGTTGTGGATAGCCTTTAGGCGGTCGTCTTGCGTGCTGGCGCATGGGCCGCGGGACAGGGCATCTGGGGGCTCGTTGAGCTTCCCGGTCGATACATGATGTCATAATTATAGGTGGAGAGTTCGATCCTCCACCTCAAGTTTTTATCGTTTTTTATTTTGCCGCTTTGCGAGTTGTCGAACATGAAGGCAACCGATCTTTGGTCGGTGATGAGGGTGAACCTCCTACCTGCGAGGTAGTGCCTCCAGTGCCGTACGGCTTCCACAATGGCTTGAGCTTCTTTTTCGACTGAGGAGTGTCGAAGTTCCGAAGCGGAGAGGGTTCGGGAGAAGAAGGCGACTGGTCTCCCTGCCTGATTCAGAGTAGCGGTGAGAGCAACCTCTGAGGCGTTGCTCTCCACCTAAAAGGGGACGGATTCATCCACCGCCCGCATGGTGGTTTTGCCGATGTCCTCCTTGATGCAATTGAAGGCCTGACAGGCCTCTGCTGACAGTGGGAAGAGTGTGGTCTGAAATAGTGGGCGGGCTTTGTCCGCATACTGGGGGACCCACTGGGCGTAATAAGAGAAGAATCCCAGGCACCTTTTGAGGGCACTGGGAGAATGAGGGAGAGGGAGTTGTAAGAGGATGGCTAGTCTGATAGTGCGGAAAACGCATTTCTCCTTATTGTAGGTGAGATTGAGTTTCTGGGCTGTTTGGAGAAATCGGTGGAGGTTGGCGTCGTGGTCCTGCTGATCATGCCCGCAGATGGTGACATTGTCCAAATACGGAAACGTGGCCCGCAGCCCGTACTGGTCCATCATTAAGTCCATTGCTCGTTGGAACACCGAGACCCCATTCGTGATGCAAAAGGGGACCCGGAGGAAATGGAAGAGGCGACCATCTGCCTCGAACACCGTGTAGTGGCGGTCCTCCGGGCGCATTGGGAGCTGGTGGTAAGCAGACTTCAGATCCACCGTGGAGAATATGCGGTACTGGGCAATCTGGTTGACCATGTCTGCAATTCTGGGAAGGGGGTACGCATCGAGGTGCGTGAACCGGTTAATGGTTTGGCTGTAATCAACCACCATCCGGAACTTTTCCCCGTTCTTGACAACCACCACCTGAGCTCTCCAGGGGCTGTTACTGGCCTCTATGACTCCCTCACGTAGGAGCCGCTGGACTTCGGCTCAGATGCATACTCTGTCCTGCAAGCTGTACCGCCTGCTGCAGGGGGCTACTGGTTTAGTTAGCCGTTTGGTTAGCAAAGAGTGGAGGGGGGTCGATTTTTAGAGTCGCTAAGCTGCATATAGTGAGAGGAGGTAGGGGTCCGCCGAAGCTGAGTGTGAAGCTCTTGAGGTTGCATTGGAAATCGAGCCCGAGTAAGAGTGGGGCGCAGAGGTCGGGGAGTACGTACAGCTGGAAGTGAGAGTAGCTGGCGCCCTGAATCGTTAGGGGTGCGACGGTGCGCTCTTGTATTTGGACCGAGTGCGGGCCCGAGGCGAGGGAGATAGTTTGCCATGCAGGGAAGATAGGGAGCGAACAAAGTCTTGCCAGATCAGGATGTACGAAGCTCTCGGTGCTCCTGGAGTCGAAGAGGCACGGTGTCTTGTATCCGTTGATTTGAACGGACATCATCGAGCACTGGAGGTGCTTCGGACGCGACTGGTCCAATGTGACTGTGTTGAGTTGCGGGTAGTCGGCGGCTCGATCAGCAGTGCTGGAGTGGCCCCGTGATGACTGTCCGCTGAGGTCGTAGCTGTCGGGGTGAACATCAGGGGATGGCCAAGGTGGCGGCCCCCGTTGATCGCACGTGGCGGGTGATGAAGAAGATGGTGTCCAAGATGGCCGCCCCCGTGGATCGCACGTGACGGGCGGCAAGGAGGATGGCATCCAAGATGGAGGCCCCCATGACTTGCACATGGCAGGCCGCGTGGGGGAGGATTGCCAAGATGGCGGCCCCCATGAGTCGCACATGTCGGGCGGAGGCGGCAGACACGCTGCAACGTTGCGGGGCCTGCGAATTGGGGGAGCAATTGTTCTGGACTGCGGGTGAGTTAGAGGGTTTTGATTTCGCCAGGCATACTCTGGCATAATGTCCTTTTCGACCGCAGCTGCTGCAGGTCGCGTTGCGGGCCGGGCAGTGCTGCCGTGGGTGTTGGGGCACGCCACAAAAATGGCACGTTGGCGCTCCATAGTGAGTGGGTGGCCGTGCGGCGCAGTCGCTGGTCAGGAGTCCACGATTGGGTCGCTTGGTCCGCGGGGAATGAGTTTAGACTTCGGAACGCGACCTCCATAGTAGTCGCTCGCTCTACCATGTCCTCCAAGTTCTGGGCCACTTTCTCGAGTAGTCGTTGGCGCACATAGTTAGACCGGAGCCCCGCAACATATACATCACGGACAGCGAGTTCCATATGCTGGGAGGCCGTTACAGCCTGAAAGTTGCAGTCCCGAGCAAGGGCTTTTAAGTCGCGCAGGAAGTCCTCTAGCGACTCTGCGGGGCGTTGGCGGCGGGTAGTAAAAATGTGCCGAGCATTGACCTCACTTACCGGCCGCACATACAATCGGTCGAGCATAGCAAGGGCCTCAGTATAGGAGTCGGTACAATTGAGTTGCGTAGATGCGATGGCTTACCCGTGCGTGCAGTAAACTGAGTTTCTGCTCCTCTGTAGTCTCGGAGGTGGTCGATGCAGCCAGGTAGGCCTTGAAACACCAAAGCCAGTGTAGAAAAATTTCCTTCGCCTCTGCAGCCTGCGGGTCGAGTTCTAGTCGATCAGGTTTGAGGGCTGATTCCATAGTAGTTTTCTTAAGTCTATTAAATTGATGTGACCATCAATTCACTCGGAACACGGTTGGAAGTAAACTGTGGTTTTAATAGACTTACAATTGAGCCTACCTGCGACCAGAAGAACTGAGGGCAGGCTCACACGGCTGCAGCATTTTATACTTCCGGTAGTGGGAGGGACCATGGGCGGAGCCGAGGGTGGAGCCTTGTGCAAGCTCCTCATCTCCCCCTGTGGGCAGAGCCGCGCAACGGCTCACAGATAGAGCCCACAAGGACACAATACAATACAATGTGAATACAGAGCCCACAAGGACACAATACGATGCAGTGTGAATTACATTCACCACACCTTTTCAATTCAGTCAATTAAAATTACCATGACATCCCACTGGAAAAAGTGATCTGTAGTTCAATGAGATTTTGTTTGTAAGCAATCGAGCAAAAGTATTCATTGCAGCTTTTGGGATATGTGCATTTTGTGTTCTATTGCAGCCTGTCTGCCAGTGAATGCCACTAAACAATGAAGAAAATAAAATGGAAAGAAATCATATGTAAATGAACTTCAAAAATAGTTGCAGTATGTTCTGAAAGGAGCGGCTCAAAATGTCACCTGTCATTTTAATTCTCTGCCGTACCTTGACCTTTGACGTTATTCCAATGAAATATAATAAGGAAGCTTAAGGAACGGCACTTTGTCTTTCAATTAAGAAGTTTACGGCCTATCCGGACTCAACACTTGGAGTTCAATCATTCCACATCAGTAACCATGGCTCCCATCGATTCAGATAGCAAGTGCTGGTAATGACTCTGCTATCCCCATTCACACCTCCTCTGAGCTCATCGTTTGTTTCTTCACTTGAAACATTGCCATGACCTTTTGCTTTACATCGTCATCCTTTTTGACATTTAATCTCTCCTACCTTCCTCCCTATTTTTTTCTTTCCTCCCCTCCACCATTTCTCTGCCTCCATACTTGCTCAGAATCTGGAATATCTTTAACTTTTAAGATCCCACCCGAGATCCACACCAGTACAAAAGTGATTTTTGGGCCTCCTGCTAAACCCTACCTCCCCCGTCCATCATAGAATCTGTTGGCTGGGACTTAAGAGTGTTTCGTCCGTGATGTTGGAAAGGATTATTTGAATCAATTGGAACATGAAATTGTTTTGAGGATTGTAACACATTCCCGACAATAATTACATTTAAGCAGATTTTATTGAGCTTTTAGTTTTCTGTTCAAATTGTCACAGTTTGCATGAGTCGTTACCAGTATCATGTATGTTGCCACACTTGTTTAGATTTTCCCTTTTTAGTATCGTTGTTTGGCGCACTGGTTCGTATATAATGTTACTGCTGCTCATTTCTGGTAAATGATTTCCCATCTTCTTTTATTACTATTAAATGTTCTGCTTCCTTCATGGTTGTGGAGTAATTCCAAAATGATCTCTCCTGGGCTATCTCCTGTTGTGCGGCTAATGGGCTGTGATGCTTCTCTGAGTTCTGGTATTCTTTTGACAATATTGGACACCTGATGTGTTCAAAGTTGCAGTTTGTACAGCACAGGCCATAAATTTTTTAGGCGTAGGGAATTCCAAAGATTAGGAACCCGTTGGGTGAAATAATTTCTCCTCATCTCGGTCCTGAATCATAAAAATCCCTACAGTGCAGAAGGGGGCCATTCGGCCCATTGAGTCTGTATTGACCCTGCGAAAGACCACCCTACCTAGGCCCAATCCCCACCCTTTCCCTGTAACCCCACCCAACTGTTGTACACTTAGGGACAATTTATCATGGCCAACACCTTACCTGCAGACCTTTGGTCTGTAGGTGGAAACCGGAGCACCCGGAGGAAACTCACGCAGAACCTGGAATATCTTTAACTTTTAAGATCCCACCGGAGCTCCACACCAGTAAAAAAAACTTTTTTACTGGTGCGGATCTCCGGTGGGATCTTAAAAGTTAAAGATATTCCAGGTTCTGAGCAAGTCTCGCAGAGACAATGAGAATATGCAAACTCCACACAGACAGTAACTCGAGGTCGGAATCAGATCTGGGTCACTGGCACTGTGAGGCAGCAGTGCTAACCACTGTGTCGCCCTAAGATTGACCCCCTTCTCCTGATACTGTGTTTTAGACACCCTGACCAGCGGAAACTATCTCTCTGTGTTTACTCTATTGAATCCGTTCAGAATGTTATAGGTTTCAATGAGATCAATTCTCAGTCTTCTAAACTTCAGAGAATATAAACCCAATTTACTCAGCCTCTCATTATAAGACCCTCTTCCCAAGCACCTTTGATGTACCGCCCCAATTCAAGTACTTCAAAATACATACACTCCTGATTGTGTCTAGGCAGAGCACTGCAACTTTCAGGAATGAAAAAGAATAACTGAAACATGTATATTAAATAGCCTGAGCATGAAAGCTCTGCCAGTGAGTATTAATGGACTGAGTACAACATATTTTATCCTGGTGGTCATTTCAGCTATCGCTGAGTGGAGAGATGAGAAATAATGGAAAATTGCTCATGATTAAAGTAAGCCACTATACCTTCCATTTCATGATTTCCTTATCTGGATTTTCAACGAGGTGAGGGAAGCAGAATGGAAAGTGAGTGTTCCATTCACTTCCATCTCCATCATCTCATCTCATCGAACCAAGCAGCAATTAGCACCGTCCAGCAGGAAGTAGGCCAATTACCAGTGCAAAGAGAAAGATCCATGCCCATTTAGACTTCTAGGCTGAGAAGTCAGGGGGAGAAGGGTAATGCCATTCGCAGTCATCAATTTAAAGACCTCCAGCCAACTCAAACCCTCCATATTACTCCAAATGGTAGGCTCAAAACAGTACCTAAATGAAGTATAAAAAAACAGATGCAGCAAAATCTGCTGCTACATGTAGCCATGGATCTGCTGGTATATTACAGGTCCTCATACCTGCCAGAAAGAACTCTCAAACATCTTCCCGTCTGACACCGAACAAAATACAGCGGGCAATGGAAATTTGCCTACATTTGGGTCTTTAACAAGCTCAATAACTTTCTAATATTAAAAAAATTCACTATATGTGGATGTTGCTGGCTAGACCAGAATTTGTTTCCCATCCCTAATTGCCCTCGAGAAGGTGCTGGTGAGCTTCCTTCTTGAATTGCTACTATCCATGTAGTGAAGGGACTACACTGCTGTTAGGGAGGGAGTTCCAGGATTTATGTAGTTGCCTCACCGCCTTTTCGGTAGAAACTAGTCCAAACTCTATTTGGAGCCTCTGTCGGTCCTTAAGAAGTGCCTCCTTGGGCGACTCCGAATATTTACAATTAACCATCAAAATTGCCTCCATCAGTCTTGACCAGGGGTGGGCAAACTACGGCCCGCGGGCCGCATGCGGCCCGCCAAAGGTATTTCTGCGGCCCACCAAGTCATTAAAAAAAAAAAAAAAAAATTTTTTTTAAAATCTTTTTTTTTTTTTTTTTTTTTTTTAATTTTTTTTTTAAAGGTTAATGGGTGGGGGGGCTGTTGGGTTACTTACTGGTATAGGGTGGATACGTTGACTTGAGTAGGGTGATCATTGCTTGGCACAACATCGAGGGCCGAAGGGCCTGTTCTGTGCTGTACTGTTCTATGTTCTATATGAGGCGCCCAGAATCATAACCGGGTGACGTAATTATTTTACTTAATATACTATGCGGCCCTTTGTGAATTGTGAATTTCTGAATGCGGCCCTTGCACGGAAAAGTTTGCCCACCCCTGGTCTTGACTGTACAGCCCGCTTCACCCTTAGCCTGTGCGCACAAATTGAGATGAGCTCGCTCCTCATCACAGCTTTTAGTGCCTCTCACAAAATACAGGCAATGTCTCACTCGTGTAGTTCTGGTCCACAGAATTTTGAGTAGCCCCCTCTAGCCTCTCACAAATCCCTTTGTCTGAAAGAAGTCCAATGTCCATCCCGCACTCTGCCTGTAGATTCATCCAGTGCAGTGCGTGATCGGACATCACAATTGCCGAGCATTCCGCCCCAGATACATGATCGGTCTAGCTCCGGGTCTGGCATTGAGTTATTTCCCCCCCCCCCCAAGAATCAATCTGCGAGTATCCAAATGCAGGATCATCGCCAGAACCCGCCTCATGAATTCCACATCATCCCAGTTTGGGGCATAGATGTTGCCCAGCACCACCGGGGAACCCTCCAACCTCCCACTCACCAACACAAATCTACCACCTGGATCGGTCACAATCCTTCCCCCTGTGAAAACCACCTTCTTGCTGATCAACGCAGCCATCCCTCTCATCTTCCTGTCAAGCCCTGAATGGAAGACCTGACCCACCCAGCCTTTCCTTAGCCTCATCTGGGGCGGAATTCTCCGACCCCCCCGCAGGGTCGGGGAATCGCCCGAGGCCTTCGTAAATCCCACCCCCGCTGTGGCCGGAATTCTCCGCCACCCGGGAATTTGCGGGGGCAGGAATTGCGCCCCGCCTGTCAGTGGGCCCCCCGCGCCGGACGGCGGGCCCCCCGTGGCGATACTCCGGCCCACAATGGGCCGAAGTACCGCCGCTGTCAGGCCTCTCCCGCTGATGTGGTTTAAACCACCTCTGGTGCCGGCGGGAGCAGGCGGCGCGAGTGGGCCCCAGGGTCCTGGGGGGGGGGGGGGGCGTGGGGCGATCGGACCCCGGGGGTGCCCCGACGGTGGCCTGCCCCGCAATCGGGGCCCACCGATCGGCGGGCGGGCCTGTGCCGTGGGGGCACTCTTTTTCTTCCGCCGCTGCCATGGCTTCCACCATGGCGGAGGCGGAAGAGACCCCCTCCATCACGCATGCGCCGGCGGTGATGTCAATGGCCGCTGACGGTCCGGTGCATGCGCGGACTCGCGCCGACCGGCGAAGGCCTTTCTGCCAGCCCCAACGCCGGTCGGCGTGGCGCCAAAGGCCGTTGGCTCCAGTCGGCGGAGTGGGAGCCACTCCGGCGCGGTCCTAGCCCCTAAAGGGGGGGGTCCCGTTATGTGTGGTGGTGGGGGAGCTGCGGAGAGCGGCAGGGCCTTTGAAGGGGGGCACTTCGTAGTCATGGGGAAGCGACCATTGAGCGGCATCTGGTATTGATGGTGGGGGGAGGGGAGGAGTAGTGGGTGTTGAGGAGGGAAAAGCAGGAAATACTGCATCGGTGGTTGTTGGCCTTGGGTTGGGGTGAAGGGGATGGAGCCCCCGATGATTGTGCCAATGGAGGAGGGGGGTGGTGGGGGGATGGGAAGAACCTCCCACGATAATTGTCTCATGGGGGAGGGTGGAGAGCAGCCTATGATTGTGCGATTGTGCTGTGGAGGGTGTGGCTGCAGGAGGAGAGCCCCTATGCATTCCTTGGGAGTGGGGGGGTCGTGGGGGGGCGGAGTCCCTGGTGATTGTGCAATGGGGCTGTGAGGGTGAGAGCCTCCAATGCTTTCACAGCGAGGGGTTGGGTTGGGGGGGAGGAGGGGCGGTGAAGTTTCAACTCTCTGCTGATTAGGCCACCCATTACAGATCATTGTATCAGGCCCCGCCTTGCCAGAGTGACAGCGTAAAGAACACTCCCTGATTTGAAAACTCGCCAATGCGTCTGGACAGATATACATTGGTTCTCAGTCAGAGCCCGCCACTCTGACAAAATATGGGAAAATTCCACCCAAGGAAACATTCCAGCTATTTCAAACTGTAAAATTAAAACAGAATATGCTGGAAATATGCTGTAGGTCAAACCGTAACCGTGGAGTTAAAGGTTGCAGATGAAATTCCATCTGCTGCTGCCAAGCTTTTACTTCTAAATGATCCACATGGGAGCTCAGGTGCAGCGACCGGAGAAAAAAAACAGCTTAAGATCTGTTCATAACTACCATTGCAAACCCACACATTTTATTATTTTGTTGTCTTATTGTTGTGCCACAGTAGTGCAATATAGTTATCAATAGGCACTTAGAGTCTCCTCCACTGGTTCAGGTGAGGCAAAGACAAGCCCCCAATTGCTGTAACACCACACCAGAGATCCTATTCTATAACCTGGGAATAGGGTCACCTTCATGGCGGAGGTGGCTTCATCAGAGCACACCCGAATTGTTGGAGCTACACAATGCCACTGTGGGACTGAGTGAACAACTCTCGGCTGCCGTGCTTTTCAATTAAGGTTGTGGAAAGCGTAAGGGGAAGAATTCCTGAGTTGGATCAGAAATTCCCCCAGATGCATTCCTGTTCATGCAAAATTAATGTTCGGAAAACAAATTCCACCTCAACAGATCCAAACTCTTGTGTCATTTACCAGCCTTTGATCTGGAGATAAACATGGATTCCACTGAATTGGATTTTGTGACCTTAATACAGAATTTAATAATTTGACAAATACCCATTGCTATCCTGTGGCCCTGTTGGAATGTCTCATGGTTGGAGAAATAATCTAGCTCTGCAGTATGTAGTCTGGCAATCTTAACTCTGTTTCTCTCCACAGATGCTGCCAAATCTCCTGAGTTTATCCAGCATTTTCTGTTTTTAATTCAGATTTCCAACATCCATAGTTCTTTGGTTTTATTAGTTTTTTTTTGAATAGTTCACATAGATTTAGAAAATTCTCACGCCTGAACTGCGGCAACCTTGCTCCCTATCATTATAAGTCTTACCAGAGGATCTCTCCAGACAGTTTTCATGGTAAGTGGGAGAATGTGCTGTTTCGGAATGAGAGAGTTATCCAATAGAATTCTCAATGTGTTATACTCTACTTGCCGATTTCCAATGCCACAAGAAAGAAATTGAGTCGCAAAGTGTTGCTCAGTTACAGATTCTATTTAACAAGAAAATGAGGGATTGAAATTCTATCCATGCATTTTCCTTGTATTACATATGAACAAAACCATTTGAGAAATCAGAAGAAATTGTTTTAGCGAGGCACTGTGCTTGAAAACAAAATATCATTGACTCCCTACCACGGAATATCATTTGCAATGATTTTTTCTTCTGTGGCAATTCCTTGTTAATGGCTCTATTGTTTCATTTTGGAAAAAAAAACAGCAGGTCCACATATCACCCTCCATTAACTCTGATCTGTAAAAAGTTGATTTAATTTTTCACCTGCCGATTACTCTGCATCGATTGAAGCATCCAAACAACAAAAAGCTATAGCTTTAACCTGCTGAGGATTGTAATACCAATTGTACAATATTACTGTAATAATGACATTCTATCTGTTGAAAGCCTGCACCTCATTTTGATTTTCCATGTATTGTTTCATAACATTGCTTGTGTACAAAACGTAATTTCTGTTCGACAAAGCTAAGAACTGAGATTAAAGCACAAATTGAGGGTATTGAAGCACATTTTGAGCACATTGAGCACATTTTGAGGGCGGCACATTGGTTAGCACTGCTGCCTCACAGCACCAGACACCCAGTTCAATTCCGGCCTTGGTTCACTGTCCATGTGGAGCTTGTATGTTCTCCCCGTGTCTGAGTGGGTTTCCTCCTAAAAGATATGTGGGCTAGGTGGATTAGCCATGATAACTTGCCCCTTCGTGTCCAGGGATACGCAGGTTAGTTTATGGAGTCACGATAGGGCGTGGGTGGACACGGGTAGAGTGCTCATTCAAAGGGTCGGTGCAGGCTTGATGGGCCAAATGGCCTCCTTCTGCACTGTAGGAATTCTGATTTCTAACTTCTCCCTTTTTCTGGGAGCAGAGTAGAGCGCAGTTTAACGAAAATTAAACTGGGTCCCATGTCGAGTGCTTTTAGTTGGGTGTTTCACGGCAATGGTAGCGCCGAGAATGAACCCGCTATTAAACGGGAGCCTGCTTCATTTCTGGGCCTTGGCAGTGCAGGAGGAGATCAGGGCACCAACCAATCTCTAGACCCCCCCACCGTAGCCTCCGGACTCTCTCAATGAACTAGCTCACCAATAAGGGGGTCATCGAGCCCCCCTGTACCACACTTCATAAGAGCAGGGCATCCCTGGGCCCAAACCCTTTCATGGGCATGATGCCGCATAGGCACAACCTTGGTTGTGCCTACCAGCCTGGTTGTGCCTATGCCATCCTGGAAGTGCCACATGGGCACTCTGGCATTGTCAGGGTGGCATTCAGGTGGCACTGCCAGGATGCCTGAGTGGCATTAGGGGTGCCAGGGTAGCACCCTTCCCAGAGCCCGACTACCCAGGGCGCCGGATTGCCTGGGAGACCCCCTCAAGTGCTGTTACCTCGTGGTCCACATTTGTGGAAACTAGTGCTGAATGGCACCTGCTGGTGGTCTCCGAGGCGAGCTTGTTAGGTCCCGGGTGCTGGGTAGACATATTCAAGTACATAATCAAGATTAATGTCTCACTTGTATATGTAAATCTGGGTTCTGACCTCAATGGGCGAGATCCAGATCGCAACGCCTCACAAGATTTTGTTAAATTTTGCGAGGCCGGTAAATCCTGCGAGAGGTCTCTTGTGAGATTTATTGGCCAAGTCGCGTCCTGAGTCAGGCGCAGTGAGGCCGATAGATCACACCCAAGGATTCTCCGTGAATTATTGTTAAAAATCCTAAAATCAGCTTTAGACAGTCTCTGTCCAGTACACGCTATTTAAAAAGAACTGCTTATCGTCTATGAAATAATTTGATTCAAGCAATCTCTCAAGATAGAACAAGGGCTTTCATAAAGATTTTACAGCTGCATCATCTTTGTATATGAATGATCATGTAAAATAGTGCGTAATTACAGCATCCAGCCACCAGATGGAGTAAGGGCACATCTCATGCTAAACGGGTGGTTTGTGTGTTCTTGGTGTGAGTTAGTGAAGAGTTCAGAGACAGTCGTGTTTTTCAGTAGTTCTGTGTATTGTAGTTATTTGATCTAATACTTAGCTTTTTCGGCATACTTAAGAATTCACAGTTTATAGCGTAGTGTAAATAAATTGACTTTGATTTAGTACAAAGTCTGCATGTTCTTTGTAACAACACTACAACCTTAATAATATTAATTTAAGCAAACAAAGAACATCACACTGCACCTCCATAGGATCCCTGCAGTGCAGAAGGAGGCCATTCAGCCCATTGAGTCTGCACTGACCCTCTGAAATAGCATCCTAACCAGGCCCACTCCCCCACCCTATCCCCGTAACCCACCTAACCTGCACAAGGTAGCACAGTGGCTAACACTGTGGCTTCACAGCGCGAGGGTCCCAGGTTTGATTCCTCACTGGATCACTGTCTGTGCGGAGTCTGCACGTTCTCACCGTGTCTGCGTGGGTTTCCTCCGGGTGCTCCGGTTTCTTCCCACAGTCCAAAGATGTGCAGGTTAGGTGGAATGGCTATGTTAAATTGCCCTTAGTATCCAAAAAGGTTAGGAGGGGTTATTGGGTTGCGGGGACAGGGTGGAAATGAGGGCTTAAGTGGGTCGGTGCAGACTTTATGGGCCAAATGGCCTTCTTCTGCACTGTATATTCTATGTCCTATCTTTAGACACTAAGGGACAATTTAGCTTGGCCAATCCACCTAATCTTTAGACTGTGGGAAGTAACCAGAGCACCCGGAGGAAACCAAAGCAGACATGGGGAGAATGTGCAAACTCCACCCTGTCACGCAAGACAAGAATCAAACCCAGGTCCTTAGCACTGCGAGGCAGCAGTGCTAACCACTGTGCCACCCTTTTAAAGGGGAATGCCAGCAGTGGGATATGAACCCACACCCTTAGAAAGGAACAGAATTCATCATGACTCCAAGGGCAAAGACTCCCCCTACTTACGTCTGGCACCTTAAACCACTTGGTTATTTGCTGATTTCATCCAGTAAGTGTGATGATTTTTTTTGTGTCACTCCTTTGAGGAAATAATTCCAGGCTTTAATGGTGCCACAATCTGGCTCTGGTTGTGCTTTCCTTCTGTTCCAAGTCTGACAGAAGGGAAGTGAGTATGTTAATCCTAGCCAATACAGAGGAGAAAAAAACCCATCAGGGAATAATTGTAATCATGGGAAGTGATTTGCATTGTTGTCACACAATCCTAGTCCTTTATGGTGACACCCATTGGCAAAGATGGTAATCACCAGGGGTAAATGATAAAGTTGCCATAGTCGCAGATGATCATTGGCTGCTTTTCCCTTTGAGGGGGGAGAGCTGACTGGTGGTGATTTAACCTGAGGATCAGGCGAGGGACAAGTTTGAAAAAGTGGGGCCTTCATGAATAACTTCAGCCTGTATGGGGATTGAACCTGCGCTGCTGGCCTCGCGCTGCATCACGCTGTCCAGCCAACTGAGCTGAACCAGCAATTTAAAGAAGCAATTTAAAGTAAAGGATGCAGGAGTATCCATTTGGAGGCGGCACAAATCATTGAAGGTGGCAGGGCAGGTTGAAAAAGCAGTTGCTAATCCTGGGGCGCGATTCTCCGCAAATGCAGTTCGCGTTCTGAGCCGAGCAGCGCTGCCTGGGGTGCTGTTGCTGGCCACAGAAATAGCAGGATAGCCCCCCGGGTTGGGCGGGCAGCCGCGCACCACAGGCTTGGGGTACTCTCTGGTCAGAGGTCCACGAGGGGGTCGCGTGATCAGACGGGAACGCGTTGCGGCTTTGGAACACTACTAGGGAGGTGGCTAGTTTTACCGTCTCTTCTAGGTCAAGGGCACCTTTCTTGAGCAGGCGCTGTCTCATGTAGTTGGACTTGACTCCAGCCACGTAGGCTTCCCGGACGGCGAGTTCCATACGTTGGGAGGCCGTAACGGCCTGGTAGTTGCAACTTCGTGCGAGGACTTTGAGATTGCGTAGAACTTCTCCAGCGATTCCATGGGGCATTGGCGGCGAGTGCTAAGGAGATGCCGCTCATACACCTCGTTCACCGGCCTTACGTATAGGCGCTTCAGCATCGTGAGGGCATCCGCGTATGTCAGGCTTCCTTGAATTGTACAGAGATTCGATGGCTCATGGTACAAACAATTTCAAGTGGCAGACCAGTATTTTATTTTGACTATCAGATCACGAGATGATAAAAGTTGCCTAAAAATAAATGATCGAATGTTTCTTTTATCTTCACGGGAGCAAATCCTGATTTCTGACAAGCTGATGAAAGTTCCTTAATAATCCCGAACAATTTGAGTAGAACTTTGTGTACTAATGCCAATTTCCATATAGAATAATTATTTCTGTAAGCATTTTGTTTTGAAAGATGTGAATGCTACAAACGTTAAAGAAGCAGCTCAGCAGAACAATGCAATGAATCCACTGAATCTACTATATACTAGGATCGGTAGCACAAATTATTATAAAATCCCTGCAGTGCGGGGATCCACCATTTGGCCCATCGAGTCTGCACCAACTCTTCGGAAGACCGCCCTACCTTGGCCCAATCCCCCGCCCTAATCATGCAACCCCACCCAAAGGTACAATTTAATATGGTCAATCCACCTAACCTGCATAGTTTTGGAGTGTGGGAGGAAACCGGAGCACCCGGAGGAAACCTACGCAGGCACGGGGAGAATGTACAAACTCCACACATTCACCAAGGTTGGAATCGAACCTGGGTCCCTGGTTCTGTGAGGCAGCAGTGCTAACGACTGTGCCACCATGCCGCCCATTATTTTACTCAACTAGCAATCTAAAGGCCTAAATAAATTATTTGAAGACATGAGATCAAAGGCTACCTTCACAGCATTTTTCATTCCATCATGGGATTTGGGCTTCGCAGGCTGTGCCAGCATTTACTGCCCATCTCTCACTGCCCTTCAGGGGCAGTTAAGAGTCATCCACATTTCTGAGGGCCTGGAGTCACATATAGGCCAGACCAGGTAAGGATGACAGATTTCCTTCCCGAAAGGATATTAGTGAACCAGGTGGGTTTTTATGACAATCACCGTGGTTTCATGGTCATCATTGGACTTTTAATTCCATTTTTTAATTGAGTTCAAATTTCACCATCTGCAGTGGCGGGATTTGAACCTGGGACGCCAGAGTACTCTGGGTCTCTGGATTACGAGTCCAGTGACAATACTAGTATGCCACCTTAATTAAATAAATCTAAAATAAAAAGCGATCGCCGGTTGGGTGCCCATGCAGCTACTGGATTGTTGCAATGCCCTTTAAGGGTATCTGCCACCCTGACCTGCTCTGGCCTACAGTGTGGCTGAGACACACAGCAGTGTGCTTGACTCTTAACTGCACTGTGAAATAGTCTATCAAGTAACTCAGATGTCAAGGAGTTGATTCGTCACCATCTTATCAAAGGCAATTAGGGATGCATGATCAGTTATATCTTTGAAAGCGCTGCTGACATCTTATTAATGAATAAAGAAAATGATCAGATATTCTGATGGGGTTTTCACAGGAGACTAGTGTAAATTGGGCAAGCAGCTGGAAAATTGAATAGAGATCCATAATGCTGGACCTCTGCCCACTAACATGTCATTAGTTCTGCACAGCATGATTGCATTAATATTTTAATATCATTTTGAGGATGTCACTCGGTCAGAAATGCAATTTCCTGACAATCCACTAACCAGTGTTTCTATCCTCTCCTCCTCCCAGTCTAGGATAAAATTCCCTTTGAGCCTTTTGAAAGGTTCTCAGGATTTTTTGACCTCCTCCATGACCTTGTTATGTTCTG
This sequence comes from Scyliorhinus canicula, assembly GCF_902713615.1. Lineage (NCBI taxonomy): Eukaryota > Metazoa > Chordata > Chondrichthyes > Carcharhiniformes > Scyliorhinidae > Scyliorhinus > Scyliorhinus canicula. The sequence goes on along the minus strand of NC_052152.1, from coordinate 91,658,355 downwards.
AACATCTCTAATTTTTGCTGAAAAAACTCCAATACTTCCATTTCTAAATCAGCTATCTTTTCTCACAAGTCCAAAACTGCATGTTGCACTATGAAAGATTACATTAATAAATAGAGACATGCCAGAAATCAGAAGTAGCGGGGTGACCACGACATCCTGCTGGTGGGGGAGGCTCTGAATGAATGCCTGGGGGCAGTGCCAGGGCAGTGTCCTGGGCATGATGCTCTTCCCCCTGTGGGCTGCAGTTAGCTGCATATCCCCGGTGGGGACTGTTCGCCAATGCGAAATAACAGTGGGGAGGCCCGCTAAGTGTATGTTAATGTGTGTGAACAGGGCTTTCAACATTTCATGATGGAAACCCCATTACGTAATTGGCAGGGGGCGGGGCCAATCAAATGGGAAAATCCTGCCAGCGCGAAAGCCGTTTAGGACTCCCCTTCGATCCATACAGAAATGTAACATTGAATGGCAAAGCAAGTGAGATCATGAGGACCAAGCAGGCTCACCTGTTGTATTAAAGGTAAGTGAAAATGGTGGGTCGCAAAATTAGGGTGGCGTGGGTCGTAAATTTCAGGCAGCATGTGTCAAGAAGGTCAGCCGGTGCGGGTTCTAAAGGCTGGCTGGTTGGTAAAAAATCAGTCCCCGGAAAAAAAAGTTTGAAGAGTACTGGGTTACAGACTTCAGGTCCAGATCCAGGAACATTTTTGAAGAGTATAACAGAGACTACAGGAAGAAAAGAGTTCCATTCCCATCCTTGTGAAATTTCACACCCCACCGTAAAGCCACATTATAATCATAAAACTAGATAACTAGCAGACAAACTGATTCCCCCAGCCAGGACAATAGCATCAAAACTCATTATACCTGAAGAAGTGTTGCAGCTACCATTTCACTCTGAAGAATGGCAGTCAGAATTTTGCCAGGAACACAGGAACTGTTTGTGAGACAGCAATTAACTCATTAATGGGCCACATCACATGATCCCTTGCTTCTAGTCTTTTGGACCATTTTAATATTATACTTCCAGCCTCACAGCTCGGACTGCTGCTTTCACAGCAACAGGAAATAGCTCCAGAAGCTTAGGTAACAAATCAGCTGGCCCCATCTCAACTCAATAAAGTTTGGTTGATTTTAAGAGTCTCTGATCAATGCCAGCCAAGCAGTATAAACACAGAAAGCCCATCATACTGCAGCATAATTTGTTTCAAGGACTCTTGTGTTGCTGTCTCCAACCAGAAATTCATCTGGACTGAACTCTGCGAAAGAAACACCTCAAAATCACGTGAACTATTCTTCATTTCTGTGGTTCTTTTACTATTGTTGACCATCATCCCTCAGAGTGTGTGGATGTGTGTATGTAAGTACGTATGTACGTATGGGTACATGTGTGTGCACGTGTATGTGCATGTGTGTGAATGTGAATAAACTAACCTTGCAAGTTAATTGTAACACGAGATTGCTGCTAGTTATTTTTAAATTGGATCACAAACAGGGATTGGGGAAACACACCACAGTCTACTTTAAAAATAATTCAAAAATACCTCTCTTTACGGAGAGATGTGGAGAAAATAAAAAAGTTCAGTTCCACTCTCACTTGTCCGCAACAGAGGATGTCTGCTGTCCTTACCTGGTCTGGTCGACATGTGACTCCAGACCCACAGCATTGTGGTTGACAACTTCCGGTGGCGGCCATGGAGGGGTAGGTCGCACATTTGACAGCTCCCGCCTGTAACGGACTTTTGGACCATTTTCCCCTGTTTTATTTTCGGATTTTATGGAATAAAGCAGTGAAGAGTGAGACAGTAAGGAGAAATCCTCGTCCGGTGTGTGTAGAACTGGACCAGAAGTGGCCGTGTGAGATGATAAATTCTTATAAGGAAGACGCAAGCAGAGCTGGTAACACGGGACAGCATGGCGGAGGGCAAGGGCCACGAGGAGACGGCACAGTAGTCGACAGAGCAGTTGTTGAAGTTTTTCAAGGATTGCTTCGCCAAGTTGAAGACGGACATGCTGGACCTGATTAAGGCTTTGATTGATCAAGTGGTTCAGAATCAGGAAACCCACGGGAGAGCGACCAGGAGGTCGAACAAAAGTTGTCCGGGCACAAGGAGTATATAACTGTGCTGGAATGCAAGGTGGGGATGATGAACGACCGCCAGAAAAGAATGCAGGAGAAGCTGGAGGACCTGGAGAATAGGTCCAGGAGGCAGAATCTCAGAATTGTTGGACTCCCTGAAGGCAGTGAGGGATCGGATGCGAGGGCCTATGTGACGGACATGTTGGAGAAGTTAATGGGGGGCGTTCCCTCAGCCTCTGGAATTGGACAGAGCACACAGAGCCCTCGTGAGAAAGCCCAGAGCGAACGAACCGCCGAGGGCCATGGTGGTACGTTTTCACCGTTTCATGGTCAAGGAACACGTTTTGCGGTGGGTCAAGAAAGAACGGAGCAGCAAGTGGAAGAACTGTGAGTTGCGTATTTATCAGGACCTGGGAACGGATTTGGCCAAGAGGCGAGCTGGGTTCAATCGGGCAAGAAGGGAGTGAAGTTCGGGATGCTGTACCCAGCCCGTCTGTGGGTCACATATGAGGAACGGGACTTCTACTTTGAAACACCAGATGAAGTATGGACCTTTATTAAAGAAATTAAGCTGGAGGCGAATTAAAAGACTCTTGAGCCTTGGAGAAGTACTGTGGCAGCGATTTGCGGTGCTGGATTGTAAAATTTTAAGTAGCTCTAAGTGAAATAAAGGACTGTGTGGATGTTTAAAAGTTTATCTGTCTTGCAGGGACCTTGTTAGAGAGGGGATGGGCTTTGAATTTAGTTCTGCTTTTTGGGTGACTATTTTTCTAAAAGGTTACAGACCAGACGAGATTGAGGAAGGGGTGGGTTAGCCAAGTATTCCACTCAGGACTGGACTCAAAGACCAGGGGGGTAGCGATCTTGATCAGCAAACGAGTGGCATTCGAGGCAGGGAGAATCATGTCAAACAAAGGGTTCGGTACATAATGGTGAGTGGGAAGCTGGAGGGGGTGCGAGAGGTACTTGTGAATATAAATGCTCCGAATTGGGACAGTGTGGAATTTATGAGGCGGGTGTCAGGTAAGATCCCAGACTTAGAGTCACATAACCTGATCATGGGAGGGGACTTCAACACAGTCATTGATCCGGAATTGGACCGGTCAAAATCCAGGACAGGGAGGAGGCCGGCTGCGGCAAAGGAATTGAAGGTTTTTATGGAACAGTTCGGGGGAGGAGACCCATGGAGGTTTGCATGGCCGAGGACGGAGGAGTTTTCCTTTTTCTCACATGTCCACAAGGTATACTCTTGCATCTACTTTTTTGTTCTGAGCAGGGCGCTAATACCGAAGGTGATGGATACTGAGTACTCGGCAATCGCAGTGTCAGATCATGCCCCACACTGGGTGGATCTACAGGTTAGTGTGGAGAGAGGGCAACGCCCACTGTGGAGACTGGATGTGGGGATACTAGCGGACGAGGAGGTCTGTGGGTGGGTTAACAAGTCCATCCAGAACTACCTGGAAACAAATGGTAGGGGGAGGTCTCTGCAGCGACGGTCTGGGAAGCTTTGAAGGCAGTAGTCAAAGGAGAATTAATCTCAATACAGGCCCACAGAGAAAAGGTGGAACGGGCTGAGAGGGATAGATTAGTGAAGGAGATACTCCAGGTGGACAGGAGATACTCGGAGGCTCCGGACGCGGAGCTACTGAGGGAGCGGCGGAGGTTACAGGTGGAGTTTGGGCTGTTGACCACAGGGAAAACAGTGGAACAGTTGAGGAAGGAAAGGGGGATGATCTATGAGTACGGGGAAAAGGCAAGCAGAATGTTGGCGCACCAGCTCAGGAAACGAGAGGCAGCCAGGGAGATAGGTAAAGTAAAGAGTAGAGACGGTAATACTGTCCTGGACCCAGCGGGGGTGAACGAGGTGTTTAAAGATTTTTCTAGTAAATTATGAGTCGGAACCCCCGGCTGGAGTGGAGGGGATGAGGCAATTTCTAGTTCAGTTGAGGTTCCCGAGGGTGGAGGAGGACCAGGTGGAGGGGCTGGGAGCCCCAATTGAGATTGAGGAAATAATCAAGGGGCTGGAGGGCATGCAGTCGGGCAAGGCCCCGGGGCCTGACGGCTACCCGGTGGAATTCTATAAGAAGCTTTCAGAGATATTGAGCCCACTGCTGGTGAGGACATTTAATGAAGCAAGAGAGAAGGGAGTCCTCTCCCAACAATGTCGCAGGCCTTGATTTCATTGATCTTGAAATGGGAGAAGGATCCGGAGCAATGCGGATCATACCAGGCCGATTTCTCTACTAAGTGTGCATGCTAAACTGCTGGCTAAGATACTGGCCACAAGGAGAGAGGACTCTGTCCCGGGGGTGATAGGGGAAGACCAGACGGGATTTGTTAAGGGCAGGCAACTCAAGGCCAATGTTCGAAGGCTTCTAAATGTTATTATGATGCCCTCAGAAGGAGAGGAGGTGGAGGTGGTGGTAGCGATGGATGCGGAGAAGACTTTTGATCGGATGGAGTAGAATTATCTGTGGGAGGTGCTGGGAAGGTTTGGGTTTGGTGAGGGCTTTATTGACTGGGTACGGTTGCTCTATCAGGCACCAGCAGTGAGTGTGCGTACGAACTGGCTGAGGTCAGGGTATTTTGAACTACATCAAGGGACGTGGCAAGGGTGCCCCCTCTCCCCGTTACTCTTTGTTCTGGCCATAGAGCCATTGGCCATGGCGTTAAGAATCTCTAGGAACTGGAAAGGGCTGGTCCGGGGGTGGGGGGGGGGGGGGGGGGGGGGGGGGGGAGGGGGGGGGGGGTGGAGCACTAGGTTTCGCTCTTTGCAGATGACCTGCTCTTGTACATTTCGGACCCATTGGAGGGGATGGGGGAAGTAATGTGAATCTTGGGGGAATTTGGCAATTTTATGGGGTACAAATTGAACATGGGGAAAAGCGTGATGTTTGCGATCCAGGCAAGAGGGCAGGAGAAGAGACTGGGAGAGCTGCCGCTTAGAATAGTAGAGAAGAGCTTTTGATATCTGGGAATCCAGATGGCTCGGGAATGGGAGGTACGACACAACCTGTCCCGGTTGGTAGAACAAATGGAAGGGGACTTTAAGAGATGGTGGGGAGGGTACAGACTGTGAAAATGACGGTCCTCCCCAGATTTCTGTTTGTCTTTCAGTGCCTCCCCATCTTCATCCCAAAGGCCTTTTTCAAGCGGGTGAATAAGATTATTTTGGGCTTTGTGTGGGCGAGTAAAACCCCGCGAGTGAAGAAAGTGTTGCTGGAGCGCAGTCGGGGGAGGGTGGATTGGCGCTGCCGAACTTCTGCAATTACTACTGGACGGCTAATGTAGCCATGATTAGGAAGTGGGCAGTGGGAGAAGGGTTGGCATGGGAGCGGATGGAGGCGGGGTCATGTAAAGACACCAGTCTGGGAGCATTGGTAATGGCACCTCTGCCGTTCTCGCCGGCCCGATACTCCACAAGTCCGGTGGTAATGGTGGCTCTGAGGATCTGGGGGCAATGGAGGAGATATAAGAGAGTGGAGGGAGCATCGATTTGGACCCCGATTTATAACAACCACAGGTTTGTACTGGGTAGGCCAGATGGCGGGTTCAGGAGTTGGAAGGATGGCAAAGGGCAGGAATTGGAAGGATGGGGGATCTATTTATAGATGGGAGCTTTCCCAGCTTGAAAGCTTTGGAGGATAAATTTAAATTGCCGGCAGGGAATGGTTTTAGGTATTTGCAGGTGCGCGACTTCCTGAGAAAACAGGTGCCGGCCTTTCCGCTGCTGCCACCATGGGGGATACAGGATAGAGTAGTCTCCAGTACCTGGGTGGAAGAAGGGAAGGTATCGGATATTTACCAGGAGCTTTCGGAGGCGGAGGAAACTCCGGTGGAGGAGCTTAAGGGCAAGCGGGAGGACGAGCTAGGAGGAGAGATAGAGGCGGATCTATGGGCGGATGCCCTAAGCAGGGTTAATACATCCTCGTCATGTGCCAGGCTTAGCCTGATACAATTTAAGCTAGTCCACCAGGCACACATGACAGCGGCTAGGATGAGCAGGTTTTTCGGGGTAGAGGATAGGTGTGCGAGGTGCGCAGGAAGCCCAGCAAATCATGTCCACATGTTTTGGGCATGCCCGAGCTTAGAGGGTTTTGGCTGGGTTCTGCAAAGGCAATGTCCATGGTGCTAAAAACACGGGTGGTGCTGAATCCGGAGGTAGCGATCTTTGGAGTGCCGGAAGATCCGGGAGTTCAGGGGGCGAAAGAGGTCGACGTCCTGGCCTTTGCCTCCCTGGTAGCCCGGAGACAGAACTTATTAATGTGGAGCGACTCGAAGTCCCCGAGTGTAGAGACCTGGGTTAGTGACATGGCTGGCTTTCTCAGTCTCGAGAAAATAAAGTTAGCCTCAAGAGGGTCAATGTTCGGGTTCTCCCGAAGATGGCAGCCGTTCGTCGACTTTCTCGGGGAAAATTAAAAATGTCAGCAGATGCAGTATTCCAAGGACCGGGGAGGGGGGGGGGGGGGGGGGGTTGTTGTTGTTGTATGATTGAGGTGTGTGAAGATTGGGCTGAGTAGGAAAATGTTTATTTTACCATGTTGATTTATTGTTTTTGTTACTGTTATAAAAATTTTCAAATACCTTAATAGAATATTATTAAAAAGAAAGCAATGTAGTTTACTCTTAACTGTCCTCTGAAATGCCCACGCCAGCCACTCAGTTCAAAGGCAAATAGGGATGGGTACAAAATGCTGGCCCAACCAGCAAACCCCACATCCAATTCATGAATAAATAAAAGGAGAAGTCATGTCAGAGCAAATCAGTGCACTTGATCATTTTTCCGTTTAGGTAGAGCTAGTTCTTTGCTCCAACAATGCCACCCTGTTCCCAACACCAAGTGTTCAAGGTGTTCTGAAATTTGGTAAATGGGAGATGAGCTTACACTGTCTCTGTCACGACAACAAAATTCAGGACACTACAAAATGACGACTGCTGTTTCAGTGTCATATAATTACAATATACAAGAACAGGTTGAACTGAATGGTCAGGTGGACCCATCTATGAACACGTCACTCAGCTATAACGACTTTCGGTAGTGGAATATTTTTGATTGGTAGTCACTTAATTCGAAACTAATGAAAATTGGTAACTAATGAAAATATGAGGGAAAGATTGGACAAAGCAAGAGGATAGCTATAAGCGATTAGCCTGCACTCGTGCATTACAATGCAGGCAGCGCACAAATTTCATGCTGTCAGCTAATTTAAATAATGGTCAAGTGTAGGTCAGTGCTAAACGCACTGCTGAGTGGCTGCACACCTTAGCAAGGGCCTCAAGATCATACGAGGCTTGCACCATTTAAAGCTGGCTTACACTGTACTTAAAGGTGAAGCATATTTAGCCACAGAAGGTGCTGGAACTGGTTACAGGATAATCTCTGACCAGAAGAAAAAGTGGAACTGACGCACAGGGCAGAGAGAATGGTCCAAGTTTCTCTGATGCAGAATTAGAGGCTCAGATACACAATGTGGACCAGAGGGGAGACCCATCTGGGACCATAAGTGCCTGCAGATAAACATCACAATGGTGGTAGGAACAGATTGCCATCGCAGTGAACACCAGCTGTCTACGTCCAAGGACTAAATGCAGTGCTTCAAAAACTTCAATTATCCCACAGGAGCTCTCGAGGTTAGCAAATGCATCTTCACATTCTGTGTTGTTACAAATGAATTCATAGTCACATACACTGCTCAACTCACCTACCATCAAGCTCTATTAAGCACAACTCATACCCAACATTTATAACCTCACCATTTTGCATTTTCATCCCCCATCCTGCACTCACTGCCAGTCTTTCAAGTGTGACTGACACATCATTGCACCACATGCACAGACACACTTTCCTCTCTTGCAGGACAAGGAGGCCCATAATTGAAGGCAGCAGAGCTTAACCGGCATGGTCAGGCATGGCAGCACTCCTTAACCCCACCACGGAGGAAGCAATACTGGTAATCGCTGGTGCGGTCATAACTGAAACCATAGTCAGCTGCAGGGCGGAGTTCCTATCTACCCCATCTTCTCACATTCCACTTCCCTTCACTCACTCCAATCCCACCCTTGTGACCTTCTGCTTTTTATCATAGAATTTACAGTGCAGAAGGAGGCCATTCGGCCCATCGAGTCTGCACCGGCTCTTGGAAAGAGCACCCTACCCAAGGTCAACATCTCCACCCTACATAACCCAGTAACTCCACCCAACACTAAGGGCAATTTTGGACACTAAGGGCAATTTATAATGGCCAATCCACCTATCTCCTGCTCACAAGGAGGTGACGTTAACCCTATGGAGTGCAACACTTCACCCCCACCCCCATCATAGACCAAACCCAGCCCATCCTCTCATTTCCTCTTTACTTCTTCCAGTGATGCCTGCTCTGTCACCAACAACTGTCCCTAAATGTCTGAGATCTTCCCTCCCTTAGCTCATCCAAGGACAGGCCCCTATCCATAAACGAGGGCGCCAGAACTAAGGAAAACGAAGGAAGCTCCTTACATTCAAAATTTCTCACCTGAAAATATCTGATTCTTTCTCGGGAGTTGGAACTTTCCCACAACCTTATCTCGACCGGAAAACCTAACCTCCAGGAACATAACCTTAAATCTCTGCTACCTCGCCCTCTCCTGTACCTTGATCATTGAATCTAAACCAGGTGGCACAAACCTATGGGGCTGGACTCTGCATTATTGGGACTATGTCCCCACGCAGGCATCAAAACGGTGGAGTTTCACACAAGGACCACTAATTCCAAAGCTCTGCAGGGGGCGAGCAGGGACTGGAGTAAATCTCGCAGTTTCTGCTGCAGATATGGGCCCTCGCACTTCTGGGTCAGAGGCCGTGCATTCGCACTGCGGCAGCCTCCAGCGGCCGCACCGTTCTCCATGGTGGACCCGGACCGTGGAGCTAGACCCAAGAAAGAAACCCCCCGATCGGCCACATGCCCGACCCTCAACCCCCGCATGAACATTCCCAATATGTGGGGATATGGGGGAAAGGGGAGATGGAGAAAGGGGGGATATGGGGGATGGGGTTATGGGGATATGGGCGGATGGGGAGGGGGGTATGGGGGAAGGGGGAGATGGAGGAAGGGGGATATGGGGGATGGGGGAGGGGGGATATAGGGGGAGGGGGGATATGAGAGATGGGGGATATGGGGGGAGGGGGATATGGGGGAAGGGGGAGATGGAGGAAGGGGGATGTGGGGATGGGGATATGGGGGAGGGGGGATATGAGAGATGGGGGATATGGGGGAGGGGGTATGGGGGGAGGGGGATATGGTGGAAGGGGAGATGGAGGAAGGGGGATATGGGGGATGGGGATATGGGGGAGGGGGATATAGGGGGAGGGGGGATATGAGAGATGGGGGATATGGGGAAGGCGGTTATGGGGAAGGGAGTTATGGGGGAATGGAATATAGGGAAGGGGGATATGGGGGACGGGAATATGGGGAAGGGGAATATGGGAGAAGGGGGATATGGGGGAAGGGGGATATGGGGTAAAGGGGGTATGGGGATGGGGGAAGGGGGGATATGGGGGAAGGGGGATATGGGGGAAGGGGAGCATATGGGGGATAATAAGGAAAGTAATCTTTATTGCCACTAGTTGGCTTATACTAACACTGCAATGAAGTTACTGTGAAATGCCCCTAGTCACCACATTACGGCGCCTGTTCGGGTACACGGAGGGAGATTCCGAATTCTAAGCTGGTCCGGAAATTGAACTTGCGCTGATGGCCTTGTTCTGCATACAAACCACACTGCATTTTGTATTGAATAGCCTAACTAGCATCTTGACCGACATGTCCACTGTCAACCCCCTCCCCCCCCACCGCGTCACTCCCCCGTCCGCATATATTCTGGCAGCGGTGGCAGCTTGCCATTGGCCACCGATGGGATGTTCCGGTCCCACTGTGGCCTATGGAGTTTTGTATGGCTTGCCCGCCCTACTACCAGGGAACCAACCACAGGGTTTGGGGGGGGGGCGGGAAGATTTCCTTCAGCGGGACTGGAAGATCCCAGAAAACCCCACCTCTTGTTATCCTGAGGCCACTGTGAATTCAATCAAATCTTAATGGAGGCCGTGTGTGCCATCTGCAAGATGCACTGCAGAAACTCATCAAGCTTCTTGAGGCAGCACCTTTCAAGCCCACAGCCATTGCTATCCAGTAGGATAAGGGCAGAAAATATCTGGGAACACCACATGGAGGTGCCCCTCTAAGTCACCCATTATCCGGACTTGGAAATATATTACCACTCCTTCACTGTCATTGGGTCAAAATCCTGTAATTTTCTCCCTATCAGCACTGTGGGTATACCTACACCTCAGGGGTTACAACAGTTCAAGAAGACAGCTCACCATCACCTTCGCAATGGTAATTAAGGATGGGCAATAAATGCTGGCCAAGCCAACATTGCCCATGTCCCATTATAGACCAGTAAGCGTGACGTCTGTAATGTGGAACATTCTGGAATCCATTATCAAAGATTTTATGATGTGGAGATGTCGGCGTTGGACTGGTGATTCGAAACAAACCCGTTGGACTTTAACCTGGTGTTGTAAGCCTTCTTACAAGCATTTTATAGCAGAGCTCTTTGATAATAGTGATAGAATTGGACTGATTCAGCATGGCTTTACGAAAGGGAGATCATGAGGGGCTGGTTTAGCTCACTGGGCTAAATCGCTGGCTTTTAAAGCAGACCAAGCAGGCCAGCAGCACGGTTCGATTCCCGTACCAGCCTCCCCGGACAGGCGCCGGAATGTGGCGACTAGGGGCTTTTCACAGTAACTTCATTGAAGCCTACTTGTGACAATAAGCGATTTTCATTTCATTTCATTTCATGCTTGACAAATCTACTGGAATTCTTCGAGGATGTAGAATTGATGAGGGGGAGCAAGTGGATGTGGTTTATTTGGACTTTTAGGGCATGATTCAACTAATTGGGAACTAAGTCCCACAGCAGCGCGTTAGCCGCGTGTTTCCCTGTGCTCGCAGTGCTGACAAACATATGGCTATACGGGGCCTCAGCAGGGAATGCGTGGCTGTGGTCGCATATTTAAAAATGTAAAAATGGCATCCCAATCTCCGAGGCCTCCAAAGTGACCCCCAATTCCCCCCAGCCCGATTGAAGGGTCCTCATCCCCCCCCCCCCCCCCCCTCCCCCCCCCTTGCAGCCCTCAGCCCTCAAACACCCTTACAGGGCACTCCTAGCCCAATCACATGTGTGGAACAAATGCCAGTTTGGCACCTTGGCAGAGCCAAACAAGCACCCTGCCTAATGCAGACAACTGGGTGTGTGTGTGTGGAATCTGTCAATCACAACGGAGAGAAAACAATTCAAAGCAGGGGTCTCTATATGGGGAGCTTCCAAGCAGACGTCTCTCTTATGGGAGTCTCTGGTGAAGGGGGTGGGGGGGGGGGGGGGGGGGGGGGGGGTTTTCCGATGGACATTAGGGACAACTCCGTTAAAGAGTTAACCCCTTGGCCAACCGTAACGTCCACCACGTCTGGGCCATAGTTGTCAAAGCCGGCACCAATTCTCACCTATTTCATTCCCGGCTCAGAGGATCGGAGAATCGCGCGGGCCCAGAGAATGTGGGCTGGGATTCTCCGAACCCTGCGCCAGGTCGGAGAATCCCCTGGGGGAGACACAAATCCTGCCCCGACGCCGGCTGCCCTATTCTCCGGCGCCATTTTTCAGGTGCCGGCAGGATTCCCGCCACGCAGGTCGGGCGCCGTTGGCAGCGGCCCCACTGGCAATTCTCTGGGTCCCGATGAGCCAAGTGGCCGTAAAGTTTTGGCCAGTCCTGCCAGCGTGAATTATTCACCTCACTCATGGCGGGACCTGGCAGGTAAGTGTGCAGGGGCGGTCCAGGGGGGCGCGGGGGGATCCAACCCCAGGAAGGGGTCCCCACGGTGGCCTAGCCCGCGATCGGGGCCTACCAATCTGCGGGTGGGCTGGTTCTGTGAGGGGCGTTCTTTCCTCCAGGCCGGCCCCTGTAGGGCTCCGCCATATTGCCCGGGAGCCTGCGCTGAGAAGGGAACCCCCATACATGCGTGGAAATACACCGGCTGTTCCGCGCATGCGCGCGATCACGCCGGCCAGTCTGCGCAGGTGCGAACTCGTGCATCCCTTTGGCGCCAGCTGGAGCGGCGCCAACCACTCCGGTGGCAAACTAGCCGCCAAGGAATTTAAGAATTCCTCTCTTTCGGGGGCTGTTGATGTCAGAGTGGTTGGCGCCGGTTTTCCCACTGGTGTGGGGACATAGCCCCATTTTCAGAGAATCCCGCTCATGGGCCGGGATTCTCCCCTACCCGGCGGGGCGGGTGTTCCCGGCGTAGCGGAGTGGCGCCAACCTCTCCGGCGTCGGGCCTCCCCATAGGTGTGGAATTCTCCGCACCTTTAGGAGTTAGGCCCGCGCCGGAGTGGTTGGCGCCACGCCGACTGGCACCAAAACCGGCTGGGGCTGGCCGAAAGGCCTTCGCCGGTTCGTGCGTGTGCCGGTGCGTCAGCTGCCGCTGACGTCACCACCGGCGCATGCGCGGTAGGGGGGTTCACTTCCGCCTCCGCCATGGTGGAGGCCGTGGCGGCGGCGGAAGAAAAAGGGTGCCCCCACGGCACTGGCCCGCCCGCCGATCTGTGGGCCCCGATCACGGGCCTGGCCACTGTGGGGGCACCCCACGGCGTCCAATCGCTCCGCGTCCCCCCAGGACCCCGGGGGCCTGCTCGCGCCGCCAATCCCGCCGCCACCAGAGGTGGTTGAAACCACAGCAGCGGAATTGGCCCCTCAGCGGCGGGACTTCAGCCCATTGCGGGCTGGAGAGTCACCACAGGGGACTCGCCGATTGGCACGGAGGGCACGCCGATCAGCGCGGCGCGATACCCGCCCCAGTCAATTCCCAGGTGGCGGAGAATTTCGGCCACGGCGGGGGCGGGGTTTGCACCGGCCCCGGGCGATTCTCCGACCCTGCGGGGGATCGGGGAATTTCGCCCATGGTGTCTGACCAGTAATAGGGTGCAAATGGATTTTAATTACCCATTTGCATCCTCCTGCTGGTGCGGGGCGCAAACCTCAATCCCGACGCCAGTGGGGAACTGGAGCGTCGGAATAGGATCAGTGCCTGCCAATCCCATTTTTGTCCGACATTGGATTCTCCGCCGCATTGGGAACAGCGTTACTAGCGACGGGCGGTGGATAATCTGGCCCATGTTTTCCAGAAACAGTTAGATATGGCACTTAGGGCAAAATGGACCAAATCATATGGGGGAAAGCTGCATCAGGTTATTGCGTTGGATGATCGGCCAAGATCATAATGAATGGCAAAGCAGCCTCGAACGGCCAAATGGCCTCCTCCTGCTCCTATTTTTTACAAATGAATTTTTAAAAAGATCTACACATGGAGTTATACCTTATAACACATTGAATGAGCTTGACAATTTCATATTTCAATATATCCAAAAATACCTATGCCACTCTGCCGTTTTAAAAAAGAATATCAGTAACTGTTTTATTCTGATTGTGAAGCCATAGGATTCCAATCACATTATTAGTTTCATCAGGAACAAAATGCATTGAGGCAGAATTGAGGTTAAATTGTGAGTGAAGAGGTGAATGTGAGGAACAGCAGGTTGCCATGACATGAATATCTGATTAACAGATTTAGTTGGGTTGCATTGTATTTGCTGGCAATGCTATGCAAAGTGTATTGGATGGCAATTTAAAATGCCCCAGAGATCATTCCAAATTTTTACTCACAGTTCTGTACTCAGAATATAAATCCACACGGTGTAGAAATGCGATTTATTTCTTGTCAAATAATGTTTTCAAAATAAGCTCTCATACTTCAAAACTGGAAATAAATTTTCTGTGGATTCTTCTCTGTTAAAGATTATAATTATAACTCTCAAAACAATTACAAAAATAGATAACTTGTTAAATCACCCAAGCTGGATTAAATACATTGCTTCCCAAGATTAAAAGTGATCAGACGGTGGATCAGGCCAGACAAAACAAGCCTGGTAGTCTATTAACAAAAGAATATATCTAACTCATGGATGTAGCAACCTGGAATGCTCTATATTCAGCTTTGGAAAAGACCTATAATTGTTACTCTTGATACACTATGCAGCTCCCCTGCGAAAGCTGAGAAATCGTCTATTTTCAAAACAAATTTGTTATTTTCTGCTTCAACATTTCAATTTCAATAAATCAAATTCGTAAAACAACAGAGGATTACGTTTATGTGAAAGTTGCGAAGTAAATATTTGATGCTCCCTATAGTTTAATTTCAAAGCTAAAATACTGATCATGAACCTTTGTCAAGATAGGTTCTCCATTTTTCAAGTTCCAATATAGTTTTAGAATCTCCAAGTGGAATTCTCTCATCTGGGATTAAGTTCCGTGGTGGGGGCTGAAACGGGGAGATTCTCAGGCAGGAAACCACTTCATATCTTCCGGCCCAACCTCATTAATAATGCACCTAAGGGTTTGGCACCTTATTCCATGGCAGGGTGGGCATGATGGCGCCGGTTGTGCCTTCATATCTGGGTGCCATATTGAAAAGGTGCCCAATGTCACTGACCCACTGTTGAAGAAAGAAGATGGACCTCCTGAATAAAGAAGTTGGTCCTCCCGGAACATTCTGAGGCAGAAAGTTGGACCTCCTCGATGACACTGCATCTGGATGATCCATCTGTAGGTGCAACCCCCACCAACTGCTGTAGTGTTCCGTGGTCCAGGGATGCTGGTGGCCTCCAGCCCCAATTCCGGAGGCTGCCCAGGCATTGTTCAGGTGAGCCCGGACTTCTGCATGCCACGTTATTCCAGACGTGTTCTGGACTGGCGTGTTTTAGCGGTGGTGCCGCGAAGAATCAGATATAGGCGAAAGATTCCTGCTGGGCCTTCTTCTGAATCCATTAGCGAGATGCAAGTATGTTTCATGCCGGCCTCCCGATTTCCCAATCCATCATGGTGTCCGCCAGTGGGAGATCCTGTGGGGAATTCATGCTGCTGTAAAACCAATTTTTGGACTCCCACTGAATTCTGTCCCCCCCCCCCCCCCACCCCCACAAGCGGCGCCATGGGAGAATTCCACCCATAGTTTTCTTCTCCAAATCAAGTAATCAATATTCCCTTGCAATCTTTTGCTTCATGGATCAAAAGATGCACCTCTCTGATTGTACAGTCCAATATGTCATGGGAGTGTATCTTTAAGAAATGAAATGAAAACTGAAAATCGCTTATTGTCACGAGTAGGCTTCAGTGAAGTTACTGTGAAAAGCCCCTAGTCGCCACATTCCGGCGCCTGTCCGGGGAGGCTGGTTCGGGAATCGAACCGTGCTGCTGGCCTGCTTGGTCTGCTTTAAAAGCCAGTGATTTAGCCCTGCGAGCTAAACCAGCCCCTATGGAATCTTTATCAAATAGCTGCAGTGATGTCATTGTGTGAATGGAGCTGGAATGTGATTCTGTCTTTTACTTTTGTTTTGAGTTGGGTGCTGCGGTGTGTCTTAGTTTCGTTTTCAGGTGAAAGCTGTATTCAGACTACAAGGATGTTGGAGTCTCTCTCTCTCTCTCTGTATGTTAAAAAGGTGTTCAGATCACTTGATAATTTAAAAGTGATACATGCTTTCTGTAGCGATTTCAAACCCGCTGTCTTTGTTAAAAAGGGTCTTTTTGACTTATGGATGTTGGTAGGAAAGTTATTAAGGGTTACCTATAGAGTATCTGTGGGGATTATCAGGGTTGGGAGTTGATAAACTGTTTAACTGTGTGTTTATAAAGTGTTAACTGAATTCATAGAATAAACATTGTATATGTTTAAACATACTTTAGATCTCTGTATGAATGGCCCTTGTGCTCCCCATAACCAAAATCTATTGAAAGTTGTGGGTCAGGTGAACTCCATGATCTACTTTGGTGTTCTCTAAACCATAATTCCTTGCAATGTTTTGCTTCATGGATCAAAAGGCACACCTCTCTCATCGTACAGTCCAAAGATATTCTATAGTAGGGACCAGTAGTAATGACTGTAAGCAGTTTATTAACCTACTTTCCGCAGGATGTCCTTGGGGGTGAGGTTTGCTGGAAGATGGGGATAGGAGCTGATCCTGAGGCAACCAATTTAGGCCTAGCTACTATCTTACTAATCACCTGCATCCCTCTCGATCGAAGCCAATGGGGTGCTGTTCATGCAAGATGGCTGGCTGTTATTTTGTAAAACAAAACCCAATGATGAGTAAGGAGGAGGCAAGAGTATTATCATATTGTTCATGGGATGTCCTTTGGGTGTTTTCGCATAAAAAAGTGGAATTCTATTGACCTGGGTGCTCTCAAGCCCTGACAGAATAAAGGCAATGGCCAGAATTTCCTGGCCCCTCCCATCGGCAGCATTTTTTATTCCCACCAAAGTAAATGGACATTTGAATGATTCACCACATCCTCAGCGGTAAGGCACAACATCGCGGGCACGATACTGTATCCCTTCTCTG
Organism: Scyliorhinus canicula; assembly: GCF_902713615.1. Classification (NCBI taxonomy): domain Eukaryota; kingdom Metazoa; phylum Chordata; class Chondrichthyes; order Carcharhiniformes; family Scyliorhinidae; genus Scyliorhinus; species Scyliorhinus canicula. Next base: position 91,641,788 of record NC_052152.1, on the reverse strand, counting down.
AGAAAGGGTGCCCAGTAAAGAGCTTTCTGTCTGCAATTATAAAGCTGCAAGGCTTACTTGAAAATTATACAAGGCTTGAATAATACTGATTGTTGGACTCTAATTAGTGTCTAATAAAACTTACACTGTTTTGTACTGATGGAAAAAGGACAATAATTCTATGCAATTACCTCATATTCGATGTATTTCAATGCAAGTGAGGTAGAAGCATCCAGAATATAAATAAGTTTGCCATTGATACAAAGGTCTGGGCTACACAGATTAGTCATTCTAGATAAGAGAAAGTGTCTCACTAGTAATGCACAAGTGTGTCACACTTTGCAATGTATCTCAGATGAATGAATATAATTCAACTGTGTTAAAAAACATTGCAGAATTTGTTTCTTTTAATTCATTCTCAGGATGCAAGCATTACAGGAAAGCCTAGTCCATCAAACAAAGTCATCTACAATGTAAACTTCTGTCCTAATCCTGAACTTGCATCTTCCTCTAGTTTCTCTCTTATCTCTCTTCATACCCACACTGAATTCAGTTTCTTTGTGAAACTTAAATATTTTTTCTATGCCCTTCTCCCACTTACCTGCTGACCATCCAACATTCTTTTGTGGCTCCCATGTTAACTGATATTTTTAACAGTTGCTTTTCCTCAGGTACTGCACCCTTTCCCTTCAGAAGTGCTGTCATCATTCTGCCTCAAAAGAAAACCCACCTCTTATTCCTCTGTCCTTCTACCATCCAACCTTCCTTTCCCCTCTAAAATTCTTGAATGTGTTGCCAAAACACAAAATGCTGGAAATACACAGTAGGTCAAGCAGCATCCGTGGAGTTAAACAAAGTTATATGGCAGAATCTTCCGATCCCACCAGCAGCAGCAACATTGATGGGTGGGGGAACTTAATTTGGTGTGAGGATGAAATCTAGAAACTATGCATTTGGGACTTTAAACATGGGTTACAGGCGAGTCAAGCTTCTGACAAGACGAACAACGTTGAGAGCCATTTTGCATGTATTAACATATGTCAGGCATGCTCACAAAAAGGACACTTCACCTTTTAGAAATAAGCCCCCACTCCAAATTAAGTTTCCTGTCAGTGAGAAACTGGAATGTTTACTTCTACGACTGCATATACATGGCGTGCACCTGATGAGGTCGACTTCTTCCATGATTAAAGGTGAGTTGTTGCTACATTTTCCTCTTTGGGCAACATCTATAAATGTCAGCCTATTCTTGAGATTGGGTGGTAGTAGTGCAGATTGCTTGCAGGATGACCAAGGAAGGGAGGAAGGGTGGAGCAGTGGACAAATAAAGATGGAGGGAGTCTGTGTCCCCTTTAGCATGGCTCCTGGACCTTTGGCGCAATGAGGTAATGGAGGGGACGTTGACTTCCTGTCTGCTCCCACTGTGAAAATTGGAAAGTTTCTTGCAGATGCATATCTAATGAGCCAAACAGGGCAAGATCATCCTTCGCCAGCAAAAATCACTCTCCCTTCCTGCTCACTATTGAACACAGACTTCAGAACAGAAGATTCCAGCCAATATTTCAGGTTGATAATCCTTCAGGTGAACTGATAAAGGGCCATTGACCTGAAACTTTAACTTTGCTTGTCTCTGTAGATATTGCCTAATCTGCTGAGCATTTCCAGAATTTTCTTTATTAATTTCAGATTTTCAGAATTGTGCAGCACGGGGCGCAGTGGTTAGCATTGCTGCATCATGGCGCCGAGGACCCAGGTTCGATCCCGGCTCTGGGACATTGTCTGTGTGGAGTTTGCACATTCGCCCTGTGTTTGCGTGGGTTTCGCCCCCACAACCCAAAGATGTGCAGGCTAGGTGGATTGACCACACTACATTGCCCCTTAATTGGAAAAAATGAATTGGGTACTCTAGATTTATGGGGAAAAAAAGATTTTCTGGATCTGCAGGTTATGCTTTTGCATTAGTCATTGAGGATGAGATTCTCTGGCCTCCCCGTAACATGTTTCTTGACAGCAGGAGGTGGCCCGCCTTTCACTGGATCCCCTCGCTATCAATGGGATTTCCCATTGAATCCACCCCACGCCGCCAGGGAACCCGTGGCAGGGTGCGCTGTTGGTGGAACTGGAAGATTATGCCGGGGTGAACAGAAGATCCCATCCTGAATGTGCTATCGTCTTCCAAATTTGTGCCAGTATTTCCACAATTCCATGTTTGAACCCCGAAAATCAGGATTTTGCTCCTACCAGAAAACTGAAATGGCTCTCATCAAAGACACATGTGATGGTGACTGTGGTAACTGATCTCTCCTCAATCTGTCGACATCACCCTCATTTAACACCTGTCCTCCATGCGGTTGTTCTCCTTGCATGATTTCATTCCTATCGATTCAGAAGTAGCTGGAGAATCCCTGAAACTGTTTCTGTTCCCAGTCCACACCATTAATTCTGGTACTGGTCCATTCTCTTAAAATCTGGCATCATCACTGTTCATCAAAATCCTACCCTAGCCATCACCAAGTTCCCTTTCCACTCCAAAGTCCTTCCCAAATCTGTGCCCATCTTTTCTGCAACTCCCTATTTGGCTAATATCACATTAGCCCCCTGTTGTATACCCATTATAATAAGTGACCTAATGCTCATTTTTGAAATATTGCAGAAGTCTTTACTCCACGGGGTTGCTTTAAACATCGCTGATCCCTGGCTGCATTCCTCTTTATGAGCTTCAATCACATTTCCAGCTAGTTATTTATCCAGTCATTTGTTAACTAGCCTAGAATTGCTTTGTTTTTGTTTGGATTCTATTCCATAGTGTCCAGAACTCTATAGAGGAACAAAATTATTCCCCACTGGTTCATTGCTTGAAGCTTATTATTTTTATTTAAATGTACCCTAGAAATTATATAATTTTAAACAGTGTCACTGAAAAAGACTTTGTCACAAAAATAACTCGGCACAGTCACAATGGACTGTAACCCTTAGTAGACATGTTGAAACACTGTTGACCAAATGTAAGAGACAAAAGTCCAACGCTGAAGACTACTGTTACTTCTCAAAACTGCCAGGCTATGTTTCACTTAATTTATTAATGAATGGCAGTACTCATGCATGTTATGGTTCTTTCATGCTTTGAGGTTAATTTGAAACAAGAGACAAATCTGTCTTTTAATTTATGCAATGTCACCCAGAACTAATGTTAAAAATATCTTCCAGAATGGTTATCCAAAGTAGAAATAATTTCACCTTAAAGACATGTCTTGTTTGAGAAATCTAAAAATATTGACAAGTGTGCGGTAATTCAAGTAGCTTCTCATTATTAATAGAGTTGATATAGAACATCGGGTCCTGCAAAACTGTCCTTCATTCAACAATTGGCTACTTCACCATGAGGTGCCAAACAGATATTGAATGGTAAGTGATACACAGGTCTAATAGATGTTTCTCTGATGTCAGCGTTGAGGCACAGTATCCAGTCAGAGTAGAGAAAGCTTAATTCCCATTGGTTAGTGATGAGCCCTGCCCTGAATATGTTTAACAGTGACAGCCAAGGGTTAATGTTCTGACTTTGGACATACCAAAAAGACAGAAAGAGAACTGGTTGCTCAGGCCCCATACAAGGTATAGGTAAAACTGGCTTTATATTCGGCAGACTGTAAAGACTTTGATCATTCTGAACTCGAAAGTCAGTCTCGGGCTATTAAATGTTTGCTAGTTTTCCCATTTTAACCTTGAATTGGTTTCGTAATGTTCAGTTTCTTAAATTGGCAAAAGGAGAAAAGGAAGGACCAATTAAGTTCTTCTTGTATTCCAGTACTGATAGCTTTATGCAGGCTTGGAAAATAACCCCGCACTGATAGTTTATTTATAGACTGTAGGGCTTTGAGATATTTCTAATACAAAAATATTCTTGGCTCCATTCCTGCTGTGGCTGATCCAATTCAGTGAAATCCTTGGTAAGTTTAGTGAACAGTGTAATCACCCAACTCCTGAGAAAACATAGCAAATTATCTTTAAACTAATCAGGCAATTAGATCTCGCTCAAACTTCAAATGATTTTTCAGCAGCACTTATCCAAAGTAATTGACGTGACCTAAGCAAAGACATAAAGTGGAACAGGAACATTCGGTGCAATGTGAAATCTCCCCGGAGTGTGATATGTGTTAGCAGCTCTGTCCTTGCATCCCGTTCTGTCTCTGAAATGGTGTCAGTATTTTGGTGGGCTGGGTCCCACAGCAACTGCTTCCTGCTTGCAGAGTTTTATTTAAAAGACTGATGCCCTGGGGTAGGGCATTAGAATTCATCCCTTACACATAACCCCAATTTTGTGACACTGCTTTCCACAAGGGCAAGCCAAAGACAGAAATCATACTCTGAGGAAGGTTTGAATGTCACATGAACGCTCCCATTTTTTTTGCTCGTACAAGTGTACCTGCCCAAATTCTGCATCTCAGACATTCAATTGCCGTCAACTCCTCACATCACATACACACGCTTAAAATTTCACACTCTGGGCGGAATTCTCCCATGCCCCTTGCCAGCTGGTTCAATGGCAGGTGGAGAGGGAAGAAATTGGCTGGAGGCCCAAACATCGTTTTTAACACTGGCACTAATTTACCGTGGCACCTTTCGCTGGTGCTGGCCATGGTGGATTGTGAAGCCCGCTGGAGACTGGTGCAAAACTGAGTTGAATCCCGCTAATGGAATGCAGATGAGGGCCTGACACACTTGGAACAACGTTGCATGCAAATGTCGAGACTCTGCTGAACAATGCCTGGGCTGGCTCCTGAGTTCAGAATGGAGGTCGCCATCAGCAGTGGTGGGGAAAGTATCTATAGGTGAATCTTCCAGATTTGGTGTGCTGGAAGAGGTCCTGTCATAATATACACTCATGCATATAATGAGATGCAGACAGGCAGTGATTGACACACAGGATAACCAATGAACACACACGACACAGAACAACCAATCACCAGACAGGACACCACCACTATAAAGCCCACAGGGCATTAAGACTCTCCCTCTCTCACAGGACACAGCTACTGAGATAGTTAGAGTGCACAAGCCAGTGAGCATCATCTCCATGTGGTAGAGAGTTGGTCTGGTCAAGTCAGTAGGAGGTTATCAGTTAGATTAATAGAGTGTCAACCCACAGCAGATTATATACAGCAATCAGCAAGTTCAATAAAACAGTGTTGGACCATCTCCTGTGTTGGAAGCCTGTTTCTAGTTTCACTGCATCCAGTTGCAGTCAACGTTGACCTAACTCACTGAACACATCAAGTCCAACTTCTTATTCAGGAGGTCCATATTTATTCTTAAATGGTGTATCAGTGATTTTGAACACCTTTTCAATATGGTACTATAAAGTGCCAGGCAAGCGATCACACAGAAACAATGACTGTGAGAAAGCTCAATATTTATTTTACCTACTATAATACAACTCCAACTCCCCAAAGGGCCTCCTGCATCCAGTCCAAGGGTATTTATGTCCCATGGGGTCCTTGGTTTAAGGGTGTAGCTCCACCCCCTCACCTGGGGAGATTATATTCAGTGAGGCTGCAGGGACTGTGATGTTGCAGACCCCATGGCCTCTGGTCGGGTTATAACAGCTGCCCAGATAGGAGGTCGACCATTCACCATCAGGTCTGCCCCACCAATTGATGACATCAGGGCAGGAAGATTTGGTATGTTTTCTCACTGGCCTCCGCAGTGGGAAACAGTTCAGATTCCCACATTCAAGTATCAGAGGTTGAAAAAGATCCAATCTAAAAACATTGCTGTCAGACGAAGTTTCTGGTATTTCTAGGAAGCTAATCAGAGTAAAAGTAAATCCACAATGAAAATAACACTCAGACAAAGCACATGTAGGAAGCACTGTAGAGTAGAACAAAAACTCGGGCTGGATTCTCCGCCCCTCCGCGCCGCATTTCTGTTTCACCCCGCCGGCGGGATGCTCCGTTACGCCGGCTGGTCAATGGGGTTTCCCATTGTGGGACAACCCCACGCCGTCGGGAAACCACCGGGCTGCCGGCAAAATGGAGCATCCCGCCTACGGAGAATCCGGCCCCTCATTGCAGATAAAATGCTCTCAGCCTTTTTAAAAGAGGCAATCACGACCCTCTGCGTAAAAAACGTGCCTCGCACATCTCTACACATTGCCCCATGGACCTTAAACCTATGCCCCCTGATGACTTACCTCTCCACCCTGGGAAAGAGTGCCTGTCCATCCACTCTATCCGTGCCCCTCATAATCTTGTAGACCTCTATCAGGTCACCCCTCAACCTCTGTCTTTCTACTGAAAACAGTCTGAGTCTATTCAGCCTCTCCACATAGCTAACACCCTCCAGACCAGGCAACATCCTGGTAAACCTCTGTAGTGAACATATTGTATTAACCATTCACCATGTATTTCACTGTATCATGCTGTTGCCCATGTGGACTCCACCTATGGACCATTGTATGATATTAAATGGAATGTATCATGTTGGTGCCCTTGTCGGCTCCGGCCCTGGCCTCGCCCCCTTGAGGGGAGGTATAAAGAGCACCAGCCCTGTAGGTGGCTCTGACTAGCAGAGCAGTCGTAGGCAGGCACCGTTCTAGTCGATTAAAGCCACAGTTTACATCTACTCTGTTTCGCGTGAACTGATGGTCGCATCAATTTAATCGACTACAACACCACAATGGAATCGGCCCTCAAACCTGACCAACTTGAACTCGACCCACAGGCCGCGGAGGCCAAAGGGATTTTTTCACACTGGCTCCAATGTTTCGAGGCCTACCTCGCCGCCTCCTCCTCGTCTTCCGTCACCGACGATCAGAAGCTCAGCCTCCCCCATGCCCAGGTGAGTCATCGAATCTCTGTACAACTCGAGGAAGCCTCCAAATGCATGGACGCCCTCGCGATGCTGAAGTGCCTATATGTAAGGCCAGTGAATGAGGTGTATGCACGGCATTTCCTCACCACTCGCCGCCAACGCCCCGGGGAATCGCTGGAGGAGTGCCTACGTGACCTCAAAGTCCTCGCGCGAAGTTGCAACTACCAGGCCGTTACAGCCTCTCAACTTATGGACCTCGCCGTCCTGGACACCTACGTGGCTGGAGTCAGGTCCAACTACGTGAGACAGCACCTACTCGAGAAGGGTGCCCTAGACCTGGAAGAGACGGTAAAGCTAGCCTCCTCCCGAAAAGCAGCGTTCCAAAGCCTCAACACGTTTCCGTCTGATCACGCGACCCTCTCGTGGACCCCTGACCAGAGAGTGCCCCAGGCCTGTGCTGTGCGGCTGCCCACCCAACCCGGGGGGCTACCCTGCTATTTCCGAGGCCAGTACCAGCACCCCAGGCAGCGCTGCCCGGCCTGGAATGCGAGCTGCAGCGACTGCGGCAAAAAGGGACACTTCGCCAAAGTTTGCCTGGCCAGGTCCAAATCCTCCAAGTTGCAGGTCTGACTCTCAGACTCACAGGCCCGCAGTCCCCGCAGTGTGGCTGCGTGCTTGCTGGCTCCGCCCCCTCCAGACGCGTCATCTGCCTCCTATTGTCCGTGGGGGCAGCCATCTTCAACCCCGCACCACATGAGCGACTCATGAGGGCCGGCATCTTGGCCACCGTCTCCCACGCGGCGCACCGTGTGCGACTCATGGGGGCCGCCATCTTGGATGCCATCTTCCTCGCCGCCCGACACATGCAACCGACGGGGGCTGCCATCTTGGCCACCATCTGCAACGCAGCCCGACACGTGCGACCGACGGGGGCAGCCATCTTGGGACCACCCCATCACCTCCGACAACGGCGGCTACTCGCAACCCGGCGCAGTAACCCTCGACCAATCGCGAGCAAAACACCTCCGGAGCCACATGATGACCGTCCGAGTCAATGGACATGAAATGCCTTGTCTGTTCGGCTCCGGGAGCACGGAGAGCTTCATTCACCCAGACACGGTAAGGCGCTGCTCGCTCCAAATCTTCCCTGCACTTCAAACCATCTCCCTCGTTTCTAGGATGCACTCAGTGCAGATCCAAGGGCACACCTCCGCAAACCTTGCAATACAGGGCGCCGAGTACGCCAATTTTAAACTATATGTCCTCCCCGATCTCTGCGCCCCTCTCCTGTTGAGACTGGACTTCCAGTGCAACCTCAGGAGCCTAACCCTGAAGTTCGGCGGGCCCCTTCCCCACTCACCGTATGTAGCCTCACGACACTGAAGGTCGACTCTCCGCCGCTTTTCGCAAATCTCACCGCCGAATGTAAGACAGTCGCCACCAGAAGCAGGCGGTATAGCATCCAGGACAGGACTTTTATCAGGTCCGAGGTGCAACGACTCTTACGGGAAGGGATCATCGAGGCCAGCAATAGCCTCTGGACAGCTCAAGTGGTGCTCGTCAGGACCGGGGAAAAGAACCGGATGGTTGTAGACTGCAGCCAGACCATAAACCGGTACACACACCTCGATGCGTACCCCCTTCCCCAGATTGCAGACATGGTAAATCAGATTGCACACTACCGGGTGTTCTCCACGATGGATCTGAAGTCTGTATACCACCAGCTCCCAATCCACCCGGAGGACCGCCACTACACGGCCTTTGAGGCAGACGGCCGCCTCTTCCACTTCCTCCGGGTCCCCTTCGGCGTCACAAACAGGGCCTCGGTCTTCCAAAGAACAATGGTCTGAATGTTGGACCAGTACGGGCTGAAGGCCACATTTCCCTACTTGGACAACGTCACCATCTGTGGCCATGACCAGCAGGACCACGACGCCAACCTCCATAAATTTCTCCAAACCGCCCAAGCCCTTAACCTCACTTATAACAAGGAGAAATGCGTTTTCCGCACAACCAGACTGGCCATCCTCAGCTATGTTGTGGAAAACGGAGGTCGAGGACCCCATCCCGACCATATGCGCCCCCTCCTGCAACTCCCCCTCACCCACTGCCCCAAGGCCCTGAAAAGGTGCCTCGGGTTCTTTTCCTATTACGCCCAGTGGGTCCCCAACTATGCGGACAAAGCCCGCCCACTGATCAAAGCTACCATCTTCCCACTGGCGGCTGAGGCCCGCCAGGCCTTCAACATCAAGGCGGACATTGCCAAAGCCGCGGTGCGCGTGTTGGACGAGTCCGTCCCCTTCCAGGTGGAGAGCGACGCGTCAGAAGTCGCCCTCGCTGCCATCCTGAACCAGACGGGCAGGTCAGTAGCAATTGTTTCCCGTACCCTAAACGCCTCCGAAATCCGACACTCCTCAGTCGAAAATGAAGCCCAAGTCATCGTGGAAGCTGTACGGCACTGGTGGCACTACCTCGCTGTAGGAGGTTTACCCTCGTCACCGACCAACGGATGGTAGCCTTCATGTTTGATAATACACAGCGGGGCAAGATCAAGAACGATAAGATCTTAAGGTGGAGGATCGAACTCTCCACCTATAATTTCGATGTAGTGTATCGTCCTGGGAAGCTCAACAATCCCCCAGATGCCCTATCCCGCGGCATGTGCGCCGATACGCAAAATGTCCGACTCCGGGCTATCCACGATGACCTCTGCCAACCGGGGGTCACCCAGCTTCTCCACTATATCAAGGCCCACAGCCTGCCCTACTCCACCGAGGAGGTCAGGGCCATGACCAGGGACTGCCAAATCTGCGCGGAGTGCAAGCTGCACTTCTATCGACTAGATAAGGCCCACTGGTGAAGGCATCCCAGCCCTTTGAGTGCCTCAGTATTAACTTCAAAGGGCCCCTCCACTCTACCAACCCCAACACGTACTTCCTCAATGTCGTTGACGAGTTCTCCCGCTTCCCCTTTGCAATCCCCTGCCCGGACATGACCGTGGCCACCGTCATTAAGGCCCTGCATAGTGTCTTCACCTTGTTCGGTTTCCCCACTTACTTCCACAGTGACCGGGGTTCGTCGTTTATGAGCGACGAACTGCGTCAGTACCTGCTCAGTAAGGGCATCGTCTCGAGCAAGACTACCAGTTACAACCCCCGGGGAAACAGGTAGGTGGAGAGGGAGAACACGATGGTCTGGAAGGCCATCCTCCTGGCCCTACGGTCTAGGAATTTCCCAGTTTCTCACTGGCAGGAGGACCTCCCCGGCACGCTCCACTCCATTAGGTCCCTCCTTTGCACGGCCATGAACAAGACCCCTCATGACTGCCTGTTTGTTTTCCCCAGGAAATCCACCTCCGGGGTCTCGCCTCCGTCCTGGCTGAAGACACCGGGGCCTGTCCTACTCCGCAAACACGTCAGGAGCCATAAGTCCGACTCGACTCCCTGGTCGAGAGGGTCCAGCTTCTTCACACCAACCCCCAGTACACATACGTAGAACACCCCGACAGCCGACAGGATACGGTTTCCCTCCGGGACCTGGCACACACAGGTTCCACTACCACCGCCACCCCAACCTTCCCTCCCCCCCCCCCCCCCCCCCCCCATCTATGCCGACCAGCGCCCTCTCCCCTACACGGCACCCGCACCCCCTCCTGCTCCCCCTCCCCCCTTCACCGACCCACAGGAACGAAGCTCCAGAAGACATGATTCTGGAGTCCACCTCTGTGCCCGCACCGCCGACTTCTCTACCCATGCCCGCACGGATTGGATTGGATTGGATTTGTTTATTGTCACGTGTACCGAGGTACAGTGAAAAGTATTTTTCTGCAAGCAGCTCAACAGATCATTCAGTACATGGAAGAAAAGGGAATTAAACAAAATTCAAGAAAATACATAATAGGGCAACACAAGATATACAATGTAACTACATAAGCATTGGCATTGGATGGAGCATACAGGGTGTAGTGTTAATGAGGTCAGTCAATAAGAGGGTCATTTAGGAGTCTGGTGACAGTGAGAAAGAAGCTGTTTTTGAGTCTGTTTGTGCGTGTTCTCAGACTTCTGTATCTCCTGCCCGATGGAAGAAGTTGGAAAAGTGAGTAAGCTGGGTGGGAGGGATCCTTGATTATGCTGCCCGCTTTCCCCCGGCAGCGGGAGGTGTAGATGGAGTCCATGGATAGGAGGCAGGTTTGTGTGATGGACTGGGCGGCATTCACGACTCTCTGAAGTTCCTTGCGGTCCTGGGCCGAGCAGTTGCCATACCAGGCTGTGATGCAGCCCGATAGGATGCTTTCTATAGTGCATCTGTAAAAGTTGGTAAGGGTTAATGTGGACATTCCGAATTTCCTTAGTTTCCTGAGGAAGTATAGGTGCTGTTGTGCTTTCTTGGTGATAGCGTCGACGTGAGTGGACCAGGACAGAGTTTTGGTGATGTGCACCCCTAGGAATTTGAAACTGCTAACCATCTCCACCTCGGCCCCGTTGATGCTGACAGGGGTGTCTACAGTACTTTGCTTTCTGAAGTCAATGACCAGCTCTTTAGTTTTGCTGGCATTGAGGGAGAGATTGGTGTCGTTACATCACTCCACTAGGTTCTGTATCTCCCTCCTGTATTCTGACTCATCGTTATTCGAGATCTGGCCCACTATGGTCGTATCGTCAGCAAATCTGTAGATTGAGTTGGAACCATGTTTTGCCACGCAGTCGTGTGTGTACAGGGAGTAGAGTAGGGGGCTAAGTACGCAGCCTTGCGGGGCACCGGTATTGAGGACTATTGTGGAGGAGATGTTGTTGTTCATTCTTACTGATTGTGGTCTGTTGGTCAGAAAATCAAGGATCCAGTTGCAGAGTAGAGAGCCAAGTCCTCGGTTTTGGAGCTTTGATATGAGCTTGGCTGGGATTATGGTGTTGAAGGCGGAGCTGTGGTCAATAAATAGGAGTCTGATGTAGGAGTCCTTGTTTTCGAGATGCTCTAGGGATGAGTGTAGAGCCAGGGAAATGACGTCTGATGTGGACCGGTTGCGACGGTATGCGAATTGACGTGGGTCAAGGCGTTCCGGGAGTATGGAGGTGAAGCGCTTCATGATCAGCCTCTCGAAGCACTTCATTACAACTGACGTCAGGGCCACCGGGGGGTAGTCATTGAGGCGCGTTGCCTGGTTCTTCTTTGGTACCGGTATGATGGTGGTCTTCTTGAAGCAGGTGGGGACCTCGGAGTGGAGTAGGGATAGGTTAAAGATGTCTGTGAATACCTCTGCCAGCTGGTCTGCGCAGGCTCTGAGTGCACGACCAGGGATCCCGTCCAGGCCCGTCGCCTTCCGTGGGTTCACTTTCAGGAAGGCCGATCTGACTTCGGAAGCTGTGATGGTGGGTATGGGTGAATTATGGGCTGCTGGGGCACTCGACAGCGGATTGTTGGTTACCTGCTCGAACCAAGCATAGAATGCATTGAGGATGAATTCGACACCCGGGCCAGCTGCGATACTAGAGCTTTGGCGATCACAGCGCACGATCAGGGCGTGGGACAGGCTGAACCTGTGAACCCTTCAGCCCCGCCGGACTTCAATTTTTTAACAGGGGATGAATGTAGTGAACGTATTGTATTAACCATTCACCATGTATTTCACTGTATCATGCTGTTGCCCATGTGGGCTCCACCTATGGACCATTGTACGATATGACATAGAATGTATCATGTTGGTACCCTTCTGGGCTCCGCCCCTTGAGTGGAGGTATAAAGAACAGTAGCCCTGTAGGTGGCTCTCAGTAGCAGAGCAGTCGCAGGCAGGCACTGTTCTAGTCGATTAAAGCCACTGTTTACATCTAGTCTCTGTTTTGCGTGAATTGATGGTCGAATCAACCACCTCTGCACCCTCTTCAAAGCCTCCGCATCCATCTACTGGAGGAACAATGGAGATCGGAGGATGTGAGGCCTTGACTGGATGCAAGTATCGGCTGTAGATCCAAAGCAGGCTGATGGAGGCAACAATAAGATAAATGTGTATTAAATGATTATGTCTACAGGACGTTGTGGGGCACTTCAAATACATTTATCTATTTATTGTTTTTAGCTGTGTCAGCCATGGCTTAGTGAGAGGCACTCTTGCCCCGCGAGCTGAAGATTGTGGTTTCAAGCCCTACCTCAGAGACTTGAGCACAAAGTCTAGGTTGTTCCTCCATTGCAGCACTGAGGGAGTGCTGCATTGTCTGAGACACTGTCTTCCCGAAGAGAAGTTGAAGTCCTATCTGCCGTCCAAGATGAACATGGGAGCTTTAGAAGAACAAAAGGAAAGTTTTCCTGGTGTCCTGGACACCATTTATGCTTCAATTAACATCACCCAAAAAAAGTCATTGCTGTTTGCGGGACCTTATGTAAATCCCTGCATCACAAAGGGATTACACTTTAGAAAGTACTCTATTGGCATGAGGGGTGCTTTAGTGGTGAGAGGGCATGCTCTCTTGTTTTTATTCATTCATGCGATGCATACATCACTGGCAAGACCAGTGCTTTTTTGCCCATCCCAAATTCTCCTTGAACAGAATGGTTTGCTAGGTCTTTTCAGAGGCAGTTAAGAGTCAACCACATTGCTGTGGATCTGGATTCACATGTAGGCTAGACAAGGTGAAAACGATAGAGGCCCCCTCCCCAGTGAATCAACACTTGTAAATGGAAGTTATCGTCATCAATCCTCAGAGCTTAATCTGGGCCTCTGGATTGCTATCCCTTGAAATTACCACCACATCACCATCTCCCTTTATGCCACTGATTCTGTCAAGTTAAGGATGGTGGGTCGGCTTTTGAAACTGAGTGACCAATAGGAGGTCCACAGAAAGAGCTACAGAGGCAGCATGGTGGCACAGTGGTTAGCAAATACCAAAGACCTGGGTTCAACCCCCGTCTTGGCTGACTGTCTGTGTGGAGTTTATACATTCTCCCCGTGTCTGCATGGGTTCCTCCAAGTGCTCCAGCTTCTGCCCACAGTCCGAAGATATGCAGGTTAAGTGGGTTTTCCATGTTAAATTGCCCCTTAGTGTCTAGGAATGTGCATGTAGGTGGGATTACAGATTATGTGGGTAAAAGAGTGTTCTATCAGAGGGTCGGTGCAGACCCGATGGACCATATGGCCTCCTTCTGCACTGTTGGGATTCTATGGCGGGGGGGGGGGGGGGGGGGGGGGGGGGGGGGAGGGGCTGGCATTGAATGTGAGAGAGCCTCCATCTTGGGGTGCCATCCCAGCAACTTTTAAAACTTCTGAAAAATAGCCTTAGTTGCTGAGCCACCATCTTGCAACGGGAACCTTTCCACTGCGTCCAGTGAGACAGGGGTGGGGGAATCATAAATACTTCCTGTATTTCTGGTTCTTCAGCTTACCTGCTTCCAAGGCTGTGGAGGACCACAGGAATAATTCCCGTGGCCTCTGATCAATACCCTTAATAAACTTTAAATCTGGCCTTCCGGAAAATGGATCAGGAACGGGATGCTGATGACAAACAGGCATGATGGCCAGCTGCACATAATTATGTTCTTGTCCACCTCCATTGCCACATATGTTCAAAAATCTTGCCCCCCTGAGCTTGTGGAAAACCTGATTTATCTAAAGGTCCTGCCTCTCTTTTTTCCAGCGTGTCAGGCACATTTCCTTCTGGCAAGATTCCATCAACCAGAAATTAATGAACGACCAATTATTTGGTTGGTTGGTTGGTTGATTAGTCAAAGGAGAATTCCTATCTAAAGCAGAGCGAGAACTCCCCCCCTCCCCCACCCCCACCCAACCTTCCGCAGGCCTCTTCATACCCAACCTGCATCCCCCCCACCCTTCATACCGACCCTCCTTTCATGGACATGGTCCCCGCAGGCCTTGACCCTTGGTAGTGCCACAGTGGAACCCGGGAACCCTGGCACAGCCACCCTGGCAGTGCTTCTGCTGGATTTGCAGCGCCACCCAGGCACTTTGGCAGTGCCAGAGTAGTGGTGCCAAGGTGCCAGCCTGGTAGTGCCAAATTGCCCGCATTCCAGGGGGAGGGCCAGGGGGCCACACTGTCTTGACTCTGACCACCCTGGGGCCTCAGATGGCCCGGGAGACCCCCTGGGTGCCAATCCGCCTGGCCCACATTTGTGTGGACCAGTACTGAATGGAGCCTGCCGGGGTCTCCCTGGGGATGCTGGTAGATCCCGGGAGCCCGGTAGTTGGCGGGTCACCATGCCTAACCGGGTTTTAAACCTACTTAGGCAGGCAAGGCTTGGTCCTACCCATTGTGGGCGGGAACCAAAAGAGAAAATGCTGGAAAATCTCAGCAGGTCTGGCAGCATCTGTGAGGAGAGAAAAGAGCCAAAGCTTCGAGTCCAGATGACTCTTTGTCAAAGCGGGCGGGATTCTGATTGCAACACCTCGCAAGGTCTGGGTAAAGCTTGCGAGGCATAGTGGCTGTCGGGAAGCCCACTGAAGGCCTCTCTCGGCATCTATCGGCCATGTTGTGCCCCCGTTCGGGCACAACCCATAGGTCACGCTGATAGTTTAGTTGACAGTTGCTTTATTGAAATGATTCATTGCTCAGAACCTAGGAAGGAGTTAATTCTAGCCATCGGGTGCTCTGAAACAATGCGGCTAAACTGTTCTGATTTTTAAAATCTATGGTCGGATGATAACATTAATCTCACCCAGCTAATTATGAAATGAATTAGAATTAAAATTGAGGTAAGATTTCCACTGTTGACAATTTATAGTGCAACTGAATGGGTGTTAATGGCAGTGCCTGTACACTGCACTATATGAGGATGCTACCGTCTGGCTGGAGCCGTTAGTTTTCTCTTGATCTTTTTTTTGGCAGTTCTCTCTACTTCACATGCCAGTGACACTCTGGGCTATTAATACATGATTGGAATCTGCAGCATTCTTCCTGGCTGGCTGCGTTTTATTGATATCTTTGAATCAAAATTTTAAAAGATGTAATTAAATACTTAATTTAGATGAGAGCTCTGGAATATTTTCCACATAACAATTAACAACATAAACTCCCAGATTTACCATTCTTCTTGATCCACCAATGTATAATAACTGGGTTTAATGGACTTCGCTACATGACTATGCTGTGCAGCTAGAAGCAAAGCTGGGTGGGCTGGAAGCAATGATAGGCAGTGAAAAGCAATACCTACAAGGCAACAGGCAAAAACTATTGAGAGCTGAAAATGAATTCCTGAGGTATCCCTTTTCTACAGAACAATTCCAACATTGAAAAGAGGCAACACAATAGCCAAAACGTACTCCACCAATTCACAGTGGCAAAGAACTAAACATATTCATTTAAAACTATTCCTACTCAGCCTTTACATTTTACAATACTCCCATCCCGTTCCCAACAGTTTCATAATTTACTTGATAATCCTCAATCCTTTTTCAGCAATACATTTTGCACTATTGTACTACAATTTGTTGCTTTAATAGTTTGTTCATGCATTTAAAGAACCCTTTTCAACATGAATTCCAGCTCTTTTATTTAATTCATAAATTTACAACATGTAGAGCCCCAACGGGAGAGACAACAGGAACACACGGTAGGGTAGAAATGAATGACTGGTTTATTACAGTATCCACAGAAAGAGCAAAACTACCACTCCTCTCCATGAAAGGCCACCCTCCCTGACCTGCTCTCAGATCAGGGTTTTTATCCAGAGTAGTTTCCCCTTGTTAAGGGAATACCCCGCCCCCAATTACCCGGAGAGTTCCTACAGAGCTGTGGAAGAGGAAAATGAAATGGAACACAGTTCTTGGCCCAAAAGGCAGGTCATAGCACAACACATTAAATGTCCAGTCCTATCTGTGGAGAGTTAATTATTTGAGTCCAATGTGACTCTTCTTTGGAACTGAAGGGAATAAAACCCATGATGCCTCTACCTGTCTTCAGTTCCGAAGAAGAATCATACTGGACTCAAAACGTAAACTGCGAGTGGAATTTTCAGATATTTTTTCAAAGTTTGGTCCCAACGAGAAGACCAGTGGCCGGTGGGAAAAGTCGCCATGTATTCAGCCTCTAGAACAAAACATTTTTTTCCCCCACATGGTTCACACCGCATTCATGGCGGCTTGTCTCTGATTCACTCACCGTGGGAAAACTATCTCTGCAATCGGTGGGGCGGTCCTTTAAAGTGGCTCCAGGGCACTACCAAGTATTTATTCGAAGTCCAGTTGGGGGGATGGCTACCAGGAAGAGAGCACCATGTTTCATAGAGGGAATCCTCATCAAACCTCTGGATGGTGTGGAGCAGAGGGGTGACATCCTTTACCAGCGAATAGCCAGAGGTCCAGCAAGCAAGGTCGCCAACGCTGCCTGGGAGGCTGTGGCCACAATACTGGGTACCAGCTCACTCCTTAAGAGGATGGGGTAACAGAGCCGAAAGAAGATGAATGACCTTCTTCGTGCAGCCAGGGTAAAATCTGCCTCCTCATGTCTCCTGCTGCACCCCTTAACACATCCATCACACCTCCACGGTGATCTCTCACCCAGCCAGATCACGGAGTCCCACTACCAGTTATGGTACTCTCCCCACCCCTACACCCCCCCCCCCCCGCCCACCCACCACCACCACTGTCGCCCCAGTAGATCATCTGCCCCTATACCCCTGCTTCCCCTCACCTCCCACGCATACCAAACTTCATCATCATCTGACCCAGCAGGACTCCTGCCTACACGCTCCCCATCTGTCTCATTGCATAACAAACTTCAGCACAACCGTCGAGAGTGGGCATTGCCCCAACCCCGAGTTGCACCTATCTGGGTCCCTCCCATCCTCTCCGGTGCACCCTCTGCAACTGCCATCCTGGAGGGTAATAGCGACTTGACTGCTCAGCTCACCTCCTTTTCGGAGGCCAAGTAGCCAGGTTCTTGTTTTTACAAAGCTGTTGTAAATCGCATCGGGTGACATCACGCCAGTGCCCAATGATTATCCAATGGCGGCGGGGAGGGGGAGGGGGGGATGTCCCAGTCAGAGGCCTCGTGAATTAGATGCTAATGTATTAAATGAGGTTCCCCAGTTTCCATGGCGGAATTCTTGTTAAGTCACCGACGAGGGGCTTGGATAATCGGAAAATGCGATTGCGCCGGTGCGTTTCTCACGCCGGCGTCGCCATTCTCACTGAGAGCTAATGCAGACTGAAAATCTCCCTCCCTCTCACTTTCTCTCCCGACAGATGCTGCCAGACCAGTTTTTTCATGTTCTGTGCTGTTAAATAACTTTTCTTACTTCATTAATCTTTTTTTTTCAGAGACCCTGCTGCTGTAAGATTAAATTTTGTTTAATCAATAATTGTCAGCGATTTACTCCATTCCTTTTGACTTCCTGGCAGTGATGTAATGAGAGGAGCAGGAGTTGTTTTTACCATATTTCAGCAGTGACCCAACTGAACACTCCCATCCACCACCCCTAGTGCATCACACTCACTGCTGGCAGTGAAAACACATCCATCATTTTGGTTCTTTCATACTTTACCAATTTCTGATTACATTGTAGGGTGCGTGAGTCACAGGAAGAAACTTAAGACAAGCATAGCATCGCAGGGAATGGTGGTATAGCGCTAATTTTATTGCCCTAGTAATCCAGAGGCTCAGTCTATGAGCAGTATTCTTCACTCTTGTTCGTGGCAGAACCCACTGCGCATGAGAAGGGAAAAATTGGCGTTCCAGCCAAAACGCTATTTACTCACAGCGACACCGGAAAATCCCAGCCATGGATGAGGATGGAAGATTTTAGCCTATTATTCCAGGGACACGAGTTCAAATCCCAGCACGGCAGCTGGTGAAATTCAAGTTCAATTCAGTAATAAATCGGAAATTAATTCTGTATAATTCTTATAATCATCTTTATTGTCACAAGTAGGCTTACATTAACACTGCATTATTAAAAAACATTAAAATCCCAATAAGAATACTTTTTTAAAAATCTGTATGATACACACTAAATGTCGGGAAATGATAATACTGGGATGACTGCCACAGACGAACTGGCAGCTTGTGTTAGTGTTGATATTGTTATTGGTTTGGTTATTATTGTTTCTATATTGTTCTGCAAAGTTTTGATATTAAGTGCAAAAATCCAATCAAAATATTCTCAGCAAATAAAAATGTTGGAATTAAAGGTTGACACATCATGGTGACCGTTAAGTAATGGCTTAAGATACATTCCAATTAGTTGTCTCATTTATGTTAAGTATCCAATAATTGACACTGATATGTAAAGGGACTTTAGGTGGCCTTTGTGTCAGGTGATGTGAAGATAGAGTTTTGTGCAAAGTCTGTTGAAGTAAATTAAAGGTGTTTGTGGAAAAGCAGCAGAACCTTTGACTCTTTATACAACAGCGGCTAAATGTCTAACAGGTGGTAACAGAGGACGGTTGCTGTGCAAGTGTGAAGGGTTGAAAGATACAACTTTTCCAGGCCAAACCAAGGGGTGAGTGAGAAGGAAAAAAAACAGTTATCTGGCTGAACCTATGATAAAGATGGCCGGATATGACTACCCACCCCCCCCTTATTTTCTGAAAGGGGATTGTATGATCAATGGAGAAGTGCAGTAGTTATGTGGACTAAGGTAACTGCCTTGGGAAAGAAAAAACAAGTTATGGCATTGGCTCTTTCTCTGCCTTATGACAGTAAAATCCGAAGCAAAGTGTTTTCTGAGCTGGAATTGGAAGAGTTAGACTCAGAAGAAGGCCTGGAGACTCTATTACGTTATATGAATAAGATATGGATTACTGGTTAAGTGCATATGAAGCATAATTAGATTTTGATAGGTTCCGGAAAATAGAGGAATTCTCCATGGAAGACTACATAATAGAATTTGGCAGACTATATAAAAGGCTGCAGAAACACGATCTGGAATTTCCACAGTCTGTGTTGGCCTTTAAATTACTTGACTGTGCTGGAGTGAGCAACATGGACAGGTTCCTGGTTTTGACAGGAGTTCAATTTGCGGATAAGGATACCATATTCGATCAAATGACAGAAGCTTTAAAAATGTTTCTGGGGAAAAATTCGATTCTGATGGCTCTGATGACCCAAATAGGTCAGTCTGCAATAAAGCAGAATATGGAAGACACACTACTAACAGGATGGGGAAATTGCATGGCTACAAACAGGTTCCAAGACTATAGAGGGAGATCGGGACCCCAAAAGTATGAAGACAGAAACCCAGTTCGAACCTACAATAGGAAGATGAACCCCAGAAATGCCAGAGTATGATAAATCGATGTTTTCGATGTGAATCTCAATACCATTATGCTTTCAACTGCCCAACACGTTATAATAGAGTGTTTGAAGCGACACATGACACGGAAGAGTCAGAAGAGGAAAAAGATAGTGACCAGAAAGAAGGCATTGTCTTATTAACAAGCAGTTTTATGCCGGTAATGAGGGTGTTGGTTGCAGAATCCTCCAATTGTGCTGTATTGGACAGTGGCTGCACATCTACTGTGTGTGGAATTGACTGGTTAAAATGTTACCTGGACTCCTTGAATGCTGAAAATCGTAACAAGGTTAAGGAATTTGAAAGTTCCACAAGTTTCAGGTTTGGGGATGATAATACTCTGAAGTCGCTGAAAAGAGTGGTGATCCCTTGCAATATTGCCGTAGTGAATCATTTCATTAGCACGGATGTTGTATCAAGTGAGATACCTTTATTTCTGAGCAGACCATCGATGAAGAAAGCACACATGAAACTGGATATGGAACAGGATAAGGCAACAGTTTTTGGAAAGACGGTGGACTTACAATTTACATAGTCGGGACACTATTGTATTCCATTACTGACAAATAATATTTCAAGTACAGTTGTTAAGGATGTGTTAATGGCAGTTGAAAATGGGACTTTAGTTGATAAAGTGCTTGTTGTATTAAAACTGCATAGGAAATTTGTGCATCCGTCTCCTCGGAGGCTGAAAAATTTATTAAAGGATGCAGGGGTAAGGGATGAAGACGAAACTAAACTGATAGAACAGGTTAGTGATTGCTGTGAAGTTTGTAGGAAGTACAGAAGGACACCAGCACGACCGATAGTAACCCTACCTTTGGCCAAGGGTTTTAACGACATTGTGGCCATGGACCTCAAGATCTGGGATAAAGCCAATAATATATTTATTTTACATTTTGTAGATTTAGCAACCAGATTTAGTCAATCAATGATTGTGCGAAGTAAAGAAAAGAGAGTGATTCTGGATCAAATTGTGGAAGAATGGATAGGGACAGGAATGGGCCCACCGGCAAAATTCCTTACGGACAATGGGGGAGAATTTGCTAATGATGAGTTTATGGATATGTGTAAAAGCATGAATATCACAGTTATGAATACGGCTGCGGGAAGCCCATTTAGTAATGGTGTGTGAGAAAGAAACCATACGGTAATAGATGACATGCTTTGGAAAGTTTTGGCAGATAGGCCAAACTGCAAGCTAAATTCAGCTTTAGCATGGGTGGTACATGCAAAGAAATCATTGCAGATGGTTGGGGGCTTTCGTCCCTTTCAATTAGTGTTTGGTAGAAATCCTAAAATTCCGTCCATCTTAGATGAACAACCTCCAGCTTGTGAAGGAACTACAATTAGCTCTACTTTTGCTGAGCATTCAAATGCATTACATAGCAGTAGAAAAGCTTTTTTGGAAGTAGAAGTCTCTGAAAGAATTCGCAGAGCTTTAAGACATAATGTACGGTCATCAGATGCCGTTTTTCAGCAAGGAGACATAGTATACTAGAAGAGAGACAATGCTAATGAATGGAAAGGCCCAGGGAAGATCATAGGGATAGATGGCAAAACAATTATTTTGCAACATGGCAATCAAACTGTTGGGGTATATTCATCAAGGATAATGGGTACAGATTACAAATTTTCAAATTTAGACAGAACAGACAGACATGACGAGGAACCAGAGTCATCTAGTACGCATGTGTTACAGAACTATGAGGACCAGTTAACTGATATGACAGGGTTTCTGTAGAGGAACACAACACTTCTGATGAATTAGAACAGGCCATTTTTCCGAAAGGACAACTGCCAAAAGTTGGTATAAAAGTGACATACTTGCCTGAAGGGTCTAGTCAATGGAAGGATGCAACTGTTATTAGTAGAGCAGGGAAAGCCACTGGAAAGTATAAACATTGGTTGAATGTACAGCATTCAGGGGAGGGAGGCAAGACAATGGATTGGCAACACAAAGTTCAAAAATGGAGGGCACAGAAACGCAGTGCCAGTTCAGATAGTAGATAGGATAGTGAACAGGTCCGCAGGAAAAGGTCGAGAACTATTGAAAGAACATCCCACAGCAGAAGGGAAAGATCAAGCAGTAGCAGTACAGAACGAGATACCATGCGGGAGAGGGGACGCAGTTTATCAAGATCTCGGAACATGAGTAAGACTACAAATACTAATAGGAGTAGAAGCCCACATGCACGTGAGATTTTGGTGGCTTCCAATAAATTAGATGAAAAAGTTATCAGAGATGCCAAACAGCAAGAACTGTATAGTTGAAGTGAATTTGGGTTATACACGGAAGTACCGGATAGGGGACAAAGAGCTCTATCCCACAGATGGATTTGCACGGAAAAGGTTCTTCTGGATGGAACTTATAAGGCAAAGGCCAGGCTTGTGGCAAGGGGATTTGAAGAAAACTTAGAAGATCAGGATTTAAGGGTAGATTCACCAACAGCAGGAAAGGTTATTTTAAAGATTTTCTTGGCTCTATTAGCCACAAAGGCATGGGAATGCAAATCTATAGATATAAACGCTGCCTTTTTACAGGGGCATCAGATCCAGAGAGACATTTTTCTCCATCCTCCTAAAGAGGTAGCTAACACAGAAGGGGTACTCTGGAAGTTGAACAAATGTGTATATGGATTGAATGATGTGTCTAGAGTCTGGTACTTTTCGGTAAGGTCAGTTTTGTTAAAGTTAGGCTTTTGCCAGTTGAAAGCAGATCCGGCAATGTTTTACTGGCACTATAAAGGAAATCTTTCTGGCATCTTTATGATGCATGTAGATGATTTTTTTGTGGGGTGGGATTAGTGATTTCGAAGATATTGTAATCTCTGGATTGAGGAAAGAATTCAGGGTTGGAAATCAGGCTTCTGGTGCATTTAAATATACTGGACTGGAAATCGGACAGACTAAGTTAAGGGCAACTTTATGTTAGCAATCGTATTTGGAATGCATCAGCCCAATCGCAATTAGTTGTGGCCGGGTTTCAAAAAGAAGCAATGGTTTCAAAGATGCAAAAAGAGCAACTGCGAAGTTTAATTGGGCAACTGAATTGGTTAGTTAGACGGACTAGACCGGACGTGGGTTTTGATGTCTTAGGGTTGAATGATCCAAAGTGGAAGACATAATAAGAGCAAATAACGTGTTGGTCAAACTAAAGAATTAGGCAGGGGTGTGTTTTGAGGTTCCTGGTTTTAGGTGGCCTTAGGCACTTGAAACTCACAGTTTATCGTGATGCATCCTATGCAAATTTACGTGATGGGGTTTCAAGCGCAGGAAGTTTTATAATTTTCCTTTTGGTGAACAATGGTAAATGTTGGCCTCTTGAGTGGGAAACAAAGAAAATAAGGAGAATGGTCAAAAGCACTTTGGCTGCTGAGACGTTAAGCCTTGTAGAGGGCGGTGGATATGGCCTTTTAGGCATCTCAGATATTGACAGAAATTTTGGGATATGGGGATTTGGGTAATATACCTATTGAATTTCACATTGACAATAAACCCCTGTGGGAAAATGTGCACTCTACAAAAAGTGTCACTGAAAAAAGGTTAAGGGTAGACATCGCAAGTTTGAAGCAGAGGGGAGATAGCAAAAATTAAATGGGTTGACAGTAGCCATCAATTGTCAGACTGTTTTACAAAAAGAGGGGCTAGCTCACAGAAACTTTTGGATATTGTTAATGAAGGGCGCCTGTTTCTGTGACTGTTTTTTTCCCAAAAATGGAAAAAAGGGGAGGGGAAATTGCGTGTGTGTTTTTGAGTTTCTTGTAATTTTGTTTTCGCCTAAGTATGTTTTTCTCCAATGAAGGGGAGACTGTTATTGATATTAAGTGCAAAAATCCAATCAAAATATTCTCAGCAAATAAAAATATTGGAATTAAAGATTGACAAGTGATGGTGACCATGTCATTAAAAACTCATCTGGTTCACTAAGGCCTTCAGAAAAAGACATCTTTAAATTCAAAGATATAAAATGGCAGCCTGGTTCTCATAAACTATTTTTATGTAATAAACAAATAATCTGATAAAACTGAGTCATTTGGGGTTCACTCCTTGGCTTAGCCATCTACTGGGAGGATGCTTTCTTCATTCAAGAAAATAACAGGTTATCAAGTGGTTTTCCATACTCCCGGAATACATTGCTAATGATTGAATTTCCAATCTAACTATATTTCAGCATTGGTGTTATGTTATCTCAGACTCACTGGTGCTGATCACTCCGATAAGCAGCCCGAGCGTTTTAAATCCAAGAGGCTGCCTGTACCATCCAACATCTAATCAGTTGGTGTAATTCAAGAGGCTAATGTGACCAGGTGTAAATTGTTAAACTGTTTTATTTGCATTCAGGTAGGCAATAAACGGAGCAGCAGTTGTAACTAACTCTACTTAAAAAATGGAGGGAATTTGGGGGGGGGGGGGGTTGGATCCTTCCAATTGTGCATCTTGTCCTTTTATTTAGAATCTTAGAATTCCTACAGTGCGGAAGAGCACCAATATTTGTATATCTAAAAGAGCACCCTACCTTGTCCCACTCCCCCACCCTATCCACTGTGGCAGTCACCACTGTTGTATATATCACATACATGAGATGTAATATGGTAAGGCTCCTGTACTACAGGTACGGGGGTAGATCCCTGCCTGCTGGTTCCGCCCAGTAGGCCGAGTATAAATGTATGTGCTCACCGAGCTGCAGCAGCTGCGGGAGGCTACACATCTCTGCTTAATAAAGCCTCGATTACTCTGTACTCTCGTCTCGTCGTAATTGATAGTGCATCAATTTATTATGCAGAGATTTTACAACGATGGACCTCCGCATCAAGCGAGATCGCCTGCAGCTGCACCCTCAAGCAGACAATGCCAAGTCGGTCTGCGCCCACTGGCTAGCTTGCTTTGAAGCCTACATCGGATCTGCGACAGAACAACCCACAGAGGCACAGAAACTCCAGATCCTGTATACGCGGCTGAGCTCCGATATCTTTCCCCTCATCCGGGACATGCCCAACTACGCTGAGGCCATGGCACTTCTGAAAGAGAACTACATCCAGTAGACCAACAAACTCTACGCCAGGCACCTCCTGTCCATGCGGCATTAACTCCCCGGTGAGTGTTTAGATGATTTCTGGCGTGCCCTGCATGCCCTGGCGAGGGACTGCGATTGCCAGGCCATTTCGGCCGTTGAACATTCCGAACTCCTAATCAGGGACGCTTTCGTTACGGGCAAAGGGTCGGCGTACATCTGCCAGCACCTCTTAGAAGGGGCTGCCCTCGACTTCGCGACGACCAAGAAACTCGCTACCTCACTAACGGTTGCCTATCGTAATGTACAAGCGTACGCCCATGACCGCACGGCGACCCCTCCTGGACATTGTGGACCCCACCAGTGAACACCCCATTGAAGACACCACCAGCAACCGCCCCATTGCTCACCCCACCAGCGTCTGCCCCAGCCAATCCCAAGCCAGCGCCGCGCGGCAGCCAGCCAACCCTGGGGGACCCAAGTGTTACTTCTACGGACAGACAGACCCCCGGCAGCGCTGCCCAGCACGGAGCGCACTCTGCAAAACCTGCGGGAAGAAAAAAACTGCGGTGTGCCAGGCCCTGTCGATCGCCGCTGTAACCAGGCCAATTGTTCATCCACCCCCTACATGCGACCCGCGGGCGCTGTTATTTCCGCCCCCGCAACTCACGTACAGCCCGAGGGCGCTGCCATCTTGCTTGCCTCAGGACACGTGCGCCCCGTGAGCGCCGCCATCTTCGCCAATCTGCCTACCACCAGCTCCCCATTCGCAAGGCAGACCGCCCGTACACTGCATTTGAAGCGGACGGCCGCCTTTACCACTTCCTTAGGGTTCCCTTCGGCGTCACTAATCGGGTCTCGGTCTTCCAATGGGAGATGGACTGAATGGTTGACCAGTACGGACTGCGGGCCACCTACCCGTACCTGCATAACGCCACCATCTGCGGCCACGACCAGCAGGACCATGCCGCTAAACCTTTCCAAATTCGTCCACACCGCCAAACTCCTCAACCTTACGTACAACAAGGAGAAGTGTGTGTTCAGCACCAACCACTTAGCCATCCTTGGCTATGTGGTGCAAAATTGAGTTCTAGGGCCCGACCCCGATCGCGTGCGCCCCCTCATGGAACTCCCCCTCCCCCAATGCCCCAAGGCCCTCAAACGATGCCTGGGGTTCTTCTCATACTGCGCCCAGTGGGTCCCTGACTATGCGGCCTGCCTGCTCATTCACTCCACTGCTTTCCCCCTGATGGTTGAGGCTCACCGGGCCTTCAACCGTATCAAGGCCGACATCGCCAAGGCCGCGATGCACGCGGCCGACGAGATGCACCCCTTCCAAGTCGAGAGCGATGCATCAGACGTCGCTCTAGCCGCCACCCTCAACCAGGCAGGCAGGCCCGTGACATTCTTTTCACGCAATCTTCATGCCTCCGAAATTTGGCACTCCTCTGTAGAGAAGGAGGCCCAAGCCATCACAGAAGCTGTGCGCCATTGAGGCATTACCTGGCCGGCAGGAGATTCACTCTTCTCACTGACCAATGGTCGGTTGCCTTCATGTTCAACAACACACAGCGGGGCAAGATCAAAAATGATAAGATCTTGAGGTGGAGGATCGAGCTCTCCACCTACAATTATGAGATTTTGTATCGCCCCGGTAAGCTCAACAAGCCCCCCGATGCCCTATCCCGAGGTACATGTGCCAGCGCACAAGTGGACCGACTCCGGACCCTACACGACGATCTCTGTCACCCAGGGGTCACCCGGTTCTTTCACTTCAAAAGGCCCGTAATCTGCCCTACTCCATTGAGGAGGTCTGGGCTATCACCAGAGACTGCCAGGTCTGCGCGGAGTGCAAACCGCACTTCTACCGGCCAGACCGCGCGCATCTAGTGAAGGCCTCCCGCCCCTTTGAACGCCTCAGCGTGGATTTCAAAGGGCCCCTCCCCTCCACCGACCGAAACACATACTTCCGTGGTCGACGAATACTCCAGATTCCCCTTCGTCGTCCCATGCCCCGATATGATGTCTGCCACAGTCATCAAAGAACTCAACACCATCTTCACCCTGTTCGGTTTCCTCGCCTACATCCACAGCGACCGGGGATCCTCCTTTATGAGTGATGACCTGCGTCAGTACCTGCTCAGCAAGGGCATTGCCTCGAGCAGGACGACTAGCTACAACCCCCGGGGAAACGGGCAGATGGAGCGGGAGAATGGGACGGTCTGGAAGGCCGTCCAGCTGGCCCTACGGTCCAAAGATCTCCCGGCCTCCCGCTGGCAGGAGGTCCTCCCCGACGTCCTTCACTCCATCCGATCGCTACTTTGCACTGCGACTAATCCAACCCCCCGTGAACGTCTCCTTGCCTTCCCCAGGAAGTCCACCTCCGGAGTTTCGCTCCCAACGTGGCTGGCAGCTCCAGGACCCGTTCTCCTCCGCAAGCACGTGTGGCTCCACAAGGCGGACCCGTTGATCGAGAGGGTACAGCTACTCCATGCAAACCCCCCCTCTGCCCCGGCGCCACCCTTCATCCCCCCAGTGCACCTCACCACAGCCCCCACTCCAGGACGATCCGTCCTCCCCTTGGTCCCACCCGGGGATGAAGATGAGGGCTACACGCTCCCGGAGTCACCGGCGACTGAACCGACGCCTGCATCACCACCGGGACTGCGGCGCTCACAACAGAGGATCAAGGCACCCGATTGGCTGAATTTGTGAACTTTCCCCAAAATGTTAACCTTAAAATGCATGTAAATAGTTTTCCACCACCCTCGCTGGACTCTTTTTTAACAGGGGGTGAATGTGGTAGTCACCACTGTTGTATATATCACATACATGAGATGTAATATGGTAAGGCTCCTGTACTACAGGTACGGGGGTAGATCCCTGCCTGCTGGCTCCGCCCAGTAGGTGGAGTATAAATGTGGGGGCTCTCCGAGCTGCAGCCATTTCGGCAGCAGCTGCAGGAGGCTACACATCTCTGCGTAATAAAGCCTCGGTTACTCTCCACTCTCGTCTCATCGTAATTGATAGTGCATTGTCCATGCAATCCATTAACCCCACCGAACCTGCACATCCTTAGGAAATGGGAGGAAACCAGAGCACCGGGAGGGGAGAGATGACAATCTTTGCTGTGGACCAGGTTTTACTTTACAGGGGCATTAAAATATTATAGCATTAAAAGAAAATGGTATTGCTGAAGATTTGCAAAAGGTTTAGATTACTTTGTAATTGAGTAGAAAATGACAAATGGAAGTTAAAATGAATAGATGCACCGTGCATAACAGGAAACACATGAGCCACAAACATACATTGAATAGGACAAAATATACACAGGAAGACTTTGAATGCAATAGGGACAAATCTGACCATTTGGCTCGTTACTGTGCTGTAATGTCTCGGTAACTATTCGAGGTATCAGTTGAAGAGTGTTTAATTGAAAAACGCTAACTGATATCCGACTGATTACAGTTCAATCAAGTTGACCGTACATTCTTGCTGTCATTTAGCATGCATGACCATTAAATGACGGAAGGAACAAAGCCTGTCAAAAATGTATCCTCAGAGAAAGATCAAATGTTGACCAATTACCCATAAATTATCATCTTTCACTGTCCCGGCAATGTGACATAAAAATTTAAAATGTTACTAAAATATTGGGATATAGACAGAATTATAGAACTTAAGGTGACACAAATTATGCCACAGCTTTGTGATACACTAGTCAGGCTGCTCTCAAGACTGTTGTGGTCAATTTTCCCCTCTATCCAAATTAAAAAGATGTACAAGTACCGGAGAGGGGACAGAGGAAAAGAACAAGACTGATTCCAAGTTTAAGAAGAATGAGCAATGCAAAAATATTTGAATCATTTTATTTTGCAAGGTGAGAAAGAAACCCATTCACTTGAGTACACAATATGCCATTAAATTTAGTTTATGGAAACCCACATGATTCTTCAAAAGGTCCCACCATCAGAAAAGTAATGTATTACTCTGCTGTTCCTTCTTGGAGAAAAGGTTTCCAAACATTTTTTCTTGGGGGGGGAAAAACATCTTTAATACTAATGTCATTTGCTCTGTTTAAGATACTGGAGCAGCAAGGATCAAGTGTGAGGTCATGCAGTTTGGTCGGGAAAACGGAGAGGCAACTTATTATCTAAATGGGGAGGGACATCGGGGTGCTCCGTTGCAGAGGGATCTGGGGTCCTTGTTCATGAGTCAAAGAAAACTAGCATGCAGGTACAGCGGATAATAAAGAAAGCAAATGAAATGTTGGTATTTCTAGCTAAAGGAATAGAGTATAATGGTAAGGAAGTGTTGTTGCCAGTATACAAGGCATTGGTGAGAGCACACATGGACTATTGTGCACTGCTTTTGTCCCCTCATTTGAGGAAAGATGTGGCATTGGAGGGAGTTCAGAGGAGATTCACTACATTGATTCCAGAGATTTGGGATTTATCATATGAAGAGAGATTGAACAGTTTAGGCCTATACTGTCCAGAGTTTAGAAGAATGAGGGGAGATCAAATTGAGGTATACAAGAGATAAAAGGTATGGATAAAGTAGACATGGAGCAAATGCTTCTTCTTGTGGGGCATTCTAGAATGAGCGGTCATAGTCTTAGGGTAAGAGGCAGCAAAATTAAAACTGAGTTAAGGAGAAACTATGGGCGGAATACTCTGGCCGCGCCCGCCTGGCCGACCGGAGAATCCCACCCGAGGTCAATGGACTTTTCCATTGTCCGCATCTCGCCCGTGGCGATCTTGCGGCGTGCGGGGCAGAAGAATCCAGCACTAATTCTCCCAAAGGGTTGAGAATCTGTGAAATTCGCTACCCCAGATTCTGGTGGATGCTGGGACAGTGACTACATTTAAGGAGTTAGACATATTTTTTTTTTTAAATAATTTTTATTGAAGAGATTTTTTACATGAAAATATTTACCCCCCCTAACCATAGACTATTACACAATATTCCCTCTTAACAGATATCCCCCCCCCGCCCGACCCCCCGCGCGCGCTGTCCCTCCCCCCCCTCCCCCCCCAAAAAAAACAAACAAAGCAACAATTAACATCAAACATGAACTGCGAACAAATTTGCCCGCATTTCAACCTTAAATAACCCACCACACCCGTTGTTGCCACCCCCCCCCCCTCCACCCCCCCCCCCCCCGGGTTGCTGCTGCTGCGACCTCTGCACCCTATCTTTGAGCCAAAAAGTCGAGGAAAGGCTGCCACCGCCTGAAGAACCCTTGTACCGACCCTCTCAGGGCGCATTTGACCCTTTCCAATTGGATAAAGCTTGCCATGTCATTAATCCAAGTTTCCACGCTTGGAGGCCTCGCGTCCTTCCACTGTATCAGTATCCTTCTTCGCGCAACTAGGGACGCAAAGGCCAATATTCCGGCCTCTCTCGCCTCCTGTACCCCCGGCTCCACCCCAACCCCAAAGATCGCTAGTCCCCATCCTGGTTTGACCCTGGATCCCACCACCCTCGACACCGTCCTTGCCACCCCCTTCCAGAACTCCTCCAGTGCCGGACATGCCCAAAACATATGGACATGGTTCGCTGGACTTCCCGAACACCTGACACATCTGTCCTCACCCCCAAAGAACCGACTCATCCTTGTCCCCGTCATATGGGCTCTATGTAGCACCTTAAATTGAATGAGGCTAAGCCTCGCACACGAGGAGGAAGAATTAACCCTCTCCAGGGCATCAGCCCAAGTCCCATCCTCTATCTGCTCACCCAGCTCCCCCTCCCACTTGGCTTTCAGCTCCTCTACTGATGCCTCCTCAGCCTCCTGCATTACTTTGTATATGTCCGATATCCTCCCCCCTCCGACCCAGACCCCCGAGAGCACCCTATCGCTCGCCCCCCTGCTGGGGAGCAAGGGGAACCCTTCCACCTGGCGGCTTGCAAATGCCTTCACCTGCAAATGTCGAAACACGTTTCCCGGGGGGAGCCCGAATTTCTCCTCCAGCTCTCTCAGGCTCGCAAACCTCCCATCTACAGATCCTTCAGCTGCCTGATGCCCACCCTGTGCCAGCTCTGAAATCCCCCGTCCATGTTCCCCGGGATGAATCTATGGTTCCCTCTTAACGGTGCCTCCATCAGACCTCCCACTTCCCCCCTGTGTCGCCTCCACTGCCCCCAGATCTTGAGGGTGGCCGCCACCACCGGGCTCGTGGTGTACCTCGTGGGAGGGAGCGGCCATGGCGCCGTTACTAGGGCCCCCAGGCTTATGTTGCCACAGGACGCCCTCTCCATTCGTTTCCAAGCTGCCCCCTCCCCTTCCATCATCCACTTGCGCACCATCGACACATTAGCCGCCCAGTAATACCCCGAAAGGTTGGGTAATGCCAGCCCTCCACTCTCCCTACTCCGCTCCAAGAAGACCCTCCTCACCCTTGGGGTGCCGTGCGTCCACACGTAGCTCATGATGCTACTCGTCACCTTTTTGAAGAAGGCCCTAGGGAGGAAGATGGGCAAGCACTGAAATAAAAATAAAAACCTTGGGAGGACCGTCATTTTAACGGACTGCACTCTGCCCGCCAGCGACAGCGGCACCATGTCCCACCTTTTAAATTCCTCCTCCATCTGTTCCACTAGCCTAGAGAAGTTCAACTTGTGGAGAGTCCCCCAGTTCCTTGCCACCTGCACCCCTAAATATCTAAAACTCTTTCCTGCTCTCTTCAACGGGAGTCTCCCGATTCCCTCTTCCTGGTCCCCTGGGTGTATCACAAATACCTCACTCTTACCCAAGTTTAGCTTGTACCCCGAAAAGTCCCCGAATTCTGCTAGCAGTTCCATCACCTCCGGCATTCCCCCTTCTGGGTCTGCCACGTATAGCAGCAGGTCGTCCGCGTATAGCGATACCCGGTGCTCCTCCCCGCCCCTTGTCAGCCCTCTCCACCCCCCTGAGCCCCTCAGTGCCATCGCCAACGGTTCAATTGCCAGTGCGAAGAGCAGGGGGGACAAGGGGCACCCCTGTCTGGTCCCCCGGTGGAGCCCAAAATACTCCGATCTCCTACCATTCGTCACTACACTTGCCGTCGGGGCCGAATAGAGCAGCTTCACCCATTTAATAAATCCCTCCCCAAATCCAAACCGCTCCAGCGTCACCCACAGGTACTTCCACTCCACCCTATCAAATGCTTTCTCCGCGTCCAATGCCACCACTATCTCCGCCTCCCCCTCCACTGCCGGCATCATGATGACGTTTAGCAGTCTCCGCACGTTCGTATTAAGCTGCCGCCCTTTCACAAAACCCGTCTGGTCCTCGTGTATCACCCCTGGCACACAATCCTCTATCCTGGTAGCCAGGATCTTTGCCAGCAGCTTGGCGTCCACATTCAGGAGCGAGATAGGCCTATATGACCCACACTGCACGGGGTCCTTATCCCGCTTCAAGATCAGAGAGATCAGTGCCTGCGACATTGTCGGGGGCAGAGCCCCCCCCTCCCATGCCTCGTTGAAGGCTCGCACCAGCACAGGGCCCACCAGATCCGCATATTTTTGTAAAATTCCACCGGGAACCCGTCTGGCCCCGGCGCCTTCCCCGACTGCATATGCCCAATCCCCTTGACTAGCTCCTCTAGCCCTATCTGCGCCCCCAGCCCCTCTACCAGCTCCTCTTGGACCTTGGGGAACCTCAGTTTGTTCAAGAAGCCCTCCATCCCCCCTCCCCTCGTCGACGGCTCTGACCGATACAGCTCCTTATAGAAGTCTCTGAAAACCCCATTTACTTCTGGCCCCTTCTGCACTATGTTCCCACCCCTCTCCCTCACTCCCCCAATTTCTCTAGCCGCATCCCGCTTGCGGAGCTGATGCGCCAATATCCTGCTCGCCTTCTCCCCATACTCATAAATCGCGCCCTGCGCCCTTCTCCACTGTGTCTCCGCCTTTCTGGTGGTCAACAGGTCAAACTCAGCCTGCAAACTACGCCGTTCCCCCAGCAGCCCCTCCTCTGGTGCCTCCGCATATTTCCTATCCACGTCCAGAAGCTCCCCCACCAGCCTCTCCCTCTCCTGTCTCTCCCTCCTTTCCCTATGTGCCCGTATGGAGATCAGCTCCCCCCGGATCACCGCCTTCAGGGCCTCCCATACCATCCCCACCTGCACCTCCCCCGTGTCATTAATGTCCAGATATCTCTCAATGCTCTTCCGGACCCTCTTATACACCTCCTCATCCGCCAGCAACCCCACATCCAGACGCCACAGCGGGCGCTGGTCTCGCACCTCTCCCATTTCCAAATCTACCCAGTGTGGCGCGTGGTCTGAGACCGCTATGGCCGAGTACTCCACTTCCCGTACTTTCGGGATCAGTCCCCTGCTTAATACAAAAAAGTCAATTCTAGAATAGACTCTGTGGACATGGAAGAAAAAGGAATACTCCCTCGCCCTCGGCCTCCCAAACCTCCAGGGGTCCACCCCTCCCATCTGCTCCATAAACCCCTTTAACACTTCTGCCGCTGCCGGCCTCCTACTCGTCCTTGAACTCGATCTGTCCAACACGGGGTCCAGCACTGTGTTGAAGTCCCCCCCCATGATCAGGCCCCCTGCCTCCAGGTCCGGAATGAGGCCCAGTAGGCGCCTCATGAAGCCAGCGTCGTCCCAGTTCGGGGCATACACGTTAACCATCACCACTTTCTCCCCCTGCAGCCTACCCTTCACCATGACATATCTACCCTCTTTATCCGCCACCACCTCCGCCGCCACGAACGACACCCTCTTCCCTACCAGGATCGCCACCCCTCGGTTCTTTACGTCCAGTCCTGAGTGGAACACTTGTCCCACCCACCCCCTTCTCAGGCGGACCTGGTCCGCCACCTTCAAATGGGTCTCTTGTAGCATTGCTACATCCGCCTTCAGCCCCTTCAAATGCGAGATTACTCTCGTTCTCTTGACCGGCCCATTCAGCCCCCTCACATTCCAAGTGATCAGCCGGGTCAAAGGGCAGCCCGCCCCTTTCCCCCGCCGACTAGCCATAGTCAGCCCTCCCTTTCTGACCCGCTCCCCATGGCGATGGCGCCCCCCCCCCCCCACCCCTCCAGTCCTTAACTTCTCCTCCCTGGCCTTTTCAGCAGCAACCCGGTGGCCCCCCCCTTCCCCCCTCCCCCTCCCCCCCCCCCACTCCCCTCCCCCCCCCAGGCTAGGACCCTTCCTAGCCGCGACGCACCCTCCATAGTACTTCCGTGAGTCAGCTGGTTTACGCTGACCCGGCTGCCCCTGCCACACTCCGGCTCCTCCCGGCATGGGGGACGTCCCCCCCCTTACCACCCCTCCTTGACCCCGCTCCAGCGCGGGAAAGGGAGCCATTGCTGACCACGCCCCTTACTCCCACCCCCCTCCCTCCTCTGCCCCGTGCGCGGGAAACCAGAGGAAAGCCCGCGGTTTCGCCCTGCCCCTCCCCGCCCCTCCATCTTCAGTTCCACCCCCGTCCCCGATCTCCCACCGATAAATACAAAACAACCAAACACCCCACAAGAAACACATACCCCCGGCACTCCCCCCCCACCCCACCCTCCCACCATAACATTATAAATAACAGGAAAAAGAGAGAAAAAACTAGTATAGAGAGCAAAAAGGGTCCAAAAATACGGCCAAGTGAAAATCCAACCAGCAGAAAGCCACGTGTCCAGCTTAAAGTACCAGAGCGGCAACGACCGCCACGTATCCCCTGGGTCTAGTTCGAGTCCAGCTTTTCTTCCTGGACAAAGGCCCACGCCTCCTCCGGGGACTCGAAATAGTGGTGCTGGTCCTTGTAGGTCACCCACAAGCGCGCTGGCTGCAGCATCCCGAATCTAATTCTCTTGGCATGCAGCACCGCCTTCGTCCGATTGAACCGGGCCCGCCGCTTTGCCACCTCCGCACTCCAGTCCTGAAAGATCCTCACCGTCGAGTTCTCCCATTTGCTGCTCCTCTCTCTCTTGGCCCACCTCAGCACCCTCTCCCGGTCACTGAATCGCTGGAACCGAACCAGCACCGCCCTCGGGGGTTCGTTTGCTCTTGGCTTCCTGGCCATTACTCTGTAGGCCTCCTCCAATTCCAGGGGCGAAGGGACGGCCCCTGCCCCCATCAGTGAGCCCAGCATTTCTGCCACATACCCCTGGAGGTCCGACCCCTCCAGCCCTTCTGCCAGGCCCAGGATCCTCAGGTTTTTCCGCCTCATGCGGGTATCCATCTCCTCCAATCGGTTTTGCCATCTCAGGTGGAGTGCCTCGTGCACCTCCACCTTTCCCACGAGGACCGTGGCCTCCTCCTCCCTCACAGTCATCTCCTGCTGCAGCTCCCGAATTGACGCCTCTTGGGTCGCCTGTGCCCCCATCAGCCTGGTGGTCGTCGCGTTCATCGACTCTAGCAGCTCCACTTTCAGCTCCGTGAAGAAGCGCAGGAGAGCGGCCTGCTGTTCCTCCGCCCATTTCCTCCAGTCCTCGGGCGCGCCTCCGGCCGCCATTTTGGATTTCTTCCCCCGCTTTTTTCGGGGAGCTGCTGCCGCTTTTTTTCCTGCCCCACTTCGGGTGACGACCATAAATTTGACGGGGTTCTCCTCTGGGAACCTTCCCCCACCGGGAATTGCCGTTCCAGCGCCGTTAAGGGCCCTCCAATCGGCCCGAAAACACCTTCCTAACAGGAGCAGCCAAACGTGCGACTTAGCTGGTCATAGCCGCAACCGGAAGTCAGTTAGACATATTTTTAAATGGTAATGGGTTGAAAGGTTATGGAGAACGGGCAGGAAGGTGGAGTTAAGGCCAGGGTGTGATCGGCCATGATTGAATGGCAGAGCAGACTCAATGGGCCAAATGGCCTAATTCTGCTCCTATATCTTATGAACTTATGAAGTGGAGCATAAGTGCTAGGAAACAGCAATGGACCAATTGGCCAGTTACTATGCTGCGATGTCTCAGTAACAGTTCAAGGTATCAGCTGAAGAGAGTTTAATTAAAAAATGGTAAACTTGGTATCCGATTGATTCCAGTTCAATCAAGTTGACCTTACAATTCTAGCTGCCATTCAGCACAAGTGACCATTAAATTACACCAGGAATATCAGTACCATAAGGCCATTCAGAAATTCTCAAAAATGTATCCTCAGAGTAAGGTCAAATATGGATCTTTAAATCATCACAAAATGAAATGAAAATTGTTTATTGTCACAAGTATGCTTCAAATGAAGTTACTGTGAAAAGCCCCTAGTTGCCACATTCTGGCACCTGTTCGGAGAGGCTGATAAGAGATTTGAACCATGCTGCTGGCCTGTCTTGATCTGCTTTAAAAGCCAGCGATTTAGCCCTGTGCTAAACCAGCCCCTACTAAATAACAAAGGATGCATTTTTAGAGGATTTACAGCAAATGAACAAAGACCTCATCAACAATTAGTGCTCACAATTCACGGCTTCAGTTTGATTATTAAAAGGATTATTAAAATTGTTTTGTTCTCTACCTTGGGGGGGAAGAAACATCTTTAATACAATGTCATTCGTTCTATCTGCAATACTGGAGCAGCACAGATCAAGTGCTAAGTGTTATATTATATTACTACTCCTGGTAGAATGCTATTACCTTGTGTAATATATGTTACTCATTTGCTTCTTATCAAGATGATCTTAAACTCGATCATGATTAACACTCGTAGTCTTCCCATTAAAGCAAATAATTTATTGAGTAGCTTAAACAAATAAACTGTGAGTTTGTTCGCTCTCCAATACTTATACTAGATATTAAATAAACAAGATTGAATAATCTTGGGGCACGGCAGCACAGTGGTTAGCACAGGTGCTTCACAGCTCCAGGGTCCTGGGTTCGGTTCCCAGCTTGGGTCACTGTCTGTACTGAGTTTGCACTTTCTCCCCGTGGGTTTCCGCCGGGTGCTTCAGTTTCCTACTACAGTCCAAAGATGTGCAGGTTAGGTATATTGGCCATGCTAAATTGCTCTTAGTATCCAGAAAGGTTAGGTGGGGTTACTGGGATAGGTTGGAGGCATGGGCTTAAGTAGGGTGCTCTTTCCAAAGGACGGTGCAGACTTGATGGGCCAAATGGCCTCCTTCTGCACTGTAAATTCTATGATATGATTCTATGATTAAACTATGGTTAACTATACCTGCACTTTGAGCTATCTCTCTCTACCTCTGGCCACTATTCACTATACACACGAACAGACGGGAACTCGGCTTGAGTCTGTCTTTTATACCACTTTCTAGTGCTGCCATCTGGTGATTACTTAGCTGTTATGTCTATACATTAACCCCTTCTATACATATAGATATGCAGATCACTACACTAGGATACAGCAATAGACCAATTGACCTGTTACAATCAACTCTGACCTCCGCATTTGAGCTGCGACAGTTAAAATACAATCACTAAAAATGGTCGGAAACTAGACCATCAATATATAAATTAATCAAAAGAGCGCATGTTGTTGTATGCAGGGAAGGGTGTGGGAAGGGTGAATTCCAACAAGATTTCTCCCACATGTTTAATGTGGCACCAGAAGACTAGCATAGAAACCTCAGACGAGTGAAGGGACTACGACGTACGCCATTGTCCCTGGGTTTCTAAAACTCTTCTGCCAAAGCTACAGTGGAAAAGTGAGGATCCCAACAGATTGTCATCCTCCATTAATGAGATTTTCTGACCATTTCAGGTTATGTTTAGGAATGTAAACCTGCACACATCCAAATTTTAAACATGTACCTTGAGAGTTTGAGGCTTCCAGAAAAGTGAAATATCATCTGAAATTACTTTCAGAGGTATTCATAGAATTCATGCCTTTGAGATTCCGAATCTGCACGAGAATCTTCACATCTCTACCATCCAGATATTATCTCAATGACTGAAGAACATATGTTCGCCGAAGGGCTTTGAAATTAAAATAAACAGCAGTCTGCACTGTTGAACATTGATAAGTCGAGCTACCGTTTGCAAAATCTTGTCTTCTGTTAAGCAAGGAAACAGATGGCTGTGTTCAGCTTGTTTTATTTCTCTTCAAGAGTATTTAATGATGCCTTTTCTTACAGAGTGCCGTACTGTGCATTTGTACCAGAGGCTCATTTTCCAATTTGACTTTTGCAGATAGTGGAGGAGAGACCTTGATTCTGCAACAAACATGTGCGCTATCGAGATTAAGTCTTGCCTGACTGGTAATGAGGAAACCATTTTCTCAAGGCATCTCCCAAAGCACATCTGTACTGTTCCCAGTGCTCGGGCGAAAGTCCCATTTGTGTGCACCAATTGGGCTTATGACAAACGGCCGCTTTAATTGCAGTAGCCTGGTAGGAGCAGCCACACGGTATTCAGCTTTCCGCGTTTGCTTTGACGCATCATTGTATCTGAAGTTTTAACACTTGCTTCTCTGCTCCCCATATCTTCTAAAGCCTGAGGACCTGTTCACTTTTATCCAGAGCTGAATTCAAATCACCCCTGAATCCAAGGCACACACAGCAGTCTGCCTTTGTAGCATAGTGGCCTGCCTCTGCCCTTAAGTAAGGGAGAGTAATCGGTTACAAAATGGAATTATGGATGGACTATTCATGCCACGTTTCTGAGGTTGGTTGTCATTCTGGTGACCAAAATGTACACACTGGACTTGCTGTCAGATCCTCCAGGCCTCCTTACACTCCATCAGCTGCATCAAACAACAAAGTAATCCATATGCTTGCACTCGCATTCAAACAGCTCAGAATAAACGTCTGTGTAATGGATTCCTCAAGTCAGTGAACAATTTGATGAACCACACTGTATTGATTACTGTGCTGACATATAATGCTTCTATTCACTTGAAGTAAGCTTGACCAATCTAAGGTTAGGCCCAGTTAACATTCTTCGAAGAGGCCGCACGCTTGAAGCATTATTCAAAATGAAGCTGATTTGACAAATTCCATAAAAGCTGCTGTTTCAGTTCAATGTACAATTTTGTGCAAAGAGTTCAGTCCAAGGTCAAAGATTCATGAGACAAATATATTGAATCTCTGAACAACTCAATAATGAAATGTTTGATCCAGCAAACCATCCTCAACCAGACTGCCACTTTACTCCCTTTTACCCTTCTGCTGATGTGCTGCAGGATGAATCCTCTCTGGTTGGGAATGTAGAGATAGGTATGGACAAGTGGAAGTATTATTGTGCTACTCAGGTTGCAGAAAAGTTTGTTGTCTGAATAAAATATCTAAATATGCAACCGCATCGCCAACTTCTCCCACACTCCATCTTGTCTCTGTTAAAATCAGAAGTGGAAGGATTCAAGGTGTTGGGTTCAGGATTGCGATCCTTACAATTTTCACAACTCATCTGGCTAAAACCCATGCATTCTGTGAGTTAAAATTCCACTCAGTCATGGTTAAATCATTAACTGGTGCCATCCTATTGGTCCTCAGGCTTTGCAGGAAACAATGGGTGCGGTTTAACGGCTGTGCCCTACTAGAATCTGCTCAGGACGCAGCGAGTAGATCACGGGAGTAGCCTCTTCTGGTATTCCCGACGGCCACTACGCCTTCACGAGATCTAGCGAGACTTCATGGGCGGGATTCTCCGACCACCCCCGCCGGGTTGGAGAATTGCCGGGGGGGGGGGGGGGGGGGGGGGGGGGGGGGGCGGCATGAATCCCACCCCCGCCGGCTGCTGAATTCTCCGGCGGCGGAGTTTTCACGGAGGCGGGAATCGTGCCGCGCAAGTCGGCGGTCACTGGCAGCGGCACCCGCGAAGATTCTCCGGCCCGCGATGGGCCAAGTGGCCGCTGTTTTATTTTGCCAGCCCCGCCGGCGTAAATTAGTAGGTCCTTACCGGCGGTGTCTGGTGGCGTGGGCAGTCTCAGGGGGGGCGTGGGGGTATCTGGCCCCGGGAGGTGCCCCCATGGTGGCCTGGCCCGCGATCGTGGCCCACTGACCCACGGACGGGCCTGTGCCGAGAGGGCACTCTTTTTCCTCCGCATCGGCCACTGTGGACCATGGCCGATGTGGAGACAAAGCCCTCTGCGTATGCGCTGGGATGACGCCAACACACGCCGGAGCTCCCGTGCACGCGCCAACACGCGCTGGCCGGCGGAGGCCATTAGGCATCGGTTGCCACTTCCCTGCCAGCCCGGGGCAGCCTGACGCCGGTGTGGTTCATGCCACTCCTCGGCGCCGGGACCCCACGCCCCGCCGGGTCGGGGAGAATCCCGCCCCATGATCTGGATCCTGCCCACAATGGGCGAGAACAAGACCCGTATAGCTAAAAGGGCTTAAAAGCTCACTTAGCCATGTTACGGCCGGATTGAACAGACACCTGGCATCTATTGACTTCGCAAATGAGACCCCAGTCGAGTGCCATTTAGAGCTGGCCCCCACAAACAGGGACCAGCGGAACAGCAGTTGGGGAGGGGGTCACCCAGGTGATCCAGAGGCCCCCTGGTGGTTGGCTCTGGCCAGGCTGGCACTCTGGTTCTGCTGGTGCCATCCGGGCACCATGGCACTGCCAGCCTGGTACGCTGGCAGTGCCACCAGGTGTCAGTCTGGCACCGCCTTGGCACCCAGGTGGCACTGATAGGTTAGCAGGGGAATGTGGGGTGCTCAAGGACCCCTCCAGTAGGTGAGTTAGGGCATTGGGAAGGTCCGAGGGTACCTCGATCTTTTCCTGCATTGAGGGTCCAGGGAGTAACAAACAATGTTGCTCTATACTTGTACAGCCTAAAATGAAAATTGGCCTAGCCCCTGACAGAATTAACTACCATGTTTTTATTAACATCCTAATTTTAAAAATCAGATCAAGAAATCTCCTTAATTTTTTACAGGACAGGTTGTTTTAAAAAATATCTGAAGAAAGGTAACCATGTACAATATCAGTAAAAATGGGGCCTGGAGGAGAAACTAGGTGATCAGCAGTACAGTAAGAACAGGATTGAAGGGACAGGAGGTGAGTTTCCCGATGGGCTCAGAGATACCATAAGGGAAGATCAGAGAGAAATTAGAGAAAGATATGGGGTGGGATTCTCTGCCCCCAACAACCCAGTTTTCTGGCATGGCACGCCCTCGCCAGCAGCGGGATTCTCCATTCCCGCAGCCGGCCAATGGGGTTTCCCATTGTGGCCATCCCTACGCCGCCGGTGCCCTGCCGGCGAAGCGGAGAATCCCGCCAACGGAGAATCCAGCGCATGAGTTCAGAGCAAGTGGAAGGAGGAGAATTGATGGAAGATTGATCAGGTAGGCTCACAGAAGGGCAGCTTATTGGATAGTCTTGATTTTAGTGACAAATGAATTCTTCGCACTTAAAAGTGTGGGTGCAGGTGAGGGTGGAAGGAATATAGGAGAGGGGTTTAAGAAGTTGTTGTGCAGTCGGGGATTACCTTTGCATTTTGGGATGATCATGGAGTGGTGAACAGTTTTAGTAGTAGAGGGGGATCTGATTGATCTGGTGGTGGATGGCCCCGATTCATCAAAATGAAACAGGAACACAAGAGTTAAGTTATTATAACTGGTTGCAGAGATTAAGCCTGAATTCCCTTCAGCACAGATTAAAGGGTGATTTAATCAAAGTGTCTAAGATGATTAAAGGATTTGATACGATCAATAGAGAAAAAGTATTGCTTGGGTCTCGGAGTCCAGAACAAGGAGGCATGACCATAACATTAGACTTGGTCATTTCAGCAGAAATGTCAGGGAACATTTCTTCACATAAAGTGTAGAGGAAAACTGGAACTCGCCCCCCACTCCCCACAACCCACCAAAAAATAAGGTGTTGCGGCTACATCAATTAAACTTTTCAAAACTAGACTGATAGGCAGGTGGCTAGATGGGGTAAAGATATTGATAACCCATGATCTGACTTAATGTCTCACCATAGGGGCAGACAAACCTTCTCCTGTTTCTATGCATCATGTGTTCTGTTATTCTATCCTAAATAAAAAACAACATAAATACCTTTCACAGTCTGGAGAAGGGTGTGTAGATAGCCTGGGTCACATTGAGATCCAAAAAGACGAGGTGTTTGGCGTCTTGAAAAATATTAAGGTGGATAAGTCCCCAGGGCCTGATGGGATCTACCCCAGAATACTGAAGGAGGCTAGAGCGGAAATTGCTGAGGCCGTGACAGAAATCTTTGGATCCTTACTGTCTTCAGGTGATGTCCCAGAGGACTGGAGAATAGCCAATGTTATTCCTTTGTTTAAGAAGGGTAGCAAGGATAATACAGGGAACTACAGGCCGGTGAGCCTTATGTCAGTGGTAGGGAAATTACTGGAGGTAATTCTTCGAGACAGGATCTACTCCCATTTGGAAGCAAGGGGTCGTATTAGCGAGAGGAAGCACAGTTTTGTGAAGGGGAGATCATGTCTCACTAACTTGAGAGAGTTTTTCGAGGAGGTCACAAAGATGATTCATGCAGGTAGGGCAGTGGACGTTGTCTATATGGACTTCAGTAAGGCCTTTGACAGGGTCCCTCATGACAGACTGGTACAGAAGGTGAAGTCACATGGGATCAGAGGTGAGTTGGCAAGATGGATACAGAACTGGCTAGGTCATAGAAGGCAGAGAGTAGCAATGGAAGGGTGCTTTTCTAATTGGAGGGCTGTGACTAGTGGTATTCTGCAGGGGTCAGTGCTGGGACCTTTGCTGTTCATAGTGTTGACAGAATAAATTGCGATATGTGTCAGGATTGGTATAATAAAGATGTCTCAAAGTATTGTAATAGCACAGATCAAGGGCAAACCAGCAGGCAAGGGGTTAAACATATACCAAGAGAAAACCAGCAAGCAAGGGGTAAAAGTCACCCACATTGGAAATGATTTAATCATCTCACAGAGCATATGAATATGAAAAGGGAAACACAGGAGGCCCCAGTAAGTCTAAGGGATCCATTGTCCAATGCATTCGCACCTCTTCTAGAAGTTAAAAGCACAAACCCATGAGATTGTAAGGAAACATTGTATTCTTTAATCGTTTTCCCATTACGGGGACCAGAAAATATGCATACTGATAACTTTGTATTGTTCCGAATGATTCAGTGACGTCAATACCTGCTTGTGACTCCAACGAACTTTAAATATATATGCATGTAATTCTGACTATGATCAGAGCTGACTTTTACAAGCTGTGGGGTGGTCGCGGGGTCTGTCTCTCCTATGTGCACACAGTTTTTCTGAATTAAACAAAGTTTTACCAACACCACGCGGTCAAGAACAGACTTTAAGGTTTTTCTTCCCTCCAACAGTAGTATATATCAATGATTTGAAGGAAAATGTCTGATTAGTAAGTTTGCAGACGACACAAAGGTTGGTGGAATTGCAGATAGCGATGAGGACTGTCAGAGGATACAGCAGGATTTAGATCGTTTGGAGACTTGGGTGGCGAGATGGCAGATGGAGTTTAATCCGGACAAATGTGAGGTAATGCATTTTGGAAGGTCTAATACACGTAGGGAAAATACAGTGAATGGTAGAGCATCAATATTGACAGTCAGAGAGATCTTGGTGTACAGGTCCACGGGTCACTGAAAGGGGCAACACAGGTGGAGATGGTAGTCAAGAAGGCATACGGCATGCTTGCCTTCATTAGCTGGGGCATTGAGTATAAAAATTGGCAAGTCATGTTGCAGCTGTATAGAACCTTAGATTGGCCACACTTGGTGTATATTGTTCAATTCCCTTACCAGCCTCCCCGAAAAGGTGCCGGAATGTGGCGACTAGGGGCTTTTCACAGTAACTTCATTTGAAGCCTACTTGTGACAATATACAATTTTCATTTCATTTTTCATTTTCATTTCACACTACCAGAAGGATGTGGAGGCATTAGAGAGGGCTCAGAAGAGATCTACTGGGATGTTGCCTGGTATGGAGGGCATTAGCTATGAGGAGAGGTTGAATAAACTTCGTTTGTTCTCACTGGAACGACGGAGGTTGAGGGGCGACCTGATAGAGGTCTACAAAATTATGAGGGGTATAGACAGAGTGGATAGTCAGAGATTTTTTACCAGGGTAGAGGGGTCAATTACTAGGGGGCATAGGTTTAAAGTGCGAAGGGCAAGGTTTAGAAGAGATGGTACGAGGCAAGTTTTTTACACAGAGGGTAGTGGGTGCCTGGAACTCGCTGCCGGAGGAGGTGGTGGAAGCAGGGACGATAGTGATGTTTAAGGGGCATCTTGACAAATACATGAATAGGATGGGAATAGAGGGATACGGACCCTGGAATTGTGGAAGATTTTAG
Organism: Scyliorhinus canicula; assembly: GCF_902713615.1. Taxonomy (NCBI): domain Eukaryota; kingdom Metazoa; phylum Chordata; class Chondrichthyes; order Carcharhiniformes; family Scyliorhinidae; genus Scyliorhinus; species Scyliorhinus canicula. The sequence continues at coordinate 91,597,582 of NC_052152.1, read as the reverse complement.
TTAGACGGGCAGCATAGTCGCCGCAGGCTTGGAGGGCCAAAGGGCCTGTTCCTGTGCTGTACATTTCTTTGTTCTTTGTTCTTTGATATTGTATGATATTGTAAAATAATTGACAGAGAATCAGCAACCCATTTTATAACATTCCTGATTCCTATTTTCCACAATGGCTATCAGCTAGTTTTTTTAAAGTATATTTATTCAAGTTTTTAACATAAACAACCCTGACTCTTGTGGAACCCCTCATTTACCCCTGTTAGGGCAAATTTCACCTTCTCTAAATGCAGGAAATTCATTAGATCCCTCAGCCATGCCGCTGCACAGGGTGGAGAAGATGACCTCCACCCCAACAAAACCCGCCGATGAGCGATCAGCGAGGTGAAGGCTAAAACATCTACCCCCGCTTCCATCTGCAACTCCGGCAGATCTGAGACCCTGAATATGGCCCCCAGGAGACCAGGCTCCAAATTCACATGCAGGATCGCCGACATGGTGCTGAAAAACAACCTCCAAAATGTCTCCATCTTCGGGCAGGACCAGAACATTGGTACATGATTGGCAGACCCCTCCCACACTGTTCACAAATATTCTCTATACATCAAACAATCAGCTCATCCTCAACTTCGTCAGCTCTGCCCTGTGTATCCCCTTCAGCTGTATCAACCCCAGCCTCACACACCCTTCACAGCACCTCACACCGCAACCCACCCTCCAACCAACTCCTCCTCCCACTTGGCCTTGACCCCACCAGGAACACCACTTTTTCCAAAACCCTCCCAGAAATCACCGAGACCGCCTCAGCCTTCAATCCCATCACCAACAACACCTCCTCCAGAACTGAGGAGGAAGTTGCTACTGGAAAGGTCGTAAAGACCTTTTTCGCAAAGTCCCACACTTGCATGTACCTAAAACCCTCCCCACGCGATAACCGAAACTCACGAACCGCCGTTCCAACAACAAATCCTTCATCTCCTCCACCCCTCTTTCCTCCCACCCCTGAAACCTCGCATCCATCCTCCCCGACTCAAACCCATGGTCCTCTCTTATCAGCATCACCCTCGAGCTTGCGCTCAACTTAAAGTGCTGCCAGAACTTCCTCCAAATCTTCAGCGTGGCTACAACCACAGGACTATCCAAGTACTTCCCTGGGGCGAGTGGTAGAGATGCCCTTATCAGCGCCCGCAACCCCAACCCATTATAGGAACCCGCCTCCATCCACATCGATAAAGCCATGGTGCGGGATTCTCCGCCTCACCGTGCTACATTTCTGTTTCACCCCGCCGGCAGGATGCTCTGTTACACCGGCTGGTCAATGGGGTTTCCCGTTGTGGGGCAGCCCCACGCCGTTGGGAAATCCCCGGGCTGCAGGCAAAACGGAGTATCCCACCAGCGGAGAATACAGCCCTCTATCTCTCTACTCCCTCGGATCAGCATCAACCTTGACCTGCCCCTAACCTAAAGTCCTGCAAAATTGCCTTCATATTTTTAGTGTTAGTCCCCGAATGCCTCCATGGGTTAAAAGAGAGCGGCGCCATCGCCTGCGACTCGCAATCCCGACCCCATGCAGGAATTTGCTTCCATCCTCACCCACAATGTCTCTGTCGCCCTCCTCCCACACCTTCTCTGCATTCACTACCCAGTAATGGTGCAACAAGTTCGGAAGGCCCAAACCCCCCCCTCTGAAGTACCCGTCTTCCTAATCTTAGTCACCTAACCTGTCCAGATAAATGAGGAAATCAACCCATCGACATCCTTAAAAAACGATTTAGGCAAAAAGACCGGCATGCACTGAAATAAAAATAAAAACCGTGGCAAAATATTCATCATCTTCACCGCTTCCAGCCGAACGGCCAACTACGTGGGAAGACTATCCCACCTCTGTGTCATTGAATCATAGAATTTACAGTGCAGAAGGAGGCCATTCGGCCCATCGAGTTTGCCCCGGTCCTTGGAAAGAGCACATTACTTATGCCCATGCCTCCACCCTATCCCCGTAACCCAGCCTAACCTTTGGACATGAAGGGGCAATTCAGCATGACCAATCCACCTAACCTGCAGATCTTTGGACTGTGGGACGAAACCGGTGGAAACCCACACAGACACGGGGAGAAGGTACAAACTCCACATAGATAGTCACCCAAGGCCAGAAATTGAACCTGGGACGCTGGAGCTGTGAGGCAACAGTGCTAGCCACCGTGTCGCCGATAATAACCTTTTGTTAGTATGGCAGCACGGTGGCGCAGTGGGTTAGCACCGCTACCTCACGGCGCCGAGGTCCCAGGTTCGATCCTGGCTCTGGGTCACTGTCCGTGTGGAGTTTGCACATTCTCCCAGTGTTTGTGTGGGTTTCATCCCCACATCCCAAAGATGTGCAGCGTAGGTGGATTGGGGACGCTAAATTGCCCCTTAATTGGAAAAAATGAATTGGGTACTCTAAATTTATAAAAAGAAAATAATAATAATAATTTTTAGTAGTGTCACAAGCAGGCTTACATTAACACTGCAATGAAGTTACTGTGAAAAGCTCCTAGTCGCTACATTTTGGGGCCTGTTCGGGTACACAGAGGGAGAATTCAGAATGTCCAATTCACCTAACAAGCACGTCTTTCGGGACTTGTGGAGGAAACCGGAGCACCCGGAGGAAACCCATGCAGACACGGGAAGAACATGTAGACTCCACACAGACAGTGATCCAAGTCGAGAATCGAGCTGGGCTCGCTGGTGCTGTGAAGCAACAGTGCTAACCACTGTGCTACCTGTAGATCAACCTTAGATTTGCCTTAACCCAGCTACCAGACTGATAAAGTTCAACTTATGAAGCCGGGCCCAATCTCAGGCCACCTGCACTCCCAAATATCTGAAGTGGTTTGTTGTCACCCGTAATGGCAACCCCCCGACTCGAACCCCACCCCTGTAGAAGGCTCCACTAAACTCTCAATTTTACCCAAGTTCAGCTTGTAGCTCAAAAATGCCGCACATCTCCGAAGCAGTCTTATTATATCCTCAACAGAAGAGCTATGGTCAGAAATATACAACAACAGATTATCACGTGCAGGGACACCCTCTGCTCCACGCTCCCTAACTATCCCCTTCCACTTATCCAAGCCCCTCAACGCTGTGGCCAAGGGCTCGATCACCAGTGCAAACAGAAGGGGGAACTCCTAGTGTCCAAAAAAGATGAGGGGGGGTTACGGGGATAGGGTAGTAGTATGGGCTCAGGAAGGGTGCTCTTTCCAAGGGCCGTTGCAGACTCGATGAGCCGAATGGCCTCCTTCTGCACTGTAAATTCTATAATTCAGAAGGTGATTAGGGAGGTTCAGATGGGGTTCGTAAAGGGCAGGCAGTTGTCGTCAAACGTGCGGCGGCTGTTGAATGTGGTGCATTCTCTGGCAGAGGGGATGGAGGTGGAGGTGGTGGCGGTGCTGGATGCGGAGAAGGCATTTGATCGGGTAGAGTGGAGCTATTTGTTTGCGTTTTAGGAGAGGTTTGGGATTGGGCCTAAGTTTGTTGAATGGCTGAAATTGTTGCACAAGGATCCAATGGCATGTGTGCGAACAAATGAAATGAATTCAGGGTGCCTTCTATTGCACAGGGGAATGAGGCAGACTCCGCACAGATAATGACCCAAGCTGGGTATCGAACCTGGGACATTGGAGCTGTGAAGCAACTGTGCTACCCACGATGCTACCGTGCTGCCTGAAGTTACACCTCCAACCTGAGTGCCAACACCTTCGCCAATATCTTGGCATCCACATTCAACAGAGATATGGGCCTGTATGACCCATCCTGCTATCATCCATTTTACACAAATGCATAATGTCAGGCGCTACCTCAATGAAATTATGCTTCATGATTCAATTTTTTCTCTTTTTCCTTCTCCCCTGAAAATGATGAAGGGTAGAGTTTGAACCCGAGTGCTGAAAGGATTCAATTACTTTGTCTAAGTGGCCACTCTGAATTTGATAGGAACTGTCAGCACATTGCTTGAACATGGAGGCTATCAAATCAAATCCAATAATGTTCTCCAACAACGTCCACCTGCAAACAATTCAACAGTGACTATTGTATAGCAATCAGGAATGGGAGCTTTCAGTCAAATTTGTTTCACCCTCATCAGTGTCCTCAGGCAAATCAACACAGACCAGCAACTAATCCTTGTCCTTTATTATTCAATATTTCTCATTGCGGTGCAACATACGGAAAATTTTCAACTAAATGCCATCAATTCATCACCGAAAGAGAATGGGTTTTTGCCAGAAAATCAGGACCGCAGTGTGGAAAACAGGTCAACTAATTCAACTTTCAGGTAAGAGGGTGCACAGCAGTCCTACTCAAAACAGGCAGGTTGCTATTTGGACAAAGAAATCAAGCTCACACATCAATTCGAGGACACAATTGAAATTTTAATGTACAGATGGGTCGGGCATGCACTCTACATACCAGCCTTGTTTGTACCAGGTGTTCACTAACCTAACTGTCCTTTCTAAGACTGGTTGGCAACCTCTCATTAAAAGGCCAGTAGGAGGCGCTGCTGGCTCCATCACACACCTGCCCCTGGCCCATACTACTCTCTCCAGCTCCATCTGCAGGCTGGCTCCACATTTAACCTAGCTGATTATCCTCAACCATGAACTGATGAATTACCACGTCCGTGCCCACAACTGGCTAGTAAAATATGCACATGGTTTTGTGCAGGCACTTCAACTACAACACCGACTTAAAAGCTTATTTTAGGTCGAAGTTCGAAATGGCCTCCTCATGTATTTAAAAGAGTCATTGCCAGAATCAAATTTTAAAAGTTCATTCAATATAGAATTTTAAATAACTGCTAATGTCTGATTTATAGTCATGAAATAATTTTGTTTTGATGTTGAAATGATTTTTATAACCTTGTGTAACAAACAGGAAAACACCAGGGGCAGGATTCTCCGTTGGCCCAAACCAAAATCGGGAAACGAGATGGGGTGGAGAATCGGTTCCAACACCAAAATGGCAGAGGATGCTGATTTGAGGCAAAATCGCGATTCTCCGTAGCCTTGCCAGTGGCGTCAATGCGTTCCAGAACGCACGTACAGAATGTACGTACACGCACATATGCATATCATTAGCTTGTATGACCCGGTATTCTCCGGGGTCGCTGCGATTCTCTGCCTCCGATGGGCCGAATTCCCGACAGCACGGTTCACTTATGCTTTTAAAAATCATGAATCCGGTGTGGTGGCCGATGAGGGAGAGAGAGGGGGTCAGACACAGAGAGGCGTGACGGTGGGTTGCCGGGTGGACATTGGCCAAGCTCGCTGGGGGGTGGGGGAGGGGGGGCTATGTGGCAGAGACACCCTCCCCCTCCCCCCCCCGGGACTGGGCAGTGTCCAGTCACGGACCGCCATTATCACGGCCTGCAAGGCAGCCACCTTGCTGTGCTCCCCATTGACCACCCACCTTGGCCCATGGTTCTGCAGAGTGACACTAACTGTATGGGTGCTCCCAACCCCACCATCCAGCTGGCCAGCACCCGCCGGCGGGACATCAGGCCGCCCACCCAGGGCAACTCCCACAGTAGCCCCTGTGGGGTCACCGGGCGGGGGCCGTGGAACTTCTACTGGTAAGGGCAGTGTCAGCTGATAGTATCCCTGGCAGCAGGGATGGGCGCCAGGTCTCGAGGCCCCCATGGGGTTGGGCACTGCTAGGGCCAAGGGTGCGGGGATGGGGGTGAGGGGCAGGTGGGGGCAGAGCCCACAGTGACAAGCAGGGCCACTTAGTGGTCTGGTTGGGCACGGGGGTTCGCACCATGCTAACATGCCGACCGTTGGATATTGGCAATGGATATTCAACCAGCAATGGTGGCCTTCCTCCTAGTTGCCACATCCCTAGGGGTGCCCTAAGGCAGCACGGGATGGTGCTGGTCAAGAAGGAGGAAGCTGCAGCAGCGAAGCAGACAGCAGTGGAGCGGGCAGCAGAAGGACAGGAGGCTGCTGCCCAGGATGGAGAGCCGGCTGCCCAACAGGCCAAGGATGAGGAGGTGCAAACTGATATGTTGGGTGCTCTGGATCCGTGAAACACATGCAGGCCACCAACACTTAAAATAGTACAACACTATTTTATTAAACTATAAACTGTTGAGCATACTCTTACTGTGGGTTAACACGATGTTAGATTAACTAAAGACCTGTGTCTGTCCTAACCAGCCTGATCACTCAGCACATGGTGAGAATCTGTGCTGTAAACTAGAAGCTCTTGTACTTCTGAAAGGCTGCATCCCGAATGAACGGGAAAAGTGATGCACTCTGTCTTTATAGTGAGTGTGCTCTAACTGGTGATTGGCTGCGGTGTTATGCATGTTGATTGGTCCTACTGTATGTCCATCAGTGTGTGTGTCTGCACGATGATATACTGGTGTATATTATGACACAAATGAGGCAGTGTACCGAATAAGCTCTGTGGTGCGCATCATATAGTGTCCCAGAGCCTCTTCACGAAAGTGTGCAGCCGAGGTAAGTGCCTCTGGGATGGTGAAAGGTGTTAGAGACAGCTGTGACGGGAAGTCAGTGTCATCATCATACTTAAGCTCCGGGGTGTCTTGGGTCACAAGAATATGGCTCCTATCCCTGCTGCTCTCCTCACTGCGCGCGGGGAGGGGGTGGGGGGCCCTCCGGCTGGAGGCAGGGTTACCAGATGGACTCGCCCCAACACCCAGGTCCTGGAAGACGCAAGACAAGTAGCATAATTAGACAGCGGACCAACGCGGGGGCGGGGTGGGGGCGGGGGTGAGGTACGTTGACTCACATGTCATGGGGAACTGTAACTCAGCGGGTCTCACTTCCTCGCCGAAAGCTAATTTCCACCCAGCACCCCGTTCCTCTGGGCCTCCAACCACGTGCAGGCTCTCTGCTCAGCCATGGTGAGGGGTCACGGGTCCGGCAGTCCCCCTCCAGTTTTCTCCCGCTCCCAGTGGTTCTGAGTAGCCTTTTCCGGGGGGGGGGGGGGGGGGGGGGGGAAACAGAAGACAGTGTTAGACAGTCCAACACATGCAGCACAGTGGGTGGGTAGCTGGTGGCCTCAGTGGCCAAGGCACCCGGCCGTGCCAGCCGGTATTGGTGCCGGCACATCGTGCAGGGTAGGGGTTCGCCCGCACTCTGGTTGTTGGGGGGGCGGGGGGTGATAGGATTATGGGTGTGTAGGATGGGGTTGGTGCCAGTGGCATAGTGCCGCCTAATCATCCTGGCCTTCCTGAGGAGGTTGTGCAGTTTTTTACGGCACCGCTAGCCGGTCTGGATGGTGTTGCTGGTGGCACTGACCGCCTCTGCCACCTGCGCCCAGGCATGGTGAATGATGGTGGCTGGCAGCCCCCTTCCCGGGCCGGGGTACAGGGTGGCCTGCCTCTCCTCCACTGCGTCCAGGAGGGTCTCTTTTTTGCCGTCCGTAAATCGTGGGGCCGCACGTCTTGCTGCCATCTTTTTGCCTGCGAAGGTGTGTGTGGGGAGTGAAGTGTGTATATGCAGCTGCAGCTTGTCAACCTCCTGAATGTCAATCACATCTGGAAAATCCCGCACCATTTCTCATTGGAATTGATTGTGTTCCTCGCGGCGCCGATGCGAGCCCCTTAACAGTCGCTGAATCGGTCCAAGTACGCCGCCAGTTTTGCTGTCATGAAAGTCCATGAATCCTGCGCCAGCGTCTCAGGAATGGAGAATCCCACCCCAGATATTTCTATTAATTTGATGTCAGTTCACCGGGTGGGATTTTCCAGCCCCACCTGCGGGCAGGATCTTCCAGTCCCACCAAACTCAAAGGGCCTTTGGTTGGTTCACCGTATCAACCGCGTCGACGCCAGAAAATGTCGGCCGAGGTGTGGAAAACAGGTCAAATGTCTTTCAGACATTTCAGGACGAAGACCAGTTATTAAGAGTTGACACTTCTGGGAATTCTTTTTTCAGTTTCATTGAATAATCGTGAAACACAACGAGGAACCGGTTTCCTCCGGGTGCTCTGGTTTCCTCCCACAAGTTGTTGTTAGGTGTGTTTTTAGGTGAATTAGACATTTTGAATTCTCCCTCTGTGTACCCAAATGTGGCGACAAAGGACTTTTCACAGTAACTTCATTGCAGTGTTAATGTAAGCCTACTTGTGACACCAATAAAGATTATTATTATTATTATTATTAAATTTATTAACTGCTGAACTTACATTATGACCTTCTCCTGAGGAAAACACAGATCTTCAACTACCTACCACAAAATCCGAACCTTCCAAGTTGCTTTGCAATATCACATAGAACATAGAAGAACATAGAACACTACAGCGCAGTACGGGCCCTTCGGCCCTCGATGTTGCGCCGACCTGTGAAACCATCTGAAGCCTATCTGACCTACACTATTCCATTTTCATCCATATGTCTATCCAGTGACCACTTAAATGCCCTTAAAGTTGGCGAGTCTACTACTGTTGCAGGCAGGGCGTTCCACACCCCTACTACTCTCTGAGTAAAGAAACTGCCTCTGACATCTGTCCTATATCTCTCACCCCTCAATTTAAAGCTATGTCCCCTCGTGTTGGTCATCACCATCCGAGGAAAAAGACTCTCACTGTCCACCCTATCTAACCCTCTGACTATCTTATATGTCTCTATTAAGTCACCTCTCAGCCTTCTCCTCTCTAACGAAAACAACCTCAATTCCCTGAGCCTTTCCTCGTAAGACCTTCCCTCCATACCAGGCAACATCCTAGTAAATCTCCTCTGAACCCTTTCCAAAGCTTCCACATCCTTCCTATAATGTGGTGACCAGAACTGCACGCAGTACTCCAGGTGTGGCCGCACCAGAGTTATGTACAGCTGCAGCATGACCCTGTGGTTCCGAAACTCAATCCCCCTGCTTATAAAGGCTAGCACACCATATGCCTTCTTAACAGCCCTATTAACCTGAGTGGCAACTTTCAAGGATTTATGTACCTGGATGCCGAGATCTCTCTGTTCATCTACACTACCAAGAATCTTGCCATTAGCCCAGTACTCTGCATTCCTGTTACTCCTTCCAAAGTGAACCACCTCACACTTTTCCGCATTAAACTCCATCTGCCACCTCTCAGCCCAGCTCTGCAGCTTATCTATGTCCCTCTGTATCCTATAACATCCTTCAGCACTATCCACAACTCCACCGACCTTCGTGTCATCTGCAAATTTACTAACCCATCCTTCTACACCCTCTTCCAGGTCATTTATAAAAATGACAAACAGCAGTGGCCCCAAAACAGATCCTTGCGGTACACCACTAGTAACTGAACTCCAGGATGAACATTTGCCATCAACCACCACCCTCTGTCTTCTTTCAGCTAGCCAATTACTGATCCAAACCGCTAAATCACCTTCAATTCCATACTTCCTTATTTTCTGCAATAGCCTACCGTGGGGAACCTTATCAAACGCCTTACTGAAATCCATATACACCACATCAACAGCTTTACCCTCATCCACATCTTCAGTTCAGCCAGGTAAGACCCTTTGACCTTCTGACCTTTAACTTTTCTCTTCAGGTAAGCAGATATCTTATAATCAGTTATAGGCAGAGACAATTCAGCACATTCCACAGAGGAAGCAGAAAAAGAATTGTGATTCAGATACAAGCCTGAATAATTAATTGTTCCAGTGTCACATAACCGTAAATAATTCATGGGCAGTGCAGGGTTCTACTTGGTAGATTAATGACTGGGGAAAACCAAAGGCTAGTATATGACTATAGTATCATGAAGCTATCTCCATAACCTGTTACGTATGACTTGAAACGAAAGATATCACAATTCAGCTTTTGCTGGAAGCTCCAACTGTATGCTGCCGATATGCAATTAAGAATAATTTATGAATTTGCGATGGGTTTTAAATATTTTGGTCAACTCACTGAATTGCTGAAATAGAACGCAAAGTTAGAACCAGTTCTCTGAGCTTATTACACTTTTCTTTCTGATAAACTTTCTAAGCCGATCCCTGAAAAAAAGAAATGTGAAATAGAGCAGACGCTTGAAATATGAAGTATCTTTTGGTAACTGCCATTTGGTCAGCTTGCTGATTAGAATGTAAAAAATGTAGTAATTACGCAAATGATGGTGGGAGAGCCCAGACCTAGGGGTCATAGATTGAGGATAAGGGACTTTTGGGACTAATGCAAGGAGAAATGTCTTCACCCAGAGAGAGATGAATCTGTGGAATCCGCTACCACAGAAAGTAGTTGAGGCCAAAATGTTGTGTAATTTCAAGAAGGAATTAGATATAGCTCTTGGGGCTAAAGGGAGGGGGGGTGGGAGGGAGGTGAAATCAGGGTATTGAACTTGATGATCAACCATGATCATAATGAATGACGAAGCAGGCCCGAAGAGCCGAATGGTCTCTTCCTGCTTTTATTTTCTATGTCTCTAGTTCATGTTAGGTTGAAACAGTGTTTATTGCCTTCCTATAAACCATAAAGTATAGCTTGAAATAATTGTACGCAATGTTTCTGAATTGGTTGCTGATTTTCCATTGTTAGATTGCATGATTATCGATTTTGGGATTTGGGTCGGCTACTGGAGCAATTGTGCCTTTAAGCTTGAGGATCCTTCCCCCCAGAGCTAGGAGCCAATAGAAGGGCCAACAATTCTTCAGTATCAGCAGCGCCACCGTTTCCAAGGTTACTACTGAATCTGTTTTTCTCACCCCGTCTTGAATGCACATTCCAGATCATAACAAGTTGCTGCATAAAAAGATTTCTCACCATCTCCCCTCCGGTTCTTTAAGGAGGAACCTCTAGGAATTCCAATCTGCACGGAATGCATTTGAAGAAAATGTCATCAGACATGTTCTTGCCCTGACAACAGAGATTTGAGGTCCAGTGGTTCTCTGAGGAACAAGTATTTAAAAAAGGGGCTAATTTTTCAGAAAGATTAGTGACAAAACGGACATAGAAACATATGAATTAGGAGTAGGAGTAGGCCATTTGGCCCCTCGAGCCCATTCCATTATTTGACAAGTGACTTCAGCCTACTTTCCTTTTTTTAAAAAAAAGAGTGCCCAATTCATTTTTTCCAAATAAGGATCGATTTAGCATAGCCAATCCACCTGCACGACGCATCTTTTTGGGTTGTGGGGCGAAAACCACGCAAACATGGGGACAATGTGCAAACACCACATGGACAGTGACCCAGAGCCGGGATCGAACCTGTGACCTTGGTGCCGGGAGGCAGCAGTGCTAACCACTTTGCCACTGTGCTGCCATCAGCCTACTTTCCTGTCTACCTTGGACTTCCTTGTCAATCAACAATCTATCTAAGTAGGCCTTAAAAATATTCAATGACCTTGCCTCAACAGATCTCTTGGGAAGAGAATTCCCCAGACTAATGAGTCTCTGAGAGAAAATCATTCTCTTTATCTCTGTCTCAAATGGGACACCCCTTGTTTCTAAGTGGTATCTCGTAGTTCTGGCCGTTCCCGCCAGCAGGATCAGTAGCAATCCCCTGCCGCATGCTCCCCGGCTGCAAAGGATTTGAACAACGGCAAAACCCATTGTCAGTCTCATTGCTGGCCATTGGCGGGCTGCTGCACTCTGTGCAGATTGGAATTCCGAGATGTACGTCCTTAAAGAATACAAGGGGAGATGGTGAGAAATCTTTTTATGCAGCAGATGGGGGTGAGAAAAACAGATTCAGTAGTAAGCTTGGAAACGGTGGTGCTGCTGATACTGGAGAATTGTTGGCTCTTCTATTGGCTCCTCGCTCTTGGGGACACACCACAGGGTCAGTGCAGAGGGGGGGTGGGGGTAGGGTGGTCAGAAGATCCTGCCCCTGGTCTCTCCCACAAGGGAAAATATCCTTTCAGCATCCATCCTGTCATGTCCCCTCAGGATCTTATGATCAGGATGTTCTGGCCCCACTGTGGTGGTATTCGCCGCAGGGGATGCAGCGGGTCGCCTTCTCTAGGACCTTTAGGAATCGGCAATAAATGCTGGCCTGGCAAGCGATGCCCACGTAAGGCCAAATGTCCACTGACTTTTAGTGGGGCCAGAATATCACAGCCTATATATTTCAATAACTTCACCTCTCATTCTTCTAAACTCCATTGAATGCAGGCCTAATCTGTCCAACCTTTCTTCATAAGATAACCCCTTCATCCCAGGAATCAGACAAGTGAACCTTCTCTGAACTACTTCCAAAGTAATTAGATCCTTTCTTAAGTTAAGAGATCAGAACAGTACACAGCACTCCAGATGTGGTCTCATCAAAGGCCTGTGCATCTAGAACAAAAATTTCCTTCTTTTATATTCCATTCCCCTTTCAATAAATAACCATATTCTATTTGCCTTCTCGATCAGTTGCTGTACCTGCATACTAAACTCTTGTGATTCTTATACCAGGACACCCAGATCTCTCTGTACTGACGAGTTTTGCAATCTATCTCTATTTAAATGGTAAACAACTTCTCTGTTCTTCTTGCCAAAGTGGATAAGTTCACATTTTACTCCATTATACCCACTCTGCCAAGTTATTTCCCACTCACTTAACCTATCCATAGCCCCTTGCAAACTCTTCTTTGTTGTATTTTGCAAAACCCCATTGCCACGTGCTATGGCCAGTTTCAGACTGCCTGTTGTATGGTAGTTGGAGTAAACAGATTCCTCATTATTCACAAGTCCAGGGTATGGTTACTAACTGTACCTATGGCACCCTGCAAGATCCTTCACACAAATGAAGTGACTACTGTCTATAGGTGTACCACGCAGGTCTCTGTTCTTTTTCTTGACAGATGCTCTGATGTTTTTATATCACATCAGTCATTCGTTCCCCCAATGTTTTCCCTTGCACATTAAAAGAAAGTCTACCTGCTTGGGGGCTGAGTGCAACCCCCTGTACACTTGGCTTATGGCATTTCTTCAGAATCCATGGTCAGCTGTGGAATTCTGCTGTAGTCGGTTTTCTGTTTGAACCAGAACACTCATCAAGCATACCACTGGAGTTAGAAAACAGCATTTCAGACTAGTTGGATGCAGTCAAGAGGTAGAGCTTGCACAATCATTCAGTGGAATTCCTCCCTCAGGAGCAGGTGGGACGGTGGCCATAGAATCGAGAGGTCAGGCTGGGGGTAGAGTGCCCACTTATCCTACCCCCCACCGTGATGACATGTGCCTGCATGCATTATAATGTTAAGATGCTTGGCAGAGCAAGGGTTAACAAGGGTTTAACATGGCTCCGCCCACTGTGAGATGCGTGCAGTCACATGGTGGGAGAGTCTCAGAGAACAGTCTGGAATCAACATTCTGGAAGCAGCTAGCCTGTATTGTGGACGAACACCATGCATGACCATACTTAGGACGACCAGTAAAGGTGTTTATGTCTAAACTCCCAAGCCTCAAGATCTCTTCAATGAGCCACCCCACCTGCTGATCAGTCCAAGCTGGGGAAGATCAACAATGGCCTTTCCGCCCAGAGGTCAATTCCAAGTAAGGCCTTTGACTGACCAACACTTAAGAGACTCTTCCACCCCGCTGGTAGAATACCAGTAGCGGGGGAGGGGGCAGTTGGTGTTTCTGTACACCATGCCAATAAATACTGCTGGTCTCTCTGCAGGCTCGGGAGTCCATCCTCATGGACACTCAGTGACTGTGGAGCGTGGCGTCACCCCCACTGAAAGAGCTCCCTGCCCCCCTCCACCCTTCACACCAACCCATCCACCGCAAACCCCAGGACCATTCTGACTGACTTCTGAAAGCCAAACCAACTAACTGCACGCCAGACAGGTTCCAACATCACTGTCGTCTCACGTTGACCATCCTTTAAAAAAGCAATTGGTCACACAATGGAACCAAAAATATTCACAGGCTATGGAGGATTAAATGGATAACGCTTTCAAAGAGCGAACATGGCTTAATGAGAAACAAATGCAACACTAAGTTCCTTTTTACTTCAAAGCCCTAGAATAGCAAATAAAATAACATTTAAATAACTTACAGCTCAATAAGCCAGCACAAGGGTTTTTCCTGCACCCGATAATATCAAATACGGTTTTAAATACCACTTGAAACAACCAAATAAGAGGACCTGCCCCGTGGTTGCTGAGCAGGAGCAGGCAGTGCTGCTTGGATTGGGAAATAGCATTGGCTTCTTCATGACATCAAGTGGACAAGATCTTCATGCCTTCATGAGGCTCCCTCTTGTCTTAGATGGAATCTCTGGCACCCTTCCTCTCCAACACCATCCTCACCCTGCCTCAAAGAATAAGCTGAGGTCCACAACCAGGCAAAATTGGTTGGGTGGAAGAGAATATGCTTTACACCTGCTCGGGTCCAAAATTCAGAAGTCAAGAGACCAAAATCACCTTGAAATTTCTGTAATCTGAAGACACATTTTGCATCTTTTAAAGCCTTGTTCAATGGGAATTCCTTCGTAAATGAACAATGTGGGCTTCTTCGATGCTCATGTTAAAATTGACTTTATTCTTTCACTTGATTAAAATTGAAGTAATGAACGTATTTTCTTTCTTCTATAAAATTAAAAGTCTTCAAATTTGAAATGCCTAAAGCATAAACTTGGAAATGATTTATGGATTCTCTTTGTCCTGCTCACTTGAGGAATTTGGGTTTCCTTAATGAGCTGAAATTTTAAATGATGTTCTGCATCAGAGGCTCAGTTCAACTGAATTAACACACTGTAAAATCACATTAACTTTTCAAAACAAACGTGATTCATTAGTCAAGGACAATCCCAGAATTGTGCACAACAGAGACACCAGATGTAAATCTATAACGCAATAAGTCTATCCCTGACAGTATGAAGTGTTCTTCTCTCTCTATCACTGCCGAGTGCTGATTATTTAATAATTCTGATGTGAGCAGGTGTAATTATGAATTGATGCTTATCCTAGTTCATGTGGCCTGCTTTCAAACACCATGGATAGAATCCTGTGCCCTCCCCATGGTGAGTTTGGTAGTGGGGGTGTGCAGTTAATCGGGTGGGAAGCTGGTAGGTGGGGAACTCGTCGCCCCCTCCTTTACTGTGAGCATGTCTGTGATGGGAAGGCCCATGGACAGCCTTCCTGATTAGCTGCCAATGGGCGACCATAAATTGACAATTCATGCCCACTTAAAGAATTCAGTCCACCAGTGCTAATATTAACCCATTAGTGGACAGGATGGTGTGGTTCGGCATGTGGGGAGCACAACCACCAAAGTCTCCTGTGCTGAAGGGACCTGACATCAAGAAGTGGGGGGTCTATTCAGAGCAACCCCCTGATCTTGCTGCTAACCCGCCAGCCCACCATCACTTGCCTGGGCTCTTGACAGACTCAGCCTCTCCAGTGGCCCTGCTGAGTACAACAGAGATGCTGGCCTCTAATTGGTTGACAGTTCTCAGTGGGCGGGAGCTCTGCTCCAGGGGTCATTCATCCCAGGGAAGGCCTGCTAATGCCCAGTTAAGTGCCTGAGTGGCACAAGATGGGGCAGACATTTTCAATAGTAGATGAGGCTGAGATTCCTGTATTCCATTCTCTCAGCCATTTCGCTATTGGCTTCAAATCCACGCTAAGTGTTTTGTGCTGTACAGTATCCAAGTTAATCTTTGACTAGTGGTGAAACATTTACATTCCTCCTGTGAAATTTTCATCATTTCCTGCATGGATCTGGACAAGGGAATCCCAAGGGAAGAGTGAAAGAACTTTAAATGTTTCAGCCATGTTAAAGAAATTATTGGTGCTGAATAATTAATAGAGAGGAAGAAAATAGAATAATGAGAAACTAGAGAGAAATATTCAAAACGCTTCTGCAAATATGTAACAAAAGGAGAGAAAAACAGAAGTAAATAGGCGTCAGTTAGAGGCGGAGACAGAATAAATTATAGTCAAGTGTAAAGAAATGGCAGAAACTAATATTGTTTCACCTGCTCCATATTGGAAGGTACAGAAGGCACACCATAAATAATAGGATGCGAAGGGTGTCATGAGAGTGAATGGAAGTAATTAATATTACTGAAGAAAACAAACTGGAGAAATTAATGGGGTTTAAAAACTAAAAAATCTCCTGGCCCTGATTGTTCGCTGAAGATCCTACAAGAGGTGGCCACAGAGTGCATGCATTGGTTGTGATCTTCCAACATTCCCTTTGTTTTGGAATAGTCCCAATGATTTGGAAGGCAGCAAATGTAACACCACTGTTCATAAAAGAAAATAGAGAAAATTGGGAACTGCAAGCCAGTTAGCCTGACAGCAGGCATTGGGAAAATGCTGGGATCCGATCTTAAGGAAGTCACAGCAGGACACTTATTATGTGATTGCGCTCAGTCAAAATAGTCTTATGGTGGATTATTATCATGTTTGGCAAATCTATGAGAGTTATTGAGAATGTGACTAGCAGGGTAACTGATGTAGTATATTTGGACTTGCAAAACACATTCAATACGGTGCCATATGAAAGTTTAGTACACAAGAGTGAGGAATGAATGCTCAGCTGTGGTAATGGGGTGCTCCATGGATCAGTGCTGGGTCCCAGCTATTTACAATCTTTAGAAAGGAACTGAGCATAATGTATCTAAATTTGCTGATGATATACAGCTAGGTGAAAAAGTAAGCTTTTGTAGAGGACACAAGAGTCTGCAAAGGATTATGGACAGGTTAAGTGAATAGGCAATAAGATGCCAGGTGAAGTATAGTCATGTAAAATAGTATATGTAATGTAAAGCTATTCACTTTGGAAGGAAGAATCGAAAAGCAATGGTGAGAAACTATCAAAGGTTGGTGTACAGGACTTCTAGTGGTGGCCATGGTGTGACCGGTCGCACACGGGGTGGCTCCCTCGTATTTTCTGCCCATTTAATGGGTGACTTTTGGTGACAAATTGTGAGGCGAGGAAGGTGATGGATTCTCCCCCAGTGTGGAATGAAGACTGGGTACCAGACCCAGCAAAAGTCCGTGAAAGCCCTAGCTCAGAAGTTGGAGGAGCCTCGTGACACAGCAGTTTTGGGAAAGATGGCGGAGGGGGATGGGTAGTCTCAATGGCCACATTGCTGAAGGAGCAGCTTATGAACTTCATAAAAGAAGAATTTTGACAACAGCGTAAGGAGATTCAGGGAGATTGATTGAGGGTGCAGTAGCACCTCTTCCCAGGTCTTTGGATAAAGTAGGGGAAGCGTCTGGAGGCATCGGGTGCGATGATAAAAGAAGTGAAGCAGATGATTTCGGACCAGAGTGACCGAATCATATCGATGGAGGCAGAGATGTCAAAGTTGGGGGACATGTGCAAGGTGCTGCAAGTAATGTAAATGACCAGGTAAATTGGTCCAGGGGGTAGAATTTGCGCATTGTAGATCTACCGGAGAGAGGAGAGAGAACGAGTGCAACCAGCTATGTTACGAAGATGTTTGAGAAGTTGGTGGATGGAAAGGTATGTGAGAGGGCCCCTGAGGTGGATCGGGCCCACCGGCCCTTGAGACAGAAGCAGAGGGTGGGAGGGCCCCTCTGAGCTGTGATTTTTGTGAATGCACAAATGTTAAGACAAAGAAAAGATTCCGAGCTGGGCAAATCTGTAGCTGGGAGGGGAATCTGGTCCGAATTTACCAGGACTTGAGGCCCACCTGGCCAAGAAACAGTAAGGATTCAACAGGGCCAAAGCGGCGCTCTTCCAAAGCAAGTTTCGATTTGGGATCTTGTACCCTGTCAAGTTGTGGGTAACGTTCAAGGACACGGAACACTATTTTCAGACACCACAAGAGGCAAATGACTTAGTCTGAGACCATGGGCTGGGACATTTTTTGCGATTTCACAATTTGTCACGTTTTTGTTCAATTGTGTCTGTAATATGTTACTGATTTTTGTTTATCTGAGTGGTGTAGCTTACATGCACATCCTAGTGCTGATGGGTTGTTGGTCTTTCCTGCCTTGGAAACTTTGGTAGAATTGGGGTATGAGTAATTTTGGGAAAGTTGGGAGAAGGTTGAATTCTATGTGTACAGGGCAGTGGGGAGTGTGGTGCATTGAAGAGAGGAATGGATGGAGTAAGTAGAGTGGGGGGGGAATTGGTGAGATGGGTGGTGGAGGTGAGGTCCTTTGTTTGGGCCTCTGGGTAGGAGCCGCCATGCTAGCAAGATATGCGAGAAAATGGAAGCAGTGTGGGGGTGGGGGGTGAGATGAATATTCAGAATAGGAGGGGTGGGGGGGGGGGGGGTTGGGTTGGGTTGGAGACACAGTTGTTTTTCAAGGTAGACTCAAAAAGATGGAGGGGTGGCCATTTTGTGTGGGCTGAAGTTTGTTGGCGAACGGATAGGTGAGTGGATCGTAGATTAAGGGATGATGGCAGACCTTAATAGAGGGGAGGTTGAAAGCCCCCTGTGAGGATGGTAACCTGGAATGTCCATGGGCTAAATGGCCCAGTTTAAAAAGTCAAGAGTATTTGCGCATTTAAAAAATCTAAAGGCAGATGTAGTTTTCCCGCAGGACATGCTTATACGGGTAAAAGACCAGATGCAATTGAGAAAGGGGTGGGTTGAGAAAATGTTCCATTCAGGTTGTGATTCAAAGTAATGGGGGTTGCGACCCTGTTTAGTAAAAAGGTGACAATGTAGTGTCGAGGGAGGTGCGAGACCGGGGGGGGGGGGGGGGGGGTAGGTTTGTGATGGGGACTGAGGTTCTGGCGGAGACACCAGTGATTTTGGTCAATGTGTACGCGCCCAGTGGGATGATGGGATTTTATTAAGAAACAGTTAGCGTCCATTCCGGATTTATAAGATAATTATGGGGGCGACTTTAATTGTATGCTGGACCCTCGGGTTGATCGGCCTCGGCCCAAATCTATGGCTATGACAGGGATGGCAAGGGAGCTGCCGGGGCTGCAGGAGGGGAAGGTGGTCAATGTGGTGACCTTCACCGCCCCACCACCCGCACCCCCCTCCCAATGCTCGTCTAAGGATTTTGCTGAACTGGCAGTTGGCAACGTCGTCTGGTATGGCGTTGTGGGTGGGGAACTTAGACAAATTTCTGAGCTTGGAAAAGATCAAGTTTGGCCCAAGAGGGTCAGAAGAAGAGTTTTAGATGAGGTGGCATCAGTTCCTATCCATGTTCAAGGATCTGTTTGTCGTCGGTTGGGGGGAATGTTACAACCTATGTATAACTATTGTGGTTGTGGGTGGTTTTTGTAACCCAGCCTTAAGATTGGTGGACAGAGAGATTTGGATATCCTTGTATTCAAAGTACAGATAGTTAACATACTACAATGAATAATTAGAAGATAACGATGGGCCCTGATTTTTCCCACCGTGGTGCGCCTGAAAAGTGAATTACGGGAGAGCCCCAAATCAGGCTTAATGATATATAAATGAGCCATTAGGCGGCTGGGAGTCAACGGCCGTGCCTGCGAGGCCTCAACTGGGCACCGTTTAGTACTGGCTTCCACAATCGTGAACCAGGCATGGTGGCACCTTGGGGGTCTCACAGGCCATTAGTGCCCCCAGAATGATCAGGGACAGAGCAGGGTAGTACCCTGGCACACTCCCTGGCACCTGGACACCTTGGCACTGTTAGCCTGGCACTTCCAGGATGCCCGGTTGTCACTGCCAGGGTGGCAGGCTGAGAGTGCCCAGGTGCCAGGGTGGCACTGCCAAGGGCCAGGGAATGAGGAGGTCCTGAAAGCGGCGGGTCCTGAAGGGGGGGGGGGGGGGGGGGGGCGGTGTAGAGATCGAGGCTGCCTTTAAAAATGGCGCCCCACCTGTGAGGAGTCAGTCCTGCTGGTGAGTTTAGCTGCTCAGTGCCGGAAAACTTTCAAAGTGTGGCCTCAACCGAGGAGAAACTCACCAAGGCCCAAAAATCGGCTAAGTGCCATTGAATAGTGGTGTCATTCTTGGCACTATTGTTTTTAAAATTTAAAGTACGCAATTAATTTTTTTCCAATTAAGGCGCAATTTATTGTGGCCAATTCAGCTACCCCGCATATCCTTGGGTTGTGGGGGTGAGACCAACGCAGACACGGTCAGAATGTGCATGCTCCGCACAGACAATGACCCGGGGCCAGGATCGAACCTGGTCCTCGGTGCCATGAGGCAGCCGTGCTAACCACTGCATCACCATGCCGCCCCATTCTTGGCACTGTATCCGTTATCAAACACCCCGCAAAACGTGCCTAAAACCAGACTTTGAAATGTTTCCGTTGAATCACGGCTGATATGTCGCTGACATTCTTCCTAAAACACAGGACTTTGTGACCACATCGCAAGTACTGTATAAGCTTGGGTATCTGTACCTAGGGGAGGATATACTTAGCCATCAAAGAGGATGCAACTCAGGTTGACTAGATTGATCCCTGGATTGAGAGGGTTGTCCTATGCGGAGCGATTGCATAGAATAAGCTGAGAAAGTTTAGAAGAATAAGAGGTTAAACAGAAGATTTTGAGAGGGCTTCACAGGTCCTGAGAGGCTGTTTCCCCTGGCTGGAAAGTTCTAGAACAAGGCGACCATCAAGGAGACATGTGTGAGGACTATGGATGCTAAGTCTTTGATTATATTCAAGGCTGGGATCGATAAGATTTTTGAATCGGAGGGAATCAACAACAATAACAATTTGTATTCATATAGCAACTTTAATGTTCCCCGACGCTGGAGGATGCAAACAATGGCAAAGCCTATTGACAGTGACAGGGGACATCAAGATCCCATCACCAGCCAATGGCGTTGGGCCGCCTCCTCCACCACAATGGGCCACATCCTCCACCACAAAACAAACTACTGGGGGCAAGCTAGAAAATTTCACCCAAGGTTTCTATCTTGGAGGATTTGTCTCCTCATCCAGTACTGGATGTAGGACCAGCAATCTGACGAGACAGTGAAGAGGTGAGGAGAGGTGGTGATGAGGTAAATCTGGGTCTCACTAATGTACATGTGGAATAAAGAGGAAGTGTATGCATGAGAAATAGGAGAGCGCCAAGGTTAGATGTGACTTGTGGGATGGGAAGAGAGGCCACTGATAGTGATGCTCTGGCTTAGAAAGGTCAAAATGGAAGCCGGCAGTCCCACCAGGCGAGAAAATGGAGAGGTATTGGAGGAGGGTGATGTAATCAGCTACGTCAAAGGCTATAGAAACTTCAAGGAGGATGAGAAGGCCTAGTGTTCCTTTGTCTCAGTCACATCAGCTGGAATGTTCCAGCCTAGCGCGCTGCCAGGATCCTCTGGTTCTGCTAAAGGTCAATGGACTGGCTAGCGTGCCACAGCTATCGTGGCATTCGCTGCATGGCACGGCCAGAAAATCCTGGCCAGAAAATTTGAGGAAAGATGGAAATCGAAGGATGTGTGGATCGGGCTTGACAGTGGAATTAGAACATAGAACATAGAAAAATACAGCACAGAACATGCCCTTCAGCCCACGATGTTGTGCCGAACTTTTGTCCTAGATTAAGAACAAATTAATCTACACCCATTCATTCTACCGTAATCCATGTACCTATCCAATAGCCGCTTGAAGGTCCCTAATGTTTCCGACTCAACTGCTTCCACAGGCAGTGCATTCCATACCCCCACTACTCTCTGGGTAAAGAACCTACCTCTGACATCCCCCCCTATATCTTCCACCATTCACCTTAAATTTATGTCCCCTTGTAATGGTTTGTTCCACCCGGGGAAAAAGTCACTGACATAGTATTCCATTGGCAGTAACAAGATTCCTGTAGGCACTGATTAATGAGCTGTCAAAAATATTAATTTCATTGAAAAGTGAAGAGGCTAATATTTATAAAGGTGAGAATGAAGTCTCTTAATCTGCTGCGTAATTTGCACGTTCTCCCCGTGTATGCGTGGGTTTCCTCTGGGTGCTCCGGTTTCCTCCCACAGTCCAAAGATGTGCAGGTTAGGTGGATTGGCCATGCTAAATTGCCCTTAGTGTCAAAAAAAGGTTAGACTGGGGTTACAGGGATAGGGTGGAGGTGTGGGGCTTAAGTGGGGTGCTCTTTCCAAGGGTCGGTGCAGACTTAATGGGCCGAATGGCCTCCTTCTGCACTGTTAATTCTATGATTCTAATTGATTCAGATGTTCGGCCATGATCTTACCAATAGTGGAGTAAGCTTGAGGAAGGATATGACCTATTTTGGCTCCTATTTCTTATGTTTTATCAACATTGATTGCAGGATAAATGAAGACTCAATAGCAATTGAGAAGAGGTAAAGAGGGGTTATCAGAATTCAATGAAAATACACTGTGATGGACACTTGTTGATATAAATTTACATAAAGCCTAGCTGAAAAAACTAAAAAATCAGCATTGAACGAGATAAGACATTTTTTGTTACGACAAACAGGATCCAAAGATGTTTTTTCACTTATTACAAAATAGGTAGAGTGCTAAAGGCCAGATGGATCCTTTGAGGGAGAACCAAAGTATAAATATATATGGAATCAGAAAACAGCAGCTGTGAAAAGGAAAACATTTTTTTTCTGGGAAGCCAGCATGTATGTCCAGGCCAGTAACCACATGAGCCAAGAGATTCAGATTATTATTTGATTTTGGACCTTTACACCCTGCAAAGAAAGAATGCTTCTATCGCTCAATAGTACAAGTGAAATTCGGATAAATCCTGGAATCCACAAGAGATTAGAAATGGATAAAGGTATGTTTATTATTATCAAGAGGTCATCAATCCTCGAGATGTAAAAATGATAAAATGTGACCCCTATAAGGAGTAAAATACAAAGCAGTTAATCAACGATCAGTTAATCTACTATATACAGAGAGGAAGATGCTTAAGCATTTATGGGATGCTAACGGCGCTTATTTACAAGGTATTAAAACCATAGAGTGAATGGTCACATTTGGGTCACATTTAAGGGTATATGGACAAATTAAGTTGTGAGTACAGATTGGATTGAATTTGATGTAGTTTTAGTGTAATGTGATGTGAAACAGGTGCAAATTGCCAAAACGAAAAAGAATTTGGTTGAACGATTAGTCAATAAAAAAACACTGGTCAGTGATTTTTTTTTTAAAGCTAATCAAGTCACAGGGTGTATCTTGAAGGTAAAGTCAAAAATATCCCTCAACCCTCAAATGATCTTGCTTAGATTTGGAACAGTGCATAGTTTTAGTCTTCTAATTTTGCATTGGGGACACCATGGACCGGATTGTCTGTTGGCTTATGCCAAAATCATGAAACACGATTGGATGGAGAATAGGTTCTGACTCTAAAATCATGTTGGGCGCCAATTTGGCGCCAAATTGCTATTCTCTGTCACCTCAACAGCGGCGCCAATGCGGTCCGGAATGCATGTACAGTAAACACCATTTGCATATCATTAGCGGGCCTGACCCAATATTCTCCGATGCCTCCGCAATGTTCCGCATCTGATGGGCCGTGTTCCTGACATCGAGGTTCACTTGTGCTTTTAAAAATCATGAAACCAACGTCGTGGCTACTGAGGGAGAGAAATGAAATGAAATGAAAATCGCTTATTGTCACAAGTAGGTTTCAATGAAGTTACTGTGAAAAGCCCCTAGTCACCACATTCCGGCGCCTGTTCGGGGAGGCTGGTATGGGAATTGAACCGTGCTGTTGGCCTGCCTTGGTCTGCTTTCAAAGCCAGCGATTTAGCCCTGTGCTAAACAGCCCCTGTTAGAGAGAGAGGGGGTATGGAAAGTGT
This sequence comes from Scyliorhinus canicula, assembly GCF_902713615.1. Classification (NCBI taxonomy): domain Eukaryota; kingdom Metazoa; phylum Chordata; class Chondrichthyes; order Carcharhiniformes; family Scyliorhinidae; genus Scyliorhinus; species Scyliorhinus canicula. The sequence goes on along the minus strand of NC_052152.1, from coordinate 91,573,972 downwards.
CCAACATCACCATAGTTTGCTGACAGTTGTGCCGCTGGCTGGGGACATCTGCCAGGGTGGGGTGGGGGGGGGGGGGGTGGAAGAGTGGGGGATGGCCATGGGGTGGGCTGGTGGACTGACATGGAACATCACTGCCACAGCCGGAAAGGCAGCCATGCAGCTGCACATGCCGCCGGCAATCCACAGTGAACATAGGGCCACAGGTCGTGTCGGTGTCCCTCCAGGCCACCCGCCTAGGTTTCCTCTGGCCCCAGTCGACCCTTCAGCTGTATGGGCGCGTTCCATCCAGCATAACCAATGCCATCTTGTAGATTGGGATGAGTGTGTGTGGGAAGTGTAATGCGTATATGCGGCTGCAGCTTTTCAGCCTCCCGAGTGTCAATCACACTCGCGATGAATCCCGCACCATTTTTCATTGGCGGACTGCTGCACCTCTCTCGTCTGATTCCTCAAAATAAGGAACATGAATGCTACTGGCTGGAACAAGCAGCAATAAAACGCAAGGAAAATAGCAGCAGGAATCAATTTGCATTCATATAGCACCTTTTTTGGAGTACAATGTCACAAAGCACCTCTTAGGAAAACTGCGGAAAGATTTTGTGAATACTGCAAATGCAGGAAATCTGAAGAAAATATAAAATGCGAGAAAAACACAGCTGCTCAGCCAACATCTGTAAAGTGAAAAATTAAATAATAATCAGTTTCTATTTACAGATGAGGACTGTATTTACTGTTTTGTACCTAAGTATATTGCAAACTTCTGATCACATTGCACTCCTGGATCTCAGTCATACATTTGAATGTCGTACAAAAGTAATTTACTGAGAAAAATGCCATTTGATATGTTGAATGAGCGTAGTTTAGGATTAAGCATAGTATTCCATTGGCAGTAACAAGATTCCTGTAGACACTGATTAATGAGCTGTCAAAAAGATTCATTTCATTGAAAAGTGAAGAGGCTAATATTTATAAAGGTGAGAATGAAGGCTATTAATCTGCTGCGTAATTTGCACGTTCTCCCCGTGTCTGCGTGGGTTTCCTCCGGGTGCTCGGGTTTCCTCCCACAGTTCAAAGATGTGCAGGTTAGGTGGATTGGCCATGCTAAATTGCCCTTTGTGTCCAAAAAAGGTTAGACTGGGTTACGGGGATAGGGTGAAGGTGTGGGGATTAAGTGGGGTGCTCTTTCCAAGAGTCGGTGCAGACTTGATGGGCCGAATGGCCTCCTTCTGCACTCTAAATTCTATGATTCTAATTATGCTTTGTAAATGGACAGCAAAGCAACCCAGTTAAAGAAACAAAAATGTGATATGCTAAGTCGTATCTGTTACATTCGGAGCTATCGGGAATCATAGCATCATCGAGCATGGAAGGAGGCGATTTGGCCCATCGTGTCTATGCTAGCACCTTGAAAGAGTTTTCCACCTTGAAAGAGTTTTCCAAATAGTCCCCACCCCTGCTCTTTCCCCATAGCCTTATATCCTCTTCTTCTTTGTCAAGAACATATAACTTTCAAAAGAGAATTGTATCATTGCGTATCAGTTTTCTCGACCTGTTCAGGCAGGATATTTGGGAGGGGTGCTGCTTTAACATTATGAACGCACAGCAGGCAAAAGCAACATAGATGTATCCTTTTTAATTCACCTGAAAGATTACAATCAAAACATTAACCCATCCTTCTCTATCAATCAGCTATTGAACTGCTCTACATTTCCAGCATTTTCTTTGTATTTCTAATTCTCAGCACTCATGATTTTCTTTTTATTTCTATGATGATATTGGATGTTGCGTCATCCTGCAATTTCATCCTGTCCTGACAAAGCAAGGTCATTTATGTTCTCATTTTCACACAGCTTAACAAAGATGCTGGTACACCCATCTGTGAGAAGGTCATCCCTATATCAGATGCGTTTCAGATTTCACGTTACAATCTTGTGAATGGAAAATTACATCGTTGTTTGAACAGAATTAAATAATTCCATTTTGAAAACTCGAATGCCATGAGAAAAAAGTTTCCAATGCATTTGCATTCTTCATCAGGCACCATAGAATAAGTAAATGAGCATTTATAGCTACTCAACTGTATGCCCAGTGGATAGAATATGAAATGCTGCAGGTTAGGATTTATGTCCCATATTAAATGGAAAGCTTTTGAGTAAGTCACAGGTGAGTGTGATCTGTGCTACAATTCTGAACCGGTGCATACTGTTGGAACTAATTCACGAGCATATTATACATGATGAAAGTATCAAAGTAAAACCATTCTGCCAAAAATTAATGACCATGTACATTACAAGGACCTGTCAATATGATTTTCATCCTACTTGTCGCATTTGCCATTTTTTTATCTTGCATCTGTTGCTCATTAGTTACATTGGTACCCACCCTTGAGCTATAAATGATATCCTGCTGCTCTTCATAACATATCAGTCGGCTGTAAAACTGAATAGGTTTGGACATTCCTTCCAACTCCAGCCATTTGCCGAGTTGAAATGATACTCGAAGGTTAGTGAAAACATTCTACTAATGAATTCAATGCTCAGCATGATTCTAACCTAATGATTGCAGCAAAGAATGCAATTTGCTTACTTCATACAGGCAATCTTTAATAGATATGATTCCCACGTTGTTATGTTACTCAATTAACTGTGACATGAATTGCTGTCGATAAATCTGATCCTCCATTTGAAATCTAGCGAGAAAAAAAAATAAGCCGTATTTTCTAAATGGTTTAAAACACTCTGGGTGAGGACATAAACCATTGAAAATATTTATTGTTCAACTGCTTGCATTTGCACAAAAAAAATCATGCCTAAATAAATCCCCAGAAATCCAACTTTTTAAAAGCAGTCATTACAAATGTTAACACTAGTACGTTAACTAACACATGTGCTTTACCTCTCGCCAATGAGCAATTCCTGCAAGTGATGAGGATAATCTCAGAACCTCGAAGACTTTCACTGGCAGGAACCTCTTCAAACTACTGTCATTTCACATCCTTCTGCTTGATCAAAGCACCTCCCTAACCAGATAATAGTATATTAAAAAGCAGCACATATGCACAAATAATCCCCCCAAAAACCCACTATCACTGATACTAAAACCATGACATTGAAGTACAAACAGAATATTTAATATCAACTTTTTTGAAAATTGATTTTATACAGCTATGACTTAGACTATCATATTACAGACGGAACAGATTCCTTAAGAGTCTTTTTAAGGTTCATGCTATTAGTGTAGATGCAAGATTTGAGCTGCAGGCAAAGAGACAGACTTTCCTTGTGGTAGCCAGAGGGGTATTCCTGCCATACAGCAAGTGTGGTGATGACATAATGGGGTAGTCGTAATGTCACTGCTCGAGTAATCCAAAGGTATAATTGAATTATCTGGGGACATGGGTCGAGATCCCACCACAGCAGCTGGTGGAATTTTAAATCAATGGGCAGTATTCTTCCATGCCCCCAGTGAGTTCAATGGTGGGCGTGGGAGGGGAATTCAGTGGCAGGCTCAAAAATTGCTTGTGTCGGTGTGGATTTCCTGCGTGATCTTCTACTGGTTCCAGCCGTGGCGGTTTGGGAAACTGATTTGCATCCCATAATGGGATGCCAATGAAAGCCCAACCGGGATCTTCCCTCCATGCCCGATTCTCCAGAAGGAAAACAGGCCAGGCCAGAATATACTTGGAACAACGTGGTGTGCAGAAGTTGGGACTGACCTGAAGAATGCTAGGAGATGCCTCTGGAGTTTGGGATGGAGGCCACCAGTGACCCTGGAATACCACAACAGTAGGTGGGGTGAGTATCTATTAGATGAGATCTGACATTGAGGGGATCCATGTTCCTGGAGATTGACCTTCTTTTTCAGGGAGTCCATCTTCTGTCTTCAACAATGGATCAGTAATGTTGGGCACCTTTTTAAATCTGGCACCCAGTTATGATGGTGGGACTCACGCCATTAAACCTGCCCTGCCATGGAACACAGTGCTTGCCTCCAGATGCATAACTGATGAGGTTAGGGCCAGAAGATATGACATAGTTTCCTATTGTCCTCTCGAACAGGAAACACTCCTCATCTCGGCCACAAGCTAGTCTTACTAGTGGTGACCATGAAACCATCGATTGTTGTAAAATCTCTTCTGGTTTATGAAGGGAATTAGCCGTCCTTACCCGGTCTGGCCTATCCATGACTCCAGACACACAGAAATATGATTGACTCTTTTAAAAATATAAATTCAGAGTACCCAATTAATTTTATCCAATTAAGGAGTAATTTAGCGTGGCCAATCTACCCACTCTGCACATCTTTGTGTTGTGGGGGCGAAATCCACACAAACACGGGACAATGTGCAAACTCCACATCGACAGTGACCCAGAGCCTAAATCAAACCTGGGATCTCAGCGCCGTGAGGCAGCAGTGCTAACCATAAGCCACCGTACTGCCCGAAAGATGTGGTTAACTCTTAACTGCTCCTCTGAATTGGCCAAGCAAGCCAACTGCTCCTCTGAATTGGCCAAGCAAGCCAATCAGTTCATGAAGGAATAAAAGGGAAAAACAGTGATTTAGAGAGGCCTACTCTTCTTCACCAACAGGTTCTTCTCAGCAATAAATAGTTATTGGGCCCGATAACATCATAGGATTGGAATTTATACGTTTCAGAAAGCCATCTCATGTACGCATCCACATTTCCTTACAGCAAGTTCCCATAAACCACAAATGATCAATTGCTATATTGATGTTACTTAAAATAGAATTCTTGTCCAGGTATGTGGGAGAACTCATTGGTCTTCTTTGAATGGCACTACGGGAGTGTCATGCGAGTGTCCCTTTAAGGAATGTTATCACATGGCTTCAGTTATGTCATTGTGTGGGTGGAGTTGGGCTGTGGCTCTGGCTTTCACTTTCGTTTTGAGCTGGAAGCTGACTGTGGCTCTGAACTTTACTTTCGGTTTACACTATTGGAAGCTGGATTCAGAAAAAGAAGGCTACTCCTCTCTTTCTCTCTGTATGTTAAAAGGTGTCCAGATCACTTGAGAATTTAAAAGGGTTTTCCTGGTTTTATTGGATGTTGTTATCAAGTTGAAAGAGCAGAAAGGGAAGTTAAACAGTTGTAGGTCAGGTGAACTCCATGATATACTTTGGAGTTTTCTAAACCCTAGCCCATAACAGGAGATATAATAACTCCCTGAAAGGCCTTATCAGTATCTTATTTAAAAGGCGGCACCTTCAATAGTGCAGCACTTCCTCAGTACTGATCTGAAGTGTCAATATAGGTTACATATTCAAGCACTGGAGAAAAAAAAATCAAGCAATCTCAGAATGTAAAATCCTAGTATAACACGATGGTGAACACCAAAACAAATAATCTGACTATTTATTTATTGCAAATTAGGAAAGACCATCCTTGTAAATCAATCCAGGCATCAAAGATCCTGTTATTATTGGATATCATTTGTATTTCTATTGAAAATAGTATGATAGCTTATCACTTGGAAGTTTCTCTGATCTATTAAAAATCAGAGGCATAAAAAAGATTTGAACTACTGTCAAAATTCAAAATGATAGTTTAGTTTTGTGTACTTAGTTAAATGATTAAAAAAATGAAGCAAATTAAATTGTTCCTAAATGGAGTAACTGTAAGATCAAATTTACTCCAAAGTTAAGGTGGGAAAATTAGGTTAAGCTGGAAAACAGGTGCAGGGATTGCAAAATGAAATCAACCTGCACCCATTTGTGTAAATGTAAATGTCGCCACAGTCCTAGAGGACCATAGGCTGTTCTTCCCTTTTCAGAGAGAGCTGACTGGTGGTGATTTAACCTGAGGGTTACCACATCTCTTAATGATGCAGTCATCAACAGTGCAGTCATCAACAGTGTTATCAAGCCGCACTTACTCAGCAATAAACTGTACACAGATGCTCAGGTTGGGTTCCGCCAGGGTCACTCAGCTCCTGACCTCCTTACAGCCTTGGTTCAAACACAGACAAAAGAGTTGAATGCCTGAGGTGCGAGTGATTGCCCTTGACATCAAGGCAGCATATGACTGGTTATGGCATCAAGGAGCCCTAGCTAAACTGGGGTCAATGGGAAATGGGGTGGAGGGGGTTGGGAGGGGGGGGGGGGGGAGACTCTCTGCTGGCTGGAGTCATACCTGGCACAAAGGAAGATGGTTGTAGTGATTGGAGATTAATCGTCTCAGCCCCAGGACATCACTGCAGGAGTTCCTCAGGGTAGTGCTTTCGGCTCAACCATCTTCAGCTGCTTCATCAATGACCTACCTTCCATCATAAGGTCAGAAGTGAGGATGTTTGCAGATGACTGTTCAGCACTATTCACAACTCCTCAGATAATGAAGCAGTCCATGTCCAAATGCAGCAAAACCTGGGCAATATTCAGGTTTGGGCTGGCAAGTGACAAGTTGCATTCACATGGCTACCAGGGCAGGTCAAAGGCTAGGAATCCTACGACGAGTAACTCACCTCCTGATCCTCCCCCCCCCCCCCCCCCCCCCCCCCTCTCCCAAGCCTGTCCACCATCTGCAAAGCACAAGTCAGGAGTGTAATAGAATACTCTCCACTTGCCTAGATGAGGGCACCTCCAACAACACTCAAGAAGCTCAACACCATCCAAGACAAAACAGCCCGCTTGATTGCCCCCTATTCCACAAACATTCAAACCCTTCACCAGCGAAGAAAAGTGGCAGCCATTTCTACTATCTACAAGATGCCCTGCAGTAACTCGCCAAGGTTCCTTCGACAGCACCTTGCAAACCCAGGACCACTACCATCTACAAGGACAAGAGCAGCAGATACCTGGGAGTCCCACCACCTGGCGATTCCCCTCCAAGTCACTCACCGCCCTGACTTGGAAATATATCGCCGTTCCTTCACTGTTGCTCTGTCAAAATCATGGAACTCCCTCCCTAACAGCAAAGTGGGTGTACCTATATCTCAGGGACTGCAGTGATTCAAGAAGGCAGCTCACTACTACCTTCGGAAGAGCAACTTGCTAACTTCGTGCTGGCTGCTCATTTAAATGATAGTGGTAAGTACTTTGCACAGTGGTTGCACAGTTCAGGAGGGCCGAGCTTACGCAGGACAAGCATCAGTCAGAGCTAACCTGTATTTCGTAAAGCCAGCCTGCACCACCTAAAGGCATAGCACACTGAGCTGCCAACAGGACAGGAACTGGTTATAGAAGAACCTCAGCATTGAGAATAGAGTGAAAATGGTGCAAAAGGCCAGAGAGCTTTCTGCAAGCTTCTCCAATGCAGTACTTCAGGTGTTGGTGCAGGAGGTGGACAGAAAGAGAGACGTTCTCTTCCCTCAGACTCTGGACAGACACTATAAAGACGGTAGGAAAACATAGTCGTTGTGGTCAATGCCACTAGTTCAGCACTGGAGACCTGGTTGAAGTGGGGGGAGAAGATGAATGACCTCCTACAAATGGTCAAGGTTAGTAAATGCATCTTCAAGTACCAAATCTTTACAAATGAACCACTGCTCCATTTCACTCGCATTTCAATATTCTTCGTCAAGCACAACTCATATCCAACATGTCTCACTATTCCTTGCAGCACCGCTGCAAGCCTCACCCCCCATATCTCACAGTTTGCCCACACCGCCAATAATTCAATCTTGACAGTAACATCACCCAAACAGATTTGGCACAATTCCATCTCTTGCAGGACGTCTTGCCATAATTGGAGACAGTTGCATCTAGCCAGCAGATGGCATGCATGGCTCTGTGCTCACATCACTATGGACAAGAAGGTGTTGGAACAGCAATGTCTGAGCCCAAAACCAAAGAGAATGATGTATCTACTTCACATTCTCGCATCCCACTTGCTGCTCACCCCTCAATTCATTCAAAGTTATTATTAAAGATGTTGTAGGCTCGCATTTCTTCCTTATCCTCACCTCCCCACACCCTAATCATACACTTAATAATAATAACAGTTATCCTTGCAGATACTCAAAAGTTGACACTTGCTCAAGCACTAGTCTAGAATCAAGGCATACGAGATGTAGACACCTCCTTCATCAAGCTCAGAGAAGGCACACATTGCCCATGGCTTAGGCTGTGGTAAGATTAAAAACTCCCCGATGACCCAAACTAGTTGTATCTCTTGCTGAGAGTCCTTCTTCCCCTCCTCGTCCTTCTCTCTTTGTGAGAAACTTATCTTCTTTGCTACCTCTGCTCCCATCTCCTTCTCTCATGTTGTATTGAAATGGGACATGGTCTCACCAGAATCCTTAAAGACCACAAAGGCCTTCTACAAATGCAGAACACTCTTTGTCAACTTTGCTGATGTTCATTAACTCTGCAAACCATAAGCACATCTACAAATTCAAATAAAGCCCATGGAAGTTAAGCAGTAAATAAGCTAAGAATGGTTTATGATCATTTTCCTAGTGATGGTGGTGGGGTCCTCCCAGCTACAGATGGCCTGTTCAGCTGCATATGTTTGAGGTAGGTCATTAGCAGGAGTGATGAGAATGAATGTGTAAGCACGTTAAGAGTAAAATCAGCATTGCACACTGACTGCTCTCTCAATTCGACATGCTTGCAGTATACACTCCTAACACCCATGTTAATGCTCTCACCAAGATGGTGCAGGCTGTGCCTGAAATGTGCATCCACACAGAGTGAATGCCATTTTTGTACTAAAACAGATCCTCAACTGAAAACTACAAGTGCCATGAGGACAATTTTACAGCCAATGGGATGTGGGGAGGTCATATATTTATAAAACATCAGTGATATGTGAACAATTTGCAATGAATTAATTGGTGAGAAGCAGAAAAAACACACTAATTATAGGAGTCGACCTGGTTGATAAGTTAGCCTCAGCACAAATTCAATGAAATATCAACATAACAGCCATAATTATTTCCACTAACCATGCTTGATCCACCTAAAGAACAGCTATTATAACTGGCTTCTTCAGAAACATCAGCAGCATTACAAATTGTATGAGTTATGGAAAGAAGCTGAAATACACCTTAGTATTTCACCATAAAATAGTGATTTAACTTGTAGCCTTGCACTTACAATGCTTGCTGTTGTGATGTGATGTACATGTATCTTTAAGGGTGCGTATCTTAAACTGCTGTCAATCAATACCCATCCCTAGACAGGAAGTAATGCGTACATTTTTAAATAAGCCATTAGGTTTGTTTAAATACGCGCTCACCCAATTCATCTGAGGCCCGGGATTCACTGGCCTCGTCAGCGAGGCCTTATTTGGGCACCGTTTGGTACCAGACCACACAAACGTGGACCAGTTGTAACGGCATCTGGGGCTGGTGGAGCCTCTGAGTAGTCGGCGACAGGGCAGGGCGGTACCCTGGCACTCCCCCAGCACCTGGGCACTTTGGCAATGCCAACCTGGCACCTTGGCAGTGCTACCCTGGAACTGCCAGGGTGCCCAAATAGCCCTGTCAAGCAGGCAGGGGCACCCCTAGGGTGCCAGGCTGGCAGTGCCAAGGTGCCCTGGTGCCAGGTTACCTGTGCCAGGCCTTGGTGAGGGGGCCTTGCCCATAAGAGGTGGGGTGAGGGGGACTCGAGGACCCGGAAGAGGTAAATTTGGTGAAGCGGGGGGTTGCGGAGGCCACAGTTGAGAGGGGGGGTACTCGAAAGATCGGGGCTGCCTTTAAAAATGGTGCCCTGGTCCACGAGTAGTCTTGCTACACCTACGAGCTGGCCTCTTCAGTGCAGGAAATGACTAAAGTGCAGCCTTGACGGGAGTTCCTCGCCATGGTCAAAAGGATGGCAAAGTGCCATTGAGCAAAAGGGTCTTTCTCGGTACTGCAGGAGAAAACCCATTAACGCAACATTTAGCAGACTTTAATCATGTCCGTTGAATCGTACCCCTTATCTTAAAATCAAGAACCCGCATTATTGTTTTACTGGTCCTTGTCATATGATCGGTACATTTATGATCAGTGGAAAAAAGTAACACTTGCTACCGACTATATGGTTCGGAGTTGGAGTTTACAGAACTGTTCTTAAGCGTAATTTGACTCAAGTCATTAAATAAAAGTGGAAGTAAAAATTGAATGGGGACTCAACACTAAGGGCTCGAGTCTCCGACTATGTTGCGCTCAAGCGAGAGCACAATATGGCGGGAGAATCCTGGGAGAGGCCTGCAGCAAGCCTCCTGACAGACTGTTGCACTATCAATTATGAGACAAGAATAGAGAGTAATTGAGGCTTTATTGCGCAGAGATGTGTAGCCTCCCGCAGCTTCTGCCGAAATGGCTGCAGCTCAGAGAGCCCACACATTTATACTCTGCTGACTGGGCGGAGCCAGCAGACAGGGATCTACCCCAGTACCTGTAGTACAGGAGCCTTACCGTACTACACCTCATATGTGATATATATATATATATACAACAGTGGTGACTACCACATTCACCCCCTGTTTAAAAAAAAAGAGTCCAGCGGGGGTGGTGGAAGACTATTTACATTCACATGCTTGACATTTTAGGAAAAGTTTACAAAGACAATCAGGCGCTTTGATCCTTCGCAGTCCCGGTGGCGATGCAGGCGTCGGTTCGGTCACTGGTGACTCCGGGAGCGTGTCGACCTCACCTTCATCCCTGGGTGGGACCAAGCGGAGGACGGATCGTCCTGGAGTGGAGCCTGTGGTGAGATGCCCTTGAGGGAGGGAGCGTGGCGCCGGGTCAGAGGGGGGTGGTGTGGGGACCCAGCTGGCACCAGGTCCCTGAGGGAGACTGTGTCTTAGCGGCCGTCGGGGTATGCCACGTAGGCGTACTGCAGGTTTGGATGCAGCAGCTGTAGCCTCTCGACCAACGGGTCCGCCTTGTGGAGCCGCATGTGCTTGCGGAGGAGAACGGGTCCTAGAGCTGCCAGCCATGTTGGGAGTGAAACCCCGGAGGTGGACTTCCTAGGGAAGGCAAAGAGACGTTCATGGGGGTTTTTTTAGTCGCAGTACAAAGGAGCGACCAAATGGAGTGAACTGCGTCGGGGAGGACCTCCTGCCAGCGGGAGGCCGGGAGATTCCTTGACCGTAGGACCAGCTGGACGGCCTTCCAGACCGTCCCATTCTTCCGCTCCACCTGCCCATTTCCCCGGGGGTTGTAGCTGGTCGTCCTGCACGAGGCGATGCCCTTGCTGAGCAGGTACTGGCGATCATAAAGGAGGATCCCCGGTTGCTGTGGACGTAGGCGGGGAAACCGAACATACCTCTTCATTCACCTGAGGAAAGAGCAGTGCTTCGAAAGCTAGTGTTTGAAACAAACATGTTGGACTTTAACCTAGTGTTGTAAGACTTCTTACTGAGTCCAGTGAAGGTTTAACTTTTGATAAACAGCCTGCAAGGAGTCTCAAGCCAGATCTGTAAAAGCTTATACTCTGCTTGGAAGGCTGAGGAGGGCACAGTGCTGACAGCTCTCCCCTGAGATCTCTAGAGGTCTCGTAGAAAGGGCCTATTACCTTAACTTCTCTACAGTTTATTTTGATCTGCAGAAAGGGCAGACAAGCGTTCCAGAGGCAGAGTGGGTGGGAAAACTCTCTTGTAAGCTCTTGTGATGAGAACTACAGTTCGATTCAGTGAGTCTGGTGGTCCATTTGGCGGTCATAAGGTAGAATTGCACAGACCAGAGGGGGATTGTTACTGTGAAAGCCCCGGTCAGTGGAAGAGAAGGTAACTTCCCAGAGCAAGCCTTACATCCTGAGAGTTCTAGTTGGATACAAACATTAGAAGGTCCAAAACAACTGATGATTTCAACACTTTAGGTCCTTGGACGATTGCTGACTACAGATACCGCTGCCTCAGCAGCAAAGAGTCTTGGGTTATGGGATCGCAGGGGGGTGGCCTAAGTAGAGTGCTCTTTCAGAGGGTTGTTGCAGACTCGATGGGCTGAATGGCCTCCTGATCTGTAGTGATTTTATGGTTCTATGTTGGGACTCTACTCATTTAATTTAGAAGAATGAGAGGTGATCTAATTTGGGCAGCACGGTAGCATTATGGTTAGCACAATTGCTTCACAGCTCCAGGGTCCCAGGGTTCGATTCCCCGCTGGGTCACTGTCTGTGCGGCGTCTGCACGTTCTCCCCGTGTGTGCGTTGGTTTTCTCCGGGTGCTCCGGTTTCCTCCCACACTCCAAAGATGTGCAGGTTAGGTGGATTGGCCATGCTAAATTGCCCTCAGTGACCAAAATTGCCCTTAGTGTTGGGTGGGGTTACTGGGTTATGGGGATAGGGTGGAGGTGTGGACCTTGGGTAGGGTGCTCTTTCCAAGGGCCGGTGCAGGCTCGATAGGCTGAATGGCCTCCTTTTGCATTGTAAATTCTATGATTCTATGGTGTTGAGGGCTTTGATGACAGTGGCAGATGTCATATCGGGGCATGGGACGACGAAGGAGAATCTGGAGTATTCGTCGACCACGTTAAGAAAGTACGTGTTTCAGTCGGTGGAGGGGAGGGGCCCCTTGAAATCCATGCTGAGGCATTCAAAGAGACGGGAGGCCTTCACCAGGTGCACTCAGTCTGGCCGGTAGAAGTGTGGTTTACACTCCACGCAGACCTGGCAGTCTCTGGTGATAGCCCTGACCTCCTCGATGGATCAGGGCAGATTACGGGCCTTGATGAAGTGAAAAGACCGGGTGACTCCTGGGTGACAGAGATCGTCGTGCAGGGTCCAGAGTAAGGATAGGGTATTGGGGGGCTCATTGAGCTTACTGGGGCGATACAAAATCTTGTAATTGTAGGTGGAGAGCTCGATCCTCCACCTCAAGATCTTATCATTTTTGATCTTGCCCCGCTGTGTGTTGTTGAACATGAAGGCAACCGACCGTTGGTCAGTGAGGAGAGTGAACCTCCTGCCGGCCAGGTAATGCCTCCAATGTCGTACACCTTCTACTATAGCTTGGGCCTCCTCAACGGAGAAGTGCCGAATTTTGGAGGCATGGAGGGTGCGTGAAAAGAATTCCATGGGCCTGCCTGCCTGGTTGAGGGTAGCGGCCAGAGCGAAGCCTGATGCATAATTCTCGACTTGGAAGGGGAGCGTATCGTCGACTGCGTGCATCCCAGCCTCGGCGATGTCGGCCTTGATACGGTTGAATGCCTGGTGAGCCTCGGCCGTTGGTGGGAAAACGGTGGAGTGAATGAGTGGGCAGGCCTTGTCCGCATAGTTAGGGACACACTGGGCGTAGTACGAGAAGAACCCCAGGCACCATTTGAGGGCCTTGGGGCAGTGGGGAAGGGAGAGTTCCATGAGGGGGCGCATGTGATCGGGGTCAGGCCCTAGAACTCCATTTTGAACCACAGCCAAGGATGGCTAATCAGTTCGTGCTGAACACGCACTTCGCCTTGTACGTTAGGTTGAGGGGTTTGGTGGTGTGGAGGAATTTGGTAAGGTTAGTGTCGTGGCTCTGCTGGTCATGGCCGCAGATGGTGACGTTATCCAGGTACGGGAATGTGGCCCGCAGTCCGTACCGGTCAACCATTCGGTCCATCTCCCGTTGGAAGTCCCAGACCCCGTTAGTGACGCCGAATGGAACCCAAAGGAAGTGGTAAGGGCGGCCGTCCGCTTCAAACGCGGTGTACGGGCGGTCTGCCTTGCGAATGGGGAGCTGGTGATAGGTAGATTACAGGTCCACTGTAGAGAAGACCTGGTACTGTGGAATCTGATTGACCATATCAGATATGCGTGGGAGGGGGTATGCGTTGAGCTGCGTGTAACGATTGATGGTCTGACTGTCGGCAACGACCATCCTGTTTTTCTGCCCAGTTTTCACAACTACCACTTGGGCTCTCCAGGGGCTGTTGCTGGCCTCGATAATACCTTCCCTCGGCAGACACTGGACCTCAGACCTGATGAAGGTCCTGTGCCACTCGATCGTCTGATCCTGGTGGTGATGGGTTTGCAATCCGGGGTTAGGTTTGCAAACAGAGAAGGCGGGTCAACCTTAAGGGTGGTGAGACCGCAGACAGTAAGGGGTGTAGGGGCACGCCAAATTTCAGTGTTAGGCTCTGCAGGTTGCACTGGAAGTCCAGGCCAAGTAGCAAGGCAGCGCAGAGGTTGGGTGGAATGTAGAGCCGGAAGCCACTAAACTCTACGCCCTGGATGGTGAGGGTGGCGGTGCAGTACCCCCAGATCGCCACGGAGTGACATCCGGTGGCCACAGAGATTTTCTGGTCAATGGGGTGTACCGTGAGGGAGCAGCGCCTTACCCTATCGGGGCGGATGAAGCTCTGAGTGCTCCCGGAGTCCAGAAGGCATTATGTCTCGTGCCCATCGACCCTCACTGTCATCAACGCGGTCGCGAGGTTATGCGGTCGGGACTGGTCGATTGAGATGTGGCTGGTGTTGGAAGGCCCCTGGCTGGTCGCCGGCGGTTGCAGGCGATGAGCAGCCTGATGCTGTACCCAATGAGCAGGGGTCCTGGGGCGGGAAGATGGCAGCGCCCACTGGGCGCATGTGGCGGGCGGCATTAAAGATGGCGCCGCCCACAGGCTGCACATGTCCTGAGGCGAGGAAGATGGCGGCGCCCACGGGCCGCACAAGGTCTGAGGCGAGGAAGATGGCGGCGCCCACGGGTCACACGTGGGGGATGCAGGGACAATGGCGGTGATCAAGCAGCGGGACTGGCACACAGCAGCGAAATGTCCTTTCTTCCCACAGGCCTTGCAGAGCGCGCACCGCACCGGGCAGTGCTGCCGGGGGTGTTTTGGCTGTTCGCAGAAGTAGCACTTGGGGTTGGTTGGCTGCTACGTGGTGCAGGCTTGGGGCGGTCGCTGGTGGGGTTCATGATGGGGTGTTCGCTGGCCGGGTCCATGATGCCCAGGACGGTGGGGGGGGGGGGGGGGGCGCGTGCGGTCGGCGTTGTACACCTGTACATTGTGGGAGGCAACTGTGAGTGAGATCGCAAGTTTCCTGGTCACCGCAAGGTCAAGGGTAGCCCCTTCTAAGAGGAGCTGGCGGATGTAAGCTGACCCTATGCCCGTAACAAAAGTGTCTCCAATTAGAAGTTCAGAATGTTCAACGGCCGAAAAGGCCTGGCAATCACAGTCCCTCGCCAAGGGGTGCAGGGCACGCCAGAAAACTTCCACAGATTCACCGGGGAGTTGATGCCGCGTGGACAGGAGGTGCCTGGCGTAGATTTTGTTTGTCTGCTGAGTGTAGTTCTCTTTCAGTAGCGCCATGGCCTCAGCGTAGGTAGGCACGTCCCGGATGAGGGGAAAGATATCGGAGCTCAGCCGCTTGTACAGGATCTGGAGTTTCTGTGCCTCTTGAGGGTGGTTCTGTCGCAGATCCGATGTATGCTTCAAAGCAAGCTAGCCAATGTGTGAAGGCCGACTTGGTGTTGTCTGCTTGAGGGTGCAGCTACAGACGATCCGGCTTGATGCGGAGATCCATCGTTGTAAAATTTCTGCGTAATAAATTGATACACTATCAATTATGACGAGACGAGAGTAGAGAGTAATCGAGGCTTTATTACGCAGAGATGTGTAGCCTCCCGCAGCTGCTGTCGAAATGGCTGCAGCTCGGAGAGCCCACACATTTGTACTCCCCCTACTGGGCGGAGCCAGCAGGCAGTGATCTACCCCCGTACCTGTAGTACAGGAGCCTTACCGTAATTCACCTCATATGCGATATATATATACAACAGTGTTGACTACCACACAGACTCTGCGCAATTCACCAAATTCCTGCAAGATGTTGGAGCCGGAACTTTGCCCAAATGGGCGTGACCAAATGGCGCTCCCGGAAGTAGGTTGTAAACCTACTTACGACCTACTCACCTAGGATACGCCAGGTTCCGTTGTTTCGCCAGCATTCCCAGGGAGGCTGCAGCCAGGAACCGATCAGTGCTGATCCACACACACGTGACCCGGTGGAATGGCACCCAGGGGGTCTCCCCTGCCATCGGAGACCCTTGTGTGGCCGGAATAAGTGCAGAGTGGCCCCCTGGACCTCCTCCTTGAACGTTGACACCTTGACATTGCCCAGCAGGCACCTTGGCACTGCCACCCTGGCACTGCAAAGCCAGCAGGAGCACTGCGTTGGTGCCAGGGTGCCAGTGAAATGGTGCCAGGGTGACACTGCCAAGGGTCAGGGGGTAAGGGGGGCCATGCCTATTAAATGAGGGTGGAGGATGAGTTTGAAATGTGGGGGAGTGCAGGGCAGGTAAGTAGGGGCCTTTGGGTGGTTAGGGGGGGTGATGAGTTGTGGTGCTAGAAAGGGGAGGTGATGTAAGAGGGCTTGGGAGGGTGAAGCGGGGGACTCCCAGGGACCCCATCACAGAGTGTCCTCACTTGGGGGGGGGGGGGGGGGGGCTGGGGTGTGGGGTGGTGTCCATGTGTGTGAGAGGTGACATTGTCCATGGGTAGGCGGTGTGGTGAACCCACAAGCTCACATTTAGAATTAGAACAGTACAGCACAGAACAGGCCCTTCGGCCCTCAATGTTGTGCCGAGCAATGATCACCCTACGTGTCCACCCTATACCAGTAACCCAACAACCCCCATTAATATTATTTTTTTAGGACACTAAGGGCAATTTAGCCTGGCCAATCCACCTAACCCGCACATCTTTGGACTGTGGGAGGAAACCGGAGCACCCGGAGGAAACCCACGCACACACGGGGAGGACGTGCAGACTCCGCACAGACAGTGACCCAGCCGGGAATCGAACCTGGGACCCTGGAGCTGTGAAGCATTGATGCTAACCACCATGCTACCGTGCTGCCCCTTTAGATCAGTGAACCCTTTTAAAATGGCGGCCCGATCTTGGAGTTCTGCTCCCCGATGCTAAAAGAAAATTCTATTGTGAGCTAAACTGGTGAGAAACTCCCCAGGGCCCAAAAAGCGACTCAGAGCAATTGAATAGCGGTGGGGAACCCGCCGGCAGAGCCAGCAGAAAACTCCCTGAAAAACCCGCCACAAATTGACTTAGAATTTTGGGGGGAAAATAGCGCCTTAAGGGTTTCAACAATAAAGGTTTCAACAATAATTCTACGAGTGCAAATGGCGACAAAGGTGCAAAATCCCATGAGAGCTGGAAAACGAGAATCTTGCCGGTGAGATCTCATTTCCCAATTTTTATTTTTTTTTCGTCTAGTGCCAGTGACATAACGGTACATTTAGATATAATTTCAATACATTTAAATATAATTAGCCAGCTGCTCCACCACATCGTCCCCGTTCCGCCCCACCCCCACATGATGAATTCCTCCTTGCCGATGTGATGTCATTTTGGCGAGGTCTACAATTGTTTTTTTTAAAACGTAAACCAGGCGAATGGAACCCACAGGTTCCACCCGAATGGTCACACAGGTAAGTATAGCCCCCGAAGGGAGAGGGACATGGGACACAGCATCCTGGCAACACCCCTTAGCATAGTCCCCGGGCACCTTAATACTGCTCCCAGCATTGCCCCTGGAATTCTCTGGCACTGCCCTGGCACCCTGACACTGTCCCTGGAATTCCCTGACACTGAACCCTCGCACTGCCCCTGAAATCCCTTGCCATTGCCCCCTGCCACTCTTGCACTGCCGGAGGGCCCTCTGGTGAGCTCCATTGTGGGGGTCCCTTATTCATGGGGGGTGCATGTCGGCAACATGCCGGATTTTCCACGTCAGCCAGCACTCTGCGCAGAAATGAAAACAATTCCGCCCTACATATACTCAGACAATAAAGTATGTTCCTCCCACAGTCAGAAACAATGCGCCATTTATTTTTGCCTTAGGATAATTGGTCAGAGATTTTCTATGTTCAAAATGAGCTAGATTTTTTTTTTAAACAATTTAAATTATTCAGCCGTGCCTGTGAGAGAAATGTTATATGCTGCCTGCTGAGGCACCCTGGCATTCTTACTGCAATAAATTCTGGCAATTTATTCTAAGCAAATTATTCTTTAGACTTCTATCTCAATAGGGACATGAATCCAAGGGAGATTTCCAGCTGACAAACAAAATAGCAGAGATCATGAAGTACAGGTAAGAACTACGGTATGTGCAAATTATGTGCACATATTACATAGGCATTTTTATTACATAGGGAAAATTAGCCATCTGCTATATACATATTGTATGAAAGATCCCCTTGTTGTTGGTCAGCACTGACCCTCAGCTACTGCTGTTAAATAATCTAAAATGCAATCTAGCATGCTTATGGTCTATATCCACACCGATGCAGTAAATGTAAGTACACAACTGGTGACATAAGTGTAAAAGATTGACAAAATGTCTATTTCATCAAATATAAGTTCACGAGAAATAGGAACAAAAGTAAAGCACATGTCTTGTTTCAGGAGCCATGTAGAGCATCTTTCGTAATTGTCCTTGTTGGAATGAAGACTCCCTCTTCCATCTTGCTGAATAAAATGTCTGCCCAATTTTTTCACCAGCACTTCAAGTAGCCAAAAGCAGATGGTGAGCTCTCTTTGAAACCATGAAAATGATGATAAATTTCTGAATCGGGAATAATCATCAATACCGAAGAGGTGTAGAATAAAAATGCATGGGTAGTATTAGCAATTACACAAAGGTATGGGTGTTTGAATCTGTTAAGTTTTGGTGAAAATACACTTGCACAATAGAAATATAAATTCACAACTCCACCTCATTCTGTTTGATGAGGACAGTCATGACCCGAGTGACAGAGGATCAGTAGATGTGCACCGTGTTTGGGAATTTTGAATGGAATACGGCTTGTGGTGATATAATTTGCCTAGCTGTCTGCCATTGGTGCAGAACACCGGCTTACCATTGGCCCTGGTCGGTCATGTGCCTCTCGACCGATTGGTTGAGACCAGTCATGTGACAGCTCTCCGATTGGTCGAGAGGCTGAGTTAACCACGCCTCCTTACCGAGGTATAAATAGTTGAAGCGCCCGGCGGTTGTCCATTTTATTGTAGACAATCGCAGGGCTAAGTTCTAGCTTATTAAAGCCTAACTTTTGTATAGCAACTCGTGTCTCATGCAATTGATGGTTCATCACGGCTATTAATGAATTAGACATAAGAGCCAAAATCAAGGAAAGTGAGAAAACCTACCGAACAGATCTGGAAAAACTGTCAGATGCCATGTAATCCCACATTTGTGTGAGAGATATTTTTTTTAAAAATCATTTTTACAGGATATGGCATCGCTGGCTGGGCTAGCATTTATTGCCTATCCCTAGTTGCCCTTCAGAAGGTGGTGGTGAGTTCCCTTCTTGAACCACTGGAGTCCCTGAGGCATAGGTACACCCACAGTACTGTTAGGGAGGGAACTTGATTTTGACCCAGCAGCAGTGAATTAACAAAGATATATTTCCATGTCAGGATGGTGAGTGACTTGGAGGGGAACCTCCAGCTGGTGGTTTTCCCAAGTATTTGCTGCACTTGCCCTTCTTGGTATCAGTCGTGAGTTTGAAAGGTGCTGCCAAAGGAACCTTGGTGAATTACTGCAGCGCATCTAGCAGATGGTACACATGGCAGCCACTGTTCGTCGGTGGTGAAGGAACTGAATGTTTGTGAGGGGCTGTTTTCACCTGGATGGTGTCAAGCTCCTTCAGTGTTGGAGCTACACTTATCCAGGCAAGTGGAGAGTATTCCATTACACTCCTGACTTGTACCTTGTAGATGGTGGACAGGCGTTGGGGGTCAGGAGGTGAGTTACTCATTGTAGGATTCCTATCCTATGACCTGCTTTGTTAGCCACAATATTAATGTGGCTAGATGAGTTCAATTTCTGATCAATGGTAACCCCCAGGCTGTTGATGTGGGGGATTGAGCGACGGCAATGCCATTGAATGTCAGTGATTGTAACCGAGTGAGGCATTTCTTTGTTGTATCAACAATTTAAAGATAAATTTTTCTATTTGAAATATCCTTGACCTGTTAATTAATTGTTAAATTATATTTATTCTCCTGGGTTGGTTTTCTTTCCATTGGTGTTGTGGGAATAATACAAAGAACAGCAAGAATAGGGAATAAAAAAAGAAACTTGCAGCAGTTATCAAAATCAACATAGGGCGTGAGTCATCCACCTCGTCATACCAAGCACAGATCTAATGGATGAATCGCAGGCCAGCCACAAATCGTCGGGCAACATCCAGACCTCATATTTAAATGAGTTACGGCCAGATGGCAGATTCACCCAGCGCCTGGAACTCACCGGCTGTGCCTGCGAGTCCTCGCCAGGGTGCCATTTAGTATTGGTTTACACAAATGTCGACCAGTCGTGGTAGCACCCTGGCGCTTCCCTGGCAAATGTGCCAATTTGGCATTGCTGGAGGAGCTTCGCCGAGGTTGGGTAGGTGGTGGGGGCTTGAAAGGGATGGGGGGGGGGGGGGGAATGATTGGTGCTAGCACACAAAATTCAGCCCTGATATGTGATGAGTCTTTCCTACTGGCGAGCTTCTAACTGTGGCCTTGGCTGAGAGAATTTCCCCAAAGCCAAATAAAAAATGGCAAAGTGACGTTGGATAACGGGATGTTTCTAGGTACTGCTTCCGCCAAGAAACACCCTGTTAAATCCGTCGCT
This sequence comes from Scyliorhinus canicula, assembly GCF_902713615.1. Classification (NCBI taxonomy): domain Eukaryota; kingdom Metazoa; phylum Chordata; class Chondrichthyes; order Carcharhiniformes; family Scyliorhinidae; genus Scyliorhinus; species Scyliorhinus canicula. The sequence continues at coordinate 91,553,476 of NC_052152.1, read as the reverse complement.
CAGCAGACGTTAACTTGAGTCTGCTGAATCATGCCCATATAAAATGTTGAAATTACACTAGGAAAAAGAGAGTGGTCAGGAGCTCTCTAATGGATAGGGATATTGTCAATTAAAATAAGGAAATGGCAGTCATGTTGAATTTGAACCTGTAATAAATGAAGAGGTTAGCATGTTGGAAATCATTAGAAGGAAACTAAGATTCAGTCAAGAACAGAAACTTACCAAATTAATATTAGCTAATTAACAATAAGGAATAAAATAATGCCATCAATAAGTGACAAATTCATAGGATCATATGCATTCTACATGATGTTTTTAATGGGTGAGAACATTATAGCTGCCTTAAAAAGAATCTTCCAAAATTATAATGATTTGGGAACCATTCCTTTAGATTAGAAAATTGTGTAAATTGCTTTGCTATTTAGGATTTACAAACCAGCTCATCTAACATATTGTCAAGAAATTATTAATGTCTATAATTAACAATGAGATGACTGAAGACTTTGTCTGGTCAACTGAAATTTTTCAATGTATGGATTTGTAAAGAGTGGGTTGTGCCTGACAAGCCTGATGGAATTTTATTAAGCAGTGACTAAGTAGTGGACATGGGGAATGCCTATGGGTGTTATTTGGGCTGCACGGTAGCACAGTGGTTAGCATTGTTGCTTCACAGTGTCAGGGACCCTAGTTTGACACCCGGCTTAGGTCACTGTCTGTGCGGAGCCTGCACGTTCTCCCTGTGTCTGCGTGGGTTTCCTCCAGTTTCCTCCCACAAGTCCCGAAAGACATGTTTGTTAGATCAATTGGACATTCTGAATTCTCTCCCAGTGTGCCCAAACAGGTGTCGGAGGGTGTTGACTAGGGGATTTTCACCGTAACTTCATTGCAGTGTTAATGTAAGTCTACTTGTGGCACTAATAAAGATTATTATTATTATATGGACTTGCAGAAAGCATTTTCTAAAGTCCCTCATAAATGGCTAATAACTGAAGGTGAAACCCATGGAATTACATATATAGAAACATATATAGAAAATAGAAGCAGGAGGAGGCCACTTAGCCCTTCGAGCCTGCTCTGCCATTCATTATGATCATGGCTGATCATCAAGTTCAATACCCTGATCCCACCTTGCCCCATATCCCTTGGTCCCTTTAGCCCAAGAGCTATATCTAATTCTTTCTTGAAATTACACATTATGGCCTCAACTACTTTCTGTGGTAGTGAATTCCACAGATTTATCACTCTCTAGCTGAACACATTTCTCCTCAACTTAGCCTTAAAAGGAATCTAAGACTCCTAGTTCTGGACTCCCCCATCATCGGGAACATTGTTTCTGAATCTACCCTGTATAATCCTGTTAGAATTTTGCAAGTTTCCTATGAGATCCCGCCTCACTCTTTAGAACTCCAATGAATATAATCCGAACCGACTTAGTCTCTCCTCATATGACAGTCCCGCCACCGCAGGAATCAGCATGGTAAACGTTTGCTGCACTCCTCCCTGAGTTAACGACACCAAAACTGCACACAATACTCCAGGTGTGCTTCACCAATGCCCCATAAAATTGCAGTAAAACGTCCCTATTCCTATACTCAAATCCTCTCACTATGAAGGCCAACATGCCATTTGCCTTCTTTACTACCTGCTTTACCTGCACGCTTTCTTTCAGTGACTGATGCATGAGGATACAAACATCTCGCTGAGTATCAACCTCTCTCAATTTACACCCATTCAAATAATGATCTGCAATTTTTTGCTACTGAAGCTGATAACCTCACATTTATCCACATTAGACTGCACCTGCCTTGCAAATGTCCACTCATAAGCCTGTCCAAACCCCTCTCAAGCATTTCTGTATCTTCCTCAAAGCTCACCCTTCCACCCAACTTCGTATCGTCTACAAATTTGGAGATAATACATTTAGTTCCCTCGTCCAAATCAATAATACATAATTTGAATGGTTGGGGTCCTGGCACATATCCCTGTGGTACCCCACCAGTCATTAACTGCCAAACGGAAAAAGACCCATTTATTCCAACATTTTGCTTCCTGTCTGTTTCCAAGCTTTCTATCCATCTCAAGACACTACCTGAATCCCATGTGCTTTAACTTTACATAGTAATCTGCTATGTGAGACCTTGTCAAAAGCTTTCTGAAAATCTAAATAAACCACATCCACTGGTTCTCTCTGGTCAAGTCTGCTAGTTACATCTTCAAAGAATTCTGGTAGATTTGTCAAGCATGATTTCCCTTTCATAAATCATTACATCAAGGCTTTCCAAAGGCTGTGCTATGAAATCCTTGATAATGGACTCTAGCAACTTCCCAACTACCAACATTAGATTCACTGGTCTGTAGTGCCCGGTTTTCACTTTACCTCCCTTTTGAAAACGGGGTTATATTAGCTACCCTCCAATCTGTAGGAACCATTCCAGAGGCCAAAGAGTTTTGAAAAATGGATCTACTATTTTTGGGGCCACTTTCTTAAGTACACTGAGATGAAGATTATCAGGCCCTGGAGATTTATCTGCCTTCAATCCGACAAAATTTCCCCAAAACCATTTCTTTATTAATACTAATTTTCTTCAGCTCCTCGCTGAAACTTGTGTTTCTCAGAACTTCCGATATATTATTCATGTCTTCCTTTGTGAAGACGAAAGCAAAGTATAAATTTAGGGCGCGATTCTCCGCTGCCCACAACGGGTCGGAGAATAGCGGGAGGGCGTCCCCGACATTTTTCACGCCCTCCCGCTATTCTCCCGACCCCCCCCCCCCCCCCCCCCCCCACGGCCGCCCCACGACACGAATCGCTGCTCGCCGTTTTTTACGGCGAACAGCGATTCTCCCCAGGCCGATGGGCCGAGTTCCCAGGCCTTTATGGCCGTTTTTACGGCAGCAAACACACCTGCTTGCTGCCGTCGTAAAAACAGCCGCAACGTGCCCGTTCTGGGCATCCAGGGCCCCTATTGGCACGGCAGTACCACGGCCGTGCCAAGGGGGGCATGGGCCCGCGATCGGTGGGCACCGAACGCGGGCAGTGCGTCCGTAACGGACGCACTCTTTCTTCCTCCCTGGGGCAGCCGAGGGAGATGACGGCCCCGTGCATGCGCGGGTTGGAGCGGTCCAATCCGCGCATGCGCGGCTGATGTCATCGTGCGCATCGGCCGGCGTGACGCTTGACGCGCGGACGTAGTGACGGTCGATAACGCCGCGATGCCGTGCTTCACGGGGACCCGCTGCTAGCCCCGCCCGGGGGGGAGAATCGGGTCCCGGGAGGGGGCGCAGAGGCTGCCGTGAAACACGGCCAGTTTCACGGCAGCCTTTACGACTCGCCGCATTTGCGGAGAATAGCGCCCTTAGTTCCTCAATCATTTTTTTGTTACCCGTTTCTGACTGTAAAGGAACTGCATTCGATTTTATCTACTTCTCTTTATATATGGAAACTTTTACAGCCAGTTTTTATGTACCCACCATCTTACTTTCATATTGTATTTTCCCCTTCATAAGCAATCCCTTGCTCCATCTTTGCTGAATTTTAAACTGTTCCCAATCCTCAGGTCTATTGCTTTTTCATGCCAATTTGTACACCTCTTCTTTGAATTTAATACTATCTCTAATTTCCCTTTTAAGCAATGGTTTGGCCACAGTTCCCTTTCTACTCTTGCGCCAAATAGGAATAAGTAACTTTTGGAGTTCACCTATTCATTCCTTGAGTGCCATTGCCTGTCCACTATCCTTCCTTTCAGTAATGTTTCCCGGTCCATCATAGCCAACTCGTGACTCATAGTTACCTTTAATAAGGTTCAGGACCCTGGTCTCAGAATCAAATACCTCACTGTCCACCTTGATAAATAATTTCATCTTATTATGGTCATTGAAGGCAAAGTATTGACTCGGTTAGGAAATCAACTGAGTAGCAGGTGACAGACAGCAGCAATAATGGACAGGTGCTCTAATTGGCTGTGTGTGACGAGAGTAGCCTGGAAGAATCAGTGTTGCAGCTTCAGCTGTTCACCAAATTTATTAATGGCTTAGGAGATGGGATAGAATGCCACATATCCAAGATTTCTGATGACACAAAGATAGGTGGAATTGTAAGCAACCTAAACAGAAACATAAAATTATAAGGAAATATTCACAATTTTTTAAATGAATGGCAAAACTGTGACAAGTGGCAAATTTGAGGTGATCCACTTTTGGACTAAAAGGTAAGGAGAGTATAATTTCTACGTGGTGAAAAGCTAAAAACGGTGGAGGTGCAAAGAGACTTGTGGTCCAGAAAAATTGATCATCAAAATATTCCAAACAGTTACAGACAATAATCACAAAGGCTAATGGAATCCTCGCCTTATATCTAGAGGACTCGGGTGGCATGGTGGCGCAGTGGTTAGCTCTGCTGCCTATGCCGCTGAGGTCCTGGGTTCGATCCCAGCCCTGGGTCACTGTCTGTGTGGAGTTTGCGCATTCTCCCCGTGTCTGCGTGGGTTTCACCCCCACAACCCAAAGATGTGCAGGCTAGGCGGATTGGCCATGCTAAATTGCCCCTTAATTGGGAAAAAAATAATTGTGTGCTCTAAGTTTTTAAAATATATATCTAGAGGACTTGAATATAAGATGATAGAAATTACATTACAGCTACATAGTGCCCAACTTAGACCACAACCAAAATTCTCCAGTCATTGTAATTGACTTTTCCCGCTGGCATTGTATCCCGCTAGCTGGTTTCCCGGTGGCGTGGGGTGGCTACAATGGGAAAACCCACTGGCAAGCGGCAGGAGTATAGAATCCCATCACCAACAAATGGGATGCTGCCAAAAAACCCACGGCTGGCAGTCAGGAGAATCCCGCCCCACATCTTAGCAGAAACATCTGGCAGCAGGGTAGCATGGTGGTTAGCATAGAACGATACAGCGCAGTACAGGCCCTTCGGCCCTCGATGTTGCACCGACATGGAAAAAATCTAAAGGCCATCTAACCTACACTATGCCCTTATCATCCATATGCTTATCCAATAAATTTTTAAATGCCCTCAATGTTGGCATGTTCACTACTGTTGCAGGTAGGGCATTCCACGGCCTCACCACTCTTTGCGTAAAAAACCCACCTCTGACCTCTGTCCTATATCTATTACCCCTCAATTTAAGGCTATGTCCCCTCGTGCTAGCCACCTCCATCCGCGGGAGAAGGCTCTCGCTGTCCACCCTATCTAACCCTCTGATCATTTTGTATGCCTCTATTAAGTCACCTCTTAACCTTCTTCTCTCTAACGAAAACAACCTCAAGTCCATCAGCCTTTCCTCATAAGATTTTCCCTCCATACCAGGCAACATCCTGGTAAATCTCCTCTGCACCCGTTCCAAAGCTTCCACGTCCTTCCTATAATGAGGCGACCAGAACTGTACGCAATACTCCAAATGCGGCCGTACTAGAGTTTTGTACAACTGCAACATGACCTCATGGCTCCGGAACTCAATCCCTCTACCAATAAAGGCCAACACACCATAGGCCTTCTTCACAACCCTATCAACCTGGGTGGCAACTTTCAGGGATCTATGTACATGGACACCGAGATCCCTCTGCTCATCCACACTACCAAGAATTTTACCATTAGCCAAATATTCCGCATTTCTGTTATTCTTTCCAAAGTGAATCACCTCACACTTCTCCACATTAAACTCCATTTGCCACCTCTCAGCCCAGCTCTGCAGCTTATCTATGTCCCTCTGTAACCTGCAACATCCTTCCGCACTGTCTACAACTCCACCGACTTTAGTGTCGTCTGCAAATTTACTCACCCATCCTTCTGCGCCCTCCTCTAGGTCATTTATAAAAATGACAAACAGCAACGGCCCCAGAACAGATCCTTGTGGTACGCCACTCGTAACTGAACTCCATTCTGAACATTTCCCATCAACTACCACTCTCTGTCTTCTTTCAACTAGCCAATTTCTGATCCACATCTCTAAATCACCCTCAATCCCCAGCCTCCGTATTTTCTGCAATAGACGACCGTGGGGAACCTTATCAAACGCTTTACTGAAATCCATATACACCACATCAACTGCTCTACCCTCGTCTACCTGTTCAGTCACCTTCTCAAAGAACTCGATAAGGTTTGTGAGGCACGACCTACCCTTCACAAAACCATGCTGACTGTCCCTAATCATATTATTCCTATCTAGATGATTGTAAATCGTATCTTTTATAATCCTCTCCAATACTTTACCCACCACAGACGTTAGGCTCACCGGCCTATAGTTACCGGGGTTATCTCTACTCCCCTTCTTGAACAAAGGGACCACATTTGCTATCCTCCAGTCCTCTGGCACTATTCCTGTAGCCAATGATGACCTAAAAATCAAAGCCAAAGGCTCAGCAATCTCTTCCCTGGCTTCCCAGAGAATCCTAGGATAAATCCCATCCGGCCCCGGGGACTTATCTATTTTCACCTTGTCCAGAATTGCCAACACTTCTTCCCTACGCACCTCAATGCCATCTATTCTAATAGCCTGGGTCTCAGCATTCTCCTCCACAATATTATCTTTTTCTTGAGTGAATACTGACGAAAAGTATTCATTTAGTATCTCGCTTATCTCCTCAGCCTCCACACACAACTTCCCACCACTGTCCTTGACTGGCCCCACTCTTACCCTAGTCATTCTTTTATTCCTGACATACCTATAAAAAGCTTTTGGGTTTTCCTTGATCCTACCTGCCAAAGACTTCTCATGTCCCCTCCTTGCTCGTCTCAGCTCTCTCTTTAGATCCTTCCTCGCTTCCTTGTAAATATCAAGCGCCCCAACTGAAACTTCACGCCTCATCTTCACATAGGCCTCCTTCTTCCTCTTAACAAGAGATTCCACTTCTTTGGTAAACCACGGTTCCCTCGCTTGACCCCTTCCTCCCTGCCTGACTGGTACGTACTTATCAAGAACATGCAGTAGCTGTTCCTTGAACAAGCTCCACATATCCAGTGTGCCCAACCCTTGCAGCCTACTTCTCCAACCAACACATCCTAAGTCATGTCTAATGGCATCATAATTGCCCTTCCCCCAGCTATAACTCTTGCCCTGCGGGGTATACTTATCCCTTTCCATCACTAACGTAAAGGTCACCGAATTGTGGTCACTGTTTCCAAAGTGCTCACCTACCTCCAGATCTAACACCTGGCCTGGTTCATTACCCAAAACCAAATCCAATGTGGCCTCGCCTCTTGTTGGCCTGTCAACATATTGTGTCAGGAAACCCTCCTGCACACATTGTACAAAGAATGACCCATCTAATGTACTCGAACTATATCTTTTCCAGTCAATATTTGGAAAGTTAAAGTCTCCCATAACAACTACCCTGTTACTTTCGCTCTTTTCCAGAATCATCTTCGCCATCCTTTCCTCTACATCCCTAGAACTATTAGGTGGCCTATAGAAAACTCCCAACAGGGTGACCTCTCCTTTCCTGTTTCTAACCTCAGCCCATACTACCTCAGAAGAAGAGTCCCCATCTAGCATCCTTTCCGCCACCGTAATACTGTCCTTGACTAGCAGCGCCACACCTCCCCCTCTTTTGCCCCCTTCTCTGAACTTACTAAAACACCTAAACCCCGGAACCTGCAACAACCATTCCTGTCCCTGCTCTATCCATGTCTCTGAAATGGCCACAACATCGAAGTCCCAGGTACCAACCCATGCTGCCAGTTCCCCTACCTTATTTCGTATACTCCTGGCATTGAAGTAGACACACTTCAAACCACCTACCTGAACACTGGCACCCTCCTGCGAAGTCAAATCTGTGCTCCTGACCTCTATACTCTCAATCTCCCGTACCCTAAAACTACAATCCAGGTTCCCATGCCCCTGCTGAATTAGTTTAAACCCCCCCAAAGAGCACTAACAAATCTCCCCCCCAGGATATTGGTGCCCCTCAGGTTCAGATGTAGACCATCCTGTCTATAGAGGTCCCACCTTCCCCAGAAAGAGCCCCAGTTATCCAGAAATCTGAATCCCTCCCGCCTGCACCATCCCTGTAGCCACGTGTTTAATTGCTCTCTCTCCCTATTCCTCATCTCACTATCACGTGGCACGGGCAACAACCCAGAGATAACAACTCTGTTTGTTCTCGCTCTGAGCTTCCATCCTAGCTCCCTAAAGGCCTGCCTGACATCCTTGTCCCCTTTCCTACCTATGTCGTTAGTGCCAATGTGGACTACGACTTGGGGCTGCTCCCCCTCCCCCTTAAGGACCCGGAAAACACGATCCGAGACATCACGTACCCTTGCACCTGGGAGGCAACATACCAAACGTGAGTCTCTCTCGCTCCCACAAAATCTCCTATCTGTGCCCCTGACTATTGAGTCCCCAATTACTAATGTTCTACTCCTTTCCCCCCTTCCCTTCTGAGCAACAGGGACAGACTCCGTGCCAGAGGCCCGTACCCCATGGCTTACCCCTGGTAAGTCGTCCCCCCCACAAGTATCCAAAACGGTATACTTGTTACTCAGGGGAACGACCGCAGGGGGTCCCTGCACTGACTGCTTCTTCCCAGTCCCTCTTACAGTTACCCATCTATCTCCAGTCTTTGGTGTAACTATTTCCCTGAAGCTCCTATCTATGACCCCCTCTGCCTCCCGAATGATCCGAAGTTCATCCAGCTCAAGCTCCAGGTCCCTAACACGGTTTTTGAGGAGCTGGAGCTGGGTGCACTTCCCACAGATGAAATCAGCAGGGACACTGACGGCGTCCCTCACCTCAAACATTCTGCAGGAGGAGCATTGTACTGCCTTCCCTGACATCACCTCTAGATTTAAAAAATAACAAGAAAAAGAAAAAGAAAGGAAGAGCTTACCTGATATTACCTCAAACCCTGCTCCCGCTCAAAGGTAAGCAAATTTAAAGGAACTCACTCACCTTCACAGCTCCAGGGTCCCAGGTTCGATTCCCGGCTGGGTCACTGTCTGTGTGGAGTCTGCACGTCCTCCCCTATGTGCGTGGGTTTCCTCCGGGTGCTCCGGTTTCCTCCCACAGTCCAAAGATGTGCGGGTTAGGTGGATTGGCCATGCTAAATTGCCCGTAGTGTCCTAATAAAAGTAAGGTTAAGGGGGGGGTTGTTGGGTTACGGGTATAGGGTGGATACGTGAGTGTGAGTAGGGTGATCATGGCTCGGCACAACATTGAGGGCCGAAGGGCCTGTTCTGTGCTGTACTGTTCTATGTTCTATGTTCTATCTGTGAGCGGTTCTGGGCAGCACACCGTAGGAAGGATATAATGACCTCAGAAGAAGTGCAATGTAGTTTTACTGGAACAAAACCTGGAGTCCAAGGGTGTAACTACAAGGCGGCTTTACACAAATTTGTATTGTGGTCCCTGGAGTTTAGAAGGTTAAGAGGTGTTTTGATTGAAGTTTTCAAACTAATAAAGGGGAACAGAGAGGATAGATAGAGAGCAAACTATCTTCACCGGTTGGGGAACCTAGGATTAGAGACCAAATATTAGTGGTAGTTCTCCCTGGAGTGAACTTGGGAAACACTTCTACACACAAAGGCCGATGGAAGTTCAGAACTCATCTTTTCTCAAACAGTAGATCAATTGACAATTTTTAATCTGAGATGATAGATTTTTGTGATCTGAAGGTTTAAAGGAATACGGGGCAAATGCAGGTACATGGAGTTAATTTGCAGATTCGCCATGATCTACTTGAATCAAGGAAATGGCTCAAGGGGCTAAATGGCATAATCCTATTCCTATGTTACATCAAAAACAAATAACAGAATGGCAAACTCTTTGCAGCAATCTTTGCAGTGTTTACCTAACTCATTAGTCTGTTTTACACAAGCTATTTTTTATTTGCAGCTGTGAAAAACAGCTCCCTTGTCCTTGATGGTTAATTCTATATGCTTTTGCGATTCTGCTGTTTCAAATAATTTAAATCATGCATCTAATTCGCATAACAATAAGATTGAAAACGTGTCAGCCTCTTAGCTACTGGCAACATGTCTTCACCCTCCAATATGCTTTATTGTAAAGACAATTCTGCAATTTTTGTTGATTCAATTTGTTTCAAACCACGGTGACTCAGTAATCCGTGGACATTCAAATTTTTCCCTGCACTGGCTTATAAATAAGTCAAATTGTAATGAAGAAATTGTGCCTCTGTTATGTATGCTCAGGCAAGGATTCTCAATCAGGCCTCCACAGCTCCTGGGGGGTCTGTGAGGTTTCGAGTGATCCACCAAATCAGTATCTTTCAATAATAACATCTTTTTAAAAAATCCCATTCTGCGAGTACAGTAAACAAAAAAAGTAAGAAAAATTATCATCAATGTCAGTGGTGTCCCGATTATTACTAAAAATGAGAACTTGAAATAGGCTATGTATTTTTGACAAGAGTCATCCTGACTAGAAATATTAGCTCTTTTCTCTCTCCACAGATGCTGCCAGACCTGCTGAGATTGTCCAGCATTTTCTCTTTGTGTTTCAGATTCCAGCACGCGCAGTAATTTCCTTTTATCTACTTACTTTTTTAACCCAGTTCCAAAGAAAGGGGGCGCGATTCTCCGCAAATGCGGAGAGTCGTAAAGGCTGCCGTGAAACTGGCCGTGTTTCACGGCAGCCTCCGCGCAACCTCCCGGGACCCGATTCTCCCCCCCGGTTGGGGCTAGCAGCGCGGCCCCGTGAAGAACTGCATCGCGGGCTTAGCGACCGTCGCTAAGCCCGCGCGCCAAGCGTCACGGCGGCTGACGCGCACGATGACGTCAGCCGCGCATGCGCGGGTTGGACGGCTCCAACCCGCGCATGCGCGGATGACGTCATCACGCATATGCGTCAAACCCGCGCATGCGCGGGCGTCATGCCCCTCAGCCGCCCCGCGGACTGATCCTGCGGGGCGGCGGAGAAACAAAGAGTGTGCGGGTATCGGACCCACTGCCCGCGATCGGTGGGCACCGATCACGGGCCCATGCCACCCTTGGCACGGCCGTGGTGCGGCTGTGCCAATCGGTGCCATCGTTGTCCGGGACGGCACTTTGCGGCCGTTTTCACGAACGGTGAGAGCAGGTGTGTTTGCGTTCGTGAAAACTGCCGTAAAGGCCTGGGAACTCGGCCCATCGGCCAGGGGAGAATCGCTGTTCGCCGTAAAAAATGGCAAGCAGCGATTTGTGTCGTGGGGCGGCCGTGGGGGGGGGGGAGAATAGCGGGAGGTCGGGAAAAATGTCGGGAAGGCCCTCCCGCTATTCTCCGACCCGTCGTGGGCAGCGGAGAATCGCGCCCAGGGTTTCTCCATTTGCCAATGCCAAAATCGCAAAATGATATTCAGCGGAGAATAAGTTCCAACGCCAAAATCGTGATGGGTGCCAATTTGACGACAAATCGTGATTCTTCGCCGCCTGGGGATGGGGGGCGGGAGGGACATGCAGTGCACTATGTAGCCCGGCCAAACTAGTTGAGCACGGGGGTACGCACCGGGCTAGCATGTCGGCCTTTCACCCCCTGCAGACAATGGATATTGGAATTCAACCGGCAATGGTGGCCTTCCTACTGGTCGCCGCAGCCCAGGGAGATGCCCTGCGGCTGTAAGAGTGGGAGCTGCTCGAGGAGGAGGATGCTGTATCAGTGGAGCATGCAGTAGCGGAGTGCACAGCAGAGGGACAGGTGGCAGCCACCCAGGTTGGAGAGCCAGCCACCCAACAGGCTGTGGAGGAGTATGTACTAAGGAGGCTCTGCATGAGGCCTCGTGTACACCAGGAGTGCCTGTCATTCGAGGGGCTGCCGGAACGGGCAAACCGTCGAAGACTCCAACTGAGCAGAAAGAACTTTTACGCCACGGGTTCCTTCCAGGTGCCAAGTGGGAATCTGTCCGGGATCTCAGAGCTCGGTGCACAGGTGCATCCGTGCCGTCACGGAGGCCCTATATCCCGTGGTGGTTCAATACATCCACTTCAATGTGGACCAAGCCCACTAAGATGCCTGGGCAGTGGGGTATGCCACGGTTGCCATGTCCAGGGGGTGATTTACATGATGGATGTCCCCCTACGAGCACCTGCAGGTGACAGGCCGCTGTACACAAACTGAAAGAGGCTCCACTCGATGAACGTGCAGCTGATTTGTGACCATCAGCTGTGCATCATATACGTCTGTGCCCGATACCCGGGCAGTGTGAGCGATTCCTTCACCTTGGCACACTCGATGATTCCCGACATGTTTGAGATGCACCCCCCCTCTTCCGGGCTGAGGGGTTGGCTCCTGAGTGACAAAGGTTGGTTATCCACTGCAGTCGTGGCTGATGGCACCTATTTGGAGGCCACAAACCGACGTGGAGACCCGCTACGACGACGCCCATACAGCAACCAGGAGTGGTGCTTCAACCTCCTGAAGATGCGGTTCACGTGACTGGACTGTTCTGGAGGGGCTCTCCAGTGTGATTTTGAAAGGGTCGCCCACATCGTGTGCGCCAGGACCAACATGCACGGATGCTCTGATCGCCTCCAGGTTCACCGACTAGGGGTTGGGAGGGAGTTCTGGTGGTGAAGGTGTGGGGGACTGGAGAGGGGCCTGGCCACCCCCCGCCTGAAACTCCCTCTGTGATAAATGCTTGCCGCACTGCGGGGTGTGGGCCCTGGTTTGGCAGTAACAGCGGGTCTGGTCCATGGTATTGAGGATCATGACAACCCGCTCTGGGATGAGCTTGTGGGCCCCTCGTGGTTTAGCAATGCCTGACTCTTGCCCACGGTAGCATTGGCCACCATCCACCTGAGTGATCCCTGCATACGAGCTGGCCATCCCATAGAATCCCTGAAGTCGCGGTGGTGGGGGTTGGGGGGTGAGGGGGGAGGTGTGGAGCCCAGACCACCCACAGGGTCTGCCCATCAGACAAGGCACCAAGGCAGGTTGTAACAGTGGTAACAGGTGTTAAATGTGAACAAATATTTACAGATTTGTGCCCTAGCTCCATCTGGGTGCCACCCTGACACTGCTAACATACATAGGTGGCACTCAGCTGGCTGGGGCACTGCCAGCATGCCAGGTTAGTACTGCCAAGTTGCCAAGCTAGCATTTTATGGGCGCGCAATCAGGACGGGGTTGCCCGGTGTAGGTGTTGGGGGGGTTGCTGGAAGGTGGGTGGGTAAATTTTTGGGCCTCGGAGATCAAAGGCCATTTAAAAATGGTGTCCCGATCTTTTGCTACAATGGGGAGTTCCGGTGAACGGAGTTCCCCATGTACAAAATGGGGCTATGTGCGGTCTTGGCTGCGCGTTCCTCGTTCAGGCCCCTTATTCAAACCGAGTTGGGTTGTTTAGCCACGTGGAAGAATCGCGCCCATGTTTCATATGGAAAGTTAATTTAACATTTGGAATAAAAAATGTTCCTCCCAGTGACTTTAGAATTGAAGGCACAAACACAGATCATTGCACTAATTTCATAGGCAGTTTACAGCCTCTGGATGGGATTGTTCCAAGAATGGAGATGAATGAGAGTAGTAGGAGCGTGGAATAGATTACCATAGAATTTATCATAGAATTTACAGTGCAGAAGGAGGCCGTTCGGCCCTTCGAGACTGCACCGGCTCTTGGAAAGAGCACCCTACCCAAGGTCAACACCTCCACCCTATCCCCATAACCCAGTAACCCCACCCAACACTAAGGGCAATTTTGGACACTAAGGGCAATTTATCATGGCCAATCCACCTAACCTGCACATCTTTGGAAGGCCCTGCCTGCAACAGTAGTGGACTCGCCAACACTAAGGGCATTCAAATGGTCATTGGATAGACATATGGACGATAAGGGAATAGTGTAGATGGGCTTTAGAGGGGTTTCACAGATCGGCGCAACATCGAGGGCCGAAGGGCCTGCACTGCGCTGTAATGTTCTATGTTCTATGGTCTATGAATGTGACTTTAGCATTTTGTCATCTGCTGTTAGGCCCATCAGGTCTGCACCAACCCTCTGAAAAGGTACTCTCTACCCAGGTCAATTTACAGTCCACCCTGCCCTTTCCCCATAACCTAACGTGCACGTTCCTGGACACAAAGGTGCAACTGTGTCATGGCCAATTCACCCAACTTACACATCTTTGGACTGTGGGAGAAAACCAGAGCACCCGGAGGAAACCCACCCAGGCACGGGGAGTACGTGCGAACTCCACACAGTTGCCTGAGGCCATAATTGAACCCAGGACCCCGGAGCTGTGAGGCAGCAGTGCTAACCAATGTGCCACCGTGTCACTCTTCATTAGCTCATCAGATGTAATCAACACTATGAAGGCACCATTTCAATTTGGTCCGTGAGCATTAAGAGTTAATGGCATAGTGTATGAATAGGGGATCGACCGGGCAAGAATGTCAACTTCCCTTTCCAGCAGAACATTAGTGAAGCAGCAGATCTTTTTCTGGTGCTAACTCACAAATTAACAGATTGATTAAAGTTCTGTTCATTATTCACAAGAGTGGAGTTTGAAACACCTGGCTTACCAGTCCTGTGCACTAATCAGTTGGCTCCGATGCCCTTAAAATATATGCAGACTTTTTTTTTTATAAATGTTTTTATTCAGTTTTCGTATTTTATATTGAACAAATTACAAATTGTTAGGAGAGAGAAACAAAAAAAAACAAACAAAAACAAACACGCAAAAATTAACATACATATTTACAGGTAAGCATCTTCGTAGTAGTAACTGCGCCCCCCCCCCCCCCCCCCGCCCCCTCAACATGTTTATTTAGCTTGGTTTTGGGCCTTAGCTAGCCATCGAACCCCCGTAACGAACCTGTAGCCCCCCCCCCCCGCTACCTTCCCCCGAATATTCTTCCTCTTGTACATTGGCCACAAATAGGTCCCAGAACAGTTGCATGAATGGCTCCCACGTTCTGTGGAAGCCGTCGTCCGACCCTCGGATGGCAAATTTGATTTTCTCCATTTGGAGAGATTCCGAGAGGTCGGACAGCCAGTCCGCAGCTCTGGGCGGTGCTGCTGACCGCCAGCCAAACAGGATTCTACGGCGGGCGATCAGGGAGGCAAAGGCAAGGGCGTCCGCCCTCCTCCCCAGGAATAGATCTGGCTGTTCTGAAACCCCGAAGACCGCCACTATCGGGCATGGCTCCACCCTCACTCCCACCACTTTGGACATAACCTCGAAGAAGGCTGTCCAGTACTCCACGAGTCTGGGGCAAGACCAGAACATGTGGGCGTGGTTGGCCGGGCCTCTTTGGCACCGTTCACATCTGTCTTCCACCTCCGGGAAGAACCTACTCATACGGGTTCTTGTTAGGTGGGCTCTATGTACCACTTTTAGTTGCGTCAGGCTGAGCCTTGCGCACGTGGAGGTGGAGTTGACCCTATGCAGTGCTTCGCTCCAGAGTCCCCACCCTATCTCCATCCCCAGGTCGTCCTCCCATTTCCTCCTTGTTGCGTCCAGTACGGTGTCGTCCCTATCTACCAGTCGGTCATACATGTCACTACAGTTCCCTTTCTCTAGGATACTTGCGTCCAGTAGGTCTTCCAGTAGTGTCTGTCGTGGCGGTTGTGGGTACGTCCTTGTCTCCTTTCGTAGGAAGTTTTTGAGCTGCAGGTACCGTAGCTCGTTCCCCCCAGCTAGCTGAAATTTCTCTGTCAGTTCGTCCAGTGTTGCGATCCTGTCGTCCGTGTATAGGTCCCTGACTGTCAATGTTCCCCCGTCCTGCCTCCACCTTTTGAAGGTGGCGTCGGTCAGTGCTGGTTTGAACCTATGGTTGTTGCAGATGGGAGCCCTGTTCGACATTTTGGTCAGGCCAAGTTGCTGCCGCAGTTGGTTCCAGGATTGGAGGGTGGCTGTCACCACTGGGCTGCTGGAGTGTTTTTTGGGTGGGGATGGGAGTGCTGCCGTGGCGAGGGCCCGGAGGGAGGTTCCCATGCAGGAGGCCTCCTCCGCACGCACCCACTCAGCTTCTGGCTCCTGGATCCATCCCCTTACTCGCTCGGCTGTTGCTGCCCAGTGGTAGAATTGTAGATTCGGGAGGGCTAACCCTAAATATATGCAGACTTTACAGTTTCATCAGATAGCACGTAGATACGTGTTTAAATTACATTCAGTAACCTACTCTAAAAAAAATGTTTTACTTTCTTTTCCAACTACAGAATATTCAAAGTAATAACTGTTTGAAATAGTTTGCAGAAACTTGAATTCTTTAAAAGCAAACAAGAAACAGGAAATTCTGTGTGAAATTTCATGGAACCCGTAATAATTGAAAGTCTGCCTGAAAGTATCTTGTTTTCGGATGCACAGGAAGCCGGTTCTCAAACTGCTAGTGCTGCAAAATCATAAAGTGTTCTTGATAATCTATTGTCATGTTATTTAGGGGCAGCACAGTGGCAGTGCTGCCTCACAGTTCCAGGGTCCTGGGTTCAATTCCGGCCTCGGGTGACTGTGTGGAGTCTGCACTCTCTCCCTGTGTGTGCGTGGGTTTCCTCCGGGTTCTCCGGTTTCCTCCCACAGTCCAAAGATGTGCAGGTTAGGTGGATTGGCCATTAGTGTCCAAAAGGTTAGGTGGGTTTACAAGGTTACGGGGATAGAGTGGAGCCGTGGGCTTAAGTAGGGTGCTCTTTCCAAGGGCCGGTGCAGACTTGATGGGCCGAATGGCCTCCTTCTGCACTGTAAAATTCAATGATTCAATTCAATGATATTTGTCTTCCAGTACAATATTTTCTGCAGTGAAAATCCTGTTTCTCTTTTAGTAGCTGACACTATTTGCAAGTTAGCATAAGAGGTGAATGGAAGTGTATCAGTTTTTGGAAAGGGTCCTACGAATGTGTCCATATTCGCCGGAATGGGATTTCATACAATGCTCAAAGCACTGCCTGCAACATACAACTCATTCAGTAAACAGCACCAGATTGGAGTATCTTAAGTGTAGCATTTTTTGAAAGAAATGCTCCATTGATCCTCTCTCTTTTACTTTTGTATTGGTGCAATATATTATTTCTGAAATTATTGATTTTTCGATCAGTTAAATATGTTAAATTCCATACCATGATTTGCAAAGCTTCCTATTATCTTTCTGCAGGTGTGGCAAACAAAGGCTCACAACCTCACATGGATACCTTAAAGACCTCTTGAGATGTCAATTATGTGACCTGATCGAAATTTTATAATTTTTCATCTTTAATGCATTAACTATGAAAGATTAATTCTCAGACAACAGACAATGCCCAGCTGGTGTCCCTCAAAAATGTGGTCTTTATATCTTGAAGAAGATTACACTGTGAAATTTCGCAGAGAAAACCTGCCCTGTCACATCAAAATAGATTGCTGCAAACAATTGTAAAATGTTAGCATGCTGGCTCTTCACACTGGAGATTTACTTTTATTATCAAGGGAACCTGTGGCAGTTTGTCCCATTTTTGTAATCAAAATCGACATTTCTTTCTCAAATCTTGTTTTTATTTAACCATTCTCACATCACCATTTTTGGGATTGTTAGTTTTCTCAATGTGCTCAATGGTGTTCATCGGATTTTTAGAAATTATTCGGGAAAAAGGCTAATCAAAATATGCATTGCTAATGAAAGGCCACATTATAGCCCGAATCAATATAGAATCATCACAGTAAAGTATCCTTTCTTATGAATGTTAATAAAATAGGTACACATTACCCAAAAGAGTAGCAGATACATCATATGAATACAGTATGTCACAACCTAAGAGATACAGGTTTCAGGACATCTGCTTGTATCAGGCATTGGGCTCACTGCCTATGCCCTATGCTGATCAGGAGTCAAATTCCTATGTCAGAATAAGTTGGCACCTGACTGGAACATGGCATAGATGCCATTTTGGGTACCAACTTTGAAGCCCAAGCATTTATTATGGGCCAGGGTTTAGAGAACACCGAAGTATATCATGGAGTTCACCTGACCCGCAACTTTTAATAGAAAGGCCAGCATGGTGGCACAGTGGTTAGCATTGCTGGCTCAATGTTCTGAGGTCCCAGATTCGATCCCGGTCTGGGTCACTGTCCGTGTGGAGTTTGCACATTCTCCCCGTGTTTGCTTGGGTTTCACCCCACAATCCAAAAGATGTGCAGGGTAGGTGGATTGGTCATGCTAAATTGCCCCTTAATTGGAAAAAAATAATTGGGTACTCAAAATTTATTTTTTTTAAACTTTAAATAGATTTTGGTTATGGGGAGCACAAGGGCCCACTTTACAGGTGTGATGCAACAGAGCTTTAAAGTATTTTTAAACAAAAACATTGTTTATTCTATGAATCCAGTTAACATTTTATAAACATACAGTCAACATCTTATCAACTACCAACATGGATACTCCCCCGAAAGGATACAGTACTCTATAGATAGCCCTTAGTAACTTTCCTAACAACATCCATAAGTCAAAGACTCTTTTTAACAAAGACAGTAGGTTTGCATTCCTTATAGAAATAGGTATTACTTTGAAATCGTCAAGTGATCTGGAGACATTCTTTAGCATGCAGAGAGAGTCCAAAATACACCTCCTTGATTTGAATCAGCTCCCCAACTGAAAACGAAACTAAAACTCAGCCAAAAATAGATTCCAGCTGAAAACTAAAGTACAAAGCAGAGCCAGAGCCCAGCTCCACCCACACAATGACATCATTGCAGCCACTTGAGAAGACAAACATTTCTTAAAGTGACATTCCCATGACACATTCAATAAATCCAGAGAAATTCAAACTTTTTTTGGACATTTATTTTTGGAAACAACAATTTTTGATTTAACTCGGTTGATTTAACTGTTCCTTTTGTCAAAATGTATAGCTATTTGGAAAATGTGTCACTTGGTTCCAATCAGTGCTGAACAAGGTGCTCATGACAACTTTCAGTTCTGTGGCTGTCAGTAACATCTTTGTAATGACTCCTGTGGTTAGCAAATGGATCTCTGAATGGTTGCAGTCTGGTTCCCATGGTGATCAAGGAGTATGTTTCAAAAGTGTCTCTTTGCAGACCATTGCATATGGGATTTTTAAAAACAAACTACAAGGTAAATATTGAAGGGAAATTTAACAAGGCCTGTTTTTGGGCTCGGGGTAATGTCTTGCGATCTGCCTGTACCCGTTGAAGCAGGCAGCACACAAACCTCGCACTCTCTCCTTATTTCCATAATTTCTGTGCAGCACAACCCACACTGCTGGCTGGTTGCACACACAACAGGTGGCCTGGCAACCTGCGAGGTTTTGCAGTGTCCCAGTTAGCTTCCAGCTCTTAAGGGAAGTTGCACTGAATTAAATGAGGCTACTGCTAAATGTCACTTCTTCAATTGGAGGGATGGAAATGGAGCACCAGGACAGAGAGAGACCGAGAGCCCTGCTTTTCACTGATGGCACTGGAGGTTTTAGTTATGGGTGGAAGAGGCAGGATGACATGCTTCTGCCAGGAGCCAGAGGTTCATCAGAACTGTCCTCCAAAGTGAATGTGAGTAGGCGGCTGGTGTGGTCAACTCCCAGAGCCTGGCTGCAAAGGTGTGGCAGGAGTGCTAGAAGATGTGTAATGAACTTACGCAGGTAGTCAAGATCAGCAAATGCATCTTCACATGACACATCCCACACAGCACAACAAACCTTCACGCTGGTCAATGCATCTCACACAATGCACCGTCGTTTACCGATCAGCGGGACCGTGAATCCAGGATCCCACGCCTAACATTCAGATACTCCACCTTATCCTTGCACACCTTCCAATGAAGCCAAGCTCATACCCTCACCTCTTCCTGGCTCCAAAAACCTCTAGCTATTCAGTTATTCCAGGCATCACCAAACACTATTACCAGGCCCAAATGTTTTACCATGACAGGAGAATCCAGAAATGACGGAAAATTTTAAGTTCTGCTCCCGAACACGGCATGTTCCATTTTCTCGGGGGGGTGAGAGTGAACAAGGTTTATGGAGGCAGCTGGCCATTTAAATCATCAGCTGCCTCTAATGAATGGGATTTCGGTCGGGCAGGAGGTATGAAATCTAGAGAATGCAGATTAGAACAGGTAAGAGGAGGTCTGAACTTGGTGGATTTCTTTTATAGCCCTTCGGAGAAAGGACACCTCTGGGAGAGGAATGACACCCTTTGGGATTGTTAAAAGTGAAAATGATTCTGGACTTCCTTTACGCACAAATGCATTGGAAACATCATGAAACTGTCAAAGGATATTAGGTGATTTGTCATGGAGGAGGTGAAGGAAAAGGGCAGTGGGTAAGAGGAGGGAGTGAGGGCTGGAAGGATGTTTTTGTTTTATTATTTTTTTTACATTATTTATTTCATAGTGCCAGGGTACAGAGGCAGACCTGATTCCCAGCCCACCTCATTACCCAGTGGCCTCTGCACTGATTCTGGGGGGGAGCAGGGCCTGACTTCCCATCCATCCAGCCTGCCCAACCCCCTCCCCCCACCCCATCAACCCCAGAACAGAAGTCTGCAGGCTCCAAGTTTTAAAGTCAGGGTTTAATGGACAGAATTCGAGCAGAGTGCATACCTGGCCCGGGAGTGAAAATCAGGGCCTAAAATTCTTCCTTCTCACTTGCAAGACATGATGGCTCACAGTAGAAATGAGCAGCACAGAGAGACATGCTACTGAGCCCAAAGGAAGCAGTGGTGCCCTGCATCATGGGACCAACGGCAACACAGCCTGTATCATCTGGTATTGTGAGTATTCAGGATGAAGGTACGTTCCTGTCTTATGGCTCTTCTCAAATCCAACCTCACCCTCGTTCTTGCTGACTGGTATGAAGTGCAAGCTGCAGTTGATGTTACCATGGATCTCATGATTTCACCCAAATCTTTCCCTCATGCCACCCCTCCCATCCACAGCAGCCTCAGGAGAGCGAGAGAGAGAGTGAGAAAATGAGAGAATTAGAGAATGAGAGAGAGAGAGAGCTGCACCAGATCTCCGAGGAAAATCTTGATCCGACACTCAACTACCAGTTCAGATACTGACACTGTGCAAACTTTAGAAGCTGGGATCTATGCACAGTGACTGACCTGGCAAGAGTGGCTACAGCCAGGCTGAAGGAAAAGGATGATGCCAGTTACGAGTTCTGCTGCAGGAGGCTCAGATGAAGCTTTGATGGGATTGCCTAGAGAAGGCTGATGACGTTGCTCACAGAAATGCATTGGCAGTCCAGCTAAACAGCCTCCTGTTACTGTTAAGGAGTATGGAGTACAGATCCAGTGTGGCACAGGGCTTCACACACACCATAGAGCCCATCCTTTCCACTGCGGAAGCAGTGGTCAGCTCCCTGGCAGCACTCGACAACCGAGCTGTGATGCAGCACCCAACAGCTGCTGTCTCAGCTTCCATTTTATCCCATGTGGAATCAAGTCACTACTTTGGTGCTGCACAGAAAGCTCTGATGCACGATCAATTACACACAGATTGGATGCAATCGAGGCTTTATTACACTAAGAAGTGTGGCCTCCTACAGCAGCTGGCGAAATGGCTGCTGTACGGGGAGCACACATATTTATACGCCACCTACTGGCAGAGCCAGCAGGCAGGGAACTACCCCCGTACCTGTAGTACAGGGCCTTACCATAAAGCACCTACATCGACATCCTCTATATACAATATATACATCAGTGGTGACTACCACAAGCTTAGACTGAAGTCATGACATCCACGCTTATTGCCATGCATGCCCAGGCTACCGCCATCATGGTTGCAGATCCCAATGTCCAAATGGTCCTTCAGGGTGTCCCAGCTGTCCCATGCTGCAGCAGATGACTCAGATTGCTGAGGCGTCACCATCACGGGTAAGTATTGGCTCCATGGAGCATGAGCCTGCTGTCCTGACCTGTCTCAGGATGATACCATTGCCACTCTCACCAATGCCCTTGATATTGTCTCTCCACCAGCCAGCCCAGACTGCTGCCACACATGCTGAGGTGGGTAGAATGTACTGTACAGAATCTTCCTCCTCTTGCCTTTATATAGTTTCCTCCCTCTGCAGCCTCTGCTCCTTTCCTCGGTCATTCGTAGGCTGAGGCAACTTGAGGGAGATGGTGGCGCAGTGATAATGTCAGTGGACTAGTAATTCAGAGACCTAGGCTAATACTCTGGGGACATGGGTTCCAATCCCACCATGGCAGCTGGAGGAGATTGAATTCAAGTAGTAAATCTGGAAAGTAAAGCTAGTCTCAGTAATGGTGAACTTGAAACAATCATTGATTATTGTAAACACCCATCTGGTTCGCTAATGTCCTTAAGGGACAGAAGTCAAAAGCACCTTACCTCCAAGTTGAATGACTGGAACCCGGGCTCTTTAAATAGTGTTTGTGTGTATGCTGGGTGTGGTTCCTCCTGCTGTTGACTGTACATACAGCTAGGATCGATCAGCATGGGCAGCACACATGTGCAGAACAAGTTTGTGAAACCTGCAGCAAAATTGGCCAGAAAGGCGGACTGATGTTCCCAATCCAAACACTCCAATCCGACCACTCCGAGCTGAGGCCACATATCCGAACTAACATCCTGTGGTGCCATATGGGTCATGTCAGAAGCCTTTGGCAGCATGGCTGGCACTATTCTACTGCTTCAGCACTTTCATTATGTTGGCACCAGAGGTAATACAGGGCCCCAAACCCTAGAAATCATATAAAGGCAAGATTTTGTTTAAAATGTATTTTATTGCAAACATGTATCAAAACAGGTTACAGCAAATAAACATCCCGGGAGACATACTTCCCAACAATCAACAGGTTTTTCCCCATTTCCCCGCCCGTGACGAACAGCCCCTCAAACACGGTCACAAACATTCACCACCTTTTTTCAAACCCTCCTGCAGAGCCCCTTAACTCATACTTTATCTTCTCTAACCGCAGGAAGTCACTCGGGTCACCCAACCAAGCCGCTACCCCCGGTGACAATGCAGACTGCTAATCCAGTAAAATTCGCTGCCATGCAATCAGAGAGGCGAAGGCCACGACATCGGCCTTCCTCCTCTCCATGAGCTCCGGCTTTTCTGAAACCCCAAATATCGCTACCAAAGGGTCCGGGACCACCTCCTCCTCCACTATCCTGGCTAAGACCGCGAACACTCCCGTCCAAAATTCCCAATTTTTCACAACCCCTAGCGAGTCCAAATAAAACGACGTTACCAACTGCAGAGATGGCCTCTGAAAGTGAAAAATCAATCAGCAAGTTAAGCTAGTCACTGTTTCTCATTAGGCTGTCTGTGAATTAATATCTCTGGAGGTTGGTGGCTGTCTTTAATCATTTGTTTGTGATACCAATTGGATGTGTGCCATTTTGATACCTGGTTTGCCTCAGGATCTGCTGATTAGAAGAGGCAGATGAACAAAAAGAAAACTTCTTCACACCCCAGTGAAAAGAAAACAAATTCACTCTGAGAGGCAGCAACGGATTTCTCTATGAATAACATGTCCGTTAGTATTGCTGTTGCACAGAGAATTTACATCACTTCATGATTTTCTTAATAAACTTCTAAACAGCGCTGCTTTATCTAGGTCAGCTATTTTCTGTAGTTGGCTCATATATATTAATTATCAGAGCTTTTTGTCTTCCAGAATTCAATGCTTTTGGGGAAAAAAAACTCAGAAACTGCAGTAGTTCTTTTTGGACCCGACTCCATAAAAACTGAGAGCTTGTACAATAAAATGGGCTGTTGCATTAATTCATTAAAAAAAATCTAAATCTTGAGGTAATCTGCTCAATAGGTTTGAGACAGTAAAAGCAAAAGTCTATTGACTTATTTATTGGTTCATGTCCCAGTCATAACCAAGTCTTTGTCAGAGGGGGTCAAGGTGCACTGCCTGAGCGCCCCACTCCCAGCCTCCATTTTATCACTTTTGCTATCTGCATCTCCATTTGATTCTCACTTCGCCCCCATGGAAAGAACATTTTCTGAGAGTTACCACAGCAGCCAGTAAAATACTGTTAATGAAGAAAAGTGAAATTCAAACCTCTGTTGGCTTCCAAGGCAGATGGCCTTCCCTTTCCCCACCTCTTGCTTATAACATGTTACATATTTTCCTTTTTTCACTTCTGATCAAAGGTCGTTGACCTGAAATGCTCACTCTGTTTCTCTCTCTGCAAATACTGCCAGACCTGCTGAGCATTTCAGTTTTTACACTAATTGTTCAACAAACAGCTATCATTAAAATCACAGAAAAACAACATACGCAAAATAATCAGTTTGGTTGTATATTCTATATCCCTTTTTAACATTAATTGTACAATATAATTTAGATTCACTGACATATTTCTATTCAAATCAAAATAAAGACAATGTCATCCAACTGTCCTGATATGCAGACATGTACATAATGAGATACAGACAGGCAGCTAATGAACACAGAGAACAGGACATAACCAATCAGCAGGCAGAACACTTGGGGGTGGTTTCCCACTATAAAAGGCACGAGGCACTCACTGGGGACATCTACAGAGTGAGTCAGGGTGTATATATCACATAACACCTCCAGCACGTAGCTAAGAGCTAGTCTGGTTCTGTCAGACAGAGTAATCACACTTAGGTTAACAGGGAGGCGAACTCACAGAGAACTGTGCTAACTGTGTGATAGGTTCAATAAATCAGATTGAACTAACTTCAAGGTCTGGAGTATCTTTCAGTTAAAGCTGCATCCAGTTGAAGCCCGTGTAATCTCCGTGTGCTTAACATGACATGATACCAGGTGACTGCTATCCCTAGCTGGTTTACCTCAATCTGTTCCGTGACGACCAGCAAATGTATCCCGGCTCCATGGAGAAGGTCCAGGCTCCTCAACAGCTGCGGACCTCCGGCAATCTCAGTGTCAACTGGCGGACTTTCAAACAAAGGTTTCTGCTGTACATTGAAGCTTCAGACCTCGTGGGTGCATCTGATGCCAGGAAGATCACGCTTCTCCTCTCAACTGCAGGGGATCAAGCCTCCAACTCTTCAACTCATTTAACTTCACCGAAGGCCAGGACAAGACAAAGTTTCAGACCATCCTGGACAAGTTTGATAGTCATTGTGAAGTGGACACCAATGAAATCTTCGAGCGCTATATATTCAAACAACGCCAACAAGGTAAAGGTGAATCTTTCAACTCCTTCTTAACTAATCTCCATCTCCTAGCGCTGTCCTGCAACTTTGGTGATATTGCTGACTCCATGATCAGAGACCAAATCGTTTTTGGAGTGCACTCTGATCCTCTGAAAGAGCAGCTTTAAAAATCAAGCATATGACCCTGTCAGTCGCGATTGAAACATGTACAGTGCATGAGCACACTGTGGTAGTCACCACTGTTGTATATATCACATATGAGATGTAATGCGGTCATACTCCTGTACTACAGGTACGGGGGTAGATCCCTGCCTCCTGGCTCCGCCCAGTAGGCGGAGTATAAATGTGTGGGCTCACCGAGCTGCAGCCATCTCAGCAGCAGCTGCAGGAGGCTACACATCCCTGCTTAATAAAGCCTCGATTACACTCTACTCTCATCTCGTCGTAATTGATAATGCATCACATGCCAGAAATCAGTATTCCCAATACAAATCAGCTGAAAGTGAGAAACTTGCCTCCCACGAGGCATAGAGTGTGGAGGCCATCACCCGGATGCAGCGCCTCAGCATTGATGAAAGCGGCAATTTTGTGCGCTCTTCCCAGAGCCCCACGCATGTGCGATGCGAATGGGATAACAAAGCGACCGATCACCGCACTGCGCAGGTGCAAACGTTTGCCAACCGCACTGCGCGTGTGCGATGACGCATGGAGCGTAACAACGCCATGACCTGCCAGAACTGCGCTACCATCCACTTAAAGAAACACTGCCCTGCAAGAGGCAAGTGATGTTTAAATTTCAGAAAGCCTGGACACTATGCAGCCTTGTGCAGGTCTGCACCACCAGTCAAGGGCCAGCGCTCCCAATTCCAATGCAGGCGCATTCGGAGTGTACAACAAGGTTTACAGGATTCTGATCCTGGCAGGAAAACAGATCCAGAGGATAATTGCCTGGAGTTCCCCTACCATGTGGGCATAATTACCACACGTGAACATGCCTCACCAACATCATCACAAAGCCTGTCCATCCTCACTGTGAATTCTGTGGACAAATGATGCGCGGTGATGCAAGTATATCAATGCTCTATCCAGTTCAAGCTGGACACAGGTGCTTCTGCCAATCTCCTTTCACAGGCAGATTTCAACCACATCAAGAAGCCACCCAACCTCCTTCCAGCAGCCTGCCAGCTCCTGGATTGTAACGGCAATGCTATCACAACACTGGGATCCTGCCATCTACTTATCTCTAACAGGAGCATTCACGCAAGGCTAAGGTTTAAAATCGTCAAGCCAGGCAGGGACTCCCTGCTTGTTGTACATGCATGCAAGCAGCTAAACCTGGTGCAGCTAGTCTACACAATAACCTTCCCCAACATGGATCTTCAAGTCGGCATTGACGACATCCTCGCTCAGTATCCGGATGTGTTTGATGGGATAGGCACTCTGCCATACCGGTACAAGATCCTGCTACGGCCTGATGCCATGCCTGTGGTCCACGCACCACGCCGGGTCCCGGCTGCACTGAAGGAGCACCTGAAGGCACAGCTCAAGGATGTTCAGGACAAGGGCTTCATTTCCAAAGTTACAGAACCGACTGACTGGGGCAGCTCAATGGTATATGTATAAAAGTCTTCGGGGGAGCTGCGCATCTGCATTGATCCCAAGGATCTCAACCAGAATATAATGCGGGAACACTACCCCATCCTGAAGCGGGAGGAACTCACAAGTGAGATGGCACATGCATGGTTTTTCACAAAGTTAGATGCGTCATATGGATTCTGGCAAATCCAGCTGGATGAGTCCAGCAGAAACCTCTGCACCTTCAACACACCGTTTGGCAGGTACTGCTATAATCGTATGCTGTTCGGCATTGACTCGGCCTTGGAGTTCTTCCATAGAATCATGGAGCAGGTGATGGAGGGCATGGAAGGTGTTCGTGTGTATGTGGACGACGTTATCATATGGTCCACGACCCCCGAAGATCACATCTCTCGTCTCCAGCAGGTATTCCTCCGTGTCCATGCCAATGGCCTGAAGCTGAACAGGACCAAGTGTTGCCATGGCATGTTGACACTTTAAGTTCTTAGGTGACCAGATATCTCAGCAGGGTGTGCGTCCGGACACAGACAAGGGCAAGGCCATCGAAGCCATGAAGACCCCTGAAGACAAGAAGGCGGTGTTGCCCTTCCTAGGCATGGTAAACTTTTTGGGCATGTTTATCCCAAACTTGGCCTCACACACCACAGCCCTCTGACACCTGGTGAAAAAGTCCACTACCCTTGAGTGGCAGGTAGCTAATCAAGCAGAGTGATTGGAGCTAAAAGCCAAGCTCACCACTGCACTTGTATTGGCATTTTCTGACCCTGACAGGGAAACAAAAATCTCGACAGATGTGAGCCAGGATGGCATTGGCGCGGTGTTGCTCCAGCGCTATTACACCTCATCCTGGGCACCGGTTGCCTATGCATCACGGGCGATGACACCCATCGAGCAGCAAATTGAAAAGGAATGCCTGGGCCTTCTCACTGGAATTATCAAGTTCCACAATTATGTCTACGGCCTGCCGACGTTCACCGTCGAGATGGACCACAGGCCTCTAGTCTACATTATCCACAAGGACCTGAACGACATGACGCCCCGGCTGCAACGCATCCTCCTCAGACTCAGAAGGTACGACTTTGAACTAGTGTACATGCCTGGCAAGGAGCTCATTATTGTGGATGCCTTGTCCCGCTCCATAACCTTGCTTAGTGAACCGCCGGCATTCATCCAACAAATTGAATCACAGGTACAGCTGTGGGCCAGCAACCTCCCGGCATCGGTTTCCTCCCACAGTTCAAAGATGTGCGGGTTAGGTGGATTGGCCATGATAAATTGCCCGTAGTGTCCTTAAAAGTAAGGTTAAGGAGGGGGGGGGGGTTGTTGGGTTATGGGTATAGGGTGGATACGTGGGTTTGAGTAGGGTGATCATTGCTCGGCACAACATCGAATGCCGAAGGGCCTGTTCTGTGCTGTACTGTTCTATGTTCTATTTGCGACGAGACAGCCAAAGACCCTCTTCTGCAGAGTGTCATGCGCCACCTCGCCAATGGCTGGCAAAACGGGCAGTGCCCTCAATTCTTCAATGTGAAGGACAACCTGACGGTGGTTGATGGTATCCTCATCAAGCTGGACAGCATTGTCATTCCACTCAGTCTCCAGAACTTGGTGCTCCGGCAAATCCACGAGGGATATCCAGGTGTCGGGAAGTGCAGGCGCAGAGTTAGGGAAGCTGTCTACTGGCCTGGGATTAGTCAGGACATCTCGAATATGGTCCTCAACTGTCCGACCTGTCAACGCTTCCAGCCAGCACAGAGCAAGGAGACGCTTCAGCAGCACAAAATCGTGACCTCCCCGTGGTCCAAGGTGGGCATCGACCTCATTCATGCCAACAGTCGTGATTATGTGTTAATCATTGATTATTTTTCCAACTACCCAGAAGTCGTGAAGCTCTCGGACCTCACATCCAAGACCGTCATCAAGGCCTGTAAGGAGACGTTCTCCAGGCATGGTATTCCACTCACTGTCATGAGTGACAATGGTCCTTTCTTAGCCATGTCCTTGCTTCAGCATCCAAGAGTGGTCAAGATTTTCCCAGTCATATCAGTTTAACCACGTCACTTCCAGCCCACATTACCCGGAGTCCAACGGGAAGGTTGAGAAAGGGGTGCACATAGTGAAGCAGCTCATCTGCAAGGCCGCGGATTATGCTTCTGATGTCAATCGTGTGCTGCTTGTGTACAGGGCAACCCTTCTGTCTACTGGGATGTCACCGGCTCAACTCCTGATGAACAGGGACCTGCGGACGACTCTTCCAGCCATACACTTGCCTGACCTGGATCACCTCCCGGTGCCGCAGAAGGTGCAGAAACTCAGAGACCGGTAAAAGGAGGGCTATGATGCTCATGCTACCGATTTGCCTGTACGGCAGATGCTGTTCGGATCAAGCTACCTGATGGAGGCTTAACACGACACCAACATCCAAACCATAGTCAATGAAATCCAGGACCGTTCATTCTGAAATATGCAGCAACTTAATGCAATTGTTACTGACAGGGTAAGGAATGCATTCATAACGTTAAAAACATTCTATATCAGCTGTTAGAGTTTCACTTTGCAAGCACAATTTTCTTCATGGATCTTGGTGTCTGTCATGAAGTGAAACAGCTAGACAAGCCTGACATTTTCATTTATTTTATCCTTCGAGGTCAATTAAAAAAAATAACTCATTTTATTTTGCTAATCCACGGCATTGCAGAACTGCTAAACAAAATAAGTCCGAACACACAAAGTATGTCAGTGGGCTGATTGCGCATTAATGAGTCTGACGAGTAAACCCATTAAAGAGGAGATACTACAGCTTGAACCCAGAGAGCCTTCCAGAAAATTAGAACTGAATGTTGGATGTTATCACTCAGTGAATTAAACCCGGCCTGCAAATACCTCCAGCTGTCCAACCTGTGATAAAATTACATTACAAGCCAAGAGATCAAATTATTAATACCTTCACATAATTTTGTTGCCAGATATTAAATAAATGCTAAGTAGGTGAATAAGTTTAAGCGTGACAGTAATCATAATGTAATTTACAATTGCTTTAATGTAAATATTATTTTTTAACGAGCCAAAGTAGGCTGGGACAACGTGCCGAGGCAATCTGTTTGGGTTAACTCTCATCAGCACTTATTTTCTTTGCAACAATTATCTTTTAGCTTTCATCTGGGCATGAACTGTTACAATATATGCAACAAAATCAATTTTTTATTTGTTTCTAGGACATGCATGTGCTCAGGGGCAATCCACCTACCCTGCACATCTTTTGGGTTGTGGGGGTGTGATCCATGCAGACACTGGAGAATGTGCAAACTCCACATGGGCAGTGACCCGGGGCCGGGATTGAACCTGGGTCCTTGGCGTTGTGAGGCAGCACTGCTAACCACTGCGCACCATGTTGCCCTTAGGACATGCATGTTCAGGATCTTTTCGGGATTTTGGCCCAGCGACAAAGAAGGAATAGCGATATTTCCAAATCAGGTTGGTGTATGACCTGGCGGGAAGTTGCAGGTGGTGGTGTGACCATGCATCTACTGTCCTTGTCCATCTGGGTCGAAGATGTAGGTTTGAAAAGTGCTATCGATTGAGACTTGGTGTGTGCTTGCCTCTTGTCTATGAGAAACACTGTTGCCAATATGCTTCTGTGGCGGATGGAGTGAATATTATAGGTGGTGGATGAGGTGTCAAATAAGTGGGCTGCTTTATCCTGGATGGTATCAAGCTTCTTGAGTGTTGGAGCTGCACTCATCCAGGCAAGTGGAGAGTATTTCATCACACGCCTGACTTGTACCTTGTAGATAGAAGAAAGGCTTTGGCGAGTCCGGAGATAAGTTACTCTCTGTAGAATTCTCAGCTGCTAACCTGTTCTTGTAGCCACAATATTTATGTGGCTGGTCAAGTTCAGTTTCTGGTCTCTGTGCTGCTGGAGATCTTAGTGGTGAATGCGGATGAGAGGACAGTATCCTGGCTCTGTGAATTCAGAATTCGTGCCTAACGTCCAGATGCTCTGAAGTCAAAAAAATTATACTGGACTCAAAATATTGGGCCTGATCCAATGGCCACGCTGTGCCTGAAAAGCAGCTCGCCGCAGCGCAGCGTGGCGTTTGAAAGCCGGGAGACCCCGCTCCCGTGATCTACCCAGAATGCAGCGCCTTGTGAGATTCAACGCGATCTCATGAAACGTTGCGATGTGAATCTCGCCCCTTCGCTTTTTGGCAAATCTGCATATTAGAGCGAGGCAGTAAACCTGAAGCTTTGGGATTCAACCTCTTTGCCTTGGAGACTTTGGGCGAGTGCCCTTCAGCACTGGTCCCCACAAACGGGGGCCAGATGGAACAGCACTCCTAGGGGGTCTCTCAGGGGATCGGAGGTCCCTAGCTGCATGCCCTCTGGTGCCGTGGCACTGCTGGTGCTACCTGGGTACCCAGGAAATGCTACCTGGGTGTCAGACTGGCACTGCCAGGTTGGCACTGCCAAGGTGCCAAGTTTTGCACATGCGACCAGGCTGGGGTTGCCCAGCATGGGTGTTGGGGAGGGCCGGAGTCCCTCCCATAGTGCATTCTAGCCGGGTTTTTGGGGGGGGGGGGGGGGGGGGGGGGGTTGGGAGTTGTTTTGGCGGTCTTGAAGATCAGGACGGCGTTTTAAAATCTCTTGCTACAATGGAGAGTACTGGCAAATGGAGCTCCCCACTGCACTGTACAAAACGGGGCTATGTACAGCCTCAGTCATGCGTTCCCTGTTCAGGCCCCTTATTCAACGCAATTCATGTTGAATAGCATGTGTTTCTTGGCACTGCGAGCACCGGGAATCACACAGCTAAACGCGCTCGCTCGGGGACTTTGTTCCATTTTGGAAGAATCGCAGCCATTAACTCTGTTACTTGCTCCACAAAGGCTGCCAGGCTTGCTGAGGTTTTCCATCATTTTTTGCTTTTATTTCAGATCGTCTCCACAGTACTTTGCTTTCATCCTGATACCTCACCTAATCCTCATACATATTCTGGGAATGCCAACCTCAAACCCAGGTCCCACTGCTTCCACATTCATCCAGCTAGTCGACACTGGTAGGCACATCATCTGAGCAGTCACCGACATCCTCCCTTCTCTCTTCAGGACAAGATGGCACACAATAGAAGGGGCAAGGATATCTGCATCTATGAGTCATACCGACAAGATGGTTCTTTGCATCATGATGCTGCCTGCGACAAACCGTATGGTATCTGGCATCTCTGAGAACATTGAGGTTGACAGTATGTTGTTCCTTCCATTTGTCCCTTCTCAGCTCGCCCCATCTGCTATTTGGCATAATGAGCAAGCTGTAGATGGTATGACGGAGCCTCTGACTTCTATTCCAACCCCCTTCCCTCACCCCAACCTTCCCCTTCTGATTTTCTGCTTCCAGACACTCAAGAACTGTTGTTTGTTCAGCTACAGCAGCCCCAAGAGAGGAGAGAGAATAACAGCATAACACAGATGAAAAGGACCTGTCACTCGATCTAACACTAGAAGCTATCAACTCAGGTACTGGTAGTGTGCATTCCATAAATGTATAGAGCCAGGATGTGCATACAGTGAGTCAACAGGCATGAGTGGGCTACAGTCAGTCAGGGGGAAAGGGTGATTCATGTACCAGCTCACTGGGGAGTGGGGGGGGGGGGGGGGCAGATAGGTTTTGCTGCAGAGGAGCCAGATAAGGAACTCAATGGGGCGGCATGCAGGAGACTTAAAATGGACCTTCACATTGGCTCCATTGACTGGCCTGTCTAGCAGCCCATTCTGACTGTCAAATAGCTCAGACCAGGATAGCTGCAACTTGACAGAGGGCAGCATACAGAGCTTCCCCTCACAACTTCACTTCCTTGTTAAGCTACAGACCTGAGGCAATTGCAGCCCCGAAGCCCGCTGCAAAGTTTGTGTAAACAAGTCACCAAATACTTTGTCTTCTGTCCAGATGCAGCAATACTCCCGACCAAATCAGGAACTCTGCACAACACCCCAAAATACCACAGTACTTCCAAGGTATTTTGCAATAGCAAACATTATTCAAAATTACGTGACCTGCAAGTTGGATGCCTGGCTCTTTAGGTGCTGGGCTCCTCTGCAGCCGAACACTTGTTCCTTGGTTAATGACAAGCAAATTCATCTGATGGATTGGTGTGGTCCAAGCCTGAAAGCTGAACACTCAGCCAGTAGGGCTATGTGACATCATGACAGCAACAATTCATATGCTTCTATTATAGGCAGGAATGCTCGTGTCAGCCCCCTCCTGGGTATGGAGTGACACGTGGGCCGCACTGGAAGCAAGTTGAGGTGAAAAATGTTTGAGGGATTCAAACAAACTTGAAAATACTTGATTTTCTTAAAATCCCCATTAAATTCCATTACATACAATTTTTGAACTGAGCTCTCACTAACTATGCCGTCTCGACAGAGAGCTCGGCTAAAACTAAAAAAGTACTTCAGTCATATCACCTATTCAGTGTACAGCTCTTCATTTTCTTTAAAATTTAGAGTACTCAATTCTTTTTGTTCAATTATGGGGCAATTTAACATGGCCAATCCTGCTACGCTGCACATCTTTGGATTGTGGGGACAAGACCCACGCAAAATCCACATGGACAGTGACCCGGGTCCTCAATGCCGAGAGGCAGCAGTGCTAACCACTGTGCCACCATGCGCACATCCCTTCATTTAACGTTGCTTCATTAAAATTACTTGTTCCTGTTGTTTTTGTAAAACATGATGCAGTGGAAAGATTGACAGGCTGATAGGCCTGAACCCTGAACCAGTTTTGCTTACGAAGATCCACAACCCACAATGAGGGTGCTGGGAGAGATATCCACATCCACCAGATGCAAAAGTGTCCTGCAGTATGTCAACGCAGAGTTCTGAACTGGGATGTACAAAAGCATGTTTACAACCAATGGATTTGCCTTGAAGTACACTCACTATTTTAGGTAAATACAACAGTCAATTGGCACACAAAAAGTAGTCCAAATGAATGAGCGACCAGGTAAACTTGATTTTCTGATATTATTTGAGGAGCGAATGCCGGCTAGGACACTGGGAGGAATTTGCTGCTCCTCTTTGAACATCATGGGAATGCTAACATCCAACAAAGCAGGCAATAGGGCCTCAGACAAAGGCAATGGGTGCGATCGAACAGCCTCTTCGTGCCTGACCCGGTGACGTGACAAAGCCATTAAATCTCGCGAGAGGCCTCTTGCAGGATCTGCGATGCTGAGAATGCCTTGAGAGATCTAATGAGACCTCCGTGAGACGTCGCGATCTGGATCGCGCCCTGGTTGGGTGTGATCCAGATTTCCACTTAAACATGTCGCCGCCAGATTTTCCCAAGGCCAGGGAACTAACGCCCATGCATGGGAGACCTCGCCTTGCACCATCTAGTACTGGTCCAGGCAAATGTGCACTGGGCATAATGGCAACTTGTGGGGGGGGGGGGGGGTGGAGAGGGGTTGGTATCCTAGGGCCATTGGAGGTCTGCAGCTGGTTGGGATCTGGGCAGGATATTACCATAGCACTCCTGTTGCTGCCCAGGCACCTTGGCATTGCCATACTGGCAGCTTGTCATAAGCTCCCTATGGTGCCACCCAAGCTGGCAGGGGCACTGCAGGGGCACTGCGAGTGCCAAGTTGCTAGGTTGGCTGGACCGGAGATCAGACTAGGGGTGCTCTGCCCTTATGAAGTAGGGTGAGGGAGGGCTTGATTATCCCCAACAGATAAGTTGGAGTGTTGGAGGGGGGGTCTAGAGGCTGCGGTGGGGGGGAGGGGAGGAGGGGGGGGTCAAGAGATTGGGGTCCCCGATCCCTCCCTGTGATGATGAGCTGAGCTGGTCAGTGCAGGAAAGGTAAGTATGGTCTCGGCGAGGAATGCCCCTGCGAGGAGGCCAAAAGAAAGAGTCCCGTTTGATAGTGGGGTAATTCTCGGCTCTGCAGGTGCCTAGAAATACCCCACCAAATGCGCCCAAAATGGGACTCTGTTTTTTTTCCTGTTCAATTGCGTCCTTTATCTCTAACATTGAAGCACACCCCCTGCCCCCACACTACTGCACTGAAGTGTTAACCTAATTAATGTATTCAAGTTCATGCTGGGGCTTGAACTCCTATCCTGCTGACTGAAGGAGGTGAGAATGTTACCTAGCGAGGCAAGCTGACAGTCAGTGGGAGATTTAAATGGCAGACTGCAATTTCCAGAACACATGAATTGCTGATCAGTCCTGACATTTCCCATGCATTCTTTCACTTTGCCACCTGTGGATTTAATAGGTGCATTTGCCACGGCAACAACTTCTGGTGAAGATCAGCCTCTGTAGGGAAAACATCCACAAATTCCACGACAAGGCAAACTTAGAAAATAAAACAAAAACAAATCCAGAAAATAGAGGGGAAAGGATAAATGATTCCCATTTTACAGCAGACACAAGCCATTCCGTACATCAAGTTCCAACTGTTTTGTGTCGACACAAAGTTGGTCTGAACCCACTTTACTCCATGCCAGCCTTGACTCAGTTAGTATGTTTTCAAGTTCCACTTGAGACTGGGAGGCACAGGGAGAGGGAGGTAGTCGAAGCATTGACAGGATTCCCTCTGGGTTCCCGCCTGTCCAGACCTGGTAGCGATTTTACACTAGGGCCTTAATTAGGTGGCCACTTAATGGCCTCAAAGTAAAAAATAAAAGATCAATCTCGGTGGGATGTGGGGAGGCACCTCTTTCAGAAGTATCCGTCTGACAGGGGTGCTCTCTCCTTAAGAACCGGCGACCTCCTTCTCCACATTCACCCCCACCCCCCTCGCCACCCCCAGATTTTTCCTACACTCCCCGCACTGCCACTGAACTGTACATTGGGCCCTGGGACATTGCAGGCATCTCCCCGCAGTGCCTCGTCAAGCCACTGCGTCGCTGTGCCTGGAGGCTCTGGAGCACTTCCAGCCAACCTGATTGGCTGGCAGCTTTCCAAGATGGGTCTTCCTCCTGAGTGAGGGTGAAGGTCCTGTCACATGCCAATTGATGCTCATTAGAGTTTAATATGGCATTTGGGCTGCTCGGGTGAGTGGGAATATGCTCCCCGCTGACTCTTCAGATGGCAGCGGCCATGCCTCAGCCATCCTAAACATTCAGTCTCTAATATTCAAATAACCAATTCACTGCTTATGTTATCGATTTTTCTCAAAAATTATTTAGAGCAAAAAAGTCCATCTGATCACTTACCCTGTGAAGAATCTTTTTGAACCTTTGGCTATTTAAGCGATTGTCTTAAATTTGCACTCTTTCCATTTTTTTTATTAATTCAGGAATGTGAACATCATAAGCAAAACATCAATGCCCGTTCCTAATTGCCCTTGAGAAAGTGAACCACCTTCCTAAACCGCTGCAGTCCATATGCTGCAGGTACACTACAGTGCTGTTAGAAAGGAGGTTCTCAGAGTTTGACCCAGCAACGGTGAGGGAACAGCGGTAAATTTCCAAGTCAGGACATGTATGTCTTGAAGGGGAATTTACCGGTGAAGGTGTTCATAACTTCTGCTGCCCCGATCAGAAAAGTGGAAAGGGCATTGGCAGAGCATCATGTAGCTGATACATACTGTTTCCACAGTGTGTTAGCGATAGAGTTAATGTTTAAAGTTGTGGATGGTGCTAGACTAGTGGGCTGCGTTGTCCTGGATGATGTTGAGCTTCCTGCGTGCTGCTACAGTCATCTGGACTGGGTTACCATCTTGCAAACCAGTAGAAGGAAGAAATCTCAATTTATTGGATAAAGGTTTGTGGAATGGAAGCCTTTGTAAAAATAATTACACATTGAATACCTCAGCTCTCATTTTTTTTAAATCCTAAAAAGTGGCATAAAAAGAACGGCAGGGAAAGGGGGATAAACTGAAAGAGTTCCCCAGTAGCTTAGTGAGTTTATTCAAATTGGCACGGGGATGCAGACTCTCTCCTAGTCTGTGCTAAATCAGCTCAGCTCAGCTAAGGCAACAGTAAGGGACCTTTATTGGGCTCAATAGCCTCTGGCTGGGAAGCTTAACATTGGATAGCCAATGTTCCTGCTCCTGACTCAGGCCAGTACTGCATTGTGCAAAAATATTAAACACTGAAACAGTGCAAGTAATTCCAATCAGCATATCTGCTTTAATTTCAAAAATATGCTTCTGAAATCTGTGCAAAGCTCAGTGACCCAGACTCCTGATGGCTGAGAAGGTTTATTGAGCGAGTGGTTGAGCCATATAGAGCAGGAGTTTCTAGTTCAATCCCGAATCTGTGCTGAGTGAGCTGATCTTGTTTCTTGGATGTGGTGTCACTGCAAGGGCAACATTAATTAACTCATCCTTATTGTCCTTGAGAAGGTGAAGGAGATATATTTTTTAACTGCAGCACATGTACTGTTTGCTGTGGTTTGGCATAACTGATCAGGTTGCTAGAGCACTTCTGAGAGTTGCTGTGGGACTGCAGTCACTTACAGGTCTTGCCAGGTAAAAACCTCATTCCCACAAGGGCGTGAATGAACCAGTTGGATTTTTATGTTTGCTGGAACCATTCCTAATTTTTTAAAAAATTTCAAGTATCCAATTTCTTTTTCCAAATGAAGTGGCAATTTAGTGTGGCCAATCCACCTACCCTGCACATCTTTGAGTTGTGGGGGTGAGACCCATGCAGAGACAGTGAGAATGTGCAAACTCCACACGGACAGTGACCCGGAGCCATAATCAAACTCGGGTCATCGGCGCTGTGAGGTAGCAATGCTAAACACTGCGTCACCGTGCCACCCACCCATTCCCAAATTACCTTCAAGTTCTCCAACTGGAAGATAGGATGTGACCTCCCATTCACTGATCACTATTCTGCTAACATAACTTGTACATCACTGCACCAAAATGGCTGGGTAGTATGGTTGAATTTTGTGTACCTTGAGTTACAGAAATCATGTTAATACATATTCTTGGATTAGTCACATCAAGTAATTCAGATATTTGGCCTCAGTCAAATCCAATTTATATTAACAATATTAATTTATTCATCAAATAAACTTATGCAGAGCATGACAAAATAATTACATTTGTAGGCAGTTCTTTGAGGGCCAGTTAGTTTGATTAATTGGTCATTAAACATGATTAGCACTGGATCAATACCATTCCAATTTTCCAGTCTTGTTTTAATTACAGTGTAATCATACTAAAACGGTAAATTAGCCCATTTTCAATCAACCAAATAAAAACACAAGTGAAAGTAATGATGAAAATATTCTCCGTCATTGAATACAGACACAACGCGGTTCGTGCGGTCAGATAAAATTGTCCCCGATTGTGCGGGTTAGACTTTCGGGGTCCGCTGTTGGCTTGAGTAACTGTCCCACTTCAAATGTTTATTGTGTGATGGGGATTTTAGATATTTTGAAATGGTACGGGTACAAAAATTGAAGTATTACTTTCCTTTAAGATTCTCTTTGGACTGTGGGAGGAAACCGGAGGAAACCCACACAGACATGGGGAGAACGTGCAGACTCCGCACAGACAGTGACCCAGCAGGGAATCGAACTTGTGACCCCGGCGCTGTGAAGCCATAGTGCTAATCACTTGTGCTACCATGCTGCCCAAAGCTTCCTTTACACAAAACCTCAGATGAAAATCTTCCCATTAGTTCTTACTTTCTTTCACTGTAACAACTGAAATTTCCTGAAAAGATCATGCCACAAAATAAATTGTTCTCCACTGAAATGAATAAGAAATATTTTCAACCCACAAAATCACAATTACATTTCAATTACAATAGCCCAAATGTGTCATTAGAGCTTTTAGTACACATTTTGTACAATAGATACTCTTGTTTTAAGGCAGTCTGCTCTATATTGCAACATTCTATGACTTATCCAAAGGCAAAATCTGACTGGGAGTAAAATCACCAAACTAAGTATATACACAGCTTAATATTAATATAGCTAAACTAATCACAATGCAAGCATACTGCATGATTCACAACCGCGATTTTGAACAAATGGTCCTGTATCATGCAATCTGTTTGATTTGATGTTTGCAACATAGGTATTATATCGGTAACTTTAAGGATATAGTGGATTGTGAGAGGGGAATTTATTAAGTATTTTAATATCCTGCTCAATATCATTTTTCGGACTCGATGCAGTATATATTTTCTATGTGTTCCACGACGGAGAAATAAATAAATGAGGGGCGGAATTCTCTGTTCCCCACGTGGCGTGGGAGAACCATGGGAGGGCCTCCCGACATTTTTTACGCCCTCCCTGGCGCCCCCAGCGATTTCCCCCCCCCCCCCACCCACCGCTCGGAAAAATCGCCGCTCGCCGTTTTTCACGCCGAACGGCGATTCTCCGAGTCCGATGGGCCGAGCGGCCGGCCCTTCACGCCCGTTTCACCACGGCAGCAACCACACCTGGTCGCTGCATTCGTGAAACGGGCGGCAGATGCCCGTTTGGGGCATCTAGGGGCCCGATTTGGATGGGAGCACCACGACTGTGCTCGGGAGGGGACAGGCCCGACGATTGGTGGGGCGTCCAAAACGGACGCACTCTTTCCCCTCCGCCGATCAAGATCAAACCGCCACATCTTGCCGGGCTGCGGTGGAGAAAGACGGCACCGCGCATGCGCGGGTTCGTGCTGTCTGCGCCGCTGATGTCATCCGCGCATGCGTGGATGACATCAGAAAAGTGCCGTTTCAGCCTAATTTCCGGCGCGACGAGGTCGCGGACGGGAACAACGGGGGCCCGCTCCTAGCCCCCTGGGTGGGGGTGAATTAGGTGCGGGGAGCGGGTCCCGAGGCCGTCGTGAACCTCGGACGATTTCACGACGGCCATCCCGATTTTTATCGGGAGCGGAGAATACCGCCCGAGAAACTTTAAAAACTGATACAGAAATCAATACATTATTCTGTGATATTCTTTCAAAGCATCATTCACATAACACATTGGCTGGCAAACTCTAGAGCTGAAGAAGCCAAAACAATTTATCATTAGTTTAGCAATCATTCCAGGTACAAGAGACATGGGGCTCCGAAGCTGAGCAAGAATGTATATATGCATTTTATTATTGTGGTGAACCACTGTGCACCTGTATTAGGGAATGTAAGGTAGGACCTGCACTATAGGTTCTCCGGTAGCCCCTGCCGGCTAGCTCCGCCCACAAGGAACCGTATAAATATGCATGACCTCCTCCTGATCAGCCATTTCGCCAGCTGCAGTAGGAGGCCACGCATCTGACTGTAATAAAGCCACAGTTGTACCAATCTGAGTCTTTGGTGCAATTGATTGTGCATCAATTTATTTCAGTCAGACTTTTCTACATTATGGACATCAGGATCAAACCAGATCGCCAGCAGCTGGATCCGCACTCGCCAGACGCCAGGAAGGACTTTAATCACTGGCTGGCTTGTTTTGAGGCCTACATGGGTTCCCTTCGGCGTCACTAACGGGGTCTCGGTCATCCAAAGGGAGATGGACCGAATGGTCGACCGGTACAGTCTGCAGGCCACGTTTCCGTACCTGGACAACGTCACCATCTGCGGCTGTGACCAGCAGGACCACGACGCTAACCTCTCTAAATTTCTGCGTACCGCCACTCTCCTCAATCTTACATACAACAAGGAGAAGTGTGTTCTGCACGACCCGTCTAGCCATCCTCGGCTATGTAGTCCAAATCGGACTCCTGGGGCCCGATCCCGACCGCATGCGCCCCCTCATGGAGCTCCCCCTCCCCCACTGCCCCAAGGCCCTCAAACGCTGCCTTGGGTTCTTCTCCTACTACGCCCAGTGGGTCCCAAACTACGCGGACAAGGCCCGCCCACTCATACAGTCCACCCAATTTCCCCTCACGGCCGAGGCACAACATGCATTCGCCCGTATTCGCTCAGACATAGCCAAGGCCGGGATGCACGCAGTAGATGAGACACTGCCCTTTCAAGTAGAAAGCGGCGCTTCAGATGTCACCCTCGCCGCCACTCTAAACCAGGCAGGGAGACCCGTGGCATTCTTTTCCCTCACCCTTCATGCCTCTGAAATTCGGCACTCATCTGTTGAAAAAGAGGCCCAGGCTATCGTTGAAGCTGTGCAGCATTGGAGGCATTACCTGGCCGACAGGAGATTCACTTTCCTCACTGACCAACAGTCGGCAGCTTTCATGTTCAACAACACGCAGCGGGGCAAGATCAAAAATGATAAAATCTTGCGGTGGAGAATCAAGCTCTCCGCCTATAATTACGAGATTTTGTATCACCCCGGCAAGCTCAACGAGCCCCCAGACGCCCTCTCCCAAGGTACATGTGCCAGCGCACAAGTAGACCAAATCCGTGCCCTGCACGACAGCCTTTGTCTCCCGGGAGTCACTCGATTGTACCACCTTGTCAAAGCCCGCAATCTGCCCTACTCCATCGAGGAAGTACGGACAGTCACCAGAGACTGCCAGGTCTGTGCAGAGTGCAAGCCGCACTTCAACCGGCCGGACCGCGCCGTGAAAGCATCCCGCCCCTTTGAACGCCTCAGCATGGATTTCAAAGAGCCCCTCCCCTCCACCGACCGCAACACATATATCCTCAGTGTGGTCGATGAATTCTCCAGGTTCCCCTTCACCATTCCATGCCCCGATATGACGTCTGCCACCGTCATCAAGGCCCTCAACACCATCTTCGCTCTGTTCGGTTTCCCCGACTACATCCACAGTGACAGGGGATCCTCATTCATAAGCGATGAGCTGCATCAGTTCCTGCTCAGCAGGGGTATCGCCTCCTGCAGGATGACCAGCTACAACCCCCGGGGAAACGGGCAGGTAGAGAGGGAGAACGTGACAGTTTGGAGGGCCGTCCAGCTGGCCCTACGGTCCAGAAACCTCCCAGCCTCTCGCTGGCAGCAGGTCCTCCCTGATGCACTACACTCCATACGGTCTCTACTGTGCACCGCGCCAACCCCTACTATGCCTATGTGGAGTTCTCTGACGGCCGCCAGGATACGGTCTCACTCAGGGACCTGGCTCCCTCAGGTTCCACTCCCACACACTTCCCCACCCACGCACCACCCTCCCCTCCCCCGACGCTCCCAACATTAGCCCCACCAGGTCCATCCCGCCTTCCCCTGCCCACGCTAGAGGATGAGGAAGATTTCGGCATGCTCCCGGAGTCATCCGACTACTGGCCAGCACCAACACCGCCAGCACCGAGGTCGGCGACGCCAGCATCGACATCGCCGCCACCGTTAAGTCGCTCACAGCGAACCGTCAAACTGGACCGACTTAACCTCTGACGGGCACCGGACTACCAAAATGGACATATTGTTTTCACCCCCCCACTGTAAATTATTTGTAAATCTGTATATAGTTCCATGCCCCCCCCCCCCCCCCACCCCCAGGCCAGACTCATTTTTAACAGGGGGTGAATGTGGTAAACCACTGTGCACCTTATTAGGGGATGTAAGGTAGGACCTGCATTACAGGTTCGCCGGTAGCCCCTGCCGGCTAGCTCCGCCCACAAGGAGCCGTATAAATATGCATGACCTCCTCCTGATCAGCCATTTCGCCAGCTGCAGCAGGAGGCCACGCATCTGACTGTAATAAAGCCACAGTTGTACCAATCTGAGTCTTTTGTGCAATTGATCGTGCATCAATTGTACATATTGGTCAATTCCCTTATGCAGGAGAAGGTCAAGAGAAGTTTATGGGTCTCAGGAGGTGGTAGTGCATGTCTGACCCGACATCATACAAATAAGATGCCTTCCCACCAGTCCCACAACAGCACTGGAGTGCACGGTCACATGCTCAGTGATATGAATTGCAAACTTGCATGAGAATAAAATGACTGCAAGCAGGTGCAATGGAGAGGTTGTGCTGGTGGGAAGGGCAGGGGTGCGGAGGTGGGAGCACAAGCAAGGGATGAGACAATGTTTGGCAGATGTCATTTGGCACAGAAAAATGTAGTCCTATGCAAATTGAGTGAACTAACATCATAATTAAACACAGTTGAGCAGGAAAGTAGCTAAGTGTTATAGTACATGATTATAGTACATAAAAGGTTCACAAACAGTGCAATGAGACTATAAATGGAAAAGAAGGATACAGTGACAAAACAAAGAACTAATGAAAAGAACACGGAGGTGAGATTTTCTGCTCCCACAGCACCACCCCTCCCCCCACCTCTGTGGTGTATTTGCTGGCGACGAAGCGGCTTGCCATTGACCAGTAGAATCTTCCGTCCACCGATGTCCATGGTGTTTCATGTAACTCGCCTGTCTTGCCGTTGGGGGACCCGCCGCGAATGGTCGCCTTCAGTAGGACCTGAGGTTCCCGCCGGCAGGATTGGCTGGAAAACCCTGCCCTCTCTTTTTTAAAGATATTGATTGGGCCTCAACAAGAATACGGTGTCTTGTTGTGGTGGGTGAGAAAGAGGGCTTGCAAACATTTCACAGATTGGCCATTAGATTGGCACCTGGTTTTATAGCTGAAGTTTATGCTTTTGGAAAAGAGCATTTCAGTTTTAAATAAAGTGCTATATATTCAAAAGCCTGCCAGTAGGGTGTGCTAAAAATAAAGTTCCAAATGTATCCTATTTTGTGGGGGGGGGGAGGGGGGGGGGGGGGGGGGAAGAATAAAGCAAATGTCTGTTTTATCATGGGGAGCTCAGCTCAGAAGCAAATGTGTGTGTGCTTGTATTCTTAGTTGTTTAGAAGTGACAAAACACTTCAAAAGCCCTTGGTTATCTTGGGCTTCGAGAGCAGAGTCTATCCTGAAAAAAACAGACATCAGTGATAATTGTTTACGGTCTTTAAGTTACTGAGGAAACTATTCTGTGTCCTTGTGGATAGACATTTTGAATAGATAGGCTCGAGACAACCAGGGGACATATAAATAAGATATGTAAGCATAAAAC
Source organism: Scyliorhinus canicula (assembly GCF_902713615.1). Taxonomy (NCBI): domain Eukaryota; kingdom Metazoa; phylum Chordata; class Chondrichthyes; order Carcharhiniformes; family Scyliorhinidae; genus Scyliorhinus; species Scyliorhinus canicula. Next base: position 91,510,004 of record NC_052152.1, on the reverse strand, counting down.
TAAGTCAGATCTTTGGAGGTTTTGCTATTCAGAGGGTCATTACCCTGAGCAACAAGCTGTTATTCCACACAGGGAGTGAAGATTCACTATAAGCAATAAATAAGAAACAGGACAAGTTTCTCGCTTCTCCCAAAAGATTTCATGTCCTTTGGTGTCTGGGGAATTTTCATGCCAAGGTGCATCATTACTGTATGCAGCGTGTTTGACAGATGAGCCAATCTTTTCCTGCCTCTCATTTCAAGGTGAGATAATAATCATCACTGACTGCTATTAAATCGAAGTAACGGGAAGAGAGAATTTCAAAATTTCACCACAAACTGAACTGTCACACCTGCTCTGGGATCAAGCATTGCCATCTCATATGCAATTCATGAAGAAATGGCTGATACACTGGAGTCCGGTTACACTAAGACCATTAGACCATAAGACATAGGAGCAGAATTAGGTCACTGGGCCCATCGTGTCTGCTCCGCCATTCAATCATTGCTGATTTTTTCCTCATCCCCATTCTCCTGCCTTCTCCCCATAACCCCTGATCCCCTTATTGATCAAAAATCTATCTATCTCTGTCTTAAAGACACTCAGTAATTTGGTCTCCACAGCCTTCTGCGGCAGAGTTCCACAGATTCACCACCCTCTGGCTGAAGAAATTCCTCCTCATCTCTGTTTTAAAGGATCGTCCCTTTAGTCTGAGATTGAGTCCTCTGCTTCTAGTTTTTCCTACAAGTGGAAACATCATCTCCATGTCCACTCTATCTAGGCCTCGCAGTATCCTGTAAGTTTCAATAAGAAGCCCCCTCATCCTTCTAAACTCCAACGAGTACAGAGTCCTCAACAGTTCCTCATACGACAAGCTCTTCATTCCAGGGATCATTCTTGTGAACCTCCTCTGGACTCTTTGTCATATGAGAGTCCCGTTAAGAAAAGTCTGTTTTATCAAATGGCTGCAGTGATGTAATTGTGGGGGTGGAGCTGGAATGTGATTCTGGCTTTTTATTTTCGTTTTGAGCTGGAAGCTGTTTTTGGCTCTGTGTTTTAATTGGAGAGTTGCATTCAAACCAAGCAGATGTATGTTAGTCTATCTCTCTGTATGGTAAACGAGGGACGGGATTCTCCGATCCCCTGCCGGGCCAGAGAATCGCCGGGGGGCGGTGTGAATCCCACCCCGGCTGCCGGATTCTCCAGCACCAGCTTTTCGCGAGGGGCGGGAATCACGGCAGTCAGGGGCCATTGGCGATTCTCCGGCCCGCAATGGGCCGAGTGTCTGCCCTTTTCCGGTGGGTCCCGCTGGCGTAAATACACCACGTCCGTACTGGCAGGGACCTGGCTCGGCGGGCGGCCTGCAGGGTCATCAGTGTTGGCCCCGGGGGGCCCCCACGCTGCTTGGCCCGCGATCGGGGCACACCGATCCGCAGGCGGGCCTGTGCCGTGGGGGCACTCTTTCCCTCCGTGCCGGCCGGTGCAACGATCTGCCATGGCCGGCGCAGAGAAGAACCCCCTTGCACATGTGCTGGGATGATGGCAGCACATGCTGGCGCTCCCGCGCATGCGCCAACTCGCGCCGGCCGGTGGAGGCCCTTCAGTGCTGGTTGGCGCGGGGCCAAGCCCTTTGCCGTCAGCTGGCGTGGTACCAACCCCGCCGGCACAGTCCTCGCCCCTGAAAGTGTGGAGGATTCCGCACATTCCGGGCGACCCGACGCCTGAGTGGTTTACGCCACTCCTCGGCGCCAGTACGGCCCACCCCGCCGGTTAAGTGAGAATCCCGTCCAAGGTGTTTAGATCACTTGATAATTTAAGAGTGATAACTGGTTTCTGGAGAATGCAAACCTACTGTCTTTGTTAAAAAGTGTTTTGGCTTATGGATGTTGTTAGGAAATTTACTGAGGGTTACCTATAGAGTATTGTATCTTTTTGGGAGGTTATCAGTGTTGGTCGTTGATAGGATGTATGTGTTTATAAAATGTTAACTGGATTCATAGAATAAACTTTGTTTTTGTTTAAAAATACTTCTGGTTCTCTGTTGCATCACACCTGTAAAGTGGGCACTTGTGCTCCCCATAAACAAAATCTATTAAAATTTGACAGTCAGGTGAACTCCATGATATACTTTGGTGTTCTCTAAACCCTGGCCCATAATACCTTTCCAAGGCCAGCACATCCTTCCTGACATATGGGGCCCAAAACTGCTCACAATACTCCAAATGGGGTCTGACCAGAGCCTTATACAGCCTCAGGAGTATATCCCTGGTCTTGTATTCTGGCCCTCTCGACATGAATGCAAACATTGAATTTGCTTTCCTAACTGCCAACTGAACCTGCAAGTTAACCTTAAGAGAATTGTGAACAAGGACTCCCAAGTCTATTTGTGCTTCTGATTTCCGAAGCATCTCCCCATTTAGAAAATAGTCTTTGTCTCCATTTCTCCTTCCACTTTTTCACATTGTATTCCATCTGCCACTTCTTTGCCCACTCTCCTGTACTGTCCAAATCCTTCTGCAGCCCACCTGCTTCCTCAATACTGATGTGGTCGGCAGGTTGGTTCGATGTGAACTGCACTCGATGCAGGGAAGGTAGAAACAGACGTCTAACTGGAGAAGATCCAACACTGTTTTATTCAACAATAGAACTGATAAACATATTCAGCTGTGGGTCGACACTATACTGAACTGACTGGAGTCCCAGTAGTAGCCTGACCAGACTTACTAGCTACCGCATGGTGTTTGCACTGGCTAGCTCGTGGACTCTGACTGTCTCATAGGCTGGGTCCAGAGAGAGCGGGAAACCTAGTGCCCTCTGGCTTTATAGTGGTAGTGTCCTGTCTGGTGATTGGCTGCACTGTGCTGTGTGCTTACTGGTCATTCCTGTGTGTCAATCACTGCCTGTCTGCACCTCATTATATACATGAGTGGATATTATGACAAATACTACCTGTCCCTCTACAGATCATTGTATCATATGCAAACTTAGCAATAGTACCTTCAGTCCCTTCTTCCAGATCATTAATGTATATTGTGAAAGATTGTGGTCCAGTACAGACCCCTAAGGCACACCACTAGTCACCGGCTGCCCTCCTGAAAAATACCCCTTTATCCCCACTCTCTGCTTTCTGCCAGTCAGTCAATCCTCTATCCATGCCAATATCTTATCCTTAACACTATGGGCTCTTAACTTATTTAACAGTCTCCTATGCGGTACCTTGTCAAATGCAAAATTGAGTGTACCCAATTAATTTTTTTCCAATCAAGGGGCAATTTAGCATGGCCAATCCACCTACCCTGCACATTTTTGGGTCATGGGGCTGAAACCCACGTAAACACGGGGAGAATGTGCAAACTCCACAGGGACAGTGACCCAGGGCCAGGATTGAGCCTGGGACCTTGGTGCCGTGAGGCAGCGATGCTAACCACTGCACCACCGTGCTGCCCTTGAGTCTGATTATCAACCTTAGTACAAAGTTAACTGGTGAAAATGTTCAGCCTGCTGCTCCTCATTGGCTCAATTACCTTATTTAGCAAGTCGTTGTGCCGTACAAATCAGGATGTAACAATTTACATTCCAACTCTGTACTGAGGTAGCCATCAGCTGTGACAGCAGTAAGGCTGCCACAGATGGCTAAAGTTCCTGGGTCAAGAAAGCAATGAACGTAAAATACTTCTCTGTTGCAAAGGTAATTTACAAAATCGAAACCTAATGTTCAAAATTAGCATTAAATAACTGCAAAAGTAATTTTGCACCACTTTGGGGTACACATAATTTGAAGTGGATAAGGCAATTTAATTTCAGGGATTTACATTGTGGAATTTCATTGACCAAGCAAAAACTCGTTGCCGCAACATCTTTGTCCCAAAACCAACATAATTTATAGTCTTATTTATAATGAACAAGGGTAAAATGATACCCTTCCTGTCATCAATAATGATGGGATGTGGTAATTGTGAAGAAGATCAGAGTTACCCCCATTATTACCTATCACTTGTACAGCCCACTAATAATCAAGAAGTGACTGATGCAGAATGTTCGAAAGAGGCCTTGCCTCCCTTTACTCATCCATCAACACTACATAAACTAACAATATGTTATCATTTAGCTCTAATAGACAGATTAGATTGGGATTCCAGATTTCACAGTTATGACTTTAGACCAAATTATTGTCCCATAGTACAATTTGTCGTAGGCCTTATCCTGAAGTGGATGATAATTAATAGAAAATTCATTAGCCGATTGCTGAATGCTCTAACTAGTTCAAGGTCACATCTTGTTGAACAAAACCTGCTGGAACATCCACTATAACAATGAATATACGTTAAAAACCAGGCACTTACTTTCAAATTCTTAAACTAACTGAGATATAGGGAATTAGTACCTACGTGCCAACCAGTGAGAACAAATGACCAGATAATCAATCTACTAATGTTTTTACAAAGTTATTACCAGTATAGTGCTCAAAAGAGGGACAGGGGGCGAAATTCTCCGACCCCCCGCAGGGTTGGAGAATCGCCCGGGGCCGCCGAAAATCACGCCCCCGCCGTGGCAGAAATTCTCCGCCACTCGGAAATTGGCGGGGGCAGGAATCGCGCCACGCCGAGCGCGAGCCCCCTGCAGCGATTCTCCAGCCCGCGATGGGCCGAAGTCCCGCCGCTGGGAGGCCTCTCCCGCCGGCGTGGTTTGAACCACCTCTGGTGGCGGCGGGATCGGCGGCGCGAGCGGACCCCTGGGGTCCTGGGGGGGCGTGGGGCGATCGGACCCCGGGGGGGTGCCCCCATGGTGGCCAGGCCGGCGATCGGGGCCCACCGATCGGCCGGCGGGCCAGTGCCGTGGGGGCACTCTTTTTCTTCCGCCGCCACCATGGCCTCCACCATAGCGGAGGCGGAAGAGAATCCCCCAGCGCGCATGCGCCGGTGGTGTCGTCAGCGGCAGCTGACGCACCGGCGCATGCGCGAACCGACGAAGGCCTTTCAGCCAGCCATAATCTATTTAAAATTATGAAGGGAATAGATAGGATAGATGCGGGCAGGTTGTTTCCACTGGCGGGTGACAGCAGAACTAGGGGACATAGCCTCAAAATAAGGGGAAGTAGATTTAGGACTGAGTTTAGGAGGAACTTCTTCACCCAAAGGGTTGTGAATCTATGGAATTCCTTGCCCAGTGAAGCAGTTGAGGCTCCTTCATTACATGTTTTTAAGGTAAAGATAGATAGTTTTTTGAAGAATAAAGGGATTAAGGGTTATGGTGTTCGGGCCAGAAAGTGGAGCTCAGTCCACAAAAGATCAGCCATGATCTAATTGAATGGCGGAGCAGGCTCGAGGGGCCAGATGGCCTACTCCTGCTCCTAGTTCTTATGTTCTTATGTTCTTATTATGTTTACAAAGCTTTTCGTCTTACAGTCATCAAGACAAATATAAGAATGCCAAATTCTAAACAATCACAACAACTTACACTGCAAGAGAAAAGGATGCTGATTCGTTGGCAAGTTGACTCTGATTGGCTGAGGTGTTACCACCCCAAGGCCCCAAGCTCAGGGGTAATTCAAAATAGGAACAAGCTTTTAACATATTCCTTTTGCTCACAGAGAATGTGCATCACTTTTAGCAAGCGTAAATGAGCCACGATAGGAGCTTGACTGATTACCGTAAAGTGGGTCTTAGTCGATATTAGTGCACTCAGGACTGTTCATCAAGTGTTGCCCAATCTCAGGGCAGCACAGTGCCGCAGTAGTTAGCACTGCTGCCTCACGTGCCGGGCCCCAGGTTCGATCCTGGCTCTGGGTCACTGTCCATGTGAAGTTTGCACATTCTCCTCTTGTTTGCGTGGGTTTCGCCCCCACAAACCAAAGATGTGCAGGCTATGTAGTTTGGCCACGCTGAATTGCCCCTTAATTGGACAAAATGAATTGGGTATTCTAAATTTATATAAAAAACAAAGTGTTGTCCAATCTCAGAATTACATCTAACAGTAGATATTTTGGTTTGCGTTTTGAAAGCTTGAACTGATTGAGTACGGTCTGTACTCTGCCCATTATGAACAACCACAAGAACATGGCGCAGGATTCTCTGTCCCACCACGTCAGATTTCTGGTTCAGCATGCCGGCAGGATGCTCTGTCTCCCCGGCTGTTCAATGGGGTTTCCCATTGTGGGGCAGCCCTACGCCATCGGGGTGCTCCAATTTGCCAGCAGACCGGGGGTTTCCCGACGGCGGAGAATCCAGCCCATGATGTTTGATTTAATCAGCCAATCGCAGGATGCATGCCTAATGCAAATGCCATTCCACCTGCACTGAAATTCATGCACAATATTGCTCATTTGTGCAATAGGCTAATGTCCTTTTGGACTAATAGCAGCATCCTATTAGTGGAAAAAGCACTCACGCAGCCACTGCATAGTAGAAGCATGAAATAGCTTGCTTGTTGCCCAAATCTTTGAGACTTTTGCTTGCCGGGATAATTTGACAGGTTTATATGGAATCAATACCTTTCGGAGCTCAGCTCCTTCATCAGGTGCGCTCTGAAAGCTAGTGATTCCAAATAAACCTATTGGACTTTAACCTGGTGTTGTAAGACTTCTGACAGTGCCTACCCCAGTCCAACGCCGGCATCTCCACATCAGGGATAATTTGAGATAGACAGGTCTGAAACTGGTGGCCTTTGGCCCATTGTGAGTTTGAGTACTAAACAGCAAATAATTATCCTATCAAGTTAGCCATTGCACTGCAGGTGAATTTTGTGCACTCTATTTCTGCATCATGTTTGCAAGGTGAGCAAATAGGTAGGGTCCTATTTACGAGACTGCTGATAAAGTCAATCTCATTGAACATAGAGCCACATTAACCCCTACGTATATATTGAATGGTGAAGGTAAGGCCTAGCTCTCGCCAGCATCTTCATCGGTTTCCGTGGGAAATGGATCTTCAATGGCATGATCCCTAGCCTTTTATCCTTTGCATTTTCCAATATGTAGATGATATATTTGCTACATTTGAATCTGTAACTGCATGTAAGGATTTCCTTAAACACCTTAATGGGCTACATCCTAATCTCAAATTCACTGTTTAAATGGGGCAGGCTAGTGAGACTCTTTCCTCGACATGCTAGCTAAGAAATTTGGCAATAGGTTTTTGACTGTGAAGAGGTTGTGGCACAGTGATGTTATCCCTATGCGATTAATCCAGAGACCCAGGGGAACTAGATTCAAATCCCACCATACCAGTTGTTGAAATTTCAATTCAATAAAAATTTGGAATTAGAAGTCTAACCATTGTCCTCCAAACCATCTTGTTCACTTAGTAAATCTGCCATCCTGGCCAGGTCTGGCCTCAGATCCACAGTGAGGTGGTTCATTCTCATTTTTATCCTTCCTGTCATTAATAATGATAGGATGTGGTTGCCTTCTAAAATGGAGGGTAGTTGGATTGACCCAGCCAGCAATGCCCACATCCAGTAATTGAATAAAATTATGGGGAGGCAGTGGTGTAGTGGTATTGTCTCTGGACGACCACTCTGGGGATCCAGTTTCAAATCCCACCAACTTGAACTGAATACAAATCTGCAATGATAAGTCTAATGATGATCATGAATCAATTGTCTTAAAGACCTATCTGGTTCACTAATATCCTTTAGGGAATCTGCCAACCTATCTGGTCTGGCGTACATGTGGATCCAGACCCACATGGCTCTTAAATGCCACTTCAAGGGCAATTAAGGATGGGCATTAATTGTAATGTCACCTACATTCCATGAAGAAAAACTACTGTCCAATGCAAGCCCACTGTGGTAGTATACCTCCTTTCAAGGGGGAAGGCTCCATGGAGCACAAAATCGCACAGGAGTGCGCAAACCTCGGCCAATAGTGTTAAGACCTGTTATATTGTATTCTGTGCCTGTTACTTAACTGCCTTTGCCTTTCATCAATAAACCCCTTTGCCCACTACTGGGAGCCTCCTATGTAGATCTCCACCTACAATATTGGCGAGGAGGTAAAGGTTTTGATCGCAGCTGACCAACGTCGTGAGTTGAGGGGGGAAAGGAAGGAGTAGTTGAGAAAGTAAGAAGCTCCAGCAAGCATCAAGAATCATTAAATCCTATCATTGGTAAATTAGGGGCTGAGGATTGGAGTCAGTACATCAAATGGTTCTGCTACTTTTTCACCACAAATGAGATGATGACACAGGTGAGGACAAGCAGAAGGTGATACTTCTGACAGTTTGTGGACCCTAAATATATAATTTTATTCAGTAGCTCATGTCCCCTGAGGCACCCAACTTTGACCAGATAGGGAAATTGGTCAAAGAACATTTCAACCCAAAGCCCTCAATTATGTTCCAACGTTGTACGTTTAACTCTGCAGTGATGGACCATGAAGAGTCTGTCTCAGCCTTCATAGCCAGGCGTCACCACCTTGCTGGGCACTGTGAGTTCGGGCCCACACTTAGTGACAGGTTGTGCAACTGGCTGGTTTGTGAGGTCCAGAAACTTCATATCCAGAAGACGCTTCTGGCTGAAACCACTATAATATTGGTAAAAATGACTGAGGTAGCTCAGGCGATGGAGTGAGCTGGAAAAGGCGTCACTGAGCTCCAAAGCATGGTTGAAGTGGAGGTTAACCAAGTATGGAGTGGTATGGCCATAAGGTGCGCAGCAGGATCAACAGGCACAGCGAAGAACCAGACACGGTCCCCGGGACTGGAATCAAAGGACTAGGTAAAAGACGAGGTGTCAACCTAAGTTAGAGGTGGACCAATATTGTTGCTGGGGAGACCATCCCCAGGAGACCTGTGACGTTCGGGAGTTTGTGTTTCTGTTGCAACTGATGGGGCACATTACATAGAACATAGATAGAACAGTACAGCACAGAACAGGCCCTTCGGCCCTCGATGTTGTGCCGAGCAATGATCACCCTACTTAAACCCACATACCCGTAACCCAACAATCCCCCCATTAACCTTACACTATGGGCAATTTAGCATGGCCAATCCACCTAACCCCGCACATCTTTGGACTGTGGGAGGAAACCGGAGCACCCGGAGGAAACCCACGCACACACGGGGAGGACGTGCAGACTCCACACAGACAGTGACCCAGCCGGGAATCGAACCTGGGACCCTGGAGCTGTGAAGCATTGATGCTAACCACCACGCTACCGTGAGGCCCTAAATTAAAGCAAACAAAAACAACAGCAGCAGTCGATAGCACCACTAAACATAGTGGAGAAGAGCTCTGAAGAAGAGCATGCATTGTATCGGTTGAATGCAATCCAATTGAATGAGACAACCTCGACTGACATTGTCTTAAGGGTAAACAGCAAACCTCTCAAAATGGCTGTCAACATTGGGGCTTCAGTGACCGTAAAGGGAGCGCAGACTTTCCAATATCTTTGTGCAGGATCTCAGCCTTTATGCTCAAAACGTACTGGAGCCAGGCTTTCCACATACACCGGGGAAACCTTGAAGATCCTTGGAACCACCAATACACCAGTGGCTTATAAAGTGCACAAGGCCAATTTGCATTTGAACCATCTTGGTTCAAATACAATTAGCACACGCAGCATACTTGCTTTATAGTTCTATGAGACAATTTTAAAGAAACCACCTGGATCTGTCAGAACCATGCAGAAACTCTGGCTGTATTTCTTCAGAAGCTGCTTCCCAGCTTGTTTCAGCTCGCCTTCCAGCCAAATGACTCTGAACTGCTTAGAAAGAAACTACTAATCTATCTGCAGACATATCTTTAACTAAACTGCAGTGAGAGCAGATGTTTTGACTTCTGCTCACATCTCAATCCAAAACTTCACTGCTTTTCAGCAAAATGCCTGGTACCTTCGATCCTCCCATTAATTACATAATCTTACCAAGCTAAAACAATCTATCTAATTAAATCCACAGGGAACCCCTTTAATCTAAATAAACTCCATTAGCCCAAGCTTTATGATGCCTTCATTGCCCCTCTGGCTCCCAAACCCTTTCAAACCATGATTTTTAAAAACATGACTGCAGCAGTCATACACATACCAACCCAGACTTTTAACCCTTACTGCACCAAATACAATATAATACAATATATGTGAAATTCCTGCATTCGTCACAGCTGGAAATCTTCAAAATATGCAATGGCATTCTTCAAGATGCCCCAAGGAAGTAAAAATATGTTTTTCACAAGGAGCTAGGCCAGATTAAAGATATCAAAATCAAAATCTATGTCTGTCCGGATTCGACATCCAACTTCTTCAGAGCTAGACCAGTGCCATACACACTGCATCAGAAGGTTGAAATGAAGTGAAAGGGATTGGAAGATCTGGCATAATCAAGCCAGTTCAGTTTTCAGAATGAGCAGCTCCAATAATTCCTGTACACAAAACAGATCCCTCAATAAGAATTTGTTGGGACTATAAACTAACCATATCAGGATACCCAGGTTGATATTCACACGATTACCCAGATCAAGGACTTTTATGCTAAGCTCGTGGGGGGGGGGGGCATACCTATTCAAAATTGGACCTCAGTCATGCCTACCTGTAACTAGAATTGGGCAAAGAGTCTCACAGGTTTACCATAGTAAATATTCACTAAGGCCTCTTTCAGTATACATGACTATCATTCAGCATGGCTTCAGCCTGCACTATTTTCCAGCGTATAATGGAAAATCTCCTCCAGGAAATTCTCATGGTGGATGGTCTATCTTTATGATGTGCTAGCCACTGTCACTACCCTAGAAGAACAGAAGTCTAGGCTGGAGGAAGTGTTTAAAAAGTTTCAGGACATGGAGAAGTGCTTCAAATGTGCAAATGGTACTTTCCAGATCTCAGAAGTGACTTACCTAGGATTTTGCATTGATGCAACAGGGTTGCAACCCCAAAAAAGGTCAGGTGATGTACCTGCACCCAGAAATGTCAGCAAGCCAAAATACTTCCTTGGTATGGTTAATTATTATGGAAGGTTAATTTAGAATTTAGCCACAACATTGCCTCCATTTCACCAGCTACTAAAAAAGAATCAGTGGTGGCAATGGATAGAACCCCAATAGGAATCCTTCAGAGTTGTAAAGCAAGCATTACAGTCCTCAAACCTCTTGGTGCATTTTGACCTGGGAAAACCAATCCTGCTTATATGTGATGTGTCCCCTTACAGTATAGGGCAGTTTTATCCTTTGCATCAAGGACTCTTTCAGAAGCAGATGGAACTATGCTCAGAGTGAGAAGGAAGGCTTAGCAGTTATATATGGTGTGAAGAAATTCTGCCAATATGTGTATGGATGTCTATATGACATAGTGAACCACCATACGTCATTACTGGGCCTCTTAAGGGAAGATAAGCCCATACCGCCCATAGCCTCGGTGAGGGTGTAACGTTGGACCTTGCTGCCGGCGGCCTACAATTATGCTTTCCAGCACCAGCCTGGCACGTAAGTTGCCAACGCAAATGTATTAAGTCGCCTGCCATTCCCAAAGATCATTCCGCTGCCGCTAGTACCCCAGGAGATCATACTAGCCTTCAACTTCCGACACACTCTGCCAGCATCTGCCGGACACATCCGAAACTGGACCCAAAGAGACCCCATACTTTCAAAGGTGAAAAGAATGATACAGATTGGACATGCTACTAAAATCCCGGGCAACTAAGGCCCAACTTCACTCGTCAGGGCGAGTTGACCTGTGAAGATGGCATGATTCTATGGGGATCACGAGTGGTCATTCTGCCTCCAGCCAGGGTGCTAGATAGCACTCACCCAGGGCAGGCATAGTTGTAGATGCTGGCACGCAGTTACATCTGGGAGCCAGGCATAGATTAAGCTACTAAAGAATGTGTGCAACAGTGCCACACCTGCCAAATGCAGCTGCCCCTGCCACCACCTGCCACTCTTCGCCCTTTGAAATGGCCAGGTCGCACATGGAGCCAGGCCCAAGTTGACTACACGGGCCCTTTATGGGCAAGATGTTTTTAGTCCTGGTGGAAGCCCACTCTGGTTCAAGAGATGGGAACCATTACGTCGGCGACCACAGTGGGTGCCTTACGCCAAGTGTTTGCCATTCATGGACTTCCTAAATCCATCATATTGGCTAATGGCACTCCTTTTACGTTGATGGTTTCTAAGTTTTTGTATGAGCAAATGGCATAAGACACAAGAGGACGGCCCCATACCGCCGAGCATCAAAGGGATTGGCTGAGAAGGCTGTTCAGACCTTCAAGAGTGCATTTAAAAAGCAATCTGATAAACCACTTCACCAGCGGTTGGATAATCTTTTGTTATTGTACAACTCAACACCCCACTCCACCATGGGAGTCACACCCGTTCAGCTACTCACGGGCCATCGGTTGAGAACTTGGTTGCATATTGTGTTTCCAAACTTGACGGGGAGTGTGGAGGCACATCATGCCTCCCAAAAGAGTCAGCGGTCAGAGTAGAGAGTGGACATGTCATTCTGGGTGGGAGGCCCAGTTTTGGTCTATAATTTCACTTCAGGTTCACCTTGATTAGTGGAACAGGTTGTAACCCAATCGGGGCCGGTGTCATATGTGGTCAATGTTAACGGGAAGACCATCAGAAAGTATGTTGACCACTTGAGTCGTCGGGGGGGTGGCCACCCCGAGCTTGGAGTCAACAAGTCCCACCTGTTTCATGAACACTCCTGTAACTCTGTCTAGACAAGAGGAACCAGGGATTCCTGAATATACTCAAACATCCCGTAACAGCCTCCCCGAACAGGCAGTGGAATGTGGCGACTAGGGGCTTTTCACAGTAACTTCATTTGAAGCCTACTCGTGACAATAAGCGATTTTAATTTCATTTCATTTCATCTGCACCCATCAAGGCTGATGAGCCCAGTTCTCCTGTTGTTGAGGTGGTGCCTCCTGAGGTGACACCAACTGTTGACAATTTAATTGCCCAGAAGGGTTCTGAGCTTGTGGCAGGGCTACAGAGGTCTGGGAGGATCCGGAGGTCTCCAGACCGATTGACTTTCTGATGGACTCTCTTTCCCATGTTGTCTCTTAAAGCATTTGTAACTTCTGTATATAGTTTTTTTGGGTAGTTCCAATAAGGGAGCCGGGGATGTGGTGGCGTGACCACTTTAATGGGTCGCGCACCATGTACCATGTGATCAGCTCAGGGCAAATTACAGGGGAACGCGTGAACCCCAGCCAATAAGGAGTTTGCGCAGGGCTCTAGGAGCAGAACCTTGGGGACTTTGGACCTGGAGCCGAAGTGTTAAGACCAGTTATATTGTGTTCTGGTGGCCGGTTTAGCTTACATGGCCGGACAGCTGGTTTGTGGTGCAGAGCGAGGCCAACAGCGCGGGTTCAATTCCCGTATTGGCTGAACTTATTCATGAAGGCTCTACCTTCTCAACCTTGTCTCTTGCCTGAAGTGTGGTGATCCTCAGGTTAAATCACCACTAGTCAGCTCTCCCCTTCAAAGGGGAAAGGCACCTGGGACTCTGGTGACTTCACTATATTGTGTTCTGTGCCTGTTATTTAACTGCCTTTGCCTTTCCATCAATAAACCCCTTTGTTAACTACTGGAAGCTTCCAGTGTATGTCCTGAGCCACCACACCTACCTTCATTGGTCAATATATGCATAGGGATTCCTACAGTTTCACACGCTATAAGATTGGCTTTATTTGCACCTCATAAATAGCCATTTGATCACCTTGCAAGATTAATGTTGAAATAGGGCGCATCAAAGCCATCATGGCACCCCAATCAGATCATTGCTTGTTGTATATCATTCCAAAGGCTGCCATTGCTGGCCCTGGAAATTGCCTAGTCTATCTCCAGTTATCCCAGAAAGATAATCTGCAGTATTCTCCGTCGGCACGATCCTCCGCCCCGGCTGCAGCACATCCACGCCCACAAGTTTCCCGACGGAATGGGGAAACCCATTGGCTGGCTGTGGGAATGGAGAATCCCGCTGCCGGTGAGCGGGCACCACACAGGAAAACGGGACTGGTGGGATGAAGAATCCCGCCCAAGGTGTCTCAAAATTTCAATATCAGGTAAAGTTACTCTACTGCGTAGTGGCAAACAGGATGCTGCTGTCAAGCTATAAAGACTGTGCCTACTGGACAAATGAGGAACGTGATATATGAATTTCAATGCCGGAGTGATGCCAGATATGGAGGCTGTACATCCTAATGACTGGTGTGTCATCTCAAAAATCATATCCCTTCAGCTGTTCACAACAGGCAAAGTACTGCTTGCAATCAACCACCCAGGATTTGTAAAACTCTGAACATAGTGTCCAACATTGGATGTGATTTGACAATTGGACAAAACTCCTTAAATGATCCTGATTGTGCTGAGAGTTACACTGACAACAAATTTCAGATTCCAATAAGACTCACAGTGTGGCTCACTTACATGTGCTAGCAGCTATGTATATTCACATTCTGTGCCCTGTCCTTTACAAACAGAAATACATTTCCAAGCATTGCAACTGTTTCTACTAAACAAAAGCTTAGTGGACAGCCATTCCCTGGTTCGTTTCCCTACAGCAATGCTTTGACCAATGAGAGTCAACCTCCCTAGTCTGAATTTAACTGAAAGCTTCGAAGTTAACCTTTCCCCAGTGCATTCCTCATGGCAACACCACTACCATCAGTGTCCATTTGCCAACCAATCAGCACCCTCTTCTCATGCAGTGTAAATTTTTGTTTGCTTTGAGATGTGATATTCTTGCTTCAACATCATGACCAGGATTCTCCCCTACCCGGCGGGGGGGGTCGGAGAATCCTGCCCCATGTCTCTTTTTTCATCAAAAACCAAATATTAATTATTTGAGAAATTCCTAGACTCCAGGAATGGTATATTTTTGCTTGCTTAATGGCTTTCCTTCAGTCCATTCAGGTTCTATACAATCAAATGAAACACAGTGCATTCTGATAGTTAAAATTATCTGTATTTGCTGGCCCACTGAATTTGGCACAATTTACAGTATGTCTCAAATAACAGTTTGTTAACAAGATTTAAGAATGGCTTCTGATGATCAAATGGTGATTAAAATATTACGCTATTTGCACAGTAAATCTTTCCTAATCAGCAGCAGAACTGGTGTCTGCTTCTCAATTCCTAAATCCAGCTCCTGGCTCAGCTGTTAACCGGGATGCTGCACACTGGTAATCCTATATAAGTACCTCCGTGACATCCTGCTCCTCTCTTACATCATACCCAACCTTTCGCATGGCATCTTCCCATGCAATCGCAAAAGGTGCAACTTTCCCCTTTGCCTCCTCCCTTTTCAGTGTCCAAAGGCCCAAATATTCCTTTTGGGTGAAACAGATTTCATTTGCACCTTCTTCAATTTGGTCTCTTGTATTTGCTGCTTCAATGTGGTCTTCTCTGCATTGAAGAGATTAAGCAGACTGTGTGATTACTTTGAGGAACACCTTCGCCCTGTCCAAAGCCATGACCCTAACCACCGGTCACTTGTGCTTTCAATTCAGCAACTTGCTCTCATTTCCACATATCCATCCTTGGCCTGCTGCAATCTCGAGGGAAGCCCAATGCAAACAGGAGGAAAAACATCTCACCTTCCGATTAGGCAGGTTACAGCCTTCTGAACTCAACATTGAGCTCAACAACTGTGAACTTTCCCTTCCATCTTCCACTTATGGCATATTTATCTAATCTCAAAACTCAAGGACATCGATTCATATCTGCTCATTGGAAACATCCAAAGTATTAACACTATTCTTAAAAGCCAGTTTTGTAAATTATGCTTCCGCATGTAGATCTCGAAAAGACGGAATCTTTGTCCACTTTTGCCTGAAAACATATATGTTCAAAAAATGAATTTCAAATCCATTTGACAACTTTTTGCATACCAAGTAATACCAATTTATCTCCACCAAATAATGACTTGGCAAGACAAACTGAATCAAAGAGAAAAGCTAAGTTACCATTTCAGGCCTAACTTCTTCATTCAAAATTTTTATTTGTGTGGGGGCAGTGGACCCCTGGAGAGAGGGACAGCCAACAGGAAGGGGCTACTCGTTTTACTCGCACGTCCATAAAGTATATTCCAGGATAGATTTCTTTGTAATAAGCAGGGACTGTATGGGGGAGGTAAAGAACACGGAATACTCAGCAATTACCATTTCAGACCATGCCCCGCATTGGGTGGACCTGCAGTTCGGGGGAGCGAGTTATCAACGCCCGCAATGGAGGCTAGATGTGGGACTGCTGTCGGAGGAGGGGATCTGCGAGAGGCTTCGGAAATGTATAAAAAATTACCTGCAGGTGAATGACACTGGGGAGGTCTCAGCGGCGACCGTGTGGGAGGCGCTAAAGGCAGTAGTTCGGGGGGAGCTGATTTCAATTGGGGCCCACAAAGCCAAGGCAGACCGGGCAGAGATGGATAGATTGGTCAGGGAAATGGGCCGGATAGATGAAGAGTACGCGGAGTCCCCGGGGGAGGTTTTACTCAGGGAAAGGCGGAGGCTACAGGCGGAACTGGGGGCACTATCCACGAGCAGGGCCGTGGAACAGCTTAGGAAGGCGAGGGGAGTGGTGTACGAGTATGGGGAAAAGGCTAGCAGACTGTTAGCGCAGCAACTCAGGAGGAGGGAGGCGGCCAGGGAAATAGGTAGAGTGAGGGACGAGGGGGGGCGCAAAGTGGAGGATCCGGCAGAATTGAATAGGGTATTCCGGGACTTCTATCGTAAGCTGTATACTTCGGAGCCGCCGGAAGAACCGGAGGGGATGAAAAGGTTTCTGGACGGGTTAACATTCCCAACAGTTGGGGGGGGGCAAGTGGAAGAGCTGGGCGCCCCCGATTAGAGTAGAGGAGGTATTGGGGGGCCTAAAGGCCATGCAGTCGGGGAAGTCCCCGGGGCCGGATGGATACCCAGTAGAGTTTTATAGGAAGTTCTCTGAGCTGGGGGGCCCGGTCTTGGCGAGGGTTTTCAATGAGGCAAGGGACAGAGGGACCCTGCCGCCGACAATGTCACAAGCCACCATATCTCTGATATTGAAGCGGGGTAAAGACCCGGAGGTGTGCGGGTCCTACAGGCCAATCTCCCTGATTAATGTAGACGCCAAGCTCCTGGCAAAGGTACTGGCGGGGAGAATGGAGGACTGTGTACCGGAGGTGATTGGGGAGGATCAAACTGGGTTCGTTAAAGGTCGGCAGCTGGCGGCCAATCTGAGGAGATTGCTCACGTGATAATGATGCCCCCGGCGGGTAGAGATGTGGAGGTAGTGGTGGCAATGGACGCCGAGAAGGCCTTTGACCGGGTAGAGTGGGACTATCTATGGGAGGTGCTCGGACGGTTTGGGTTCGGGGAGGGATTGGTGGATTGGATCAAATTATTATATCAGGCCCCGAGGGCCAGCGTCAGGACTAACAGAGAAGTGTCGGAGTACTTTAGGTTGTACCGAGGGACCAGGCAGGGCTGCCCGCTCTCCCCGCTGCTGTTTGCGCTGGCCATAGAGCCGCTGGCGATGGCGCTGAGAGCCGCAGAGGGTTGGAAGGGGATGGTGAGGGGCGGGGTTGAACACAGGGTTTCTCTTTATGCAGACGACCTGCTCCTGCACGTGTCGGACCCAGTGGCCGGGATGGGAACTATACTGGGAATGCTGAGGGAGTTCGGCCAGTTCTCAGGATACAAATTAAATACGGTCAAGAGTGAAATGTTGGTGGTCCAGGCAAGGGGCCAGGAGAACAGATTGAGAGGGCTACCGTTTAGGCTGGTTGAGGAAATTTCCGGTATTTGGGGAATCCAGGTGGCACGAGACTGGGGCAGGCTGCATAAGTTAAATTTGGCCAGGGTGGTGGAGCAAATGAAGGGAGAGTTTCGGAGATGGGATGCACTCCCGCTGTCGCTGGCAGGGAGGGTGCAGACTGTAAAGATGACAATCCTCCCTCGATTTTTGTTTATTTTTCAGTGCCTCCCGATCTTTATTCCCACAGTCCTTCTTCAAAAGAGTTAACGGGCTGATCATGAGCTTTGTCTGGGCGGGAAAGTCTCCGCGGGTAAAGAAGGCGATGTTGGAGAGGAACCGCAGCGAGAGAGGGCTGGCTTTGCCGAGTCTGGTCAATTATTACTGGGCGGCCAACATCGCTATGATAAGGAAGTGGATGGTGGGTACGGGGTCTATTTGGGAGCGGTTGGAGGCGGCTTCGTGCAGGGGCTCCAGTTTGGAAGCCCTGGTCACGGCTCTCTACCGCTGCCGCCGGCCAAGTACACCACCAGCCCGGTAGTGGTGGCGACCCTGCGGATATGGGGCCAGTGGAGGAGGCATGTGGGGGAGATGGGGGCGTCTGTCTGGGCGCCAATCTGCGACAACCATCGGTTTGCCCCCGGCAGTATGGATGGGGGGTTCCGAGTATGGCGGCGAGCAGGGCGGGAAGGGTGGGTGATATGTTCCTCGGAAGGGAGCTTCGCGAGTTTGAGGAGCTTGGAGGAGAAATTTGGGGTGGTAAGGGGAAATGATTTTAGATACCTACAGTTGCGGGACTTTGTTCGTAGACAGGTCCCATCTTTCCCGCGCCTCCCGCCAATGGGGATCCTAGACAGAATAGTCTCTGGGAGGGATGAAGGGGAGGGTAGAGTCTCGGGTATTTATAAGGTGCTCATGAGGGAGGAAGGGTCCAGACAGAGGAACTGAAACTTAAATGGGAGGAGGAGCTAGGCGGGGAAATGGAGGATGGGCTGTGGGCAGAGGCCCTGAGTAGGGTAAACTCGACCGCGACAAGTGCTAGGCTCGGGCTGATCCAATTTAAGGTCGTTCACCGGGCCCATATGACGGTGGCTCGGATGAGCAAATTTTTCGGGATAGAGGACAAATGCGCTAGGTGCGCGGAGGACCAGCGAACCATGTTCACATGTTTGGGCATGCCCTGAGCTGACGGGGGGTACTGGGAGGGATTTGCGGGGGTCATGTCCCAGGTGCTAAAAACAAGGGTGGTGATGAGCCCAGGGGTGGCAATTTTTGGGGTTTCGGAAGACCCGGGCGTCCAGGGGGAGAAAGAGGCCGATGTGCTGGCCTTTGCTTCCCTGATAGCCCGGCGACGAATACTATTGGCGTGGAGGGACTCAAAGCCCCCGAAGGACGGAGTGGTGGCTTGCGGACATGTCGAGTTTCCTGGGGATGGAAAAAATCAAGTTCGCCTTGAGGGGTTTCTGTGCAGGGGTTCACCCGGAGGTGGCAACCATTTATTGACTTCTTGCGGGAGAGTGAGCGTCAGCACGGGGGGGGGGGGGGGGGGGGGGGGGGGGGGGGGGGGGTGCTGGGTTAGAGTAGAGTAGGAGGGAAAATATGGCGGGTAGTACCGGTGGGAGGGGAGCGGGCTTGTGCAATATGTTACGGTGGAAGTATTGAAAGAACGTGGATGTTTGCACATTTTTGCCTTTTTTGCTTCCTTTTTGATGATGTCTGTAACTGTTTATAAAGCCAAAAACTACCTCAATAAAATTGTTTATTAAAAAAAAAAATTTTTTTATTTGTGATGAAGTAGCTACCTCAGAAACATGAACCTTTCCTTTCTCTTCCCAGATGCTGAAAGACCAAAAGATTTCCAGCCTGTTTTGCTGTTATTTAAAATTTAAACAAGCTGACTCACAACGGAATGGATGAAATCCAAGTTTAATTAAATTAAGTGGTTTAGAGCTAATATTGTAGCAAAAAACAACTATTGAAGCAGTGCATGTGCGTAAGGGAAGAGAGCAAAAACAAAAGAGAGAGAGAGATGAATGAGGGAAGTGAGAATGGCATATTTAATTTACCAGAGTACTCAGGCCATTTTTGCTCAGTGCCAGTTCAAATTTAACAGCTTCCTCATCGGCTGTTCTGGAAGCTATATTTAGATTTAAATCAAAATGAGGTTAGAATATTCTGACTGTATTACTTCACAAGTGGATGCGTAGAATTGTAAATACTCCAAATGCTACAATCTCAATCTAGCAGGTGCTGCATCACGCTGCCATTAAAAACGGGAGCATGGCAACAAATATTAAAAAGTGGGCAATGATGTGAAAAATGAATGCAATCTAACTCAGAATGAGGAATCTCTCAACATTGCGAGTTAACTCAATTTTCTGAGAAATTCATTGTTATTTCACTTTTCATCTAATCTGCATTGCAGTATATTCCTTTACTGCACCAGCTATGTGAGAACAGGTAATAGATGACAAAGTCTACCTCACAGTTCCAGTTACAGGCACAATGACATAGGCAGAGTGACATTTGATTCAATGTGCAGAGACAGCTGGGTTTTATTGCATTCAAAAACAATATATGCTTCCATTATTTCATTACATAGACATCTTTGGTACATTCATGTTTGTTCTTCAGTGGCCTCAAATTACAATGGCCAGCAATTATCTCAAGGCATTTAGTCTTCACTGCAAAATCAAATCAGCGTCGATATGACCTTTAGTATATTTTACATTGCTGGAATGAATTTTTTCACCAGTGTCTCATCTGAGAGATACACGTGGTGAATCCTTAAAGTTGCATATTCTAATGGCTCCTCAAAGTACAATACTGCATTGGTCCAAACATAGGACATTGCTTAGCCGAGTACATCACTGAAGAAAAGGAAACACAAATGTTTCTTCATGACAGAAGAATTTGAGGATATTTTCCCTGAATATAATGGATTCAGCAGAATGTTTTTGGGATCACTTATTTGTTTACTGCACTTCTTTGCTACCTGAAATAATAAAAGTCTGAAGAACACTTCGGAACAACTCTACCTGTTCCATAGTGCCAGGGATGTGCAGATCAGCATAACTCGCACAGATATGAGATACTTATTGGCACTATACCAAATTCCCATTGCCCCATCATATAGTGGAAGAAACACCAATGGGGAACATATACGTTCTATATTTGATGGGTATGTTATGTAATCAAGCCAACCAATTAAAGTTTCATAAAACCATAGGGCTCTGAGGTAATTAATATTCTGCATGCTCCATTTTAAATTCTAAAGTAGCTAAACAACTTGTATTTATATTGTGCCTTTAACATAGTAAAATGTCTGAAGGAGGTTCACAGGGGCTTTATGAAACCAAATTGATCAAAAGCTTGGCCATTGAGGTATGTTTTAAGAGCGTCATAAAGGAGAAAAACAATGTAGATAAGCAAAAAGATTTTGGGAGGGAATTCTGAACTTGCGATTTGGCAACAGGAGGTGTGGTGACCAATGGTGGAGGGATTAAAATAGAGGATGTTGAAGAGGCCAGTGTGATAGGACCACAGATATCTCAGAGGATGATGGGGCTGGGGAAGATTACAGAGATAGGGAGGGGCAAGGCCATGGAGGGGTATGGAAACAAGGTCCAAAATTTTAAAATCAAAACATTGCTTGACTGGGAGACAATTTACGTCAGTGCACACAGGGGCGACGAGTGAACAGGAATTGGTGTGAGTTTGGACATGGGTGACAGAGTTTTGGGTGAGCTTTGTGAGGAAGGGGAGAGGGATGAAAGAGAAGGAGGGGG
Source organism: Scyliorhinus canicula (assembly GCF_902713615.1). Taxonomy (NCBI): domain Eukaryota; kingdom Metazoa; phylum Chordata; class Chondrichthyes; order Carcharhiniformes; family Scyliorhinidae; genus Scyliorhinus; species Scyliorhinus canicula. The sequence goes on along the minus strand of NC_052152.1, from coordinate 91,488,570 downwards.
AAGGGAAGGAGAGGGGGAAGGGAAGGAGAGGGGGAAGGGAAGGAGAGAGGGGAAAGGGAGGAGAGGGGGAAAAGAGGAGAGATTAGTTCGGACAAATGTGAGCCCATTATGGTTGGGACAGGCAAATCTATTGTGGAGAACATGAAATGGTGGAGAAAATGAATAGTTACTTTGCAACCGCCTTGAGAGAAGAAGATTCAGATGATCTCCCAGAAATACTGAGTGACCAACGTACTTGTAAAACTGAGGAACTAAAATAAATTAGTATTAGTCAAGTGGTGGTAGTTGAAGAGTTAACTGATTAGTAAGTTTGCAGACGACACAAAGGTTGGTGGCTGATTAGTAAGTTCGCAGACAACACAAAGGTTGGTGGAATTGCGGATAGCGATGAGGACTGTCAGAGGATACAGCAGGATTTAGATCGTTTGGAGACTTGGGCGGAGAGATGGCAGATGGAGTTTCATCCGGACAAATGTGAGGTAATGCATTTTGGAAGGTCTAATGCAGGTAGGGAATATACAGTGAATGGTAGAACCCCCAAGAGTATTGACAGTCAGAGACATCTCGGTGTACAAGTCCACAGGTCACTGAAAGGGGCACCACAGGTGGAGAAGATAGTCAAGAAGGCCTACGGCATGCTTGCCTTCATTGGCCGGGGCATTGAGTATAAGAATTGGCAAGTCATGTTGCAGCTGTATAGAACCTTAGTTAGGCCACACTTGGAGTATAGTGTTCAATTCTGGTCGCCACACTACCAGAAGGATGTGGAGGCTTTAGAGAGGGTGCAGAAGAGATTTACCAGGATGTTGCCTGGTATGGAGGGCATTAGCTATGAGGAGCGGTTGAATAAACTCGGTTTGTTCTCACTGGAATTATGGAGGTTGAGGGGCGACCTGATAGAGGTCTACAAAATTATGAGGGGCATAGAGAGAGTGGATAGTCAGAGGCATTTTCCCAGGGTAGAGGGAATTACTAGGGGGCATAGGTTTAAGGTGCGAGGGGCAAGGTTTAGAGTAGATGTACGAGGCAAATGTTTTACACAGAGGGTAGTGGGTGTCTGAAACTCGCTGCCGGAGGAGGTGGTGGAAGCAGGGACGATAGTGACATTTAAGGGGCATCTTGACAAATACATGAATAGGATGGGAAGAGAGGGATACAAACCCAGGAAATATAGAAGATTTTAGTTTAGACGGGCAGCATGATCGGCACAGGCTTGGGGGGCCGAAGGGCCTGTTCCTGTGCTGTACTTTTCTTTATTCTTTGGATTGAATGAGGTGGCTAAAGAGACAGTGGTGGGTATCTTTGAAAATTCTCTGCAATCTGGAAAAGTTCCTGCAGACTGGGAAGTAGTAAATGGAATCTCACTATTTAAGAAAGGAGGAAGAGAGAGAATGAAGAACTATAACCTGTTAGTTTGACATCAGGAGCTGAAAGAATGTTAGAGCCTATTATGAAGGGTGTGACAACTGGACATTTAGAAAAGAATGATAAATGTGGGCAGTCAACATGGATTTATGAAAGGGATATCATATTTGACAAACTTGTTTGAGTTTTTTGACGATGTTACCAGTAGCATAGATAAAAGAGAATCGTAGATGTGGTTGATTTGGATTTTCAGAAAGTTTTTGATCAGATCCTTTGATAAGGATATTCACAGAATCACAGAATAATACAGTGCAGAGTAGGCCATCGATTCTACTCAACGCATGAAAAGCACCTGATCTGCCTACCTAATCCCATTTATCAGCAGTTGGCCCATAGCCTTTAATGTTATGACATTAGTGAATAAAACTAGAGCACATGGGATTGGGGAAAATATACTAGTATGGATTGAGAATTGATTATCAGAAAGAGAAAGATAATTCACAGGATGGAAGGCTGTTCTTAGTGGGACATTACAAGGATCACTGCTAGATTCACAGTTGTTACAATCTATATAAATGTTTTGGATGTGGGGACCAATTATATCATTTCCAAATTTGCAGATGAACCAAATTAGGTGGGAATAAATTGTGAGGAGGATGCACGGAGGCTTCAAGGGGACTTGGAGAGGCTAAGTGAATGGGCTAGAACATGCCATGTGGGAGATGTAAGAAGTCCAGGAGGTGTGGAGTAAAAGGCCAAGCGGGTTTATTTTAAACTGAATATAAAGCTATCATCGCGGCATACAAAACCAACGTCCAGCCTAGGACTATTGGAAATTGCCAGTCGGGTCTGGGCGCTACATTTAAAGGTCCCACTGACGAGCCCCAGCTGGGTGAGCCTCTGCCCGCTCACCACAGGAACTCTTATTCTAAGAAGCCCACAGGGAAATTAATCAGCGATCCCCTGTGGTTTTTGTGAAGGGTATCAGAGAATATAATGTGATTAAGTGTGTAGTTATCAGAAAAGCAGAATATTTCAGGTGAGAGGCTGAGAAGGGCGCGAATCCAAGAGACTTGGGTGTTCTTGTTCAGGAGTCACTAAATCTCGCACAAAGGGTGGCAGCAATTCGAAAGAAAATGATAGGTTGACCTTATTAAAAGGAGGATTTGAGTATCAGAATAAATATGTCTTGATGCAATTGTATAGAGCTTTGGTGAGACCTCATCTGGAATATTGTGCATCTATTGTGTATCTTTGGAAAGAGTGCAATGAAGGTTCACCAGATTAATTCCTGGAATTGCGTGATTGTCTTAGATGGGGGGAATGAGGACACGTCTGTATTCTTTCGAGTTTCAGAGAATGAGGGGTGGCCTCATTGAAACTTTCAAAATTCTTACAGGGTATGGCAGGGTGGATGTGGATAAGATGTTTTTCCTGGCTTGTGCATTGTGGGTGGCACGGTAGCACAGTGGTTAACACTGTTGCTTCACAGCGCCGGGGTCCCAGGTTTGAATGCCGCTTGGGTCACTTCTGTGCAAATCTGCATGCTCTCCCCGTGTCTGCGTGGGTTTCCTCCAGGTGCTTCAGTTACCTCTCGCAAGTCCCAAAATACATGCTTGTCAGGTGAATTGGGCATTGCTATGTTTGGATCAAATTACGCCCAAAGCCAGGTGGCACTGAATTCGTAGTATAACTGCCCTCAGAGTGCTACATTTAGTTTTAGTGACCATGCCACAAAGACATACATCATTGGAAAGGTAATAAATAAAAACTAAATTAATCCCAGGAGTGAGTTTAAATGTAACGTAACTGAATTTTCAAAAAGTCTTCAAAAGGTGCCCATAATAGAGTAATAAATCAGATCACAGAATGCAGAGTGAAACGACATGTGGGAGAATGGATTGCTAGATGATTCCAAGACATAAAGTAGAAAGTGGAAGTAGAGGGTCGCTATTTAGCGTGGCAAAGGGTGGGAAGTGGTATTTCACAAAGATCAGTGCTGAACCACTGCTATTCTCAATTTACATTAAAGAGTTGGACTTCAAATCAAAAACACAGGGCGCAATTCTCCGCACTCACGACGGTGCGGAGAATAGCGTGGCTCGTAAAATTTTACGGCCACGCTAGTCCGACGCCCTCCTGCTATTCTCCCCCCCCCCCCACGCCCAACTCCCAATACGAATCGCTGCCACCGTTTTTTACGGCCAGCAGCGATTCTCAGCTGTCGATGGGCCGAGTTCCCAGCCCTTTACGGCTGTTTTTACGAACGGCAACACACCTGGTCTGGCCGTTCGTAAAAACGGCCGTAAAGTCCCGATTTTTAAAACCATGGCACCGATGGCACGGCAGTACCACGGCCGTGCCAAGGGTGCCATGGGCCCGCGATCGGTGGGCACCGATCGCGGGCAGCGGGTCGATGCCCGCGCACTCTTGTCCCTCCGCCGCCCCACTGTATCACTTCGCGGGGCGGCAGAGGGGCATCCCGGCCCGCGCATGCGCGGGTTTCGCGCAAATGTGCGATGACGTCATCCGCGCATGCGCGGGTTGGAGTCTTCCAATCCGCGCATGCGCGGCTGACGTCATATGACGCGTCAGCCGGCGCAAACTCTGGCAAGCAGGCTTAACGAAATTTGTTAAGCCCACGATGCCGGAGTTTACGGCGGCGGCATGCTAGCCCCGACCGGGGACCAGAATCGGTTCCCGGTCGGGGAGGGGGGGGCTGGCGTCAAACCCGCCCGGATTTGACGCCAGCCTTACGATTTCTCCCCCTCTGGGAGAATCGCGCCCACAATTTCTCAATTTGTGGACGACACCAAATTAGTAGGATAGTCAATATTGAGATGGACAGCAACAAGGTAGTACAGTGGTTAGCACTGTTGCTTCACAGCTCCAGGGTCCCAGATGCGATTCCCGGCTTGGGTCATAGTCTGTGTGGAGTCTGCATGTTCTCTTTGTGTCTGCGTGAGTTTCTTCCGGGTGCTCCGGTTTCCTCCCACAAGTCCCAAAAGACGAGCTGTTAGGTAATTTGGACATTCTGAATTCTCCCTTTGTTAAACCGAACAGGTGCTGGAATGTGGCGACCATGGGCTTTTCACAGAAACTTCATTGCAGTGTTAATATAAGCCTACTTGTGACGATAAAGATTATTAGAATGGGCAAAAAAAAAGACAAATGAAGTTCAACACAGATAAATGTGAATAAATACATTTTAGTCGGAAGAATGGAGAGGTCTCTTGTTACTTGGGAAGTCCAAGTCGAAGTGAAGTGAAGAAAAAAAATGGGATCTCAAAGTCCAAATGCATCGAGCACTAAAATACATGCAATGGGTTAGCAAGGCCATAACAAAAGGCAAACCAAACACGGCTCTATTTCTAGAGTGATAGACATGAAAAGTGGGATGATGGTGCAAAACATTTACCAAATCTTGGTAAACTTAGAATTACAAGTCCCCATGCAGTTCTGGCACTGTTGAATGTGCAGAGAAGATTTGCAAGAGTGATGCCAAAAATTCCTGGATGTAAATATCGGGAAAGGGTGAACAGGTCGGTTCTCTTTTCTCTTGAAGAAAGAAACCGGAGATGTGACCTATTAGTGGTCTTTAAATTCTGAAAGGCTTTGATTGGGTGGATAAAGGGAGAGTATTTCCTCTTGTGGAGAATAATACAGAATTCAGGACTTCGGTTGGTGGCATGAAGGTGGAAGTCACATGTTGGGCGGCTCCTGAAGCTCGGTTTTTTGGAATTTAAGCCCAGTCCCAGGGGCAATTTTTAGATGAGCAGGTGCAGGAAGACGTAAGGAAGGAGGGGGATGTCTAAAAACCAGAAGAAAGCCATCAGGAAGAATGGAGCAAGCGAAGATTTGCTGTCGAGCGAAAGGGTCAGCACGGCAGCAGGGAAGATGGCGGTGGTTGGATGGCTGGGTGGGGCCGCAACAGTAGAGAAGATGACCGAGGTGATGGCCATGGAATTTGACAAACAGTTTGCCAAACACATGGAGGTGATGAGGAAGGAAATGATGGTAGCAATGAAGGTATTGATGGAGGAGGCGATTGCCCCGGTGAAGGCGGCGGTGTTGAAGACATCGGCCGGGGTGCGGGAGCAGGGCGAGAAGCTGAAGGGGGTGGAGGAGGCTCTATCGCAGCATAGCAACCAGTTCACCTCGATGGGTGAGGAGCAGCGGAGGGTGGGGGAGGCCAACAAAGGACTGAGAGTGACGATGGAGGACCTGAAAATAGGTCTAGGCGGCAGAACTTAAGAATTGTGGGTCTGCCCGAGGGGGTGAAAGGCCCAAGGCTGACTGAGTACTTGGCCAAGATGTTGGCAGAGCTGCCGGGGGAGGGGGAAAATCCATCCTGGTATTGGTGGAGGAGGCGATTGCTGCCATCATTTCCTTCCTCATCACCTCTATGTGTTTGGCAAACTGATTCTCAAATTCCCTGGCCATCCCCTTGGTCATCTTCTCTACTGTGAAGGGCGCGGCCCCACCCAGCGATCCAACCACCGCCATCTTCCCTGCTGCCGTGCTGACTCTTTCGCTCGACAGCGAACCTTCGCTTGCCCATTCTTCCAATGGCTTTCTTCTGGTTTTTAGACATCCCCCTCCTTCCTTATGTCTTCCTGTACCTGCTCATCTAAAAATTGCCCCTGGGACTGGGCATTAAATTCCAAAAAACCGAGCTTCGAGCAGGAACTGCCCAACGTGTGGCTTCCACCTTCATGCCACCATCTGAAGTCCTGAATTCTGTATTACTCTCCACAAGAGGAAATATTCTCTCTTTATGAACTAGTTCGGGCTAATCGGTCGTTGAGGCCTAAACTGAAGACGAATGAACCGCCAAGAGCAGTAAGAATTTATTTTCACAGGTACCATGTGAAGGAGAAGGTCCTGAGTTGGGTGAAACAGAAGAAGGAGGTTCAGTGGGCAGGAGTTGGTATATACCAGGACCTAACCATGGAGCTGGCGAGAAGGCACTATACAGCTGCCTTCAGTCAAGTGAAGGAGGCACTATACAGCTGTTAGGTTTGGCATGGTGTATCCAGCGATGTTGAGGGTTACCTACAACTCAAAGGACATTTACTTTGAGATGGAGGAAGTGCCAGAGGCTTTCGTGAAGGCTGAAGGATTGGGGCAGAAACGAGTAATGGGACTGGGGTCTGGTTGTGAACCGAGGACAGGGTGGTGGAAGGTTGTATATAGTTTTGTTTCTTGTTTTTTATTGGTGGTTTAAGGGTGTTGCAGGTTTAGGAAGGGTAGGAGTTGGGATTGTTCACAATGGCAGTTTTCTGGGGTTTATGTGTTTGCACTGGGTTTGTTTCGCTGTTTATCTAATGGTTATTTTTTTCAGGAGCTGGGCATGGGGAAGAGGATTGGGGGAAGGGGGCCTGGGCAGGCGCCTCCACACTTGCAAGCGTAAATTGGCAAGTGAACGGAGGTGTGATGGGGATAGGGGCTGTGGTCATTGGAGCCTTGATGCAGCTTTCGATTGCCTGGGAGGTGTGAAAAGTGGGGGGATGGGATCGATACTGGGAGATGTGTTTTCAAGAGGAAGTGGATGGGGGGGGGGGGGGGGGAGGATTCTGTGGGGGGGGGGGGGGGGGGGGGTCAGGGCGGACCAGGCTCAGTGGACAGGCTCTGGAGTTATGGTGATGGTGGATAGGAGGGGCGGGGATGAGAGACCCCAGGTCAGAATAGTAATGTGGAATATAAGGGGTTTTGGGGTGGCTGGTGAAGAGGTCGAGGGTGTTTGCACACGTAAAATGCTTAAAGACCGACCTGGTGACGCTACAGGAGACACACCTGAGGATGAAGGACTAGGCGATGCTCAGGAAGGGCAGGGTGAGCCAAGTATTCTATTCGGGATTTGATAGTAGGGCTCGAAGGGTAGCGGTACTGTGGGCAAGAGAGTGAGGGTCCAGGTGGAAAAAGTGGTGCTGAACCAGGGGGGTAGATATGTGATTGTAACAAGGGCATTGGAGGGGAGATTGGTGGCACTGGCACGTATATATGGCCCCAACTGGGATGATGCAGGGTTTACGAAGAGTGTGCTGGGGGCCAACCCAGACTTGGACACACACGAGCTAATAATAGGAGGAGATTGGAATATGGTGCAAGAGCCGAGGGTGGACAGATCACAGCCACGCTCACTTGCCCAGTCGGGGGTGGGCCGAGCTGAAGGCGTTGATTGTGCTGATGAGGGAAATGGGAAGGGTGGGCCTGTGGAGGTTTTTGCATCTGATGGAGCGAGAGTATTCGTTCTTTTCCCCGGTATACAAAGTATATTCGAGGATAGGCTTTTTTGTGGTAGTGAAGGCGTTACTGGCTGGAATTAGGGGAACGGACTATTCCATGGTAGCATTCTCGGATTAGATGGATGTGGTCCTGGAGAAGGGGATAGCCCAGAGGCCGGTGTGGAGAATGGATAAGGGATTGTTGGGGGACCAAAGCTTTTGTGATAAGATTGGGAAAGTGATTGAGGAGTATGTAGGATTTAACTGTACTGGGGAAGTACAGCAGGCGGTGGTGTGGGGGGCCCTGAAGGCGGTAGGGAGGGGGGAGATGATATCGTTCAAGGCCAGGTTGGATAAAGAGGAGAGGGAGAAGAGTCAAAGGTTTGTGGAGGAGATGTTGGAGGTGGACAGGAGGTATGCGGGAGATGCAGATCCGGCCCTTCTGGACAGGAGGAAGGAGCTCCAGGCTAGTTTTGACCGGTTGTCTACAGAGAAGGCAATGTGCCAATTGAGGTAGGCAAAGGGAGCAGTTTATGAACATGGGGAAAAGGCAGGGCACATGTTGGCAGGCTAGCTTCGGAGGGAGACGGTGGCTCGGGAGATAGGCCGGGTGCGGAACAGGACGGGGAAATTGGTGGCGGATCCAGAACAGATCAATAAGGTTTTTGAGGAGTTTTATGTAAAGCTATATAGGTCGGAGCCACTGGGAGAGGAATGAGAGATGAGGGAGTTCCTGGATGGGTTAGAGTACCGGAGGTTGTTGGAGGAGGATAGGGCCATATTGGAAGGGGTCGGTGGGGGAACAGGAGGTAAAGGAGGTGGATAGGTTCACCATGGAGTATTATAAGAAATTCAAAGAGAAGTTGGCGCTGCTGATGGTGGGGATGTCTGAGGAGGCGATATGGAGGGGAGAACTACCGCAAACCTTGGGTCAGGCTTCGATCTCCATACTGTTAAAGAAAGAAAAGGACCCGACAGAGTGTGGGTCGAATAGGCTCATATCATTATTGAATGTAGATGCCAAGTTACTGGCAAAGGTGCTGGTGGCTAGGCTGCAGGAGTGCCTCCCAAAGGAGATTGGAGAAAATCAGACAGGGTTTGTGAAAGGAAGGCAGTTATTCTCGACTGTCAGAAGGTTATTTAATGTGACCATGACGCCAGCCAAGGGAAAGGAGATGGAGGTGGTGCTGGCGCTAGATGCGGAACAGGCGTTCGATAGGGTAGAGTGATGTACTTGATGGCGGTCCAAGAGAGATTTGGAATTGGGCCGAAGTTTACGGAGTGGGTACGGCTACTGTATAGGGAGCCGATGGCGAGTGTCCGCACAATTAATTTGAGTTTGGGGTACTTTGCTCTGCACCGGGGTACCAAGCAAGAATATCCTATGTCCCCCCTGCTATTTGCATTAGCGATAGAGCCATTGGCCATCGCTTTAAGGAGTTTGGGACTGTGGAAGTTGATAATGGGAGGGGGGATGAAACATTGGATATCTTTGTACACAGATAATTTAGTGCTGTATATTTCAGAGCCGAGTACATCGGTGGGGAACATAATGAGACTTCTCCAAAGATTTGGGTTGTTTCAGAATATAAATTAAATTTAGAGAAGAGAGAGTATTTTATGGTGTCCCAGCCAGGAGTGTGGCGGGAGTTGGGGGGGCGACCATTTTGCAGGGCGGCAACCCACTTCAGATATTTGGGGGTGCAGGTAGCGCGGGACTGGGAGCCATTCCGTAAATACAATTTCACCAGCTTGGTGGGGTGGGTGAAGGCCGACTTGGCAAGAGGGGACAACCTCCCTTTGTCATTGGCTGGCCAGGTGCAGGCGGTTAAAATTAATGCAACTTTTGTTTTTATTTCAGTGCCTGTCTGTCTTTTTTACCCAAGTCATATTTTAAGATAGTGGACAAAGTGGTCACCTCATTCATCTGATGGTGGGAGGTAGCCAGGGTCAGGAAGGTTGTCCTGTAGAGAGGGCGGCAGGCAAGGGGGCTGGGCATCCCAAATTTATTATATTACTATTGGGCGGTGAATGCGGAGAAGGTGAGGGGTTGGGGCATGGGGAGGGGGGAGGGGGACGGGAGGGTGGGTTAGGATGGAGGAAGGTTTGTGTCGGGGGTCAAGGTTGAGGATGCTGGTAATGGTGCCGCTTCCGATGGCGCCGGACAAGTGCTCTGGGAGTCAATTGGTGGTGGCAACGCTGAAGATTTGGAGGCAGTTGTGGCAGCACTTTAAGTTGGCGGTTGGGTCAAAGGAGTTGCTGATTCGGGGGAAGCATAGGTTTGAGCCGGGGAGGTTGGATGTGAGGTTTTGGAGTTTGGAGGAGAGGGGGATTAAGGTAATAAAAAACCTGTTCCTGGGGTCCTATTGCGAGGTTGGATTAGTTGGGGGAGACGTACAGATTGGCACAGGGGGAAGGGTTTAGGTATCTGCAGCTTCGAGACTGTAAGGAAGGAGTTTCCAAGCTTTCCAATAGCACCAGCCCCCTCATTGTTGGAGTAGGTACTGCTGGCTGGGGGATTGGAGAGGGGTGTGGTGTCGGCGATTTACTGGAAGATTCTGGAGGAGGATAGGGTATCCGTGGAAGGGATTAAGGCCAACTGGGAAGAAGAGGTGGGGAAGGTAATGGAAGAGGGTCTGTGGTCTGAGGTGCTGCGAAGGGTGAATGCCTCAACCTCACGCGCGAAGTTGGGGTTGATACAATTGCAGGTCGTGTATAAGGTCCATCCCACGAAAGCGAGGATGAGCTGGCTCTTTGAGGGGGTGGAGGATGTCTGTGAGCGGTGCGGCAGGGGACCCACAAACCATGTACATATGTATTCGGCCTGCCTGAAGCTGGGGAAGGATTGGAGGGAGGGCTTTAGCATCATCTTGAGGGTGCTGCATGTGTTCTTGGAACCAGGTCCCCTTGAGGCCATTTTCAGGGGTTGGACCGGCCCGAGCTGCACGTGGGTGCGGGGCAGATATTTTGGCCTTCATCTCGCTGATTGCCCAAGGTGGATCCTGTTAGGGTGGAGGTCACCTTCTCCACCCTGTGCCTCGGCATGGCAGGGGGACCTACTGGAATTCTTCACCCTGGAGAGGGTGAAATTTGAGCTAATGGGGACGAAGGAAGGGTTCTACAATTCATGGGGATTGTTTACTATGCACTTTCGGGAACTTGTTGCCATTGAACACTAGGGGAGCAGGAAGTGGGGGTTTCGTTTGTTTTTCTCTGTTTTGTTGTTAATTTATTTTTGAGAACGTATGAGTTGATGTATCAGACCATATATTGATTGGCACCCCTTCCACAAACATTCACTCCCTCTATCACCAAAGTGCAGTAGCAGCAACATGTATCGTCTACAAAATGCACTGGAGCAACCCATCAAGCCTTCTTTGACAGTACCTTCCAAACCCATGACTTCCACCACCTAGAAGGACAGCAGATACATGGGATCAGCACCACCTACAAGTCCCCCTCCAAGCCCGGCACCATCCTGACTTGGAAATATATCACCATTCGTTCTGTGCCTGGGTCAAAATCCTGGTACTCCCTCCTGCACAGCACTGGGGGTGTATCCACACCACATGGACTGCAGCTGTGCAAGAATACAGCTCACCACTACCTTCTCAAAGGCAAATAGAGATGGGCAACAAGAGCTGGCCTAGTCAGCAAAGCCCACATCCTAAATGGAAAATATTTAAACTTCTTCCAAGAGTTAAAGCCATGCTCAAAATAAATGCTGAGCATTTCAAGAAGTTTTTTTTTCCAAATAACTCCGATACTTTCCCATTTCTGCACTAAAGGGCAATGACTGGGCAGTGTGTGCAGGAGATAAGCTGCTCTTATTTTGCGCTTGGTAGGGCAGCACTCAGTGAGATTAATGGGTGTATTAGGCAGAGAGACACTGCTTTTCTACTTATTTACAGCGCCACCCACTACATTCTGTCAAATCCCAGTTAAAGGGACTTGCCTGGAATATCGCTGCGGACAACAGTTGCGACTTGACAGTGTGTAAAAATCTCCACACAGCGTCCATTCCTCACTCCAGCCCGTGTTACAACATTTCAACAAACACATGCAGCAATTGTGCTGCAACCGAGGTGCTGGGCAAATCGGCAGGAGGTTGCAAATATCCGGAGAGATTTAGGGAATTTCACCGATTAAAGTCAAACTTTCCTCCAGCCACGCCCCCCCCCCCCCCCCCCCCCCTCCTCCCCAAATCGATACAGAATTTATGTGACATTTGTCTGTCCGGCAGCATTTTAACCCAGTGAATAGTCTGGGAGAGAGGATATACTCCCGGTATGGATCAGACCCAGCCTCCCTCCACGGGTCACACTCTCTCTCTCTCTCCCTCTCTCCCCGGGTCACACACTCTCTCCCTCTCTCCCCGGGACACCCTCTCTCCCCGGGGCACCCTCTCTCTCGCTCTCTCCCCGGGACACCCTCTCTCTCCCTCTCTCCCAGGGCGACACCCTCTCTCTCCCTCTCCCCGGGGCACCCTCTCTCTCGCTCTCTCCCCGGGACACCCTCTCTCTCCCTCTCTCCCCGGGACACCCTCTCTCTCCCTCTCCCCGGGGCACCCTCTCTCTCGCTCTCTCCCCGGGACACCCTCTCTCTCCCTCTCTCCCCGGGACACCCTCTCTCTCCCTCTCCCCGGGTCACACTCTCTCCTTCTCCTCACGGGTCACACTCTCTCCCCCTCTCTCCGGGTCACACTCTCCCTCTCACCCCGGGTCACACTCTCCCTCTCTCCCCGGGTCACACTCCCCCCCTCTCTCCGGGTCACACTCTCCCTCTCTCCGGGTCACACTCTCCCTCTCACCCAGGGTCACACTCTCTGCTCTCCCCGGGTCACACTCTCCCTCTCTCCGTCACACTCTCTCTCTCTCCGTCACACTCTCCCTCTCACCCGGGTCACACTCTCCCTCTCCGGGTACACTCTCCCTCTCAGCCGGGTCACACCTCCCTCTCCCCGGGTCACACTCTCCCCTCTCTCCGGGTCACACTCTCCCTCTCACCCCGGGTCACACTCTCCCTCTCTCCCCGGGTCACACTCTCCCCCTCTCTCTGGGTCACACTCTCCCTCTCTCCGGGTCACACTCTCCCTCTCACCCCGGGTCACACTCTCTGTCTCTCTCCCCGGGTCACACTCTCCCTCTCTCCCCGGGTCACACTCTCCCTCTCTCCGGGTCACACTCTCCCTCTCACCCCGGGTCACACTCTCCCTCTCTCCCGGGTCACACTCTCCCCCTCTCTCCCACACTCTCCCCCTCTCTCCCACACTCTCTCCCTCTCTCCCCGGGACACACTCTCTCTCCCTCTCTCCGGGTCACACTCTCCCCCTCTCTCCGGGTCACACTCTCCCTCTCTCCCGGGTCACACTCTCTGTCTCTCTCCCCAGGTCACACTCTCCCCCTCTCTCCGGCTCACGCTCTCCCTCTCTCCCCGGGTCACACTCTCTCTCTCCCTCTCTCCCCGCGTCACACCTTCTCTCCTTCTCTACCTCAGTCACAAACTCTCTCTCTCCGTCTCTTCCCGGTTCGCACACTCTCTCTCTCCCCGGGTCACACTCTCTCCCCGGTGTGGTGAATTATATACCTCGTAATTCACACTGTATTGCCTTACATGTGTCCTTGTGGGCTCTGTATACGAGCCGTTACGCGGCTCTGCCCATAGGGGGAGATGAGGAGTTTGTACTGGGCTCCACCCTTGGCTCCGCCCATGGCCCCTCCCACTAACCGGAAGTAGAAAGCACTGCAGCCATAAGCCTGCTCTCAGTTCCTCTGGTCGCTGGCTGGTTTAGTTGTAAGATTATTAAAACCACAGTTTACATCCAATCAGTGTCTTGTGAATTGATGGTCTCATCAATTTAATAGTCTTAGAAAAGTTGAAGAAAACTACTATGGAATCAGCCCTCAAACTTGACCGACTAGAACTCAACGCGCAGGCTGCAGAGGCGAAATAAATCTTTCTAAACTGGCTCAGATGTTTCAAGGCCTACCTAGCTGAATCAAGCACTTCAGAAACTATGGAGGAGCAGAAACTCAGCCTACTGCACGCAAGGGTGAGCCATCGTATCTCTACGCAACTTAACTGTACTACCTTGTATACGGAGGCCCTGGCCATGCTCGACCAAATGTATGTGCGGCCCATCAACGAGGTCTACGCGTGCCACATTTTCATGACCCGCCACCAGCACCCCGCGGAGTCGCTGGAAGACTTTCTGCGCGATTTAAAAGCCCTAGCTTGGGACTGCAATTTTCAGGCTGTAACAGCTGCCCAAAATATGGAACTCGCTGTCCGTGATGTATACGTGGCAGGGCTCAGGTCCAACTATGTGCGCCAACGGTTGCTTGAGAAAGGGGCCAAGAACTTGGAGGACACTGTAGAGTTAGCTACAACCATGGAGGTCTCGTTCCACAGCTTCACCTCGTTCCCCGTGGACCAAGCGACCCCATCATGGGCCCCCAGCCAGCGACTGCCCCAGGCCTGCGCCGCGTGACCATCCACCCACTATGCAACACCAGCGTGCCATTTTTGTGGGCAGCCCCAACACCCACGGCAGCACTGCCCGGCCCGCAACGCGACCTGGAGCAGCTGCGGTCGCAAAGGACACTATGCCCGGGTATGCCGAGCGAAGAAAACTCCAAACTCTCCCGCAGCCCAGAGCACTCGCTTCCCAAACTCACAGGCTCGCAAGCCCCGTAATGCTGCAGTATGTATGCCGACTCCGCCCCCACCCGACATGTGCGACTCACGGGGGCCGCCATCTTGGCAACCCTCCTCCATGCGGCCGGCCACGTGCGACTCATGGGGGCCACCATCCTGGACACCATTTTCCTAGCCGCCCGCCACCTGCGATCCACGGTGCTGGCCATCTTGGGCTCCATCCTCTCCAGCCTCTGAACCTCATCTCGAAGACTACAACCTCAGCGGACAGTCATCACGGGGCCACTCCAGCACAGCTGATCGAGCCGCCGAATATCCGCAACTCAGCGCGGTCACGTTGGACCAGTCGCGTCCGAAACACCACCGGAACTCTATGATGACCGGTAAAATCAACGGGTACAGGACACTGTGCCTCTTCGACTCCGGGAGCACCGTGAGCTTCGTACACCCTGAACTGGTAAGACACTGTTCGCTCCCTATCTTCCCTGCACGGCAAACTATCTCCCTCGCCTCGGGCTCACACTCTGTTCACATCCAAGGGCGCACCGTCGCGACCCTAATGATTCAGGGCGCCAGCTACTCGAATTTTCAGCTGTACGTACTCCCCAAACTCTGCGCCCCACTCTTACTGGGACTCAACTTCCAGTGTAATCTCAAAAGCCTCACACTCAGCTTCGGCGGATCCCTACCTCCACTCACTATCTGCAGTCTAGCGACGCTAAAAATCGACCCCCCTCCACTCTTTGCTAACATCACTCCGGACTGCAGACACTTAACCTTAACCGGCGGTATAGCCTGCAGGACAGGGTGTTTGTCAGAACCGAGGTCCAGAGGCTCCTACGTGAGGGGGTCATAGAGGCCAGTAACAGCCCCTGGAGAGCTCAGGTGGTGGTCATCAAGACTGGGGAAAAATTCCGAATGGTAGTGGACTATAGCCAAACCATTAACCGGTTCACGCTCCTCGATGCGTAACCCCTCCCCAGGATGGACCGCATCTTCTCCACGGTGGATCTGAAGTCTGCATACCACCAGCTCCCAATCCGCCCGGAGGACCGCCACTACACGGTGTTCGAGGCAGATGGCCGCCTCTTCCATTTCCTCCGGGTTCCCTTTGGCGTCACGAATGGGGTCTCGGTGTTCCAACGAGCAATGGACCGAATGGTGGACCAGTACGGGCTGCGGGCCACGTTTCTGTACTTGGATAACGTCACCATCTGCGGCCATGATCAGCAGGACCACGACGCCAACCTCCACCGATTTCTCCAAACTGCCCAGACACTTAACCTCACGTATAACACGGAGAAATGCGTTTTCCGCACGGCCAGGCTAGCCATCCGCGGCTATGTCGTGGAAAACGGAGTCCTGGGCCCCAACCCGGACCGTATACGCCCCCTCTTACAACTCCCTCTCCCTCATTGTCCCAAGGCCCTCAAGAGGTGCCTGGGATTCTTCTCGTATTATGCCCAGTGGGTCCCTCAGTATGCGGACAAAGCCCGCTCACTATTTAAGGCCACACTCTTTCCTCTGTCAGCTGAGGCCCGCCAGGCCTTCAACTGCATCAAGGAGGACATCGCCAAAGCGGCCATGCGGGCGGTGGATGACTGCGTCCCCTTCCAGGTGGAAAGCGACGCCTCAGCGGTCGCTCTCGCAGCCACTCTGAATCAGGCAGGGAGACCAGTCGCTTTTTTCTCCCGAACCCTCTCCGCTTCGGAACTTTGACACTCCTCGGTCGAAAAGGAAGCACAGGCCATCGTGAAAGCCATACGACACTGGAGGCACTACCTCGCAGGTAGGAGGTTCACCCTCATCACCGACCAAAGATTGGTTGCCTCCATGTTTGACAACTCACAAAGGGGCAAAATTTAAAATGATAAAATCCTGCGGTGGAGGATTGAACTCTCCACCTACAATTATGATATTATGTATCGACCGGGGAAGCTCAACGAGCCCCCAGATGCACTGTCCCGTGGCACGTGCGCCAGCGCGCAGGACGACCGCCTGAAAGCTATCCACAATGACCTCTGCCACCCGGGGGTCACCCGGCTCGCCCACTACGTCAAAGCCCAAAATCTGCCTTTCTCCACCGAGGAGGTAAAAGCCATCACCAGGGATTGCCCGATCTGCACGGAGTGCAAACCGCACTTCTATAGACCAGACAAGGCCCACCTGGTAAAGGCATCCCGGCCCTTTGAATGCCTGACAATCGATTTCAAAGGGCCACTCCCCTCGACCAATCGAAATGTGTACTTTCTGAACTTCATCGATGAGTTCTCCCGCTTCCCGTTTGCCATCCCGTGCCCCGATATGACCTCCCACACAGTCATCAGAGCCCTGCACAGTATCTTCACTCTGTTCGGTTTCCCCAGCTATGGACACAGCGACAGGGGTTCGTCCTTCATGAGCGACGAGCTGCGTCAGTACCTGTTCGACAAGGGCATTGCCTCGAGCAGGACTACCAGCTGCAACCCCAGGGGGAACGGGCAGGTGGAGAGGGAGAACGCAACGGTCTGGAAAACCGTCCTACTGACCCTCCGGTCCAGGAATCTCCCGACCTCCCATTGGCAGGAGGTCCTCCCCGACGCGCTCCAGTCTATTAGGTCCCTCCTATGCACCGCCACCAACCAGACCCCCCACGAACGGCTATTTGTTTTTTCTAGGGGCACTACCTCGGGGGTTTCGCTCCCAGTTTGGTTGAAGACACCGGGCCCCGTTCTCCTCCGGAAGCACATCCGGGCACACAAAACTGATCCACTCGTAGAAAGAATGCTCCTACTCCACTCGAACCCCCAATAAGCTTTCATCGAATACTCTGACGGCCGTCAGGACACTGTTTCCCTTCGGGACCTGGCGCCTGTAGGATCCAACTCCACCACCACTACCGCCGAGGTACCCCCCACGCTACACCCCACCCAACCCTCCGCGCCCTGCACCCCCGCCCCTATAGGTTCACTGCCCATGCTCCGCGCCCCCGCGCCTATAGGTTTCCTGCACTCCCCGTCGCCCGTCGCACCAGTTGGGTACGAAGCTCGGACCGAATAACCCCTGGAGTCCACCATCGTACCCTCGCCGACCACCCCCACCCAGCCACCCGAAGAGGCTGCAACCCCGGTGCTCTGCCGATCCCAAAGGACGACTCGGCCACCGGACCGGCTCAATTTGTAGACCCATCATACCCGCCGGACTTGATTTTTTTTTTGCAGGGGGTGAATGTGGTGAATTATATACTTCGTAATTCACACTGTATTGCCTTACATGTATTGTGTCCTTGTGGGCTCTGTATACAAGCCGTTGCACGGCTCTGCCCATAAAGGGAGATGAGGAGTTTGTACTGGGCTCCACCCTTGGCTCCTCCCACTAACCGGAAGTATAAAGCACTGCAGCCGTAAGCCTGCTCTCAGTTCCTCTGGTCGCAGGCTGGCTTAGTTGTAAGACTATTAACTTCCAATCACGTCTCTTGTGAATTAATGGTTCCGGGTCACACACTCTCTCCCTCCTCCCCGGGTCACACTCTCTCTTTCTCCTTCTCCCCGGGTCACACTCTCTCTCTCTCCTTCTCCCCGGGTTACACTCTCTCTCTCCTCCCCGGGTCACACTCTCTCTCTCTCCTTCTCCCCGGGTCACACTCTCTCTCTTTCCTTCTCCCCGGGTCACACTCTCTCTCTCCTCCCCGGGTCACACTCTCTCTCTCTCTTTCTCCCCGGGTCACAATCTCTCTCTCTCTCCTCCCCACGGGTCACAGTCTCTCCCCCTCTCTCCCCTGATGGTTCCGGGTCACACACGCTCTCCTTTCTCCCCAGGTCACACACTCTCTCCCTCTCTCCCCGGGTCACACACTATCACCCTCTCTTCCCAGGTCGTACATGCTCTCTCTCTCCCTCTCACACCGGGTCACACATTCTCTCCAAATTCACCCCAGGTCACACACTCTCTCCCTCTCACCCTGTGTCACACACTCTCTCCTTCTCTCCCCAGGTCACACACTCTCTCTCCCTGGGTCGCACACTCTCTCCCTCTCTCCCCGGGTCACACACTCTCTCTACCTCTCTCCCCGGTTCATAGCTCTCTCCCTCTCAGCCCTGGTCACATTCTCCCCCTCTCTCTCTCTCTCTCCCTGTGTCACGGACTCTCTCCCTCTCTCCCCAGGTTACACACTCTCTCTCTCTCTCTCTCCCGGGTCACACTCTCTCTCTCTCTCTCTACCCGGGTCACACACTCTCTCTCTCCATCTCTCCCCAGGTCACACACTCTCTCTCTCCCCGGGTTACACACTCTCTCTCTCCCCGGGTTACACACTCTCTCTCTACCTGGGTCACACACTCTCTCCCTTTCTCCCTGGGTCATAACTCTCTCCATCTCTCCCTGGGTCACACACATTCTCACAATAGAACATTACAGTGCAGCAGTACAGGCCCTTCGGCCCTTGATGTTGCGCTGATCTGTGAAACCAATCTAAAGCCCATCTACACTATTCCCTTATTGTCCATATGTTTATCCAATGACCATTTAAATGCCCTTAATGTTGGCGAGTCCACTACTGTTGCAGGCAGGGCATTCCATGCCCCTACTACTCTCTGAGTAAAGAATCTACCTCTGACATCTGTTCTATATCTATCTCCCCTCATTTTAAACCTATGTCCCCTCGTGCTAGCCATCACCATCGAAGGAAAAAGGCTCTCACTGTCCACGCTATCTAATCCTCTGATCATCTTGTATGCCTCTATTAAGTCACCTCTTAACCTTCTCTCTAACGAAAACAGCCTCAAGTCCCTCAGCCTTTTCTCAAAAGATCTTCCCTCCATACCAGGCAACATCATGGTAAAACTCCTCTGCACCCTTTCCAATGCTTCCACATCCTTTGTATAATGCGGCGACCAGAACTGCACGCAATACTCCAAATGCAGCCTCATCAGAGTTTTGTACAGCTGCAACATGACCTCATGACTCTGAAACTCATTCCCTCTACCAATAAAAGCTAACACACCGTACGCCTTCTTAACAACCCTGACAACCTGGGTGGCAACTTTCAGGGATCCATCTACATGGACACCGAGATCTCTCTGCTCATCCACACTACCAAGAATCTTACCATTAGCCCAGTACTCTGTATTCCTGTTACTCCTTCCAAAATGAATCACCTCACAATTTTCTGCATTAAACTCCATTTGCCACTTCTCAGCCCAGCTTTGCAGCTTATCTACGTCCCTCTGTAACCTGCAACATGCTTACGCACTGTCCACAACTCCACCGATTTTAGTGTCCTCCGCAAATTAACTCACCCATCCTTCTACACCCTCCTCCCGGTCATTTATAAAAATAACAAACAGCAGTGGCCCCAAAACAGATACTTGTGGTACACCACTAGTAACTGAACTCCAGGCTGAACATTTCCCATCAACCACCACCCTCTGCCTTCTTACAGCTAGCCAATTTCTGATCTAAACCGCTAAATCATCCTCAATCCCATGCCTCCGTATTTTCTGCAATAGCCTACCGTGGGGAACCTTATCAAACACTTTACTGAAATCCATATACACCACATCAACTGCTTTACCCTCATCCACCATCTCAAAGAACACAATAAGGTTTGTAAGGCATGGCCTACCCTTCACAAAACCGTGTTGACTATCAAACTATTCCTTTCTAGATGATTATAAATCCTATCTCTTATAATCGTTTCCAAGACTTTGCCCACAACAGAAGTAAGGCTCACTGGTCTATAGTTACCGGGGTTGTCTCTCCTTCTCTCCCAGGCCACATACTCTCTCTCTCCCTCTCTTCCCGGGTCGCACACTCTCTCTCTCCCTCTCTCCCCGGGACACACTCTCTCTCCCTCCCTCTCTCCCCGGGTCACACTATATTTCTCTCCCTCTCTCCATGGGTCACATTCTCTCTCTCTCCCTCTCTCCCTGGGCACACACTCTCTCTCTCTCCTCCCCACCGGTCACACTCACTTCCCCCCACTCTCCCCGGATCACACACTCTCTCCTTCTCTCCCCAGGTCACACACCCTCTCTCCGTCTCTTCCAGGGTCACACACTATCTCCTTCTCTCCCCAGGTCACACACTCTCTCTCTCTCCTCCCCACCGGTCACACTCGCTTCCCCCCACTCTCCCCGGATCACACACTCTCTCCTTCTCTCCCCAGGTCACACACCCTCTCTCCGTCTCTTCCAGGGTCATACACTATCTCCTTCTCTCCCCAGGTCACACACTATCTCTCTCCCTCTCTCCTCGGGTCACTCACTCTCTTCCCCCCTCTCTCCCTGGGTCACACACTCGCCCCTTCTCTCCCCGAATCATACTCTTTCTCTCTCTCTCCCTGGGTCACACACTCTCTCTCCCCGGGTCACTCTCTCTCTCTCTCTCTCCCTGGGTCACTCTCTCTCTCTCTCCCTCTCTCCCCGGGTCACTCTCTCTCTCTCCCTCTCTCCCCGGGTCACACTCTCGCTCTCCCCCTCTTTCCGCGGGTCTCAAACTCTCTTTCCCTCTCTCCCCGGGTCAAACACTCTCTCTCACCATCTCTCCCCAGGTCACACACTCTCTCTCCCCGGGTCACACACTCTCTCTCCCCGTGTTACACGCTCTCTCTCCCCGTGTTACCTACTCTCTCTCTCCATCTCTCCCCAGGTCACACACTCTCTCTCCCCGTGTTACACACTCTCTCTCTCTCCCACTCTCCCAGGGTCACACACTCTTCCTCCCTCCCCGGGTCACACACTCTCTCTCCCCGTGTTACACGCTCTCTCTCCCCATGTTACCTACTCTCTCTCTCCATCTCTCCCCAGGTCACACACTCTCTCTCCCCGTGTTACACACTCTCTCTCTCCCACTCTCCCAGGGTCACACACTCTTCCTCTCTCCCCGGGTCACACATTCTTTCCCCAGGTCACACACTCTCTCTCTCCCTCTCTCCCCGGGTCACACTCTCTCTCTCCCTGGGTCACACACTCTCTTCCTCTCTCCCCGGGTCACACATTCTTTCCCCAGGTCACACACTCTCTCTCTCCCCGGGTCACACACACTCTCTCTCCCTCTCTCCCCGGGTCACTCTCTTCCTCTCTCCCCGGGTCACACATTCTCTCCCCGGGTCACACACTCACTCTCTCCGAGCACTATTTACAGTGATAGATCTCGGTTGTTTGAGCACTTGGTAATGTGTGTTCAGGCGGTGCACTCAGTAAACCGCCCTGAAGTCTGCAAACTTCCACAAAATAGGCTTTATCCATTCTCTGAGCGCATTAGGTTATTTTGCCTTTTAATTTTTAAAAACATTTAAAATGTTTAATGTTGCAGTTTTACTCTCTGTTTCTCAGCAGAGCGGGGATGTGTTAGGTGGTTAATTAGATCAGTCACTGCCTGTTCCTCAGGCGTCTGTGCGGAACCTGAGCAATGCTGTTGCCCCATTAACTCTCCCAGTCGCTTCCAGTAAGTGGCAGAGATCGGAAGGAATTGTTTATGTTCCGATCATTAACAATTGTGAGTAATGAAACAACTGGGGAAAATACAGGCAACAGCCCTCCTGCACAATCCACCCACTGTCCAATATTGACCTTGTCCCATTCAAACCAGCCCCACACCTCCCGCAGACTAAAAGTCTGCAAATCCTCCACCGACACAGATTCTAAAACACACACATCAGGAATCACTTCAACTTCAGCAGCAATTAAGATCCGTCATGAATCCATGTTTCGAAATTGTAAATTTGGGTATTTGAGTACATCAAGAATAGTAAAATAAAACTGGTTACACTTTCAGGAAGTGTGGTGACCGCTTTGCAAATAAACCCCAGAGAATACTTCACAATCCATTCCATTTTTACGTTGTGTGGAAAGGTGTTGTCCACTCTCCACCCAATGGGACAGAGTGAAATATCTTACCTTGGCGCGTCGGAGCCGAGCCCGCTTTTCTTTCTCAAAATAATTGGAATGTCAGTTAGTTTCTTGGCATTTGCAGCGCCAGTTTTTTTTTGTGAGGACCGTGCTGATGCAGTGCTCAGACAAGTTGGGTGTCAGTTCTGAAAGTGATCCCGCCTTTTCTCCACACGGGCCTCAGAGCTGCTTGACAGCACTTTGCTCCCTTGTGTCCACAAACCAGCACAGGAGGCGAGTCTGGGTGGAGACGGGAGGACACAGCCACCGGCTTGTCATCCAGCGGCGATTCTGTCAAGCCGCCGTTACAAAAATGCCGGGGGATTGCCCACCCCACCCCGCTCACTCCATTGTATCTCCACCGTGTGCCCGCTCATCCTCAGGGTGAACCACGAGCTGCCCCCATTCCTGCACTCGAGATGCTGCTGCACAGCTCAGCGGATCAAGAGCAGCCTGGGGGGACCAACCCTCCGAAAACGAAGACTTCTTTTGCTGATCTTGATGGCTGATCAGTCATTCCGCCGTAAGCAATTCATCCCTGAAAGTTCAGGGTGGTTGAGGAGGGGGGGGGGGGGTGGTTAAAAATCCCCGAACCCGCTTTCCCTTCTGGTGAACAAAAACAAACGCCGCTCGCTTTCCCGCTCCCTTCAACACCTCCTTTCGCGCGATGGACTGAATGAGATCGGCTTATAAAAAGAACGAGAGCAAATTTGCTGCCCAACCTCTCTTGAGGATAGGATGCATTAATCTGAAACATGAGGAGAATTGCTAACAAGAAAACCTAACCCAAATCCTCACTGAGCTGTAATTCAAATCCTCAGGGTTGTTTTCTCTAAACTCGTGGAAATTGAATTGCATTGATTTCTGCAATTTATAAAACTTATTATGGCCCATTAATCTTTTGCTTATTGTAAAACAAAAATATCTTACTTTGAGTGCTGTGTAAAGTCAAACATCTAAATAACATTTTATATCCATTCTCCAGCACTTTGTTTTTCAAAATATGCTCAAAATATTGTGCATTGATTAATTATTTTCTGCACCAAGCCCGTTATTATACTAATTCTATAACTGAATATCCCAATTGAAATTATCCTATAAAGAGGAAAATAACTATTTGCTCATTCATTGATCTCTTGCAGCAGCCAAATGGATAATATGAGATGATTAATTACCCTCAATGTACATTTATTATTTAGCGGAGTAAATGTATCATCAGTTCCAGCAGCTTTAAAAATGAATCTATCTATCTTATTGGTTAGGCGACTTCAATTAAGTGCGTAAACTTATTGTGGATAATCTCTGTGAGTGGATTGTATTTGAAGGGTACATTTTGTCCCTATCCATTAATTTCATTGCTATATCTTGATAAACCATGCCACCTTCATTTTTTACTTTGCAGTTTTTAGCCAGAACGTCCAAGACTTTATTCCCAGCTTTGCAGATGGCTGTTAGAAATTGTTTACTCGAAGTTGCATCTATATCATTGCTTTATATGGTCAGGACAGTGTAATGCTTCATTACTCACTAACTACTGGAGTCAAATCAGTGCTACATTTAAATTAGTCCTCCCTACGTTAGTGTACAGCAGCATTTTTTTTCGAAATCAAGCATGAATGACGACATGTTTTCCATGTACTTCCGTTAAAAGTGCAACCCAGAGCATTGTGTAAATATTGTGAATAATCAGTTACAGAATTTGGTACACTGAATAAAGGTACGGTAAAGTCACCATAGTCCCAGATGACCATAGGCTGCTTTCTCGTTTTGAGGGGAGAGAGTTGACTGGTGGTGATTTAACCTGAAGATCGCCACACCTCAGGCGAGGGGCAGGATCATGGAAAACCCGTTGACTGAAAGCACTATTACAGAGCAGATAAAAGGCCATGGCACCTTACTGGGCAGTAAAAGTGCAATGGTGTGTAAATAATACTAAACAATTTTCAAAAATGACATAATAAAAGCATGCCAAAATAGCTGTTATCTTTTTCGATGTTTATTGCTGTGATCCATGCTAATATATAAATGTTGATATCCTGGTAGACTTTCGAGCACGATAAATAATCCATGGTTTCGCCTGAAACTGGCGACAAAGTTTTGTCCTCTTTTTTGGTCTCAGTTGAGATTTAGAACATAAGAACTAGGAGCAGGAATAGGCCATCTGGCCCTTCAAGCCTGCTCCACCATTCAATGAGATCATGGCTGATCTTTTGTGGACAGCTCCACTTTCCCCCCTGAACACCATAGCCCTTTATTCCTTTATTCTTCAAAAAAACTATCTTTATCTTGAAAACATTTAATGAAGGAGCCTCAACTGCTTCACTGGGCAGGGAATTCCATAGATTCACAACTCTTTGGGTGAAGAAGTTCCTACTAAACTCAGTCCAAATCTACTTCCCCTTATTTTGAGGCTGTGCCCCCTAGTTCTGCTTTCACCCGCCAGTGGAAACAACCTGCCCGCATCTATCCTAGCTATTCCTGTCATAATTTTATGTGTTTCTCTAAGATCCCCCCACATCCTTCTAAATTCCGAGTACAGTCCCAGTCTACTCAACCTCTCCTCGTAATCCAACCCCCTCAACTCTGGGGTTGGAACTAACAACATTTGGGGGACTGGTGCACAGGATTGCAAAGTGGTCAGGATAAACGCTGACAGGCTTGATAGCCTTTTCTCAACTTTTGTTTCATTTATATTCATATAATTTAAATCATATCTTTAAGATCCATTTTGTATTATAAAATAATTTAGATGAGCAAATCATGACAATTGCATTGCCCAGTATCCAGAAAATTCACATTGCGTTAGATATGCTTGAATTCTGAAATGGGTCAATGGTGGCCTGGAAAAGCATCTACTGCACCGATTATTTGTATGGGTTGAACGATCCACGTAAAATGCAGAAGACAGAGTACCTATGGAATAATGAGTGCTCAACTTATGGTGTCCACCTCAGCATGGGGAAATATCAAATAGTTTGGAAGCTTTTTCTGGAAATCTATGGTCACTCAAACGTCCTAACACAGTCGAGTAGATAATCAATACAAATCAGAACACACATCACAACTGGTCCCCAACATGGAGAAAAAAACCTATCCATTCTGAAGATATCCC
The DNA here is from genome assembly GCF_902713615.1 of Scyliorhinus canicula. Taxonomy (NCBI): domain Eukaryota; kingdom Metazoa; phylum Chordata; class Chondrichthyes; order Carcharhiniformes; family Scyliorhinidae; genus Scyliorhinus; species Scyliorhinus canicula. Next base: position 91,463,341 of record NC_052152.1, on the reverse strand, counting down.
CCTGATGGAGTGGGAAAGTCGCCGGAAATCTCTTTCTCAATCACTGCAATCGCCCATCCCAAGTATGCAATGCATTTGAAATTACACACATGAACAATTAGGCTGTCACTTGTAATCCTTCTGGAGATGCCATGTTGAGGACACACACCATCAAACCACCAGTGATTCCATTTTTTTCTTTTTGCAAATAACATACCTCAGAAAATCGTCAATAAAAATGTTTGGAGCTGTACATTTAGTTGTCTTGATATTTGCCAGTTTTTCTATTTCAACTTTTAATTCCTTTGTTTGTAACGGTCGTTTTCTTTGTGAAAATGCACCTTAGCACTGTTCGGTTTTTCAAATCAAGATACGAGTAAATGATATTTAAAAATGTACAAAACATGGCTTTGACATGCGCAGATAGTATAAATCAGATCATATTTTTTAAAACGCCCAAAATCTGAAAAAATGGTTCTTCAAGTAAACTACAAATAAAGTGCTCGTTCATCAGTAGGTTGAATGGTTGCATAATTACTTTATTAACTATCTTACTGTAACATACTGCAGGAGTGGAGGATAAAGTTGCAATCTAAGCTATTCTAAGGTAGAAGAAAAGATCTGGAGGGAAATGGAAATGAGCACTAGATAATCGTTTAGAGTTATGAATATAAACAAGATTAACGCATAAAACGCTCCCTGGGATATTGAGCACTAAATACACATGCAGTGTATGAATATAAGGAAAATCATCCTTTTAAGTTTTATTCTGAAGTATATTTTTCCTTTCAAAACTTGAGAAAAGGCACCATGATTATCTTGTTGGTGGTCTTGTCTGCAGCATTTACTTACTACATGTCAGCTCACAGTAACCTTTGCCCTCAAATGTTCTCCAGCTGGGGCAGCAGCTTTGCTGATTAATTGTCCTGCAAATTGGTTGACTGGAGATGCGTGTTTTGGCAGGTAGGGATGTTCGTGAGTGAGTGAGAGTCCAAGGTGTCTGATCCTTGCACCCGAGTGAACAGACGTCTTCGATGGCAGCCCAGCTGAAGAATACCAATAATTCTGTTTTATTCAGATGTCTTAGCAGAAATGAGTGAGTACTAGGAAATGACAGGCCATGCAGCTCGAATGAAGCGATTGCAAAGTACGTGTTTTGGCAAACGAACCAAGGAAAAGACTGTCAAAAAGCTTACATGAGAAAGAAATTCGAACCAACCAGGGTAATGTATAAAAGAAGAGATTTTGGCACTATGCATGATAACGCTTTAAACCCTCCCCCCGCCCCTAGAATTAGAAAGCATTGCCAAAAGCAAGTTTAACAGAATAGAAAAATGTTATCAATAATAGGGAATCTCCCACATTAGATTGATTATTGCTTGAAGCTTACCCACACCAACTCTCTTATAACCTTAATGTTTAGATGACAGTTAATTTCCTGCAGGGCACTGATTCAGAATATATTATGCATTTAAAAAAATTTTAAATGGATGTCGGAGTCACTGACAAGGCCAACATTTATTGTCCATCACTAAATGTCGTTGAAGGGCTAATTCAGAGGGCAATTGTCCATCTGAAGTCACATATAGGCCAGACTGGGTAAAGACAGCGGAATTCCTTTCCCTAAACGACATTAGTGATACAGATAGGTTTTCCTAACATTGATGGAAGTTTCACAGCTACCTTTACTGTGATGAAGTTTTGAATTTCAGAATTATTATTTTTTAAATGTTTTTATTAATGGTTTCATATTTATACAGAGCAAAGATGAGCATGAACATACACAGAAAAATATATACATCGATTCTATTCTCTTTAATTATATACATTGGTTGTGTTTCGTTATGTACATCAGTTACAATGTCTTGTTTTTCAGTAGGTGCTTTGTTTTGGTTGATCGCCTGCTTCTCCCTCCCCTTCTAGTCGTCTGGTGTGCCCTCTCCCCTTGCCGGGTCTTTTAACCTGTTCCTGTTGGAGCAGCGTGATGCTGTGTATCGTGTTATGTGTTGGGCATGGTTGGGCTCCATGCCTATTTATCCATTTTTGTTTGTGTTTGTTGTTGTTGCATGGCTTCCCTCTCCCTTCCTCTGACTTATTGGCTATTAGCTAGAAACAGGTCTTGGAACAACTGGGTGAATGACTCCCACATTTTGTGGAAGCCCTCTTCCGACCCCCAGATGGCAAATTTAATTTTCTCCCTCTGGAGGAATTCCGACATGTCGGACAGCCAATATGCAGCTTTCAGTGTTGCTGCTGGTTGTCAGCCAAGCAGGATTCTCCAGTGGGCGATTAGGGAGGCTGATGGAACCATCAATTCACCAGACACGTGTTTCCGATATGAATCTAGGCTTTAATCGACTTACTTCAGAGCCAGCCTGTTACCCGTTGATGAACTCTTAGTGAACTCAGACTGACTCTGGACAAGGGTATTTATACAGCAGCACTAGGGGGAGGAGTCATGGGCGGAGCCAAGGATAGAGCCCAGTACAAGTTCCTGAGTACTCCCAGAGCTACTCCCCCTAGTGGTAGGATAGCGTTACTGCGCTTACAAAGACAGTGTGAATTATCATAAATATATATATTACATTCACCACATTCACCCCCTGCAAAAAAAATCACGTCCGGCGGGGGTGGTGGCCTACAACGTCAGTCTGTCCGGTGGTCGAATTGTCCGCTGTGATCTGCGGAGCACCGGGGTTGCAGCCTCTTGCGGTGGCTGGATGGGTGTTATGTGCTGGGGTACGATGGCGGACTCCAGGGAGGGTTTATCCGAGCTTCATACTCTCCTGGTTCGACCGGGGACTGGGGGCGCTGGGGGCTGGCCGGCGGGGGTGTGCGGAACTGGTGGAGTGAGCTCGTGGGCTCAGGAGCGCGAGGGGGCGGCAACATGGGGTGTAGGGTAAGAGGTCCTTCTGTGGGGGTAGAGGGGGTGCTGGATCCGGCGGGTGCCAGATCCCGGAGGGATACCGTGTCCTGACGGCCGTCAGGGAACACGCCGAATGCGTACTGAGGGTTGGAGTGGAGCAGGCGCACCTTTTCAACAAGGGGGTCGGTTTTGTGCGCCCTGACGTGTTTCCTCAGAAGTACGGGGCCCGGCGTCCTCAGCCATGCCGGAAGTGAGACCCCCGTGGTAGTGCCCCTGGAAAAAATGAAGAGCCTCTCGTGAGGGGTCTGATTGGTCGCCGTGCACAAAAGGGACCTAATAGCGTGGAGTGCGTCTGGGAGGACATCCTGCCACTGGGAGATTTGGAGCTTTCTAGACCGGAGGGTCAGTAGGACGGTCTTCCAGACCGTTGCGTTCTCCCTTTCCACCTGCCCGTTCCCCCTGGGGTTGTAGCTGGTAGTCCTGCTCGAGGCAATGCCCTTGTCGAGCAGGTACTGATGCAGCTCGTCGCTCATGAAGGACCAACCCCGGTCGCTGTGTACGTAGCTGGGGAAACCAAATAGGGTGAAGATGCTATGCAGGGCCCTAATGACTGTGTGGGAGGTCATGTCGGGGCACGGGATAGCGAATGGGAAACGGGAGAACTAGTCTACGATGTTTAAAAAGTAAACGGTCTTGTTAGTTGAGGGGAATGGCCCTTTGAAATCAATCGCGAGGCGTTCAAAGGGCCTAGAAGCCTTGACCAGGTGGGCCCTGTCTGGTCTATAGAAGTGCGGTTTGCACTCCGCTCAGATCGGGCAGTCCCTGGTGACCGCTTTTACCTCCTCGTTGGAGAAAGGCAGGTTTCGGGCCCTGATGTAGTGGGCGAGCCGGGTGACCCCCGGGTGGCAGAGGTCATTGTGGATGACTTTTAGTCGGTCGATCTGTGCGCTGGCGCATGTCCCACGGGATAGGGCATCCAGAGGCTCGTTGAGCTTCCCCGGTCGATATTTGATATCATAATTGTAGGTGGAGAGTTCGATCGTCCACCTCAGAATTTTGTCGTTTTTAATTTTGCCCCTTTGCGAGTTGTCGAACATGAAGGCAACCGATCTTTGGTCGGTGATGAGGGTGAACCTCCTACCTGCGAGGTAGTGCCTCCAGTGATGGATAGCCTCCACAATGGCTTGTGCTTCTTTCTCGACTGAAGTATGTCGGAGTTCTGAAGTGGAGAGGGTTCGGGAGAAAAATGCGACTGGTCTCCCTGCCTGATTCAGAGTGGCTGCAAGAGCTACGTCTGAGGCGTCGCTCTCTACCTGAAATGGAGTGGATTCATCCACCGCCCGCATGACCGCTTTGGCGATGTCCTCCTTGATGCCGTCAAAGGCCTGGCGTGCCTCGGCTGACAGGGGAAATTGTGTGGCCCTAAAGAGTGGCCGGGCTTTGTCCGCATATTGAGGGACCCACTGGGCGTATTAGGAAAAGAAGCCCAAGTACCGTTTGAGGGCCTTGGGGCAATGGGGGAGGGGGAGTTCTAAGGGGAGGTCCGGGTCTGGGCCCAGGACTCCGTTTTCCACGACATAGCCGAGGATGGCTAGTGTGGTTGTGCGGAAAATGCATTTCTCCTTGTTGTACGTGAGATTCAGTTTCTGTGCCACCTGTAGAAAACGGTGGAGGTTGGCGTCGTGGTCTTGCTGGTCATATCCGCAGATGGTGACATTGTCCAAGTACGGAAACATGGCCCGCAGCCCGTACTGGTCTACCATTCGGTCCATTGCTCATTGGAACACCAAGACCCCATTAGTGACGCCGAACAGGACCCGGAGGAAATGGAAGAGGCGGCCATCGGCCTCGAATGCCGTGTAGTGGCGGTCCTCCGGGCGGATTGGGAGCTGGTGGTATGCAGACTTCAGATCCACCGTGGAAAAGAGCCGGTACTGGGCGATCTGGTTTACCATGTCTGCAATCCTGGGGAGGGGATACGTGTCGAGGAGCGTAAATCTATTTATGGTCTGACTATTGTCGACCACCATAGGGAATTTTTCCCCGGTCTTAATGACCACCACCTGAGCTCTCCAGGGACTATTGCTGGCCTCTATAATCCCCTCACGGACCTCTGCTCTGACAAATACCCTATCCTGCAGGCTATACCGCCTGCTGCGAGGCTGCAGATCGTGAGTGGGGGCAGGGGCCCTCCGAAGCTGAGGGTGAGGCTCTTGAGGTTTCTTTGGAAGTCTAGGCCTAATAAGAGTGGCGCGCAGAGTTCGGGCAAAACGTAGAGTTTGAATTTCGAGTAGCTAGCGCCTCGGATTGTGAGTGTCGCGGCGGTGCGCCCCTGGATCTGGACCAAATGGGAGCCTGAAGCGAGCGAGATAGTTTGCTGCACGGGGAAAACGGGGAGCGAACAGCATCTTACCAGGTCTGGATATATGAAGCTCTCCGTGCTCCCGGAGTCGAAGAGGCATGGCGTTTTGTACCCGTTGATATGGACCACTGCCATCGAGTTTCGTAGATTCTTTGGTCATGATTGGTCCAGGGTGACCGCGCTGAGTTGCAGATAGTCGGCAGCTCGATCAGCTGTGCTGGAGTGGCCCCGTGATGACTGCCCTCTGAGTTCATAGTCGAATTCGAATTCTTCCGCAGAGATGTCCGAGCGCAGAGATGCCGATCGGGCCCGTGGATTGCACGTGGCGGGCGGCGAGGAAGATGGCGTCCAAGATGGCGGCCCCCATGAGTCGCACGTGGCCGGCCGCGTGGTGGAGGTTTTCCAAGATGGCGGCCCCCATGGTATGCACATGGCTGGAGGGGGCGGAGTCGGGGCATAGGCCTCAGCGTTTTAGGCCCCGCGGGCCTGCGAGTGAGGGGAGCGATTACTTCGAGTCGCTGGGGAGTTGGAAGCTGGGGCCCTTTTAGCGAGGCACACTCTTGCGTGATGGCCTTTTCGCCCGCAGCTGCTGCAGTTCGTGTTGCGGGCCGGCCAGTGCTGCTGCGGGTACTGGTTCTGGCCGAAGAAATGGCAGGCTGGAGCAGCATTGTGGCTGGCTGGAGCAGCATAGTGGCTGGCTGGGGCAGCATGGTGGCTGGGCGGCCGCGTAGCACAGGCCTGGGGGAGTCGCTGGTCGGGGGCCCATGATTGGGTCGCGGGGGTCCGCGGGGAACGAGTTAAGGCTGCGGAAGGAGACCTCCATCGTGGTAGCAGCTTCCACAGTCATTTCTAAGTCCTGGGCCCCCTTTTCCTTCAGTCGTTGGTGCACATAGTTAGACCTGAGGCCCGCTACAAAAACATCGCGTACAGCAAGTTCCCTGTGTTCAGCCGCGGTAACAGCTTGGTAATTACAGTCATTGGACAAATTATTGAGTTCCCTTAGAAATTCGGCGAGTGATTCTGTAGGCCGCTGGCGGCGAGTGGTGAACACATGGCGAGCGTAAACTTCATTAATAGGCCTTACATAAATTTTATCGAGAACTGCTAGCGCTGCAGTATATGAACTGGCCGAGTTTAATTGCGTAGAGATTCTGTGGCTCACCCTCGCGTGCAGTAGACCTAGCTTCTGATCCTCTGTCGTTTCAGCTGTGGTCGCTTCTGCCAGGTAGGCCTTGAAGCACCGCATCCAGTGGGAGAAGATTTCTTTAGCCTCTGCATCCTACAGGTCGAGTTCCAGGCGTCCAGGCTTGAGGGCCGATTCCATAATCGATCTTTACTGTTCTTGACTCTGGACAAGGGTATTTATACAGCAGCACTAGGGGGAGGAGGCATGGGCGGAGCCAAGGGTGGAGCCCAGTACAAGTTCCTGAGTACTCCAAGAGCTACTCCCCCTAGTGGTAGGATAGCACTACTGCACTTACAAAGACAGTGTGAATTATCATATATATATATATTACATTCACCACAGAGGCAAAGCTATGTCGTCGGCCCTCCTCTCTGTAAAGCGATCTGGCTGTTCTGATACCTGAACACTACCACTCTCGGACATTGCTCCACCCTCATCCCCACCACCTTGGACATTGCCTCGAAGAAAGCTGTCCAGAACCCGACTAGTTTGGAGAAAGACCACAACATGTGGGCATGGTTTGTCGGGCCTCATGGCAGCATTCACATCTATCCTCCACCTTTGGGAAGAACCTGCTTGTTTGGGTTAAGGTTAAATGTGCTCTATGTACCACTTTCAGCTGCACTAGGTTTAGCCTTGCACATGTGGCGGTGGAGTTAACCCTGTGTAGTGCTTCACCTAGGACTCAAACCCTAGGTCTTCCTCCCACTTTTCCCTGGTCTCCAGTGTATGTATGCCCGTCCCAGTAGTCGCCCATACAGGTCTTCACAGTTCCCCCTCCTTAACATGTCCGTGTCCAGTAGGTCCTCTAACAATGAATGTTACGGTGGTCACGGGTATGTTCTTGTTTCATTTTTATGAAGTTTTTAATCTGCATATATCTTAGTTCATTTCCCCCTGTCAGCAGGAACGTCTCTGTTAGTTTCTTGAGTGATGTCAGTCTGTTGGCTGTGTAGAATCCCTAACCATCAACGTCCCCCTGTTCTGTCTCCATCTTTTGAATGTGGCATCCATTTTGGCTGGCACAAACCTGTGGTTGTTTGCAGATGGAGGCCTTAATGGACATTTCAATTGAACCAAAGTTCTGTTGTAGTTGGTTCCATGAAAGGAGTGTGGCTATCACCACTGGGCTTATAGAATCATAGAATTTACAGTGCTGAAGGAGACCAGTCGGCCTATCAAATCTGCACCAGCCCTTGGAACGAGCAGTCTACCGAAGCCCACACCTCCACCCTATCCCCATAACCCAATAACCCCACTTAACCTTTTTGGACACTAAGGGCAATTTATCATGGCCAATCCACCTAACCCACACATCTTTGGACTGTGGGAGGAATCCCACGCAGACACAAGAAGAACGTGCAGACTCCGCACAGACAGTGACCCAAGCCGGGAATCGAACCTGGGACCCTGGAGCTATGAAGCTAACCACTGTGCTACCGTGCTTGTGGAGTGCTTGTTTGGTGGGAATGGGAGCGCTGCCATGGACAGGGCCCGGAGGGAGGTCCCCGTGTAGGAGTCCTTCTCCATTCTCACCCATTCTGCATCCGGCTCCTTTATCCACCCCTTTACCCTTTCCGCTGGTCTTGCCCAGTGGTAATATTGCAGGTTTGGGAGGGCATGATCAAACGCCATGATCAATGTTTTCACTGAGTTGAAGAAGGCCTTGGTAGAGTGGGAGTGTGTCCCATCTCTGCAGATCCTTTTTAACTTCCTCTGCCAGGCTTGTCAGGTTTCACTTGTGGATCCATATCCAGTTATGGGAAATTTGGATCCCGAGGTAGCGGAATTTGTGCTGGGCCTGTTTAAATGACAGCCGCTCAAGCTCTGACCCTCCCCCTTGTGGGTTCACCGGAAAGATCTCACTTTTTCTCAGGTCGAGTGTGTAGCCGGAGAAGTTTACAAACTCTTTCAAGTGCGCCATGATTCCCTCCATGCTACTTTGTGGGTTCGAGATGTAGAGGAGCAGGTCATCCGCATAGAGCGAGACTCTGTGCTCTCTCTCATCTCCGGAACCCCTTCCAATTTTTTGCTGTCCTGAGCGCGATCGTCAGTGGTTCGATTGCTAGGGCAAACAGTAGTATGGACAGCGGGCATCCCTGCCTCGTGCCTCCGTGGAAGTATTTAGAGCTGGGAATTTCAGAATTCTTAATTGGATTCCACTAGCTGTCATGGTGGGATTTGAACCAGTGTCCTCTGAGCATTCTGACTGAACTCCTCGATTACTAGTCAAGTAATTTTTTTTAAAATTTAGAGTATCCAATTTATTTCTTCCAATTAAGGGGCAATTTTCTTTGGCCAATCCACCTACACTGCACATCTTTTGGGTTATGGGGGTGAAACCCATGCAAACACGGGGAGAATGTGCAAACTCCACATGGACAGTGACCCAGAGCCGGGATCGAACCTGGGACCTCGGCGCCGTGAGGCAACTGTGCTAACCACTTGCGCCACGGTGCTGCCCTACTAGTCAAGTAATGTTGCCACTATACACTATCTCCCATTTTATTGTTATTGTTTTAGCTTATATTTAACTACTGGTAGGGATAGGCAAAAATCAATTAGTAAGGGCCGAATAGCCTCCTTCGGCACTGAAAATTCTATGATTCTATGATAGGGCAGGTGATGAGGACACATGGTTTGCTGAAAATAATCCAGCATTTATGTCAAAAATATAATTCACATTTGGCAAATGTTGACCAGCAATAATAGATCAATGATTATGTTGATAAAGCAACAGCGTGTTGTGATTTGTTTCACTGTTGTATTTGCTGTGCTGCGTCCACTTTCAACCTTAAGAATATTATTATTCACTTGTCTTAGTGAAGGTCATTTGGACCATTAGGCAAAATCACCAGCCCAGAAGCAAATCTGAAATGCAGCCAATTTATTAATGGCCTCACTGCGCCAGGGACCAGGGTTCGATTCCAGCCTTGGGTGACTCTCTGTGTGGAGTTTGCAATTTCTCCTCATGTCTGCATGGATTTCCTCCGGGTGCTCTGGTTTCTTCCCACAATCCAAAGATGTGCAAGTTGTCACAAAGGTGGGCAATGCTAAATTACCCACGGGTGTCCAGGGATGTGCACGTTCGGTGGTGTTATAGCATTTCGTGGAGAGGGGTTGGGTATGGTGCTCTTTCAGAGAGTCAGTGCAGACTTAATGGGCCAAATGGCCCTCTTCTGTCCTGAAGGGAGTCTATGGATCCTATGGATTCTATTCGAATACCCTTGTTAAAAAGGATGCATTTTCATATGTACAGCAGACTTCAAAATGTACTTTAGATTTTGCTGTCTCAAATGTATTCTCTAATTCACCCTCAAAAGTAGGTGCAATACTTCCAACTGGCTGTTCAGTGTTAGCTCCAGGACAATTAATTGCGACACAACCTTCTTGTATCAAAGGAAGCATCTGCATCACAAAACAACATAACACACTAAAACTACAGTCATCTACAGTTGTGAATCTTGTTTGAAAAAGTCTGTTAAAATGTACATTAAAAAATATATATCGTTGCAAAGCCTATGAAACCTAGCTCAAATAATAACTCTTCAGATGTGAATTAGGGCCATTGAATTCTGGTGGCTATTTAGCTGCAGGAATAAGCAGCTTCTATTGTGATGCTGGGCGGGATTCTGTGATCCTGAGGCTAAGTGTTAACGGCGTCGGAAACGCCATCGCGTTTCGCGACGGCGTCAACGCAGCCTCAGGATCAGCAATTCTGGCCCCTACAGGGGGCCAGTACGGCACTGGAGCAGTTCACACAGCTCTAGCTGCTTATCCTGCCATCAACTGGGCACCGCGGGATCTGCGCATGCGCAGAGGCTTCCTTCAATGCGCCGGCCCCGACACAACATGGCTCAGGACTACAGGGGCCAGCGCAGAAGAAAGGCAGCCCCCAGCCAGAGAGGCCGGCCCGCCGATTGGTGGGCCCTGATTGCGGGCCAGGCCACGTCGGAGCCCCCCCCCCCCCGGGGCGAAACCCCTCCCCCCCCCTCCCCCCCGCCCCACAGGCCGCCGCCCACCCCCCCTGACCCTTCCACGCTGGCTGAGAGCAGGTGTGGACGGTGCCGGCGGGAGTCGGCTTTTTTACGACGGCCGCTCAGCCCATCCTGGGCCGAGAATCGGCGGGCTGGCCCCGTAAAGCGACCCCCGACGGGTGCCGCATCAACCACGCCGGGGATTCTCCGGCCTGGCCCCAAGCTGATAGAATCCCGGCCCCTGTTCTCACTCGATTTGCTAATTGCAAGTTAGTTTTTGTTTAAGTGTGTGCAGGTGGAGGGCATTATTTGGGGTTTCACTTGAGCACATATCAAGAGACATCTAATGAAACTATGGGGTTGGATTAGGAAGTGTAAGCTTGTAATGTCTAACTCTGTAAAGGAATGTAAGACCGAGTAAAGATCGGATCCAGCATATTCTTCAACAACTGTTCTTCATGATTAGAACATAGTCATCCTCCCTCATCCAAGTATAACTATGCAATTGTTAGCTGATCATACTCTAGATATTAGATTTACAAATAGCAACCTTACAGATCAAGACTAGACCACATGGTCCTTGAGCCTGCTCGAACATATAATAAGCTAGTGGCTGATCATCAACCTCAGCTCCTCTTTCCTGATATTACAATCCAGGATTAGATCATGAAAGTTTGGACCAATAGCTTTTCTTTTCAACATAGACAAAGTTTGATGTCCCAGGTACATACTAAGAGAATAAAGACACATGATAATCTCTTGTCCTGAGACTACATTCCCCTGGCTTCCCCCGAGGCTGCACTCTAACACTGACTCACGGGCGTAACCCTAGCTCTTCAGCTGTGCTGAGGAGACAACACTGCTCCAAAGGCTAACCTTTGTCCCGATCGCCTGCAGCACGGAATCACCAACAGTCTGCTGCCTTTTCAGCTCTCCAGAGCTTTTCCCGAGCCCTCACTACCTGGAGCTTGCCAACAGCTTCCTGCCTGGAGCCTCTTCTTTTCCTCTTCTCTCTTATGGTTTCTTTCTCTTATGGTTTTGTGAAGGGGAGGTCATGTCTCACTAACTTGATAGAGTTTTTCGAAGAGGTCACAAAGATGATTGATTCGGGTAGGGCAGTGGATGTTGTCTATATGGACTTCAGTAAGGCCTTTGACAAGGTCCCTCATGGTACACACGTACAAAAGGTGAAGTCACACGGGATCAGGGGTGAGCTGGCAAGGTGGATACAGAACTGGCTAGGTCATAGAAGGCAGAGAGTAGCAATGGAAGGGTGCTTTTCTAATTGGAGGCTGTGACTAGTGGTGTTCCGCAGGGATCAATGCTGGGACCTTTGCTGTTCGTAGTATATATAAATGATTTGGAGGAAAATGTAACTGGTCTGATTGGTAAGTTTGCAGATGACGCAAAGGTAGGTGGAATACGGATAGCGATGAGGACTGTCAGAGGATACAGCAGGATTTAGATCGTTTGGAGACTTGGGCGGCGAGATGGCAGATGGAGTTTTATCCGGAAAAATGTGAGGTAATGTATTTTGGAAGGTCTAATGCAGGTAGGGAATATACAGTGAATGGTAGAAACCTCAAGAGTATTAAAAGTCAGAGAGAAATAGGTGTATAAGTCCACAGGTCACTGAAAGGGGAAACACAGGTGGAGAAGGTAGTCAAGAATGCATACGGCATGCTTGCCTTCATTGGCTGGGGCATTGAGTATAAGGATTGGCAAGTCATGTTGCAGTTGTATAGAACCTTAGTCAGGCCACACTTGGAGTATAGAGTTCAATTCTGGTCGCCACACTACCAGAAGGATGTGGAGGCTTTAGAGAGGGTGCAGAAGAGATTTACCAGGATGTTGCCTGGTATGGAGGGTATTAGCTATGAGGAGCGGTTGAATAAACTCGGTTTGTTCTCACTGGAACGACGGAAGTTGAGGGGCGACCTGATAGCAGTCTACAAAATTATGAGGGGCATAGACAGAGTGGATAGTCAGAGGCTTTTCCCCAGGGTAGAGGGGTCAATTACTAGGGGGCATAGGTTTAAGGTGCGAGGGGCAAGGTTTAGAGGAGGTGTACGAGGCAAGTCTTTTTACACAGACGGTAGTGGGTGTCTGAAACTCGCTGCCGCAGGAGGTGGTGGAAGCAGGGACGATAGTGACATTTAAGGGGCATCTTGACAAATACATTAATAGGATGGGAATAGAATCCAGGAAGTGTAAAAGATTTTAGTTTAGACTGGCAGCATGGTCGACGCAGGCTTGGAGGGCCGAAGGGCCTGTTCCTGTGCTGTACTTTTCTTTGTTCTTTGTTCTCCGGTGGTTCCTATCAGTGGTCTCCTCTAAGTGGATCCTTCCCCTGTGGCATCCCTCTTCTGGGTCCTCTCCCTGGGTTCTTTCCCTGGATTCCCTCTCTTGGTTCTCTCCGATTGTTATTGTGCCCAAAAACAAGCTTATGAGGTAATTGTTTTTGTACCACACTGGATCCTTTAACCGACACAAACAAAACGAGAACAGAAAATGTGATACCTGTCATCCTGCCACAGACCGTGCATGCCCGAAACTCTTGGGTTTACCTGGAAATGCAGACCTTGACTTCTAGCCAAAACAAGGTAAATCCATATTTTGTATCACTGTCCTTTCCTCATATCGCTTGATTTCTTTCACAGAATCACAGAATAATATAGTGCAGAAGAAGCCCTTTGGCAGCACTTGGCCCATTGCCTTGGATGTTATGATGTGCAAAGTGCTCATCCAGGTACTTTTTAAAGGATGTGAGGCAATCCGCCTCTTCTACTCTCCCAGGCAGTGCATTCCAGAGTGTCATCACCCTCTGGGTAAAAAGTTTTTCCTCAAATCACCCCTAAATCTCACGCCCCTAACCATGATCTTGTTTCCCCTTGTAACTGACCCTTCACCTAAGGGGAATAGCTGCTCCCTCTCCACCCTTTGATGCCCTCATAATCTTGTACACCTCGATCAGGTCACCCCCCTCAGTCTTCTCTGTGCCAGCAAAAACAATTTAAGCCTACCTAATCTCTCTTGATAACTTAAATGTTCCATCCCAGGTAACGTCCTGGTGAAACGCCTCTGCACCCCCTCCAGATCAATCCCATAATGTGGCGACCAGAACTGCACACAGTACTTCAGCTGTGGCCTCACCAAAGTTCTGTACAAATCCAACACAACTTCCTTGCTTTTGTAATCTAAGCCTTGATTGATAAAGACAAGTGTCCCATATGCCTTTTTCATCACCCTATTCACCTGCCCTTCAACCTTCAGAGATCTATGGACAAACACGCCAAGGTCTCTTTGTTCCTCAGAACCTCCCAGTGTCAGGCCTTTAATTGAATACTACCTTGTCAACTTACTCCATCCAAAGTGTATCACCTCACACCTTTCAGGGTTAAATTTTTTCTGCCCATTTGACCATCCTGTCTATGTCTTCCTGTAACCCAAGACTCTCAACCTCACAGTTAGCTACCCAGCCAAACTTTGTGTCATCCACAGACTTACTGATTCTACCCCCCACTTAGTCATCTATGCCATTTATATAAATGACAAACAATAGGGGACGCAGCAACATCCCTGTGGTATGCCACTGGATATTGGCTTCCAGTCATTGAAGCAACCGTCTGACATCACTCTCTATTTCCTATAGCTAAGCCAATTTTGAATCCACCTTATCCTGTATCAAGTTACCCTGTATCCTATGCACATTATCTTCTTTATAAGTCTCCCATTTGGGGCCTTGTCAAAGGCTTTGCTGAAGTCCATCTGAACTACATCACCTGCACTACCCTCATCTACACACTTGGTTACATGCTCAAAAAAATTCAATCAAATTTGTTAGGCATGACCGTCCTCTGACAAACTCATGCTGACTATTCCTGATCAAACCTTGCCTCTCCAAGGGGAGATAGATTCCCTCCTTCAGAATTTTCTCCAATAGTTCCTACCACTGTCATGAGACTCGCTGGTCTGGAGTCCCCTGGCTTATCTCTACAATCTTTATTTAATAGTGAGACAACATTAGCTGTTCTCCAGTGCTCTGGCACCTCCCCGTAGCCAGAGAGGAATTAAAGAATTGGGTCAGAGCCCTGCAATCTCCTACTTGGCCTCCCACAGCAGCCTGGGACACAATTCATCCCGACCTGGAGATTTGTCCACTTTTAAGTCTGCGAACACCTTCAATGCCTCGTCACTCCCTGTGATAATTTGCTCAAGAACCTCACAGTCTCCCTCCCTGAGTTCTATATCTACCTCCTTATTCTGTTGGGTGAAAACAGATGTGAAGTATTCGTTCAACACCACACCAATGTCCTCTGGCTCCTCCCACAGATTTCCCCGTTGGGCCCTAATGGGCCCTATTCTTTCTCTGGTTATCCTCTTCCCATTGATATAATTATAGAATATCTTGGAATTTTCCCTACTTTTAGCAGCCAGAGCTTTCTCATGGCCGCTCTTTGCTTTCCTAATTGCTTCTTAAGCTCCAAACTGCATTTTCTGTACGCCACTACTGCCTCCGTTGAATTGCTCCCTTTGTACTTGCTAAAGACCTCTCTTTTCGTTCTCATCATATCTTGAATGTCTCTGGTTATCCATGGTTCTCTGTGCTTGTTACTCCTTCCTTATCCCAAGAGGGAACATGTTGGGCCTGTACCCTCCCCATTTATTTTTTGAATGCCCCCCACTGCTCTTCTGCAAATTTGCCCACAAGTAACTCCAGTCAATTTTGGCCAGATTATTTTCCTAAAATCTTCTCTTCCCCAATACAAAACCTTTTTTTTGCAATTGGTTTCTTTGTCCATAACAAAATTAAATTGTACTATTTTGTGGTCGCTATCGCTAAAATGCTCCCCCACCAACACATTAGTCACCTATCTGTCTTCATACACCAGAATTAGATCCAGCACTGCACCATCCCTTGTTGGACTCTCTACATATAGAGTTGAAAAGTTCTCCTGTGTACATTTTAAGAACTCAACTTCATTTAAGCCCTTAACATGATGACTATCCCAATTAATTTTGGGAAAGTTGAAATCACCTAACATAATTACCCGATTATTATTTTTACACACCTCTGCGAATTGTGCACATATTTGCTCCTCAGTTTCCATGGCTATCTGGGGATCTATAATAAACATCACACAATGTGGCTGTCCGTTTTTTATTCCTAACTTCTACCCACAAAGCGTAATTTGATGCCCCCTCCAAGATATCATCTCTCCTTACTGCAGTAACTGACTCCTTAACTGCAATGTGCCTCCCCGTCTGTCTCGCTTGAAGATTCTGTATCCCGGGATGTTGAGCTGCCAATCCTGCCCCTCCCTCAACCACGTCTCCATGATATTATATCATAATTACACGTGTCAAGCATCGTCCGTAACTCATCCATTTTACCTGGAATAATCCTGGCATTAATGTAGAGGCCATCCAGCCTTGTCTTACTCCCTTGAAACTTACTACCGCTGTATTCCCTCTGACCTGATTGCTTTTCTATGTTATACTGTGTCCCTATTCTGCTAACAGACTGTGTCCCCTCTCTCTGCCGAATTAGTTTAAACTCCTCCCAATAGCACTCACAAACTTGTCAGCAAGGATGTTAGTTCCGTTGTGGTTCAGATGACCGTCCCACTTGGACAGGTCCCACCTTCTCCAGAAATGGTCCCAATGGTTCAGGAATCAAACACCCTCGCTTCTGCACCAACTCTTAAGCCACACATTCAACTACCCTTCCTTCCTCAAGTCCCTTCAACTGCGGTGTGACCACCTCTCTAAACTGCTGTCCATGATGCTCTCAGACTAGCGGATTCTCCACAGTGTCTCCAACCACTGTTCCAGCTCTGAAACCCGAGCTTCCAGGTGTTGCAGCTGGACACACTTCCTGCACACAAGCTGGCCCCGGAGACTGCAAATGTTCCCGGATTCCCACATGGAGCAACAGTGGCAAACTATGGCTTTGAGTTCTCCTGCCATGACTAAACCCTTTAAATTTAAAACTTTAGAAAACTATTATATTTTTAAAAATAAATCAACCAAATCTTGCTGAAACAATGACTTACAAGTCAATCTAGTTTGAAAAATACCTGGCAGGACTTACTCACTAGTCAGCTGCGCTGCTTGTAAACTCCCGGCTCCTTCACACTCTTAGAAGACATGTAAGAAATGAAAGGAGCATCTCGCTCCTTCCTCACAGAACTCCCTCAGTCACAAAATTCCAACTTTAACACTCTAATGCAGCCCAAAATCAGCACAGTAAGATTGCCCACTTTTATACTGTCTGACTCTAGCCTCTGAAAACTGGTTTAAGCCAGTTAGCTAATTAAGAAGTTGCAAGTGCAAGTAGAGGCTGTAAGAATCCTATAAGACCATAAGACCATAAGACATAGGAGTGGAAGTAAGGCCATTCGGCCCATCGAGTCCACTCCGCCATTCAATCATGGCTGATGGGCATTTCAACTCCACCTCCCAGCATTCTCCCCATAGCCCTTAATTCCTCGCGACATCAAGAATTTATCTATCTCTGCCTTGAAGCCATTTAGCGTCCCGGCCTCCACTGCACTCTGCGGCAATGAATTCCACAGGCCCACCACTCTCTGGCTGAAGAAATGTCTCCGCATTTCTGTTTTGAATTTACCCCCTCTAATTCTAAGGCTGTGCCCACGGGTCCTCGACTCCTCGCCTAACGGAAACAGTTTCTTTGCGTCCATCCTTTCTAAGCCATGTATTATCTTGTAAGTTTCTATTAGATCTCCCCTTAACCTTCTGAACTCCAATGAATACAATCCCAGGAACGCCAGCCGTTCCTCATATGCTAGACCCGCCATTCCAGGGATCATCCGTGTGAATCTCCGCTGGACACGCTCCAGTGCCAGTATGTCCTTCCTGAGATGTGGGGCCCAAAACTGGACACAGTACTCCAAATGGGGCCTAACCAGAGCCTTATAAAGGCTCAGTAGCACATCGCTGCTTTTATATTCCAACCCTCTTGAGATAAATGACAACATAGCATTCGCTTTCTTAATCACGGATTCAACCTGCATGTTTACCTTTAGGGAATCCTCGACTAGCACTCCCAGATCCCTTTGTACTTTGGCATTATGAATTTTCTCACCGTTTAGAAAGTAGTCTATGCTTGGATTCTTTTTTCCAAAGTGCAAGACCTCACATTTTCTCACGTTGAAATGCATCAGCCATTTCCTGCACCACTCTCCCAAACTGTCTAGATCCTTCTGCAGCCTCCCCACTTCCTCAGCACTACCTGCCTGACCACCTAACTTCGTATCATCAGCAAACTTCGCTAGAATGCCCCCAGTCCCTTCATCCAGATCATTAATATATATGGTGAACAGCTGCGGCCCCAACACTGAACCCTGTGGGACACCGCTGGTCACCGGCTGCCATTCCGAAAAAGAACCTTTTATCCCAACTCTCTGCCTTCTGTCAGACAGCCAATCCTCAACCCATGCCAGTAGCTCACCTCGAACACCATGGGCCCTCACCTTACTCAGCAGCCTCCTGTGTGGCACCTTATCAAAGGCCTTTTGGAAATCCAGATAGACCACATCCACTGGGTTTCCCTGGTCTAACCTACTTGTCACCTCCTCAAAGAATTCTAACAGGTTCGTCAGGCACAACCTCCCCTTACTAAATCCATGTTGACTTGTTCTAATCCGACCCTGCTCTTCCAAGAAATTAGAAATCTCATCCTTAACGATCGATTCTAGAATTTTACCAACAACCGAGGTTAGGCTAATTGGCCTATAATTTTCCATCTTTTGTCTTGATCCTTTCTTGAACAAGGGGGTTACAACAGCGATCTTCCAATCGTCCGGGACTTTCCCTGACTCCAGTGATTTTTGAAAGATCTCAACCAACGCTTCCGCTATTTCTTCAGCCACCTCCCTCAGAACTCTAGGATGTAGCCCATCGGGGCCAGGAGATTTGTCAATTTTAAGACCTTTTAGCTTTTTTAGCACCATCTCTTTTGTAATGGCAACCATACTCAACTCAGCCCCCTGACCCTTTATAATTTTTGGGATATTACTAACGTCTTCCACTGTGAAGACAGACGCAAAGTACTTATTAAGTTCTCCAGCCATTTCCTCATCTCCCATCACTAGCCTTCCAGAATCAGTTTGAATTGGCCCAATGTCTACTTTGGCCTGACGTTTGTTTCTTATGTATTGAAAGAAACTTTTACTATCATTTCTTATATTACTGGCTAGCCTGCCTTCATATTTGATCCTCTCCTTCCTTATTTGTCTCTTTGTTAACCTCTGTTTGTTTTTGTAGCCTTCCCAATCTTCTGATTTCCTGGTGCTTTTGGCCACTTTATAGGATCTCTCTTTTTCTTTGATACATTTCCTGACCTCCTTTGTCAGCCATGGCTGTCTAATCCCTCCCTGGATAATCTTTCTTTTCTTGGGGATGAACCTCTATACAGTGTCCTCAATTATGCATACAAACTCCTGCCATTTTTGCTCTACTGTCTTCCCTGCTAGGGTCTGCTTCCAGTTGATTTTCACCAGTTCCTCTCTCATGCCCTCGTAATTACCTTTATTTAACTGTAACACCATTACATCCGATTTTGCCTTCTCTCTTTCAAACTGCAGACTGAACTCAACCATATTATGATCGCTGCTTCCTAAGTGTTCCCTTACTTTAAGATCTTTAATAAAGTCTGGTTCATTACATAGCACTAGGTCCAGAATAGCCTGCTCCCTTGTGGGCTCCATGACAAGCTGTTCCAAAAAGCCATCTTGTAAGCATTCCATGAATTCCTTTTCTTTGGATCCACTGGCTACATTATTTACCCAATCCACCTGCATATTGAAGTCCCCCATGATCACTGTGACCTTGCCTTTCTGACATGCCTTTTCTATTTCCCGGTACATGTTGCGCCCCTGGTCCTGACCACTGTTAGGCGGTCTGTACATAACTCCCATTATGGTTTTTTTTGCCTTTGTAGTTCCTCAATTCTACCCACACAGACTCCACATCATCCGACCCTATGTCGTTTAGTGCCATAGATTTAATTTTGTTCTTAACTAACAAGGCAACCCCACCCCCTCGGCCCACCTCCCTGTCTTTTCGATAGGTTGTATATCCTTGGATGTTTAACTGCCAGTCCTGAACCCCCTGCAGCCATGTCTCTGTGATGCCTACCACATCATAATCATTCACGATGATCTGTGCCATTAGTTCGTCTACTTTGTTACAAATGCTACGAGCATTCAGGTAAAGTGCCTTAATGTTAACTTTCTTATCAGTACAGATATTGGAAGTCCTAAGATGTCCAAAGTTATCCTTCCTTTTTGTTGCATTCCTAGTCTGCCTCAAGCTTAAATCCACCTGCCTACATGTTATCCTCCTGCGTATCTTGCCATTTAACTCCCTGCTCCCTGTCGCTTTCACTTTCCCTTCCCCCCAACTCAGAAGTTTAAAGTCCTACTGACCACCCTATTTATCCTCTTCGCTAGAACACTGGTTCCAGATCGGTTCAGGTGGAGACCGTCCCAACGGTACAGATCCCCCCGGTTCCAAAACTGATGCCAATGTCCCATGAAGTGGAATCCCTCTTTCCCACACCAATCCCTTAGCCACGTGTTTACTTCCCTAATTTTCCTATCCCTATGCCAATTGGCACGTGGCTCGGGCAGTAATCCAGAGATTATGACCCTTGAGGACCTGTACTTCAATTTTCTTCCTAGTGCTTGATAGTCCCCGAACAGGTCCTCCACCCTAGCTTTACCTATGTTGTTAGTCCCAACGTGGACCACAACAACTGGATCCTCCCCCTCCCGCTCCAGTATCCTTTCAAGCCGGTCAGAGATGTCCCGCACCCTGGCACCGGGCAGGCAACACACCATGCGAGACTCCCGATCCGGCTTGCATAGGATACTATCTGTCCCCCTAATTATAGAATCCCCTATAACAACTACTTGTCTTTTTACTTGTCTTTTTACTCCCCCCTCTTGAATGGCCTTCTGCACCATGGTACCGTGGTCAGTTGGCTCATCCTGTCCAGAGCCCCTTTCCTCATCCATACAGGGAGCAAGAGTCTCATACCTTTAAAGCTGATCTAAAACTCACCTTCTTCCAATCCAAACAGCAACTTTTAGGTTTATTACTAAATAAAATAAAGACTCGATTTTACATAGTAATTAACCTTTAATTTCCCTCATTCACAAAACTCCTACTTAGCACTGCAATGCAGTCCAAAGTCAACACTCCAATGCAAATGAAGCACTTTGGAATCCAAACATCTATCCAGCTCAGCCTTGAATATATTCAACAGATGAGCATCAACAGTTCTCTGGGTAGCGCATTCCAAAGATTCACAACCTTCTGAGTGGGCAAATTTCTCCTCACTTCAGTCCAGAAGGGCCATCCCTTCCCCTGAAACTGTGCCCCATGGTTCTAGACTGTCCAGCCAGGGAATTCATCCACTTAGCATCAAACCTAGCAAGCCTTCTCAGAATCGTACATTTCTCAAGCAGGTCACATTTCAATTACTCAACTCTATGGGTTCATTGTACAGAATCCCTCCTCATCGGGCAGTCCTCCCATTCTGGGAATCAATCTGGTGATTATAACGGATGTTGAAAAAAGACTGACAGGGTGTACATATCCTCAACACATAAATATGTTTTGCATGATACACATTGACTCCAGCTTGAAAATCAAAACTTTATATTGCTGCATCCATCTTGATACTTTCTGTAAATACATCGGACATGCTGTAACACGCAGCCATGAGATTAAGTCAATTTGTTGGATCAAATATTTGACCCCAGTCTTTCCACCTATGACAAGGGCAGATGTACAATCCTTAGTCAAAGGACTAAATTCCTCATTTACCCAATCATTCTATTATCAGTCTAGAATATCAGTTTCTTCTTCTTTTCTACTGAATAGTGCTAGATTCTGTCTGCTTCACCCAGTGTCTGTGTCTATGTATTTACATTGTGTATTTAGGCATGTCCTATGTTTTTTCATGTTTGGAACGATCTGGACTGTACACAGAACAATAATTTTCACTGTACCTCGGTAGACGTGACAATAAATCCAATCCAAATATGATGGGAAGATCATAGATCAAAGGTTCTTGGCAAGTAAACATAAAACTGATTTTAAAAGCACCTGATGTGACTTTGAAATATATAAATATATATTCAGGTATCTTTGCATTTCAGTTTTATTTCAATTTCCAACAACAGACGTTTTTATTCAAGGATCACCTTTGGCATAGAGAAATCACAAAGCAGTTTACAGAGTCAATGGAAAATACCTATACCGATTTCATCCTAGTTTTTTCGCTGGTTGAATCTTTATGTTCAATGAAGACAAAGGCAATCTAAGCGATGGTGACAGGGTAACCTTTCTACTTTTTGCATCAGTGCAAACATCAAACACATTGCAAAGATTTGATGCTGGAGTCAAGGGGGAAGATTTTCGTAGAAACAGGAAAAGAGGTATAGAACAGGAGGAGACCATTTGGCTTATCGTATCTGATGACATGACATAGGCAGAATTGGCAAATTAATGATGGGCAGATACAAATAATGCACAGTTCATCTACTCTCCGATCGGAAAACTCGGCCCTGGAGTGCAATTCGTTCTATTCAACAAAGGAAGCAAAGCTTCCACGTGACAGAAACTTTACCATCTCCCTAGGAACTGTTGCATGGCCTGTCCATTGGAGTGACTGAGAAATTGCCAACATTGATGATTAGTTACTGAAGCACTTGAAAAACTTTACTGAAGCTTAATAACTGTTGGGCTGATCTGATTGTGTGGAAAATGCTACAATTCCTGCAGATGTGTTGAATCTATCTTAGAACTGCCATTAAAAGAGCAAAGTATTTGCTCAAAATATAAACAAACACTTAATCATTCTGGTAAATCCCTCTGTACTCTCTAAAGTGTGGTACAAGTGCTGGATGCAATACTATAGCTGTGGTGTGGTCTCACCAAAGTTTAAGAAGGGTTCAGCATAATCTCCTGCTTTTGTACACAATATGTATATTCATGAAGGCCAAAATCCCATATGCTTTGCGAACTACTCTCTTAATATATCTTTCCACCTGCAAATATCTATGCACATGAACCCTAAGGTACCTCAACCCATGCACACTCTTTAAAAGTATTCCATATAGTCCATTTTGCCTCCCTATCCCTCCACCCAAAATGCATCAGCTCACATTTCACTGCATAATCTTCCATCTGCCACTTGTCTGTCCATTCTGCGAGCCTAATTAAGAAAATAACATAAGACCATGAGTACAATCCCTTCCCAAGGTTGAGTTGAGCCATCCATAAACGTCATTTATCTTCATTTATCCAATCTTCATTTATCTGATCTTCCTTCCACTTTCCTGAGCAAAAAAAGGAAGCTTAATTACTCACTTGCAATAATTCTGCAGGATAGACTTAAAGAATCTTACAGCTCAGGAGGAAATTTGGCACATTGCACCCACATCTTAAAAGAACTGTCCAATGTAATCCCACATCCCAGCTGGTTTTCCTTCATTCCTGCAAGTTTACCCACTTTACATACGCGTCTAATCGATTTTGCCAAGTTCTGAAATAATCTGATGTACCCACCCTTTCAATTAGTGTGTTTTGGATTTTAACAATCTTATGTGTCAAGTCATTTCTTCTTATTTCCTGTCTGATTCTTTTGCCAATTATTTTAAATCTCAGATCTCTCATTACTGACCAACCTGCCGGAGGAAAATGTATTCCTTTTTATTCTGTTAAACTCCATATAATTTTGAATACCACTATGAGGTCTGCTCTTAACGTTCTCTTCTGTAAGAAGGACAATCCCAATTTCTCAATCTCTCCACATAACTGAACCCCCTCATCCACGGTATCATCCTGATGAACTTTCTCCGTAGTCTATCCAAGACCTTGACATTTTTCCTATAGTGTTAGATGCCCCGAATTGTGCACATACTCCAACTGAGGTCTAACCAGAGATTGAGAAAATTTAGCACGACTTTCCTGTTTTCAGGATTCAATGCCTCTACTACAAAGCTATTAACCACCTTACAACTTCTTCTGCCAGTGTTAAAGATTTTGTGATATGCACCCATAGGTCCCTATGTTCTTGCAATCCCCCCCCCCCCCCCCCACACCCCCTCACCCACACACACTCCCATTCAAATGGTGGTAGTGTCAAGCTCGCCCTGCTGTGAGGCTGCAGTTCTGCTTTGAAGTGGTGGCAGAGTTCTATGAGAACCTCCTCCGTGAATCACAGACAATGAACATGCTGCCCCTGGAGGTGGAAGTGTGAAAAGTGCTCCTGCTGAGAGTTGTTTTCCCCTCCTCTTCTTCCTCCATATGTTAGCAGCTTGTTTTCTTATTTGCAGCCTCTGCACCATCTCCCTTTCATGCTGTAACTCAAGGGCTCTGTAGCTCTAGCCTCCCTGACAGGGAGCAAGTCAGAATTCTTAATATCCAACACTTTCACCACATGCAGCAACAATGTGGTTCAAGTGTAAGCAACTCCCCCTAATGCTTAATATTTCTGCAACTTCAAACCAGTAGAATGTAATAAACAACTAACCTGCAAGTCATTGATGATTACCTTAACAGTACTGGTGGGGGTGGCCTTCACGCTGCTGAATACATTTTCATTGCTATCGTAAACAATACAACCTCAAGTAAAGCCGTACCAGCCTCCCCGAACAGGCGCCGGAATGTGGTGACTAGGGGCTTTTCACAGTAACTTCATTTGAAGCCTACTTGTGACAATAAGCGATTTTCATTTCATTTCATTTTCAAATGGAGTCAGAAGTTTATGCAGCACACTATTTGTTTCTTAATGCTCTGGGGACCCACCATTGAACCTGGTCCATAATCACCACAATCTGTAACTTTAGGGCCTGGCATATCCCCCACTCTACCATTCCCACTAAGCCAGGAGGTCAACCCTGATTCAATGAAGAGTGTAGGAGGGCATGTCAGGAGAAATACCAGCATACCTAAAAATGAGGTGTCATCCTGGTGAAACTGCAACAGAAGACTTCATGCATGTCTAGCAACACAGGCACCAAGTGACAGGCAGAGCTAAGCAACTCCACCACAAACACCAGATCTAAACTCGACATAGTCCTGCCATATCCAGGTGTGAATGCTGGTGGACAATTAAACAACTCGCTGGAAAGGAGGTTCCACAAATATCCCCATCCTCAATGATAGAGGAGCGCAGCACAACAATGGGAAGAATAAGACTGAAGCATTCACAACAATCTTCAGCCCGAAGTACCCAGTGGATGATACAACTTGGCCTCCTCTGGAGGTCGCCAGCTTCACAGATATCAGTTTTCAGCCAACCCAATTCACTCCATGTGATATCAAGATATGGCTGAAGGCACTGGTCAGCTGACAGTACTCCAGCAATAGTGCTGAATAGTGCTCCAGAATGCACTGCTCCCTAGCCAAGCTGTTCCAGTACAGCTTTAACAATGTGGAAAACTAGCCAAGTATATTCTGTACACAAAAGGCAGGAGAAATCTAGCCCATCAGTCTACTCTTAATTATCAATAAATTAATGGAAGGGGTAATCAACAGTGTAATCAAGTGGCACATTCTCAGTAATAACCTGCTCACTGACACTCAGGGTCATTCAGCTCCTGACCTCATTACAGCTTTGCATCAAACATGGACAAAAGAGCTGAACTCCCTGGGCGGGATTCTCCGGGAGTCAGCCGGGCGGGCAGAAATGGTGCAGTGGGGTGCCGGGAACCACTCCGGTGCCAAAGGTGCAGAATCCTCCGCATCTTCAGGGGCTAGGCCGGCGCCGGAGTGGTTTGCGCCCCGCCGGCCGGCGTGGAAGGCCTTTGCCGCTGTGCCAGCAGGGGCCAAAGGGACTCCGCCGGCCAGTGCGAGTGCATCAGTGGCTGCTGACGCCATCCCCGCGCATGCGCAGATGGGGTTTCACCTTCGCATCAGCCGGCTTACACGGCTGGCGCGGAGCGAAAGAGTGCCCCCGTGGCACAGCCCCCCCCCCCATGGATCAGTGGGCCCCGATCGCAGGCCAGGCCACCGTGGGGGCAACCCCCGTGGGCCAGATTGCCCCACGCCCCCCCCCCCCCAGGATGCCAGAGCCCGCCCGCGCCACCAAGTCCCGCCTGTAAGGGACCTACTCCAATCTACGCCGGTGGGACCTGCATAGAACAGGTGGGACTACAGCCCATCATGGGTTGGAGAAACGCCGGGGGGGGGGGCGCAGTGAGCGGCCGCCGACCGGCGCGGCGCAATTCCCGCCGCCGCCATATTTCCGGCGCTGGCGAATTCAGCAGCCGGCAGGGGCGGGATTCATGCGATTCTCTGACCCGGCGGGGGGTCGGAGAATCCCGCCCCATAGATGAGGTGAGAGTGATTGCCCTTGACATCAAGGCAGCATTTGACTGAGTATGGTGTCAAGGAGCCCTCGCAAAACTGGAATCAATGGCAATCAGGGGAAAATCCTCCGCTGGTTGGAGTCACACTTGGCACAAAGGAAGATGGTTGTGGTAGTCGGATGTCAATCATCTTAGATCTGGGACATCGCAGCAGGAGTTCCTTAGGTTAGTATCCTGGGCCCAACCATCTTCAGATGCTTCATCAGTTACCTTCCCTCCATCATAAGGTCAGAAGTGTGATGTTCACCTGATGACTGCACAATGGTAAGCACCATTCGTGACTCCTCAGATACTGAAGCGGTTCATGTCCAAATGCAACAAGACCAGGACAATATCCAGGCTTGGATTGACAAGGGGCAAGTAACATTCACGCCACACAAGTGCCAGGCAATGACCATCTACAACAAGAGAGGATGTAATCAGCATCCCTTGACATTCAATGGCATTACCATCACTGATTCCCCCACTATCAATATCCAGGGAGTTACTATTGACCAAAATTGAATTGGACTAGCCATATAATACTATGGATAAGCGAGCAGGTCAAAGGCTAGGAATCCTGTGGCAACTAACTCACCTGCTGATTCCCCAAAGCCTGTCCACCATCTACAAGGCACAAGCCAGTAATATAATGGAATACTCGCCATTTGTTGGATGAGTGCAGCAATCAATAAGCCTGATACTATCCAGGAAAAAGCCACGCACTTAATTAAATCCGTTGCACAAACATTCACTCCCTTAACAACTGACGAACAATAGCAACTGTGTCGTCCATCTACAAGATACATTGCAGGAACTAAGCAAGTCTCCTAATATAGCACCTTCCAAACTCCCAACTGCTACCATCTAGAAGAACAAGGGCAGCAGATACCTGAGAAAACCACCACCTGGAGGTTCCCCTCCAAATCACTCACCATCCTGACTTCGAAATATATCACCATTCCCGCTGGGGAAATATCCTGGAATTCCCTTCCTAATAGCACAGTGAGTGTACCTACACCACAACGACTGCAGCAGTTCAAGAAGGCAGCTCACTACCACTTTCTGAAGGGCCACCAGGGTTGATCAATAAATGCTGTCTGGAAAGCAACATCTCGTAAATGAATTTAGAAAAAAGAGTTCAGTGTGGAACCAGGTCACCTAGAAGCAAAACACTTTTCACAGGAACTGCCAGTACAGGCAGGACAATAAAGTAAGAGGCAGAAAGCAAACAACAGCCAGAAAACAGGGAATGAGAAGATAAGTCTCAGGAAAGTTGAAGTAAAAAGAATAAAGAACCATAATCTGAAGAAGGTACTGCTCACTGATGTTAAAGGAACAGAGAGAGAAAGAGTTGCAAGGTGTAGACCTGGAGAGGTCAGTTAGCGAGAAGCTAGACATCTGAAGTAACCCTAAGGTTGGGGACCTTAATTCAGCCTGTGAAGCAGTAGTGATCTGTTGACATGGCTGATCATGGAAACATAGAAAATAGAAACCGGGAGAGGCTACTCGGCCCTTCGAGCCTGCCCCGCCATTCATTTTTAAAAATAAATTTAGAGTACCCAATTCATTTTTTCCAATTAAGGGGCAATTTAGCATGGCCAATCCATCTAGCCTGCATATCTTTTGTGTTGTGGGGGTGAAACCCACGCAAACACGGGGAGAATGTGCAACTCCACACCGACAGTGACCCAGAGCCAGGATCAAACCTGGGACCTCAGCGCCGTGAGGCAGCAGGACTAACCCACTGCGCCACCGTGCTGCCCTACCATTCAATATGATCAATGATGATCATCACGTTAAATTTGGTGCTCCTGCCTTTCCCTCATATCCCTTGATCGCTTGAGCCCAAGAGCTATACCTAATTTTCTTTTTAGGTTTTTAAAACTTTTAGTACACATGGGATATTTTAGGAGAATTTCCTTCTTACCACTCAACTAAAAAGGAAAAGAGCAGCAAAAATCAAATCTGAAAATTTGAAGGAACAATATCAGCACTTTAAAACTATAGTATACAGATCCTGTAATAGGAATATTATTGACTCAGAACTGCCAGTCCTGCAGACGTGAAAAAAAAGTCTGTAAGTAGCCAGTGTCACCATGAGCATGTGCACAATTACTGGTACATCCGACAGGCTCCGCTCGAACCCATGCCCCAATTCCTCTCAGGATACTCCCCGTTCCCATTCCTCTAGAGTTGCCATAGTATCCCCCAGCACTATTGCTATTTCCACCTTGGCGACCTTACCATAAGAGCCCATATTCCTCTTGCCCCCGTAACCAGCATAACTGGACATCCCGTGGTTCCCCGACCTCCCGTACCCATCTGAGAGATTTTCTGGTAGCTTGAATGCACGTGGCAATCGGGGCAGAGGAATACTGAAAGGAGAGGTTGAAATCCTGGATGTGGATCCTTGGTGAAGGCATCTGAGAGAAAGCCTTGTGATGGAGAAAATTTCAAAGCGCATTCTTCGAGAGTGGAGATCGCAAATCCTCGTGTGGAAGCCAGAGTTCCAGTGAGACCATTTGCTCATAGTATGACAAGCATCTGGGGGGATATGATGAGAAAACCACAGAATTTGTACTGGGTGGCATCTGTCACTTGGTTTCAGAGTAAGGGGGTGTCTGACCACATTTTTCCCATTGGTTTATGTGGGCTATGTACTTCCTGACAACATTAGACCATAAGATATATTACTGAGCCCGGGTTCCACTCTGGGATCTGACTGTCCAGCAGTAACATCAGCTGAGATCCTAACAATTGATTTTGGATAACAAAAATATATCCAGACACACACATGTATTGATATTTATATATGTGTTTGGAAAAATTGGATGGGCCCCCATTAATGCTGAAGGCCTACCTGACTGAAGTTTCAAGCATCCTTTAAATATGTACCAGATATGTACAAAGCAGGCAAGAGGCTGCGTAAACTAATGAAACTAGATAAAGGAGCTGAGGGCTCTGGAGAGGTTAATAAAGCTTCCAGACCATTTAATAAAACAGAGAGGCAGGTATCTAAGCTCAGGCAGAGCAAGAAAGATGACAAGTGTGAAAAGGGAGGTGGTCAATGCAGGACTTAGGGTGTTGTACCTAAATGCGCGCAGTGTAGGACCAAAGTAAATGAGCTTGTTATCCACACTGAAATTGGCTGGTACAATGTTGTGGGCATCACAGAGACGTGGCTACAAGGGGATCAGGGCTGGGATCTCAATACACAAGGAAAATGAAATGAAAATCGCTTATTGTAACGAATAGGCTTCAAATTAAGTTACTGTGAAAAGCCCCTAGTCGCCACATTCCGGCGCCTGTTCGGGGAGGCAGTTACGAGAATCGAACCATGCTGCTGGCCTGCTTGGTCTGCTTTCAAAGCCAGTGATTTAGCCCTGTGCTAAACAGCCCCTAATATGTATCCTATCAAAAGGTCAGGTAGACGGCAGAGGGGGTGGGGTGCGTTGTTAGTAAGGAATGAAGTCAAATCGATATAGGATCAGAAGGCATAGAATCTCTGTGGGCAGAGTTGAGGAATCACAAAGGTAAAAAGATCCTGATGGGACCCTGATGGGAGTTATGTACAGCCCCCGAGCAGTAGTCAGAATGTGGGGCAGAAAATAAATCGGGAGATAGAAAAGGCATATAAGAAAGGCAATATTACAATAATCATGGGGTATTTCAATGTGCAGGTGGACTGGGAAAATCAGGTTGGTAGTGGATCCCAAGAAAAGGAATTTGTGGAATGTCTAAAAGATGTTTTTTTGAAGCAGCTTGTAACAGAGCCTGCTAGGGAACAGCAATTCTGGATTTGGTCATGCTTAATGAGGCAGACTTTATTCAGGAACTTAAGGTGAAGAAATCCTTAGGGGGCAGTGACCACAATATGATCGAATTTACCCTGCAGTTTGAGAGGGAGAGGCTGGAATCAGATGTAACGGTATTACAATTAAATGAGGGTAATTACAAAGACATGAGGGAGGAGCTGGCCAGAGTTGATTGGAAAAGGAGCCTAGCAGGGAAGACAGTGGAACAGCAATGGCAGAAGTTTTGGGGGTTATTCAGGAGGCACAACAGAAATTCATCCCAAGGAGGAGAAAGCATGCTAAGGGGAGGATGAGGCATCCATGGCTGACGAGGGAAGTCAAGGACAGCATAAAAGCAAAAGGAAAAGCATACAAAGTGGCGAGGATCAGTGGGAAGCCAGAGGATTGAGAAACCTTTAAAAGCGAGCAGAGGACAAGTAAAAAAGCAATGGGGGGGGGGGGGGGGGGGGGGGGGAGAAGATAAAATATGAGTGTAAGCTAACTAATGATATAAAAGAAGATAGGAAGAATTTTTCAAAATAAATAAAAGGAAAGAGAGAGGCAAAAATAGACATTGGATCCTGGAAAATGAGGGTGGAGAAGTAGTGATAGGAAACAAAGAAATGGCAGAGGAACTGAACAGTTACTTAGCATCAGTCTTCACGGTGGAAAACACGGGTAGGATGCCAGAGCTCCAGGAGAATCAGGGGACAGAGGAGAGTACAGTGACCATCACTAAGGAGAAGGTTCTGGGGAAATAAAAAAAGATTTGAAGGTGGATAAGTCACCTGGACCAGATGGTCTACACCCCAGGTTCTAAAAGAGATAGCTGAGGAGATTGAGGAGGCATTGGTGGAGATTGTGGAGGCATTGGTGGTGATCTTTCAGGAATCATTGGAGGGAGGGAGGGTCCCAAAGGACTGGGAAGAAGGGAGGGAGGAAGAAGACCGGAAACTATAGGTAGGTGAGCCTTACTTTGGTCTTAGAGTCCATTGTTAAAAATGAGATTGTGGAGTACTTGGGAGTGCATGATAAAATAGAGCTGAGTCAGCATGGCTTCGTCAAGGGGAGGTCATGTCTGACAAATCTGTTAAGTTATTTGAGGCGGTAACAAGGAAGTTAGATAAAGGACAACCTGTGGACATGATTTATTTATATTTCCAGAAGGCCTTCGACAAGGTGCCAGATTGGAGATTGTTAAATAAGTTAAGAGCCCATGATGTGAAGGGTAAGATCTTGGCATGGATAGAGGATTGGCTGACTGGCAGAAAGCAGAGAGGGGGATAAAGGGGTCTTTTTTAGGATGGCAGCCGGTGACTAGTGGTGTACCTCAGGGGTCTGTGCTGGGACCACAGTTTTTCACAATATACATTAATGATCTGGAAGAAGGAACTGAAGGCACTGTTGCTACATTTGCAGATGATACAAAAATATGCAGAGGGCCAGGTAGTATTGAGGAAGCAGGGGGGCTGCAGAATGACTTGATCAGGTGAGGAGAGTGAACAAAGAAGTGGCAGATGGAATACAATGTGGAAAAGTGTGAGGTTATGCACTTTGGAAGGTGGAATTGAGGCAGAGACTATTTTCCAAATGGGGAAATGATTAGGAAATCAGAAGCAACAAAGGGACTTAGGAGTCCTTGTTCAAGATTCTCTTCAGGTTAACGTGCAGGTTCAGTCAGCAGTTAGGAAAGCAAATGCAATGTTGGCATTCATGTCGATAGGGCTAGAATACAAGAGCAGGGATATACTTCTGGGGCTGTATCAGGCTCTAGACGGACCTGATTTGGAGCATTGTGAGCAGTTTTGGGCCCCGTATCTAAGGCCATGCTGGCCTTGGAAAGGGTCCAGAGGAGGTTCATAAAAATCATCCCTGGAATGAAGAACTTGTCGCATGAGGAATGGTTGAGGACTCTGGGTCTATAATCTTTGGAGTTAGAAGTATGATCGGGGTTCTTATCAAAACTTACAGGATACTGCGAGGCCTGTATAGAGTGGATGTGGAGAGGATGTTTCCACTTGTAGGATAAACTAGAACCAGAGGACACAATCTCAGACTAAAGGGACGATCCTTTGAAACACTGGTGAGGATGAATTTCTTCAGCCAGAGGATGGTGAATCTATGGAACTCTTTGTCACAGAATGCTGTGGAGGCCAAATCACTGAGTGTCTTTAAGATAGAGATAGATAGTTTCTTAATTATACCAGCTATGATTGAAAGGCAGAGCAGACTTGAGGGGCGAGTGGCCTAATTCTGCTCCTATATCTTATGATATTATGGTCTAAATATGAAAAGTGTGTCCTTGTGTCAGTTATGGGACCCGGATTGCTATTTCTCATTGACAATAGGCAGAATGTGGGCAGAGTGCATGCTGGGTCCAACCGTATGAGTCATTGACTGGACTAACCATCAATCCTTAAAGAAACTGCAGTAGGACAATCCAAATCTGGTCTGTGAAAGCTATTTTTTGTGGGACTCATAAGAGGAGCAGGAGTGGTTTCCAAACTTCACAAAACTACAATGGGCAGGATTCTCCCTGACCCGGCGTGGTGGGGGGTCCTGGCGGGATGGAGTGGCATGAACCACTCCGGCATCGGGCCGCCCCAAAGGTGCGGACGTCTCCGCACCTTTAGGGGCCAAGCCCTAACATTGAGGGACTAGGCCCGCGCCGGAATGGTTGGCGCCCCACTGGCTGGCGGGAACAGCCTTTGGTACCACGCCAGCCGGGGCCGAAGGGACTTCGCTGACCTGCGGAAGTCCGCGCATGCGCCGGAGTGTCAGCGACTGCTGACGTCATCCCCGCGCATGCGCAGGGGAGGGGGTCACTTCTGCCTCCGCCATTGTGAAGACCATGGCGAAGGCGGAAGGAAAAGAGTGCCCCCACAGCACAAGCCCGCCCTCCAATCGGTGGGCCCCGATCGCGGGCCAGGCCACCGTGGGGGCACCACCCGGGGCCAGATCGCCCCGCGCCCCCCCCAGGATCCCGGAGCCTGCTAGCAGTCCAGTCAACTTAAGACTGGCTCACAAAGCCTACACAGGTGCTTATATGGGCCCCCTCAATGAGCTATCATTGAGGGAGCTCATACTCCAATTGGCCAACCAATAAAGCCAATTGGAGTTCATTACACCCCTCCCCCCTCCCCAAGGTCCGAGGAATTCCTGCCAGCTGGCATTCCTCTGAGCTTCTTCCTGCTCCTCATGTCTGGGTCTGTCACCTCTGTGTCGTCCACCGGGTCGTTCTCCGAAGTGGGCGGGGTGTACCTTATAGGTGCCCGTCTTTTCCTTGACGACCTCCTTGGAAGTTATTCTTCCTCCTCCTCGGGGAGAGGTGTCGCGGCGGCCTCGTCGAACGTGTCCATCTCCGACTCTGACGACTGGATGACAGGGTCTGGAGAAATTGCTCGGGGCTGGGGTGTGGGTATCCTTTCCGTCTGGGCTATCCCAGCTTGAGGCGGTCCTGCTTCACCTGCCTCCAGGTGTGGTTCCGCTGCCCTTATTTGGTCTCGGTGTTTCTTCAGCACCTTACCTCCTATTGAAACCTCATAGGATATGGGCCCTGTTTGGAACTCTACCGTGCCTTTGACCCACGTTGGTCCATTCCCATAATTCTTGACCCAAACTGGTGTCCCCACCTGGAAAAGTCTCTACTGCTGACTATTATCATGCCCCCTGCGTTGGGCCTCCTGTTGTTTCTCCACTTTCCCCATTAAATTTGGGAAAAGGAGACTCAGCCTCGTTCGCAGCCGCCTTCCCATTAAGAGTTCAGCTGGCGGTATGCCCGTTGTGGAATACGGTGTGTTCCTGTAATCAAACAGCCAGCGGGAGAGCTTTGTGTCCATTGACGCTGCCGGTTGCTTCTTGAGTCCCGCTTTAAGTGTCTGGACCGCTCTCTCTGCCAGGCCGTTGGTCGCTGGATGGTAAGGGGACGTTTTGATGTGACGGACTCCGTTTTCCTTCAGGAATTTTCCAAATTTCCCACTTGTGAATGCCGTTCCATTGTCCGACACCAATACCTCCGGAAGTCCATGTGTTGCAAACGAAGCCCTGAGCTTTTCAATTGTCGATGCTGTGCTTGCCGCGTTTACCCGGTGGACGTCCAACCATTTGGAGTGGGCGTCCACTATCACCAAAAACATTGAGCCCATGAAAGGGCCGGCGTGGTCAATATGCAGGCGGGTCCACGGTCTGCCTGGCCATTCCCACGGGTGCAATGGCGCCGCTGGTGGCACTCTTTGCCCCTGTTGGCACTCCTGGCACCGACGTACCAAGGCTGCTATGTCTATGTCCAAACCTGGCCACCAAACGTAGCTTCGAGCTAGCATCTTCATTTTAGACACCCCTGGGTGTCCGTGATGTAACTCAGTTAAGATTGCCAGACGGCCCTGAGCTGGGACTATTACCCGGCTCCCCATAATAGGATACCGTCTTCTACGGTCATTTGGTCCCTTCTGCTCCAGTATGGGTGCATCTGGGGCTCCACTGGTCTTTCCAGTTCCCCTGTTAGCAGTAAATGCTTCATCTTGGCTAAAACTGGGTCTTTTTGCATCCACAACCGAATATGTTGTGCGTCTACTGGTAGGGTGTCCAAAAAATTTAGAGTCATTACTGCCTCCTCTACTTTTGGTATTTGCGGCGGAGTGTCCGGGAGGGGAAGTCTGCTCAAAGCATCTGCATTTGCTACTCGCGTTCCCGGTCTGTGCTCCAGAACGTATCTATATGCCGCCAGTAGCAAAGCCCAGCATTGGATTCTAGCTGATGCAATCGTGGGTATTGACTTGTCTTCTTTTAATAACCCTAATAACGGCTTATGGTCCGTCACTATGGTGAATTTCCGCCCGTACAGATACTGGTGAAATTTCTTTACTGCGAATATCACCGCCAGTCCTTCCTTCTCGATTTAGGCATACGTCCTCCCAGCCATCGCCAAGGTCCTCGACGCATAGGCTATTGGCCGTTCTTCCCCATTCCTTCCTCGATGAGCTATGACGGCTCCTACCCGTAGGGGGATGCATCACAAGTGACCACCAACTCCTTCCTTGGGTCATAATGCTCTAGGACATTTTCGGATGACAGCTGTTCCTTAATGTCCCTAAATGCTCGGTTTTGGCGGGCGGACCATTTCCATTCTTGCCCCTTTTTTAGTAGCTGGTGGAGGGGTTCTAGGATGGACGCCTTATTTTCAATAAATTTTCCATAATAGGTTACCAACCCTGGAAATGATCGTAGCTCCTGGACCGTGGTGGGAGCTGGGGCTTCTTTTATTGCCCTTACTCTGTCTTCTAATGGGTGTAAGCCTGACCCGTCTACTTTATATCCCAGGTACGTCACTTGTGGGGTCATAAAAACTCATTTTTCCCTTTTTAGCCGTACGCCTGCCTTTGCGAAACGCCTGAGCACTTCCTCCAGGTTCCTTAAGTGTTCCCTGTTTGTCCTACCCGTGATTAAGACATCGTCCAAATAAATCGCCACCTGCGGTAGTCCCTGCAGAATATTTTCCATCGTACGCTGGAATATAGTGCAGGCTGATGACACTCCGTAAGGTAGCCTAATATAACGATAAAGGCCCTTCAGGGTGTTGATCGTAGCGAACTTCTGGGAGTCCTTGTCCAGTTTTAACTGCAGGTAGGCGTGGCTCATGTCCAGTTTCGTGGACAAAAGCCGACCTGCCAAATTGGCATATAGGTTGTCTATTTTCAGGATTGGGTATTTGTCCAGCAATGCGTATTTGTTTACCGTCTGTTTGAAATCTCCACAGAGACGTATCGAGCCGTCTGGCTTCAAAATTGGTACCACCGGCGCTGCCCATTCTGAGAACTGTACTGGTCTGATAATGCCGTTGCGCCGTAACCTTTCTATTTCGTCATCTACTTTCTTCCTTAATGCAAAAGGTACCGGCCTGGCCTTACAAAATTTCGGAAGGGCCTCTGGGTCCATGTGCAAAGTTGCTTTGGCGCCTATGATTTCCCCCAAACCTTCCTGGAAGACCTCTGGGTATTTTTGGAGTACTCCACTCAACTGCCCGCTTCCACTCTGGAAAATTTTCATCCAATCTAATTTTAGGTCTTTCAGCCAGTTTCGTCCAATTTAGCCCAGTTTGGAACCCTCTACTATCGTGAACGGTAATCTGAGCAATTGTTTCTCATATTCCACGGGTACATGAGTCGTGCCTAGAACTTCCAGGGGTTCCCCCGTGTAGGTTTTAAGTTTCGTCGATGTTTTTGTTAGGGTTAGTGGCTGGAGTCCATCTTTGATTTTTCTAAATGCTGCCACTCCCATTACTGATACGGCCGCACCCGTGTCTATTTCCATAATTGTCGGCCAGCCGTTCACCTGTGGGGTAATCTTAATGGGTTCTGCTTTCTTCGTTGCAATATTATATAATTGTTCCCCTTCGGAGGAGGATGGGGCATCTAGGTTGTGTACTTCCCTGCGTCCCCACCTGCTATTCCTCTTTTTCCACCTCCTTCTAGGGTTTCTGTCGCTGTTACCCCACTCTGTCTGGTGCCAGAAACGGTCCTTCTCTGTTGGGGGAGCCTCAGCCAGTACTTCCCTCTGTCTCCAGTTAGTCCTGGCAGACTTGGGGGCAGTTCTGGGGTTTTCCTTTTTCCCTCTATTCCTCAGGATTTTCCTGAGAGCAGCTATCTGGTAGCAGGACCCATTGTGGTAGTCCCTCTCACAGGTAACTATCTCCATTGGTGTGCCCTGTAGTTCCTGCGCCCCACTTGCTGCCTTTTCTAAGGACAGTGCGAGCTGTAACGCCTGCCTGCAGTCTAGCTCCGTTTCCGCCAACAGGCGTTTCTGTATTGTAAGGTCGTTTATACCACACACTAACCGGTCCCGAAGCATTTAATTTAGCGTCGGGCCGAACTCACATTTTTCCGCCAGCCTTCTCAGGCGGGCCCTGTCTTCCCGCTTCGCTGTGTAGAATCTGTACCTACGCAAAATGAGGGGTGGTTTTGGGTCGTAGTGCTCTTTCACCAATTCCGTTACTTCTTGGAAAGTTTTCGTGTCCGGTGCATCAGGATAAGTCAGACTACGTATAATGGCGAAAGCTGAGGGTCCGCACGCCGACAGCAGGATAAGCCGTCTCCTTTCGTCCGTCAGTATATCATTTGCCCGGAAGAAGTAACACATTCTCTCCACATACTGGGACCAGTCCTCAATAGCCGGGTCGAATGCCTCTAACCTCCCAAAAAACTGTATTTTTAAAATGGCAAGGCTTACCCTCCGAGTGCGGCAGCTGGTCTCCGCAAAATTCTTAGTTTATCTCGTCACCACTGTAGTAATCCACGGGAGACGGGAGTTCCGTCACCACACCAATATTTATTTACAATAACGATATTACAGGAGCAGCTACAAACAGTGCTGCTAGCAGTCCAGTCAACTTAAGACTGCTCACAAAGCCTACACAGGTGATTATATGGGCCCCCTCAATGAGCTATCATTGAGGGAGCTCATACTCCAATTGGCCAACCAGTAAAGCCAATTGGAGTTCATTACACCATGTGATAAGAGAAAAACCTTTTTTAAAGGGACACTCCCATGACAGTACCCTCTGAAGTATTTACACAATAGAATCTCTGTTGATTATCATTCCTTTGGACAATTCCTCCTTCTCTGCTTGGTCTGTTGTCTGGACCCAGATTTGATTATTTTCTTTCTCTCTTTGCTGTTATACTTTTCTTGATCACTTCTCTCTCTCTCTCTCTTGATCAGATTTTGTGTGGTTTTCCCTCTCTTTAACTTTCAAATATTCCCTATTCTTGCTTGTTGGTTTTGCCCTAATTCCCTTTGACAGTTTTATCTCTCTTTCTTTAACTTTGGAGCGATGACTCTTTGTAGCCTCTCACTCATGAATTCTTTGATGGTCCAGGTCTTCGATGTCTGGAAATAATTGTTCTGGTAGGACGCAAAGCTACAGGAAGCCACATGATCAAAATCTTGCTTTTTCTCAAACACCAATAGTCCTGGTGTAGCAGTAAGGTCAATGGTTTCCAACATGGAAGAAGTGGACATTGTATGGTTTGGTTCTGTCTTTAGTTGTGGATTTTTAAGACTGTTAACATCTTTGACTATTTTGGGTGTATGGATGGGTGTGGATATATTGTAAGGGGTCACCACTGTTAGATGACTGTGGAGTTGTAAGAGTATTTTCGATCATTTGAGTTTCTTCTTCTATCTCAACAAAGTTATCAGGATCACAGTCATACTCAAGTACTTGTTGGCCCAATTGGTCCACTGTACTTTTGGTGAGGACAAGTTTACTCCCTCCTGGACATCCTTATGGAAAAGGGTTGGATTATCAACCTCTGTGAAGATTGTCAAGAATTCAGTGCTGAAGTCCCAATCCAGATATTCAGCACAGTGGAGTAGTTTGAGGGGCTCAGTTTTGATGTCCTCATTGAATATTTGTTGATTGACGTCCTCTATTTTCTTGATAAGGTTGAGATCTACACAGGCCTTTTGGATCTGAAGAGAGAATTCCTGTTTGTGAAGAGCATACAATGTTTCCATTTGTATTTGTTGTTCCTTACACTGGACCGTTACCTGCAGCATGCCCTTGACTTGTATTTTGATCCTTCCTGGACCATATAACTAGGTTTCAGCTGACTTCAGGCATTGTGTTACTAGCCATAGTTATTTGTCTGATAATCCTGTTACACTTCTGTTCCCGTACCAGCCTCCCCGAACAGGCGCTGGACTGTGGCGATTAGGGACTTTTCACAGTAACTTCATTTGAAGCCTACTTGTTACAATAAGCGATTATAATTTTTTCATTTTCACTTGCTCCTGTATCCAGTTTGAAATTGATATGTCCATTGACACAAATGTCTACATTCCAAAATGTGTATCTGCTCGGACTTTGATCTCAGCCAGGATACATTTTTATTCCTTTTCTTGTTGATGTTCCTCAATTTCATTGGTGACCTGTGTCAGTGGGCCTTCTCATTATTCTCTATATGTCCTCCTATTATGTCCAAACACTTTGCAGTGAAACATTCTACAGTGCTTACTAGACAGTGTTTGCACCCCTGTGGCTTTTGCTGAACTTTTGCTGTATATGATGTCTTCTTTCCTGGAGTTTCTTTGACATTCTAGTGTTTAATAAATTGTTCCATCACTGGAGGCTTTCTGAGCCAATGCTTTTCTTTACCTCGGAGTATGGCCCTATTCAGTTCACAGGGCTCTGTTTGTCTGTATTGCTTTCTCCAAGGTTAACTCTTCCTCAGATTACAGTATGTCATTGGTAACACTGACTACCATGCAGACTTGTTTTAATTCTTTTTTTAGGTCTTCATATTCGCATCCTTCAGGCAGTTGATTCAGGACATTGGCCAATGCATCTACTGGTTTACCTGGTTTCCGGACCCTACTGTTGAATCTGGTTCTTCCAAATCTCTGTTGCTTCTTCAATTAAAATAAGTTGCAAAGACTTTAAGACTTATTCCAATTTGTCTGATGTCTCATCAGTCTCCTTGCAATAACATCGTCTGTAATTGTTCCAATAGAGTCTAGCAATGTATTGACTTGTTCAGCCTCAAACCTATTCTCCAAACGTTCTGTGATGCAGCCTTGCTGAGTTGAACAGTTGATTTTCTGCCTTTTCCTCCCCCCACATCTTCTATGGAGCACTTTTTTGGAGATCTTCAACTGTCCTGCTGCAGTCTTCAGTTCGAGCTCCTTTTTTTCAGGTCAGTCGTGCAAATGTCTTTAAGGTTGAGTTTTTGGGATTTCGAGGTGGCCACAGCTGCCACTTCCACAGCCACCATGTTGCATGTTGATTGCAACTGGCTAAGGAATGATACTGTAACTATAACTGGTTTATTGGATAAATATACCTACATACAGACATGCTTTCTAAGTTCTGCTCAGACTAGGCCTCCATCAGGTGTCTCTTCTATCATGATGTGGGTAGTACTGTTTCTCCAGTCCCACACAATAGCCCTTTAAACCCTGATCACTCCAATGCTACACCAACCAGCTGACTCCTCCAAAAAATACTGGCTCATGATTGGCCATCTATAACCAGTGAACTGAAGCAGATCATCCACTTGGTGGCCCTCAACTCAATGGTTATAGTGAAGGGAGGCTCAAACCTGAAAATATTTCAGCCCCCCTGATGATAGCTTTGACTGCAATGCACCAGTTTTTGGGCAAAAGTTAAAAATAACCCCAATGTGTCCGGATGAGCTGAGATTCACATTCTGGTGAATATACAATGAGTGCAAAATTGAATAATTTTATTTTGCCTTAAGTGTAAATATAAAATAAAAGTTCAATTGATTGGCTTTTTCTGCTGGAAATCATATTAGCTCTTTTTTTAAGATCATCACTCTGAGGTCTGTAGATAAAAATTCCTGCAAGACACACATTTTTAATCTGCTCTGATGCCTTTGGAGAATTCTTTAAAGTGTGAATTGCTTTATTGGTTGAGGTTCAGCTAATTCTACTTTATGGCTTTTTCAGCTGCAGGAATTTATAGAAAATCATTTCTGCTGATGCAGTGTGATTGAAAATATGTACATATTTTAAAAGTTATGAGGGACTCAGCAGAATGGATGAAGCCCGTGCCAGCCGCTATCCGATTCAATTCATCAGGAATCTCACAGCACAAAAACTGCCGACACTCAAATGCTAATTGGTCAATCTGATTCTGAGAAGCAAAGCTTTCCTGAATTTAGGGTCACCATTTTTCTCCTGGTAAACATAGCAGGGCTCCATATTACATTTGAGCTGCATTATCCCAGAACTAGGATTGCTTGATGCTGCTGATAGATGCAATGGAAAACATACTTTCTCCTTCAGCATTGTCAGCCTTAAGTATGATGAATGCAAATTTCAGTTGGAACGCAAATTCATATGAATCAGTGAGAAAATCGCTTTTAAAAGATCGTATCAAGAATTGTCATTAAGAACATGCCTTGCTGTCACGGCGTGACATGATTGCACTCTATCATGCCAGCTCAGGACCTGTTTCTTACTTCTCCCTCTTTAGACTCAATCAACATGTCTTATGATAATTTCCAATGTTCAGTTTAACAGTATTATCCCTTATTTTAGTGTAAAGATAGGCGGGTGTGGTGACTTTGGCATAAACATAATGAGGAAAAACATTTGCACTTGTTGTCTATTTTAAACGATTGGAGAATGATAAAGTAGACCCAATTAAGTACACTCGGATTAAGAAAGCAGACAACACAATACTACAATCCACATTTCACATAAATCAAAAGTATAATGATCCACTTCCAGAGTGCAGCAAAATCATAAATTAGCACAATGATCGGTAAACAGGAACTATGATAGTTCAATTCAAGTTGAAGCTGCTTCTATCTTATGTTAAAACCACTGCAAAGGCACTGGGCTGGATTCTCCGTTTCTGAGACTGAGGGCTGGATTCTCTGAGCAGGATTCTCTGTTGTGTAGACTAAGTCCTCACGCCAGCGTGAAAACGGTGGCGTTTTATGCTAGGAAAACTGGTGTAAAACTGCCACCAATTCCCTGTTTTGCTGGGGGCTAGCAGGGAGGCAGCGTAGAGCTCGCAAATCCAGCTGCCCATACGGCCCCTTGCACTTACGGTTCAGAGGCCATGCATGCGCACGGTGGCGGCCTGCAGAGACCATGCTGTGCTCCATAGCGGACTCGGCCCACGGACCTGGACCACCAAAGTAGTGCCCCCTTCGACAGCTTGCGCGTCCCGGACCGCCCGCACACATTACCCCCAGCCACGAATTAAGCCCCTCCCAGGCCGCTGATCGGCTCTCCCCCAACTGTGGCGGTCCCGGACTGAGTCCGCAGCCGCCATGCCGCGTTCATCAACAGTGTGAGCACACGTAACCCACGCCGTCGGGAACTCGGCCGGTTGGGAACAGAGCATCGTGGGGCAGGCCTCAGGTAATGGCCTCAGGCGGTGGATCATCGGCGTGGCGTACTCCTGGAGTACGCCGTTTTGAGGGGGCGGAGAATTAAAAACCAGTGCTGCTCCCGATTTTGGGACCAAAACGGATTCTCTGCCCTGTCGCCGAATGCGATTTCGGCGTCGGGGAGCAGATAATCCAGCCCTCTGTTTCTGAGACTAGAATCCGGGGACTTTTACAACAGAAAAACCTGCACCGCACCTGGACCAATTCTGTAACCGTTGAGGGGCTAGCACCGGTGCCACATGGAACACAATCGATTCCAATGAAAACAGGTGCAGGATCGATACTCAAGAGGCTGACAAATTGCAGCCACACATACACATTACACTCCCCACATGCACTTATCCCAGCCAGAAAATGGCAGTGGTTGTGCTGGAGGGCTCCCAGACAGCTGATGGGTGGCCTGGGGATACCCATACGACCCGTAGCACTAGATTCAAAGTGGGCTGTTAGTGGATGTGCGCAGCTGCATGGCTGCCATGCTGGCTGCGACAAACGTGTTCTGTGCCCGTCCACCCCAACTCCACAGCCCACCTCCTGGCCACACCCCCCCCCCCCCCCCCCTCCCGTCCGCCTGCTACTCCCCCACGGTCTGACAGAAACACCCCAGCCAGCGGCACAACTGTCAGCAAACTATGGCGACGTTGGCAGTGGCGTGCAGAGGGGGGGCGGGCGACGGTGCATTGGCCCCGGGCATCCATTGGATGGGGGCATCCAATCAGAGAAGGGAAAAAAAAAAAAAATTTTTTTTTTAAATTTAGATTACCCAATTATTTTTTTCAATTAAGGGGCAATTTAGCATGGCCAATCCACCTACTCTGCACATTTTTTGGGTTGTGGGGGCGAAACCAACGCAGACACGGGGAGAATGTGCAAACTCCACACGGACATTGACCCAGAGTCGGAATCGAACCTGGGACCTCAGTTCCGTGAGGTGGTTGTGCTAACCACTAGGCCACCGTGCTGCCCCAGAGAAGGAAATAAGATAGTAATTTTAAAATTTCAGCGGTGATAAATCAATTTTTGGAGGCTCACCACACTGCGGAGGCAGTTGTTAGCCCTTTATTTCTTTAACATGGTGTACCCTTTCTGTCTAGAGAAAATGGTCCTTCTCCCCATCCCCCCACACGCATGCGGATGATGTACGTGGTGCAACCATAAAAAGCAACAAGCAGACGTGGCTGTTCATTCCTGCGTTTCCTCGAATCATAACTCGTCTTTTCTTCAGCTTTTTGTGCATCTAGATTAGTTCTTTTACCTACTCAGGTCAGTGAATAGCTCTAGAACAGGTGCAACTATGGTTTTTATAGGTTTTTTGGCGATATTTAATGAAATATTTACGTGGGATGTAGTAAGAGTGAAGCCTGGATGATCAGAGGACTGCTATGGCATTTAATCTCGGAATAGGAGACATTTATTCCTTAACATGCTAATATTCGAATACAGATACCACTAATTTGCAAGTCTATGATATAAATTGCACAAAATTATCAGTGGAGAATCAGTGTGAAATAATTTGATACGAAGGAACAAAGAAATGAAATATGGTTTATCCGTCTGCAACTGACCGATTGTTTACCATTTTCTTCCCATTTTCTCATGCGTCTTACGGTTTTTGAGATAGAAAATGAAATGTTACGAGTATTTCGTGTACAACCGAGTGGAGCACAGAACAGGAAAAAAAAGAGGGCCAGAGTCGAAGAAGAGTCCCATCAAAGAGGGGCATTAGATGCATGGATAAAAAGAAGTAAAGAAGAAGTAGGAGAACCTGGAGAAGTAAAAGATGATGTGGGTGCAGAGAAGGAATTTTCTGATACGGATTCAGCTCGGTCAGAACATAATACTCTCTCTCCTCAGTCTCGTTGTCAGGATGATGATCCATGTGAAGAAAATAAAGAAGATATTTGCATATTTTTGCAAAGAAGCAATTTTGGCTGTTTGAAGAAACCGATTCCAGATCATTTGAAGATGACAATATTACAACATGGCCCTGAAAGATATCAGAATAAAAGTGGTCCATTTGCTGAGAAGGATGGGAGATCATTTTCCAAACAGTGGTTTGATAAAGTTTCCACAAACGGAGAAATTGTGGAGAGAAAATGGTTGTTATACTCTCCATATCGGAAAGCATGCTACTGTTTAGTTTGCTTTTTGTTTTCAAAGGAGCATTTGTCGTCTGTGTCAAACTTTGGAAAGGAAGACGGTTTCTCCACTTGGAGAAAATTAAATCCAACAATACCTGACCATGAGAAAAGCCCTTCTCATAGAGCTCACATGAGGGAATACCTGGACCTTGTAGTTCGACTCCATCATTCAACTACGATAGATGCTGAACTTCAACAGCAAATGTCTGCTGAAAAGAAAAGATGGAAAGCTATAACTGAACGGATTGTCGAGGTTATATCCTTTCTGGCAA
This sequence comes from Scyliorhinus canicula, assembly GCF_902713615.1. NCBI lineage: Eukaryota > Metazoa > Chordata > Chondrichthyes > Carcharhiniformes > Scyliorhinidae > Scyliorhinus > Scyliorhinus canicula. The sequence goes on along the minus strand of NC_052152.1, from coordinate 91,419,448 downwards.
AACAGAATCTGGCCTATCGTGGACATCGAGGAGAAGGAATATCTGGGTTATCAGAGCCAGGGGAGACAGTCAGTGAAAATACAGGAAACTTTCTAGCAACAATCAGACTTTTGGCCAAATATGATGACATCTTAGCAAAACACTTGCAGAGAGGGAAAGAGAAACCAAAAAGTGTCACCTACTTGTCCAACAGAATTCAAAATGAAATAATCAATCTTCTTGGTGAAACTGTCAAGAAAAATATAATTTCCGAAATTAAGGACGCAAAATATTTTAGCATAATGCTGGATTCAACTCCAGATATTGCCCATGAAGATCAGGTTTCTGAAATTCTGCGTTACGTTCATATTGATGAAAACAGAATAGTAGAAATAAAGGAGACATTTCTGGGATTTTTTCAAGTCAACAAGAAAGATGCAGTCAGCCTGGTAAATAAAATTCAGGAAAAATTGGAAGAAGACAAAATTTTCATGAATGACTGTCGTGGTCAAGCATATGATAACGCAGCAGTTATGGCTGGAGTGAGAGGAGGTGTTCAACAAAAAATTCTTGAAGTTAACCCAAAAGCTGTGTTTGTGAACTGCGAGAACCACAGCCTCAATTTGGCCTGTGTCCATGCAAGTGAGGTGCAACCTGTTGTTGTTACATTTTTTGGCATTCTAGAAAAACTCTTTACTTTTTTTTCTTCATCTACTTCTCGTTGGGAAGTGTTAAAATCATTTGTCACTCGGACTGTGAAAAGACAGTGTGACACAAGATGGAGTTCCAGCCATGATGCTATGAAAGTAATCCACGAAGAGTGTGACAACGTTATTGCAAGCCTTCAACACCTGCTGGAAGGAGAATTTTCAAGGGAAACTAAATCTGATGCAGGATCGCTACTTAACTCTATTCAACAGTTCCCGTTTATAGCTTTATTACATTTTTGGTACTCAGTTTTATCATCAGTGGAGAAAGTCTCAAAACGTTTGCAGGATCCGAAAATGGGGTTCCATGAAGCTTCTTGTGATCTGAGAGGACTTATTCATATCTTGAATTTGAAGAATGATGAAATTATCCACAATGCAATAGATTTAGGCAATGAATATTGTGAAAATTGGGGAATACCAATTGCACGAACAAGGAGAAGAAGAAGAATGCCTGGAGAGTCAGCAAGAGATAGTGGACTGACGGCACAAGAAGAAATGAATAGAGTAATGGTAGAGATTGTGAACAGATTAAAAACTGAAATTGAAGACCGCAGTGTCCGTCTTCAAAGACTCAGTGACCGATTTTCTTTTCTTCTGAACTTGAATTCAGTAGTGATTGAAGATGAACAAGAAAGAGAGAAATTAAAAAAGGAATGTTCAGACTTTGCAAATTATTATGACAATGATGTGGTTGCAATTCAGTTATATGACGAAATTATTGATTTTGTGATGCTCCTTCGAGCTGGAGGGAATAGAGTTCCCCCTGATCCTAAAGATGCTCTGGAGTCTTTACTGCAGTATGGGAGGGATGTCTTTCTGACGCTGTGTGTTTCATACAGATTACTGCTTACAATTGCATTTTCAGTCGCAAGCTGTGAAAGGTCATTTTCAAAACTGAAATTAATAAAAACATATCTGAGGTCTTCTATGTCACAGGAGCTACTGACCAACCTGGCTTTAATAAGCATTGAAAATTTTTTTCTCACAGCTGATGTAAAAAGTGAAGTAGTTCAGGTGTTTTGTGACAGGAGGTATCATTTGGGGAAAAGAACTTAATAAATTTGATTGATTAATATTAAAATCGAATAAAGCGTTTATTTCATGTTTCATCTGTGTTTATATATTCAAAATGTTTTCCTTTCTCATAATATTTCTCAGTATATTAGGCCTTATACTTGAGTCTTTGGGGCATACAATCAAGATTTGCCCCGGGCATCACCAGACCTCTGCACGCCGCTGGACGTTGGACACCTTCCGTAACCCCTTTCTCCCTCAGCATCCACCATGCCATTTCACAATTTTTAAAAGCAAAAGTGAACCATGCCGTTGGGAACTCAGCCCATCGAAGGCGGAGAATCGCCCAGGCCCCGGAGAATACCAGGTCGGGCCCACTGTTGATATGCAAAGTGTACGTGCATTCCGAAATGTATTAACGCAACTGTTGAAGTGCTGGAGCATTGCGATTTGGTGCCAAATCGGCACATGCCGTGATTTTGACTTCGGAACCTACTCTCCGTCCTATCGCCTTTCCCGATTTCGGTGTCGGCTAATGGAGAATTCCACCCCGAGTGTTGAAGTTGGCGTAGAATTCATGGAGTTCCATGACAACAAAACTGGCGCCACACGTGGACCAATTCTGCTACTATTAAGGGGCTAGCACCGGCGCCACGTGGACCACGATCGATTGCAATGAGAAACTCTGCAGGATTAGTCAGTTTCGTGATTGACACTCAGGAGGCTGACAAGCTGCAGCCACATATACACTTCTCACTCCCGACACACAACATTACAGCCAACAAGATGGCAGAAAGGAGACCAGCACCACGATTGACGGATGACGAGCTGGAGACCCTCCTGGTCGCCGTGGAGGAAAGGTGAATGACCCTGTACTCTGGCCCCGGAAGGAGGTTGCCAACCATCACTGTTCGCTGTGCCTGGGCACAGGTGGCAGAGGCGGTCAGCGCTGTGGGTAACATCATCTGGATCAAACAGCAGTGCCGGAAAAAGCTGCACAATCTCCTCAGGGCAGCCAGGGTGAGTAGGCAACACTGTGTCTCTGACACTAACCCCCGTCCCACACACCCGTAACCCTATCCGCACCCTGCGCCAAATGTTGGCACCCATACCGGCTGCCATGGCTGGTGCCCTGGACACTGAGGCCAAAGCTATCCACCCCATGGGCTGCATGCATCGCACTGTCTAACACTATTGTGTTCTGTGTATCCCTCCCCTCCCACCCCCATACCCCCGCCCCCCGGCAGGAGAAGGCTGCCCACGACCTGCTGGGAGTGGAAGAAGACTGGAGGGGGATTGCTGGACCTACGGCACCTAACCAAAGCAGAGCAGAGGGCCCTGGACGTGGAAAGGGAGATGGCTGAGGTGGGGTTCGACCACAGGCGAGGAAGTGAGAGCAAGTGTGGTTCCCCGTGATACAAGCCCCCCCCCCCAACACCATCCCCACACCACCCTCACCTCCTCCCTCACCCTCACCCTCACCCCCACCTCCACCCCCACACCCAAACCACCCTCATTCCCATCGTCACCCCAACATCAACAAAACCCCCACACCTCACTCCCCCCCCCCCCCCCCCCCCCACTCCACTCCCCCAGCCTGCAGGTGAATCATGCATCTTGCAGGACCTGTTGGAGGTGGGATGGGTCCATCGGCCCCAGCCAGTGCCACAGCCTGTGTCTGCCCCCCATCTGCTCAGCAGCAATAAGGATAGCAGCTCGGACGCCAGCCCTCACCCGGGACGCTGGACACCCCGGAGCTCAATTCTGATGACAGGTTTCCCATCACAGTTGTCTCCAAAGCCCTCCACCATCCCAGAGACACTCACCTTGGTTGGGCACTTTAGTGAAGAGGCTCCTGGAACACTCTCTGGTGCGCACCACACAGCTGATCCAGTAAAGCAGGTGGAGGTAGGAACATCCGCATGGGGGGGGGTGGATGGTCAGAGGGCGGGCTGACCCCAGGACCTAGCTGCCATCCAGATGGGTTTCGGCTGTCTGGAATGGAAAGTTCCATCGATTGTGGAGATGCAGCCGCAGAGCCAGGGGCTACATCAGGAGTTGTCGGCGAGCATCCAGCACCTGCAGGTGCAGTTGGATGAGTCAATCGCATGCAGCAGCAGGAGGTGATGCTGAACATGCGTGCCACCCAGGCCAATGCCACACGGGTGACGTTTGCGGTGGAGGCATTCGGTGAAATGCTATTTTCTATGGATCAGCATGTCCCAAGCCTGGGGCATTCTGGGCAGGCACTGGCCAATGCTCAGGACAGGGTTGCCGCCTCACAGGTAACTAGGTGCCAGAGCCACATGGACATCGCAGTAGCGCTTCTGAGCATGACCCAATCACAGCAGGCCATGGCTGGGAACGTCGGCAGCATTACCCAGGCGCTGGCCGACATGGCGCAGACACAGGAGGAGGTGGCCCAGACCCAGAAGCAGAAGGTGGGGGCACAGTCAATACGTGATGTGGCGCAGTCCTAGACGGAGATGGTCCACTCCCTGTGCTCCATTGCCACGAGCATGCAGACCATAGGCGAGACCAGAGCGGGCCTCCAAGACTGGCTGCGCCATGTGGCAGGGGAACTTCAGAGGATAGATCTGCTCACATCCCCATCCCATGGAGTAGCTTAGGAGCCATTGGGAACCCCGAGGGAGGAGATGGTGATGGGACCTGTGCCTGTGACTTCCACAGCGGAAATGCCCTGGTGCATCTGGTGAGCAGCGGACAGAACAGGGTGGCATTATGGCACCTTGGACGCCCGAGCAGCAGCCGGGCCCATCCAGGTCCGATCGCCTCAGATTTCACCTGCCAATGGGGATCCAGGTCGCATGGCGAGAATCACAGCAAGCTACCTCCACTCCTGATGTACCATCTGGGGAAGCATCAAGATATAGCAATGGGCCCATAAGGCCAGAAAGTTAGACAGTTGTTAAGTTGGCATGGTTAGTTTTAAGAGCTAGGGCACAAATCTGTATATATGTTGTCACATTAATGAAAATGAAATGAAATGAAAATCGCTTATTGTCACAAGTAGGCTTCAAATGAAGTTACTGTGAAAAGCCCCTAGTCGCCACATTCCGGCGCCTATTCGTGGAGGCTGGTACGGGAATTGAACCGTACTGCTGGCAAGCCTTGGTCTGCTTTAAAAGCCACAGATTTAGCCCAGTGGGCTAAGCCTGTTCACACTGTTACAACCTGTCTCGGTGCTCTGTCAGATGAGTGTGAGGGGTGGGCTGGTCTGGGCTGGCCAGAGAGGTGGGAGGAGAATGGGCAGATGTTGTGGGAGGCCTTGGCTCCGTACCCCCCCCCCCCCCCCCCACCCCGGACCCCGTCCCCACCACCGTCACCCTAGGGATCCGATGGGACCGTCAATTGCCATGTGACAGTTCCTTTAAGAAATGGGTGTTTAAGAAATGTATATTTAAGAAATGGGTGTTTATCAGTGATGTCAGAGTGTGGGTGGAGTTGGTCTGTCTGTCAGCTTTTTACTTTCATTTTAGGTTGTTTGCTGCATGTTGTGTTTTAGTTTCATTTTCAGAGCTGGATAGCTGCAGTCACAGCCAGAAGGGGTATTAGTCTCTCTCTCACTCTGTAATCTAAAAACTGTAAATCGATCCTTTGGTGATTTAAAACTAATAACTGCTCTCAGTAGTGACTTTAACCTGATGTGCTTCTGTTAAAGGTTTATCTTAAGTCTTAGGGATGTTAAAAGGACAGCTTAAGGATTACTTAGTGTTTATTCTTTGGGGGTTGTATTTGCATTAATGGTTGCTAAGTTGTTCACTGTATGTTTTAAAAAGATTAACGTGAGTTCATGGAATAAACACTATTTCGCTTTAAAAAATAATTTTCCATTTCAGCTGTACCACACTTGTAGAGTGGGCCGTGTGCTCCCCATACCACAATCTAATAAAAGACGTGGATCAGGTGAACTCCGTGATACACTTTGGGGTTCTCTAATCCCTGGCCCATAACACAATGGAATGGCTAGCTCGCATGCAGGGATCACCCAGCTGGACAGTGTGAAGTGATACCGTGGGCAGGAGTCAGACATTGTCAAACGATGAGGAGCACCGGAGCCCATCACAGAGTGAGTTGGCATCATCCACCATCCCATGGACTAGACCCGCTGTTACTGCCAACCCAGGGCCCGCACCCAGTAGTGCGGCAGATATGTATCATGACGGGGTTGCAGGTAAGGGTGTGGCCGTGGTGGGGAGGTGTGTGGGGTGGGATGCGGTGTCTGAATATGTCAGGGGTCGTCGAGTGTGTCAGGATGACGGTGTCACGCACACTGCCCGAATATCGAGCGCAGACTTGCATGATGCGCAGCTGATGGTCACATATCAGCTGCACATTCATCGAGTGGAACCCCTTTTGGTTTGTGTAGAGTGGCTTGTCACCTGCAGGTAGTCGAAGGGGGACATGCACCATGTCAATCATACTAGACTGAATACAGGGGAGGGCCTGCGCTTGCAGCTTGTTAATATCGTTGCTGGAATATTGATTATTTATTGACTTTTGACTGTTTTTTGTTTCATTTTTGGAAGTGTATGTTCCTTACTACTGCCTCCTTTATTCCTGTAGCCACAGCTTTGGACTGGATAGTGTCAGGTGACATGACGCTGGTACTGCAGGAGAGGAGGGTGGTGGCCCGATTCCACTGAGCAACTTGAAGTTTGTGTCGGGGTGCCTTGTAGACTAATGGTGACTTTATGCACGGTGACTATGTACTGCTCCCAGTTTGGGAGCCGTATAAATTGCTTTTCTGTACTGTTGCCTGATTATGTTTTATGTTTAGCAGTTGTATGTCTGTTATTGTATTGTTGTTATTTATTGTTTATTGCCTAGAGGCTGTGGGTTAGTGTGCTGTGGCCCCTTTTGCTCTGCAGCCTGGAATACCTGGAACCACACCTGGTACTGGAGAGGGGCAGGGCTGTGCTCTCTTTTACTTCTGCTGTGCTCTGTGTCAGTGTAACATTTCTGGTGGATTGGTGTGGCTACTTTCCACTGAAGTGAGTTGACTGCTGGGGCTGTGGGAGAGCCGGAGAGTTTTTGACGTCTTGGCTGTTTACTGTTTGTTGTCTGATGACCATGTGCTTGATTGCTGTGGCTCCTTTTGCCTGAGGTCTACTATCCAGAAGGGGCAGCATGGTAGCACAGTGGTTAGCATTGTTGCTTCACAGCTCCAGGGTTCCAGGTTCTATTCCCGACTTGGGTCACTGTCTGGGCGGAGTCTGCACGTTCTCCCTGTGTCTGCATAGGTTTCCTCCGGATGTTCTGGTTTCCTCCCACAGTCCAAAGATGTGCAGATTAGGTGGATTGGCCATGATAAATTGTCCTTAGTGTCCAAAAAAGGTTAGGTGGGGTTACTGGGTTACAGGGATAGGGTGGAGGTCTGGGCCTAAACAGGGTGTACTTTCCAAGGGCCAGTACAGACTCGATGGGCCAAACGGCCTCCTTCTGCACTGTAAATTCTATGATGCCCTTTACTGCCCCTTCTGCTTATTTAGCTAGGGGAGGCAGCATAACCTGGCTAGCTGAAGGGGGGAGAGGGGTGCCTTTCTCTGAACTAAGAAAGTGGGCAAAGGGGAGTGACTTGGATACTTCTGCAACTGTCTGAACATTTGTACAAAGGTATTGGGCTGTATTCTCCGATTTGAAGACTAAGTGCTGACGCTGGCGTGGGAAGTGTGGCATTTTACACCCGAAACAGCTGTGCAAAAGCTGCACCTATCCTCCATCTGGAGGGGGCGCTAGCAGGCACTGTAGCCACCTGGGGTGGCCACTGCCCAACACAAAATGGAAGATTGCAAGGAATGCAGGGAAAATGGACAGCATAGAGCCCCCGACTTTTTGAAATGAAATGAAAATCACTTATTGTCACGAGTAGGCTTCAATGAAGTTACTGTGAAAAGCCCCTAGTCGCCACATTCCGGCGCTTGTCCGGGGAGGCTGGTACGGGAATCGAACCATGCTGCTGGCCTGCTTGGTCTGCTTTAAAAGCCAGCGATTTAGCTCAGTGAGCTAAACCAGCCCCTTTAGCTGGGGATATGACCAGAGAATTGCCGGGTAAATGGCCGCGCAGGCGCCTGCAGCTGCCGCGCCGTGCAACATAGCGTGGCCGCGCGTTGACCCGGCCTGCCAAATACTGCCCCCTTTGACTAGGCTTGCCACCCTCGGACCACTCCCCACCAAGGCCCCCAGCCCCTGCCAAAGACCCCCTGCCCGCAGATTAGCTCCCACCTGACAGTATCGGCACTGGACTCAGTCCGCAGCCACCATGCGGGGTTCAATAAAAAGTAGGATAAGTGTTCCATGCCATCGGGGTCTCGGCCCATCGGGGGCGGGAGCATAGGAGAGGGCCTTGGTTGACGTTTGAGGGAGCAGAGCATCGTAAAAGTGGCGCTGCCCCTGATTTCGGCGCAAACGGGAATTCTCCAGCCGATCGCCGAACATGATTTCGGTGTCGCCGACCAGCGAATCCCGCCCATTGTCTATTATGATCTGCGGTTGCCAATTCTCCAGTGGCCGCAGGTTGTGTTTTCTGTGTGGCTCCCGCTTGGGCATCAAACTGGTTGCAGGCTTAGGATTGTTTTTCCCTTTACTGTCCCTTCTGCCTCTTTGGCTGTAGCTCGGTTTCTTTACTCCGGACTGAAGGGAGGAGGGGAGCCTTCTCTGAGCATGGTGAAGCGTATGGCGAGGGGTACTCGAAAAATACTGTGACTATCTGGAGGCTGCATGCGTCCTCATTACTTTGTTGCTTGTTCACTGTTCTTTGTTACTGTTTGTCTTCTGGTTGGTCTCCTTTGTACAGGTGAAATATTGGTACCTTCATTGTATTGTTGCCCGTTTATTGTTTCATGTCATTGGTTTGTATCTTGCTTTTTTTGTACAAAGGAACTGTTATTAAACTAAAATATTCCCACAGGGAGATCAATGATTGTTTCCCCATGGTCCTTTTGGAGGTTGTAACAGTCTACACATCCACTCTTCCATTGAACGTCTCTGATTAACGATCTGCACCTCAAAGCCGAGTCCCTCTTCCAAACTCAGGGTTACCAAAGTACTTACAACACCTTAACATTATGCTGGCTGACATGCAATGCAGACCAGTGAGCAAACTTTAGGGTGGTGGGAATGCTACCTTTTTAAACAACAACACCATTTAGAGGAACATCCATTGCAGTGCTCACCTTGACACAGGAGGTTGTTTCCAAGTGGTGCAACTCCAATATAGACTTAACATCTACAATGTGCCTAAAGGACATGGGCATTATGATAGTCATAGCTGGACACAACCATTGCGCTGGATTCTCCGGTCCCCCAGCCATGTGATACTCGGCAGCGCGTCATTCACTGGTGGCGGGATTTTATCTTCCTGCCGCTTGTCCACGGGTTTTCCCATTGTAACCACCTTATGCTGCTGGAAACCCACTGGCAGGGATGCTCTGCCAGTGGGAAAAGTGAATCGCAATGACCAGAGAATTGCAGCCATTACCTAATTTAAACGCAAGTTGATAGCAGTACAAGTGAATTATCTTTAAACCAAGAACCATCATCATGATTAACTGCTAGATTCCCCATCATAGCGACAAAGTCAGTAGACAGATGCATTAACACACAAAAACAATACAACATTTTATTGGATGCTTACCTCGTCATTCTCTGCCACATCTGGTTGCCAACCCAGGCAAAGAGCAATTTAAATATTTGTGGACAACACAAAGTGAATACACCGAATCAACGTTGAGACTAGTTTAAGTTCCAGATGCTCCATATTGCTATTAAAATTTTACTGCTCCTGTGATCACACATTGGAAAATAGTGTTCCACAAACAAACCCAATTTGATCAATTGAAAGCAAGGTGTCAATCAAACAGCCCATCCCTAAAAGAATCTCCCTCGATGAGTGAGAAACTGATTGGAATGCCGAGTCTCTGAGATTTGACCAAACTCAAAAGGTTATTGTTATTTCGAGAGATTTGAGAAGCTAGGGCTTTACTCACAAGGGTTCGGAAGATTAAGAAGTGACCTGGTAAAAGGTCTATTAGATTATGAAGGAGCATGATAAAGTAGGAATCAGATTGATTGCACTGTTCAGTATTAAAGTGCGGGGGCTGGGGTGACAGCAAATTAAGGTATCGACAGGAGGAATTAATGGAGCTCTAAGAAAGGATCATCCTATACAACGGGGGGTTATTATAATTTAGACTTCGCAACAAAAGCATCAGTTCTTTTAAACAGAATTTCAGCTGCTGCTTGAAATATTAAAGGCAATGGAGAGCAAGCAGGAGAGGGATTTTAAACTAGGTAGCTCATGTGGAAAAATACTGAAAGAGAGAGTCGATCCAAAATGCTGCAATATTTAGTGATTTTAATTATTTTTGTTCAGTTGCCCAAATCTAGTGAATTGTCTAAATCAAATGTATTTATAAATCTATACCATGAAACACATTAGAAACAGATTCTATGCTCAAAGTGTATCGTCACAGTTTGTATTTGCAAACCCTGGTGTGCAATGAGTTCATTAAAGAGACGATATTAATGTGTTTGCATATTAGCTGGATACTGCAGACTATCTCAACTGGAATAAGTAGCTCTGTTACTTCAGTGACATGTTGTGTTGCTTCAATGCACAGAAGGTGTAATAGGAAGGTGATAACATCAGTAATAGTAATGAGCATAAGGCATCTCATAAGGTTTTACATTAGAAAATAAACCCAAGAGATTCACAGTATTCAATCTGTTAGTTGGCTTGTTTGAGTTAGCTATTTTGAGAGGATGAAATAAACTGGTCTATCTGTGCGAAGCCAGAAAAAACTTCACCTGATATCATAAAGGCTGTTGACAACCAAAGCTACTGGAATTCTCATTAAATATATGTCGGAGTTGCAGGCGCCTCCCCTACCCAACAGCTGATGGTAACCAGCTCTTTAAAATACCTAACAGACGGTTGACATCCCCAGTCGACCCCTCAGCATGGATTTAACTTTCTCCAAATACTCAAATTCCAGACGGTCTCCGAGGCACTGGGTGGAGAAGCTGACCTGCACTCCAGCAGAACCTGCCTACGAGCAATCAGGGAGGTGAAAGCTGAAATATCTGCCCCTGCTCCTGCCTGCAACTCCGGCAGCTCTGACACCCCGAATATGGCCTCCAGGAAACCCGGCTCCAGCTCACGGACATGGTGCTGAAGAAAGAGCCCCAAAAGATCACGAGCTTAGGATTTTCACAGAACATATGAACGAGTTTCTCTGGATCCCTCCAACACTGCTCGCACTTACCTACTACCCCTTCAAACACCCAACTCATCCTTGCCCTCATTAAATGTGCCCACCTTCAGTTGTATGAGCCTGAGCTTCGCACAAGGCGATGTGGCGTTTACCTTCCATAAGGCCTCACACCATTCGCCCTCTTCCACCTCACTCCCTAGCTCCTTCTCCTACTTCGCCTCAATCCCCTGCAGCAGAGCCACGTTCTCTGCCAGCAGCCTCCCATAGATATCTGAAGTTTTACCCTCCTCCAACTCAGCCACCGACAATACGCTCTCCACTATCAACACGGGCAGCACAACTGGAAAACTCAAATATACCTTCCTCCCAAAATTCTGGACTTGCAAGTACCTGAACACCTCCAACTGCGTGAGCCTGTACATCTCCACTAATGCCCCAAACTCGCAAACCAACCCTCCAAGAACAAATACCCTACTCTCTTACCCTTCCGTCCCCTAAAGCTGGAGCCCACCCAGCCGACTCAAAACACATGGTTGTCCCTGACCGGTATCATCCTCGACCCTCTCCCCATTTTAAAGTGCTGCCATAATTGCCTCCATATCTTTTAGCATAGCCACCACCCCAGGTTCCCCCAAAACATCCTCAGGGAGAGCGGGAGTGGGGCCATCAGCAGCGCCCACAATCTCATCCCCTCACACGACCTGGCTTTCAGCTTTACCCAACCTGACTCCTATCCCCCCACCAACCCAACACCTTCTCCGCATTTACCACCCAATAATAGTAACACAGTTTTGGCAGCCCCAACCCACCTGACTGCTGGTCCCTCTGTAGGACCACTCATCGGATCCTCGCACCCTTCTCTGCCCGTATAAGAATGAATTTATGCTTTCCACCCCTTCAAAGAGCGTCTTTGTTGGAAACATCGGCAGGCATTGAAGCAAGAACAAGAACTGTGGCAAGATATTCATCTTCACTGATTGAAACAAAAGTTTTAATGATCATTTCTGTTTAATGATAGAAAGTGCATACATTCTAATAATTGAAACCTGTAAGTCAGAACCAGGCAGGAAATAAACAGGTAGACAGATAAGTTATGAGAGGTAAACAGGCAGTATTTTGATTTGCTTAAAAAAAATATTAAGCAATCAGGAAAACAAGGGTTTTCCATGTTGGTGATGTTGAAAGAAGGTGATGGAGACTATGAACTGGTGAAGAAAGGAGAATATAAGCCAAAGCTTCAAATTATTCCTGATTAGTGTCTCTGTTTGGCTGACAGTCAGAATATAAACATTAAAATGACTGACAAGATAGAGAGGGTAGGACTTTTCAGCTAGCAGGGTATCTCTCTCTGACACACAAACAGTCGACGTGGAACACATTCCCACTGATACTACATGCCCCACAGCTGTTCAATGGGGTGTTATTTGTCTCAGGGTGAGACTCCAACCCCTGCTTCTTCTGGGAAGGAAGACCCGCCTTAGTGAGCCACCAGCAAATTGGATGGTTCTTAATTCTGTTGTGCCAGCAGTGCCAGGCTCGAGCGGTTTCCGCTGCTGGGACTACAGCCAGTCCCTGAATAAGACGTTGAGGCCAGTCTTGAGGTACGTCTTTGGTTTCGTGACTGGCAGCTCCCAGGTGGTTGGGGACCAAGTTTGAGAGGCAGGGGGTAGGAGGGTTGAGCTAAAAGGCATATGCCTCCGATGGATGAGGTGGACCCCATTATAGGTCTCTCATTTGTCCGACACCAACTCGCACAACCAAAGCTGCCAGGCTGCCTGCTTGGGGTGGGCCTGCCCAATTGGAGGTAAAATAGCAGGAGCAGGGTGAAGCACTTAAATGGCCATTAATTAGTCATGTCAGTGCCTCAATAGGCCCAAGGGGGGGGCAGGTTGCCCGCCATTGTCACTGCCCCTGTAGAATGCGAGACACGGACAGCAGTGGTCCACCGCCACCTTCAGCAGGACAATTAGGAGTGAGCAATAAATGCTGACTGAGCCAGCGAGGCCCACATCCCTTGAACGAATATTTAAAAATGGTTGGGAGTGGGTGGGAAGTTGATCGGCAGACCATACACTACATTTTACAAGCCCCCCCCACCTTCAAACCCACTGTGGGGCTGGAAAGGACCATAAAATAGTCAACTTAATGGGGCCCACTATGTCCATTGGAAGCATACGCCTTTTAACCCAAATGTGCTCAGAAAGACAGAGGCACAAAAAGTGACACGCGGTTACAAGACAAGAGACATAAGTAGAACAACAGAGGGGGAGAGTTACAAACCTATTTCAAACAACCAATTACAAGCGCCAAATTTTACGTTTACAAAGAAATGCTGGAAAGTCACTAATAATTTTCCTTTCTTTGTGATATAATTTGGGCTTTTCAATTATAACTTTGTGATATAATTTGGGCTGCTCAACTATAGAATAGAATGTTACATCTAAGAGCTGAAAGATTGGGAATAACGCTTCCCAATTGTTGACGTGTTCATCGCGGAAGATCCTAAGTTCCTCAACCTCTTTACGGCAATTCTGCAAAAATAAAACCCCTCCACGGATGTTGGCAAACTATTGCAAACTCCCTTCTAATTAATTCTCTCCAGTTTGGTCCACTAAAACCTGTGTGAGTTTTATACATTTCAAGATTTCAATACATCTTGCTTTGAAGATATATCATCTAAATCCCTTTCATTAGCCCTGTTTACATGGTTGCAACAATATTGTCAAGTTACTCAATTGAAAAGTCACAATTTTATTGGCAGCCTTGCCTGTTTCTGTTGAGCACTGCATTTATCATCAGTAAGATTCAATATGATTTACTTTGCCTTGCTTTCATATGCAAACACTCAAAATCAAAAGAATTGGCAAATGTACATTGTGTTGAGGAACAGACTTGACAACACCAATGAGCATTAATAACCATTAACATCTTCTTATCAGAGCATGTTTTCATGAATTCTCACGTTTTGAATGCCGTTGTTTAAAGTCAAGATTTATGATTTAAGTAGAAGCTTTAAGAAAAACTTGTCAGTGAATTTTTATTTAAACCTTCCTTTCTTTTTAAATCAGAATATTCAGGGAATATCTCCAAAATTACTAAAAACAGCTGAAAATGCTTGCCAATACTAAATTAATGAAATCAGTACTTCACCTGAATCGTCCTAATGTGTCACTTAGACAATTTCCATTTCCCTTTTTCAAACATTGGGCGCAATTTAACGGCCTCGTTGCGCCCGACTTGGATCAGGACGAGGCCATTGAATCTCGTGAGAGGCCTCTCGCGAGATTCGAGATGCTCGCAACGTCTCGCGGGATGTTGTGATCTGGACCTCGCCCTCAATGGCCTAGCCTGGGAAACCAGGCCAGGATGCCATTTAACACTGGTCCAAACAAACACGGACCAGGCATAATGGCACCTGGTGAGTCTCCCATCCCTATGGAAGGAAGGATGGCACTCTGGCACTCCTGCTGGAACCCGGGCAACATGGCACTGCCAGCCAGGCACCTTGGCACAGCCACCCTAGCACTGCCAGGCTAGCAGGGGCACTTCCAGGATGGAGGTTCCAGGATGCACGGGTGCCAGGGTGGCACTGCCAAGGGTCGGGGCCTGAGGGGAACCATTCTCATGAAAGGGGGGAAATGAGAGGGAGCATGAAGGGCAGTGGGGGTGAACAATGAGTGTGAAGGGGCTTCATAAGGTTTGGGGGCTGAAGGGTGGGGGCCAGAAAGGAGGGGCCCTCAAAGACCCATAGTGGGGTATCCTCACTTGGGGGGATGTGGGATAATACCCACATGAGTGCTAATGTGGTGACATTGTCCATGGGTGGTGTAATGATATGTATAATCTAAGGAGAGTAAAGGGTTAACAAGATGATGTTCATGTATCTCAACACTAGATAGCATCACTGAGTATTCTTATAAAAGGCTGCATCTCTAAGCATTCTGGGAGAAGCTGATGGAGAAGGATAGTGCAAGGTCGAGTTAGAGTGTTGGTTGTATTAGAGAGACATAATAGAATAACATAGATTCAATACTGTTATTTTGTTAGCTTTTAATTAGTAGAGTGTGCGAACCATTTGAAGTAGTGTAAAATAAACTTGCTTTGTTTTAAATACATAGCTTGATGTTCTTTGTAAACACTACGGGCGCGATTCTCCGACCCCCACGCCAGGTGGGAGAATCGCGGCAGTGCCGGGCGAATCACGACACGCCGCCCTGGCACCCGCACGCGATTCTCCCACTCCCCCCCAAAACAGTGTGTCGCCTTTTTCGACAGGCCCTCGGAGAATTGCCAACCACACCTGGTCGCTGCCGGCGTGAACAGCGCGCGACCGCTGCGTGTGGGGCCTGTGGGGGGCGGAGAGAGAATTGAGCACCAGGGGGCTGCTCAGGAGGGGTCTGGCCCACCAATCATCGGGCCGGCGTCTCTGAAAGACGCACTCTTTTCCCTCCGCCGCCCCGCAAGATCAATCCTCCATGACTTGCGGGGCAGCGGAGGGGAAGACGGCAACCGCGCATGCGCGGGTGACGTCATTTAGGCGCTGCCAGTCGCATCATTCAGGCGGCGCCGCTTTGACGCAAGCGTCAAGGCCCGGCACCCGAGATTGACGCGCGCCGCTCCTAGACCCCTGGGGGTGGGAAGCTGCCTCCGACGCCGGAGTGAAACATTCCGGTTTTCACTCTGGCGTCGGCACTTTGTCTCCCTTTGGGAGAATCGCGCCCTACGACTTTTAGCTATCTTGTAGCACAATACAAGGAACATCACATGCTACCAGAAGTGGAAATTTCACACATGGTACCAGGTAATTACTGAAGTAATTTAGCTAAAATTAGATAGAATCTAAGGATAAAGAAAATCAGCATGCGCTCAGATTTGGCGGCAAGATTGCTTCCAGACCTGTTACGTCAACTCACCCAGGCAAGTTGAGACCTCATAGAGAAACTGCAGACTCTAAAACAGTTCCAGACTTCTGGCAAAATTTATGTTAATTGGAAAACTTTCAAGCAGCAATTTCAACTGTAACTCTCTGCCTCAGACCTAGATACAGCTGGTGATAACAGAAAACTCGCATTATTTTTAACA
Source organism: Scyliorhinus canicula (assembly GCF_902713615.1). Lineage (NCBI taxonomy): Eukaryota > Metazoa > Chordata > Chondrichthyes > Carcharhiniformes > Scyliorhinidae > Scyliorhinus > Scyliorhinus canicula. Next base: position 91,403,427 of record NC_052152.1, on the reverse strand, counting down.
ATGGCTGGACCATAGCCAATTGAGCTATATAACTCCTTCCAATTCTCCATAGAAGATGACAAAAAGAAATTTAGTGTAGTTATTGAAAAATTTGACCTTCATTGCAAAGCTCAAATTAATGAGTCTTTAAAACAAGAGTGCAGAAAGATGGAGAATCCATAGATTGCTTCATTACTGATTTAAGATTAAAGTCACAAACCTGCAACTTCTCAATTCTGTCAGACTCAATGATTAGGGATCAAATTGTTTTCGGCATCAAAGATGAAAAGCTAAGGGAACGTTTATTAATGCAAAAAGATTTAAAATTGGTAGATGCAATTGAAATGTGTAGAGCAAATTAAATATCCAGGAATCAGTATTCAGATATACTGATGAAATAAAAGGGCATAAAAGCGCACCTCGGGGCTGACTGCATTGGATCTGTGGCGCAGTTGAGAAACAAATGCGTTTCGGACGGCAACCGTATTTTGCATGCACATATTCATTTTGCACAGGCGCACTTCCAACAAACTACGCGATTTGGACGAAGACCGTTTTGTGCATGTTCGCAACCAATTTGCGCACGACGAAAGCAACGTCATGACGTGTGGACGTTGTGAACATACTCACCCACAGAAAAAATACCCAGCACATGGAAAAATTTGCTCCAAATGTGGCAAACTGAATCAGTTTGCTGTCCGGTGCAGAACTGCAGTAAAAGGGACACATTTTAAAACATCAAATTCAATGAAGAAACAAATGAATGTTCAGTGTGTTCATACAAGTGCAGAAACCTCAAAGATGGATAACCCTAATGTTAATGCAGATGCTTTTTGTCTTCGAGGTTCTTTCTTTGTGGATTTTGTTGAGAAGTACCACACAACTTAAAGAACACTTTCTATCCACAGATACTGCATCCAATATAATTGATTAACACGGAAGCTGAATGGAACATTCCATTACAAGTCAATGGTTCTGAGATTGTGCTCAAACTGGACACTAGAGCATCTGCTAACTTAATGAATTAGAATTAGAATTAGAACAGTACAGCACAGAACAGGCCCTTCGGCCCTCAATGTTGTGCCGAGCAATGATCACCCTACTCAAGCCCACGTATCCACCCTATACCAGTAACCCAACAACCCCCATTAACATTATTTTTTTTTTAGGACACTAAGGGCAATTTAGCCTGGCCAATCCACCTAACCCGCACATCTTTGGACTGTGAGAGGAAACCGGAGCACCCGGAGGAAACCCACGCACACACGGGGAGGACGTGCAGACTCCGCACAGACAGTGACCCAGCCGGGAATCGAACCTGGGACCCTGGAGCTGTGAAGCATTGATGCTAACCACCATGCTACCGTGGTGCCCACTTCTTGGTTCTGAGATTGTCAAGAATAATCTTGATTTATCACAACTATGTCACAGTCTGAAGATTCGGAAAACTGACTACCAGTTACATGCCTACAATGGTAACATGATTACTTCTTTAGGGTCATGCTATCTATTAGTGACAAACAACAACACTGCAATATCCTTGCAGTTCGAAATTGTTGAAGCTAAATAATCTTCACTATTGGAGAGCACAGACAAAACTATTCCACCTGTCACCTGTGCAGGAAGACATTGAAAGCATCCTCGCAAAGTTTCCTCAGGAATTTGAAGGTATGGGTACTCTTCCTTTCCAATACAAAACTCAACTGAGAGTGAATGCTAAACCAGTGGTACACCCTCCAAGAAGGTTTCCTGCTCTGTTTCGTAACTGTCTCAAGCAAGAACTGGAATGAATGCAGCATCTTGGAGTTATTTCCAAGATCACAGAACTTACAGACTGGGTAAGCTTGATGGTGTGTGTGAAAAAACCCAATGGTGACCTCTGAATTTGTATTGATCCGAAAGATCTGAATATGAACATCAGACATGAACATTATCCAATACCGAAACGCAAGGAAATAACTAGTGAAATGGCTTGTGCCAAGATATTCTCCAAACTAGATGTTTCCAGAGGTTTTTGGCAAATGTAACTGGATGACACAAGTAAAAAATTGTGTACATTCAACCCACAGTATGGTTGTTACTGCTTTAACAGGATGCCATTAGGCATAATTTCTACAGCTGAGATATTCCATCGTGCCATGGAACAGATGACAGAAGGCATAGATGGAGTTGGTATATATGCTGATGACATTATAATATGGCCACCTACTCGTGAAGAACACAATGCAAGACTCCTGCAAGTGTTACAGAGTAAACACAAATACAGATTGAAGCTTAACCAGGCCAAGTGCAACTTTGGTATTGCAACATTAAAATTTCTGGTGACCAAATATCGGAGCATGGTGTGCAACCAAATTATGCTAAGATTGATGCTATCCTGAAGATATCCATCCCAGAAGATAAAAAAGCAGATCTGAGATTCCTTGGTGTAGTAGATTTCTGAGGAAAATTCATCCCAAATTTTGCTTCACAAACAACTGCCTTGCGTTACCTCAAAAGGAAGAACACATTCTTCTCATCGACTGCATGGACTACAGAGCACACAAATGAATGGTCTGATCTCAAGTCAGAACTGATCACCGCACCTGTCTTCTCCTTTGACCCTTGGCGAGAAACGAAGATTTCCACAGATACGAGTCAAAATGGGATTGGGGCAGTCCTCCTTCAAAAGACTGGTGATGCTTTTTGGAGGCCCATTGTATATGCATCTAAATCTATGACCACCACAGAGCAATGGTACGCTCAGATCGAGAAAGAGTGTTTAGGCTTGCTTATAGGAATACAGAAATTCCATGACTACGTGTATGGATGTCCTATGTTTATGGTTTAAAAACATCACCAACCATTAGTTCATATAATCAAGAAAGATTTGAATGATATGACTTCAAGACGGCAATAAATCATCATGAAACTAAGAAGGTACGACTTTCAACTGGTCAACACTCCAGGGAAAGATCTTATTGCCAACGCATTATCTCGTGCTTCAGAAACAGATAGTTCAACTTGTAGAAGCTCAAGCGGAACTTATAGCTGAACCTCTTCCTGTCTCTGATGGAAAAACTCCAGCTCATCAAGCAGAAACTAAGAAAGATGAAGTGTTACAACAAGTAATCAGCCCTATGAAAAATGGTTGGCCGGAAGGAAACTGTTCAAATTTCAGAAATATTTGATCTGATCTCACTGTCGTAGATGGATTTGTACTTCGTCTTGATCGTCTTGTCATTCCTACAAGGTGAAGACACATGATCCTCCAGAAGCTTCATGAAGGTCATTTAGATGGGCAGCACGTGGTGCAGTGGTTAGCACTGCTGCCTCATGGCGCCGTGGTCCCAGGTTCGATCCCGGCCCTGGGCCACTGTCCGTGTGGAGTTTGCACATTCGCCCCATGTCTGTGTGGGTTTCGTCCCCACAAGCCAAAGATTTGCAGGTTAGGTGGATTGGCCATGTTAAATTGCCTCTTAATTGGAAAAAATGAATTGGGTACTCTAAATTTAAAAAAAAATGAAGGTCATTTAGATATGGAAAAGTGTAAATGTCGAGCGAGACAAGCAGTATATTGGCCTGGAATAAATACTGACGGAGACAATTTTGTGCTAAAATGTGAGACATGCCAGCAAAATCAGTCGATACAGAGAAAAGAGAAACTCACAACTCACAATCTCAAGAAGACTCCGTGGTCGAAAGTTGGCTTTGATCTTTTTCATTTTCATGTTGTGATTACGTATTGATCAGTGACTATTTTTCAAACTACCTGGAAGTAATAAAATTGTCTGATTCTACTTCGAAATCCGTGATCAAAGCGACTGAAGAAATATTTGCTCGTCATGGGAAACCTTACCGAGTAATGACAGACAATGGACTTTGCTTTGATAGTAATGATTGGACAGAATTTTCTCGTAACTATAATTTCACTCCTATCACGTCTAGTTCTCTTTATCTGCAATCTAATGGCAAGGTTGAAAAAGGCGTTCACATTGTGAAACAACTTTTCAATAAAACACTTGACTCTGGCTCAAGTACTTTCTCAGCTTTATTGAATTATAGAGCTACTCCTCTCTCAACTGGTTTATCTCCTGTTCAGTTGTTAATGAACAGGTCATTGCGTACAACTCTTCCATGTTTAGAACTAGCTGATGCTGATCTTCTGCAAGTCAGAGAAAATGCAGCATCAAAAGCATATTCAGGAGAAATACTACAATGAACATACAAAATCGATGGAACCACTTGATCCAGGTGATCTAGTGAGAAAACAGATTCCCACTGGACAATTGTCTGCCTTAGCTAAGGTCATATGCCAAGCAGCACCTCACTCATCGATGGACCTCTGTGTCTATTCGGGACCCTGGATATCGTTTTCCCTTCTCGGTTCTCAAATAACAGAGGTCAAGTCTGCTTTCTGGCAAAGTCCACTTGTATTTTATTTGTCAGCTGTGCCACTGGTAAACGTATTTTCAACTAGCCCTGCAGCAAGCTAGTCGGATTGATTGTCTTTAACTAATACAGTAGTTCATTCAATTACAGATCGTAGTAATTCTACAAATCATAACACACAGAATAAAATAACTAAGTAATTTAAACAAAAGAAAGATGGCGATTACCAAAAGCAAGCAGCAAAGGAAATAGGTTTCAGAAATATAAATGGGGTGATCCCGGGATGAGTTTTTCCATCCCGGTAAGTGATTCTTAAGGAGGTTATTATCTTAAGGTCTAGCCTTCTTTTTACTTCTGATTGGCTTTAACTAAAATATAATTTACTCAATTCAGCCAAAATGTCTGTCCATCAATTTAAGAGATATATGTATTTAAATGTATTGGTGCAAATTTCCCATTCCATTGCGTGCCCATTTTTCAAATTATCCACATCTGCATCTAACATTAATTAGAAAACACAGTTTTCGTTAAGACATTATCACCCTAGACTGGCTGTTACCATTGAAATGGGGCTACCCGTTCTTCAGACAGCAGCACCAGTTTTTACCACACAATGGGGCCTTTTAGCTAGTTGACGTTACTGACCTTGCAGCCTCAAGCAACTTACAGAAAGAAAGAAATTAAAGTCTATGATCTGGATTAACCCTTAGTGTGATTCCCAGCTATTGTTGCACTCAAGTAATGCTTAATATAATTATAGTTAATTATTCATAATGAGTTGTTATTTAACTTTTTTACCTCTATCACCTTCCCTTACTCTCATGGTTATAGCTGACTAGAAAAGTCAATTTCTGTCACTCGTATATTGTTAAAGCGACTGATGATTCTGGTCTTAGAAGAAACCGATGTGCTCTTTTGAAAGTCAAGTCTTCTCAAACTTTCCATGTTTTCAGTTTGATGGTAATTTATTACATACTACAACAGGATCTGATAATCAACTAGATGACTTCTCGAAACCATTGAAAAAATCTACAACTCAACTGGATTGAGAAGACCATCCAGAATCAAAGAAACCTGAAAAAATTAATTTGTAAAGAAAAAAGGACACATTTTTAAACAAATTTTGACTCACTTGTTAACTTTTTGCACACATATCAATGTATCATGTAATATCATTTCTTATATTTTCCTCTTTGTACTGTACAAACATCGAAAATAAAGGGGATGCAATGATATGTATAATCTAAGGAGAGTAAAGGGTTAACAAGGTGATGTTCATGTATCTTAACACTAGATGGCATCACTGAGTAGTCTTATAAAAGGAGGCTGCGTCTCTAAGCATTCTGGGAGAAGCTGATGGAGAAGGATAATGCAAGGTTGTGTTAGAGTGTTGGTTGACATAATAGATTACTGTAACATAGATTCAATACTGTTATTTTGTTAGTTATTACTTAGTAGAATGTGTGAACCATTTAAAGTAGTATAAAATAAACTAGCTTTGTTTTAAAAAGTGCTTGATGTTCTTTGTAAACACTACGATTTTTAGCTATCTTGGAGAACAATCCAAGGAACATCACAGGTGGGAGCTGTGGGGGTCCTCAAGCTCACTTGAAGATCAGGGCACCCTTTCAAAATCGTGCCCCGTGAGAGGAGCAGGAATCACCGTCAAGTTCAGCTCCCACTGAACAAATTTCTAATGTAGGTTAGATCAGAAAGAAACTCTCCAAGGCCCTAAAAAATGACTTAACAGCGTGATTTAATGACCACGTTGCTCTTGAGTGAGAGTGCGATAAGGATGTTAGATCGTGGGAGAGGCCAAAATCGAGAACTGCTTCAGAAGCTGATCGGTTTGCAATCTAACCGGCCCGGCAAAATCAGGATCCCGCCATGGCGAGAAACCAATAACCACAACTTAAAGCCAATCTCCATACAATTAATGGGAATGACCCCCTATCTAATGGCCTCCCATGATCTACCTGCCTACCCAGCAAGTGGCGACATGGGTGCCGGTTAGTACTCATTTTTAAAAACGTGAAGTTGGCGGATTGGCTGTTGCGGGGACCCGAGGAGTAACCATCTTCACTCCCAGGCAATGTGCCCAGGGCCTTTGGAGTTTCTGCCCTGGTGCTCGCAGGAGTGGGGGTCAGCCTCGGTGGGGGTGAGCCACCATCAGTCAGGGTGGGGGCTCGACCCTGGTTTTAAGTGGGGGGGGATGCTGGGTGTCTCAGTGCCCATGCGTCTGCCATGCCACACCCAGATCGTGTGTAACCCCACCCCCTGTCTGTTTGTCCTGCCAACCACTCACAATTCCCATTGACTGTGGAGGACTCTGGCCGCGCGGTTGAAGGCTATTGCTAATAGGGAATTGGCAATTGTAGTTACGTGGGACTTCACACATGTAGGCGTGCCATGTAGCATGTGGATGTTATTGCCGAACATCCCAATCAGACCATGATGCCTGTACACTGTGCCTGAGCACAGCAGGAGGCAACACCATGGCAGCAGCTAACATCCGAACACCCAGGGATGGATCCCAGCACTGGGTACATCCTGGTGACAAGCAGGTGAATGTGACGACCGGGGAGGGGACCAACGCCTGCCAGATAACGTTACATGCAGGTGTCTGGGGTATAGTCTGTGGGGTCCAGTGACCAGAGTCCCCCCCCACTGTGGCTGGAGTTACATGGGCAGGGCATGTGGGATGGCAGAGGCTGTGGGGAGCAATGGGGGAATAGAGGGTCCCAGGGTGGAGGACAACGCTGGTTGTCTGTCCCACACCCTCTCCAATTCCTTACAGTTATTAAACAGAGTGGATGAGATCTTGGACCCCCGTGGAAGCTGCCCTTGCGGTGCTGCTGGCAGTGCAGGTGGTCAGATGATGGAGGAGGTGGCGGCAGCAACATCGACAGAGTCTTGAGGCGGTGGCCCATGTGCAGGGCCCCCGCCTCACACCTTGAGGACCCACCGCCCATCAGGCTAGGGTGTGACCCAGAGGTGGAGGCTGGCAACAGCTCAAGGTGCACAGGCGGCGATGATCTGTCGAACAGATGGCGGATAGTATGTGCCACAGGAGACTCTGCCGCAACAAGGGGATGGTGCGGAACCTGTACCATGTCCTCGCGGACTTTGCACCATGTGGAGGAGGATGCCCGCTCCCAGTGGCTGTCAAGGTCACCGCAATCCTGAATATCTACTCAGGATCATTCCAGGGCATCTCACAAGCTGCAGCCCACCTGTCAGGTCACAGATGTCCATTTACCCAGGCAGCGTTCTAAACAAACTTTGACATGGACCGGGCCCAACACAACACCCGGGCAGCAGGATTCTCTACTATCGCTGGGATGCCCCAGGACCAAGAGGTAATACGTTGTACAAACATGTTGCCTTACATGCACCAGGCCATCAGGGAGTGCCCTCCATCAACAGTAAGGTGTTCCACTCCCTGAACCTCGAGCCCGTGCACGATCATCACTGAAGATCATGCATGTGTGTGTGTGCTTCCCAGGGAGTGTGCAAGACAGCTACATCCTAGGGCAGTGGGACATCCCCGGCCTCTCTGGGCACCACCAAAGGATGACCCAGTTGGTTCTTTGGTGTAAGGGATACCCACTGAGGACGTGACTAATGACGCCAGTATGGAGGCCGGTGACGGATGTGGGCCCTGTGGCCACCCGGGCTGTCATTAAGCAGTGCACCAGACTCCTAAAAACACGGTTCCAACGCCTTGAATCAAGGTCTGGATCTCACCCAAAAAGCCAACGGGAAATACGCCTCCAAACTCACCCAAAATGACACTTCGAGATTTTGTTGAATTGCGCCCATTTTGATTTGCCCAACCTTCTCTCCTCCTTTCCTGAAGGCATCAACTTATTCATTATGTATTGTTGGTGTTATACAAACATATGAATGGAGTGGAACAGTGTTAGCACTGTTGGCTCACAGCACCAGGGACCTGGGTTCGATTCCCAGCTTGGGTCATTATGCGGAGTCTGCACATTCTCCCCGTGTCTGCATGGGTTTCCACCGGGTGCTCTGGTTGCCTCCCACAGTCCAAAGATGTGCAGGTTAGGTGGATTGGCCAAGTTAAATATTCCAAATGTGGTCTCAACAACATCTGTAGATTGTCTGTTCAAATCTAGCAAAAATTTCCTCCTTTTATGCTCCAGTTTCTTGTAATAAACTACAACATTCTATTTGCCCTCCTCATCACTTGCTACACCTGCACTCTCCCGTGTTGTGATTCATGTACCAGGACACCAGATCCCTCTGTACCTCAGAGTTCTACAATATTTCTCTTATTTAAATAATATACTGATTTTCTATTCCTCTTTCCAATGTGTACAAGTTCACAGTTTCCCACATTATCATTCTCTGGAGGAATAACATGCACATTGGTTCGTCTTTTCTTTTTTAATTACGTACAGATACTCTTAATATCTCCTTTTACATTTATACCTAGCTTTCTCTCATATTGTAATATCTATCTTATTACATATTTTGACCTTCTTTGCTTTTTTTTTCATTTCAAACAGACAAACATACCAACAGAGAGCACGTGTAGGCCACTCGGCCCCTCAAGCTTACTCTATGATTCAATAAGAACATGGCTGATCTGATTGTACCTTGATTTCACATTCCCGCCCATCCCTGATAAACTTTTATCTTAAAGACTCTACTTCCGCTGTCTTTTGAGCAAGAGAGTTCCGAAAACACACCAACTTCTGAGAGAAAGAAATTCTCCCAATCTCAGTCTTAAATGGGAAATCCCTTATTTATAAACAGTGACCCAGAATTCTATATTCTCTCACAAGGAGAAACATCCTTTCTGCATCCACCCTAGCAGGAGTCCTCAGGATCTTATATGTTTCAATCAAGTTGCCTCTTGCTCTTCTAAATTCCAGTGGACACAGGCCTTTCCTCATAAGACAACACAGTCCAATCTTCTGACCTGCCACTAATCTTCACAGAATTGGACACTTTTTCTTTCAATGTGATACTTCCTTGATTAGCTACAAATGATGCATCTCTACTGGCATGTCCCTTCAACTGATTTCCAAGTTCACGCTAGCTAGCTCACTCTTCCATACCCTTGTAATTGCCTGTATTTAAATTTAAAACACTAGTCTTAGATCCACACTTTGCTCTCTCAGACAAATGTCAAATTCCATCATGTTATGATCACTGCTACTGAGGAACACCTCTATTTTTTTTCTCAGGTTCACAATTCAGAACACTTGCATAATTGCATATTTTTTGTCGCAGTATCATCCTAGGTAATAGCCCTGGCAGGGAATGTGACCATGGTAACATCCCATGCAAACATAATCATTTCTGGACTGCTGAGGCTAAGTTTAGTCCACCTTATTGCTGTCCCAACTGACACAAGTTAACTCAGCACAGGCAGGGATCAGACAGAGACCTTCTCTTCTCTTTATTGACATAATTTGTAACAATATCTATTCCTCCACATTTCGATTTTAACTAAAACATGAATGAGATTTGGGAATATTCTTAATGGAACCTGCAAAATCCATTGACTGAAAACATAAAGTCGATATGATTCTGAAAGGCACCATTGCACTTGGAAAAATGTTAATAACCATCACAAACATAAAGCAAAATATTTCAGATCTATGACCTGTACTTGTTGAATTTTAGAATGGAAATTGCAGGTAATCAACAGAGATGAAACAGAAAAGTATAACATGCATCAACAAATCAGCTGAGATGTAAAGGTAGATTTGGGTAAGGAAGACAATCAATCTTCATTTATTTTTCATTTGAAAGCAATTGTATACTTCAATAGACAAACATAATAAATAGGTTATCTTGTCGAGAATGTTGTCAGATTTCAAACTGCAATGTGATTAACGGCCCTCCAATCCTCTTTAGCCCATTCATATTTAATCTTAGTGCATTTAGATTCAATTTCAGTCGAGCAAAGCTGAAATGAAGTTCACGTTAAGTTGATTAAAATACACTTTTATTCAAATGTGAAAGCTTATCCCATACTTCAGAACCATGAAAACTAAAAAGAATCTTAATTCCACATTTCAAAAAGAAAGCTTGGCATTCATATAGCATGATTCTAAATGGAACACCTCTATGACAAACAGAAAGTTTCCTTGGTCCAGTCTTCCTTGTTAAGTACATATTATTGAGAATTATATTTTTCTCTTCACAGTATCATTGTTTACAAAAATAGAAGTGCAGAAATTGGACGTTAAAAAGTAATTGAAAGTGTATAACTTCAAAATTACACTGTGCAACATTACTCTCTGCAATCTCTGCCCTCCTTCAAATCTTGGGCGGGATTTTTAGACGCCCCCCCCCCCCTCGGCATATTTTCTGGTGGCCCACAATAGGCCAGTGGTCTATCTCGTCCTGGAGTGAAGGGTTTTGAGTGCCCCTCGCTTCCATTGCTAGGGAATGTACCACAGGGATCACCATCGGTTGTAAGATCCCGTCGGCGGGAAGGGTTGGAAAGTTTTGGGCCCGGCCTCATGTGTATCCATCATTTTTAGTGCTCCACCATTGATGGCAGCACCCTCAGACACTTAGACCCTAAACTCTGGAAATCTCTCCCCAAACCTTTTAATCTCTCCACCTTTCCTGCTCCTTAAAATCTACATTTTGACCAAGTGAGGTAGAAAAGATATCCGGCGCGATTCTCCGCTGCCCAGGCCGGGTGGGAGAATCGCGGGAGGGCCACTCTGGCACCCCCCGCGATTCTCCCACCCCCCCCAAAATGGCGTGTCGCGTTTTGCGACACGCCGCTCGGAGAATCGCGGGTCGTTTTTCACGGCGACCCGCGATTCTCCGGCCCGCCGTTCCCGACCTGTTCACACCGGCGGCAGCCACACCTGGTCGCTGCCGGCGTGAACATAGCACAAAGGTGAGTTTGGGGCCTGTGGGGGGCGGAGAGGGGATCGAGCACCACAGCCGTGCTCGGGAGGGGACTGGTCCGCGATCAGTGCCCACCGATCGCCGGGCCGGCGTCTCCAAGAGACGCACTCTTTCCGCTCCGCTGCCCCGCAAGATCAAGCCGCCACGTCTTGCGGGGCAGCGGAGGGGAAGACGGCAACCGCACATGCCGGGTTGGCGCCGGCCAACCTGAGTAAGGCCCGGCGGCTGAGTTACACAAAACGCCGCTCCTAGCCCCCGGTGGGGGGGGGGGTAAAGAATAGGGGGCGAGGAGCGGACTCCGATGCCGTCATGAAACACTCCGGGAGAATTCCGCCCATCATTTCATCCGAAATAAAATAATCCAGAGCTAAAAATAATTTTATATCTTCCTACATTCTCTGCTGACAGGCAACTCTGACCCAGAGTGCCACAAACACCACCACAGGTAAGGCAAGGTGGCAGGTCCCAAATCCACACCAGCTTGAACAGGGGTCAAACTCAATGCTGTTGGTACCAAACTGATTCACACCCATCTTACAGCCAACTGATCCCAAAGAGTCTGAGTTGCTGTGGCAACATATACTTTCACATACATGTTGTAGTCTGGAGCTATGGATAGTGACGGTAGAGGCTCCAATTTCTTTACATTACACGGCTAACCAAGAATCTCCACCACTCTTATCACATCCCATTGGTGTAAGTTAGAAGGATTTACAGGTTGATACTTAACCCTTTTGGCCACATTATGAACACAACTTCCTTGGCCAACAAACCCTGGAGAGGGACTTGAACCCAAAGCTTGTGGCTCAGAGGCGGGGATATGTCACAAGGCCTGCCTTAATACCTATAGAATAAACCTGAACATAACATGATACAGCACAATTTCTGGAATTAAATGCTCAAACTTTGTTGTGCTATCTCACTAATATAGATTAGGAGTGAGCATTATTATTAATGCTTCTTTTCAAATTATAAATCAGAATATAAGAATTATAATTAATGTTACAATGTCATTGTATTTTAAAGTTTTCATTTATACAATGATTTCCATTGACACGATTAAGGTCTCTAGTTTCTAGATGCTACTGAGACTGACAGTGAGAGGGAGATAATTAGGATCAGCAGACGTACAGTCATTAGCTCAGCAGTGCATCAGTTTCAACTGCGTATGTTAATTCACCTCATGCTGTTGAGCACAGCAACCCCTCCAACCTCATACTCACACTGATATCATTGACATTAAATGTTTGAACATAAATATTAATAAGAAAAATTCAACAGGAATAAACAAGATTGATTCTTTCCCAATAAATAACAGCCATTATATGTTATAAACAACTATCACTTAAACTCAAATTTGTAATGATTACACATCCACATCATTGAATGTACTCTTAGCACAAGCCATGCCACCTGCAGGAGCAAAATCACAACCAAAATGTATTAAACGCATTGAGATGAATTTTACACCGTGGGTGTAAGAATGAATAGCACATGCACTTCATCTTATGATTCACTACTTATCCTCAGTGAGATTACTATTTTATCATCACTCACATATTTAATACACAAGTTCATTATTACCTTCTGGTAAGAAACTACCATTGAACATTTGGCCACCTTGCAGTAACCACATCACAATATTTGTTTAATAGCATTGCGCCAGACATCACTAGAATCCTTCCGTTTCAGTAATTAATAGATATAAAACACATTGGCCAGGATTCTCGGCCTAGTCCCGCCACATTTCTGCCCTAACCGGCGGGCCGGCGGGATCCTCCATTACATTAGCCGGTCAATGGGGTTTCCCATTGTGGGGCAGCCCCACGCCATTGGGAAACCCCCGGGCACCGATATAACGGAGAATCATGCCGGCAGAGAATCCTGGCCATTGGGCGGAATTTACCGGCTGTTTACGCCCGCGGGATATTCCCGTCCCAGCGATGACGCACCCCCGCCCAAGGTTTCCAAGTGATGGGGGATGCATTCACCAGGAAAGCCCGTTGACAATGGCGGGACCAGAGGATCAAGCTGCTGGGCCGCCTCCGCTGCCAAAACCCACGTGGCGGGTTGGTGAGTATATCCCACCCAATGTGTCTGTCGCATTGCATTTCACAGGTTTATAGGTTATCGTAAAGGGTTTGCATATGGTGAGCACCAGATTCTTGTGACCCTTCTCCCCACCCCTAACCCCAACTTTGGCGAGGGGAATTCCACTTGCACAAACGTCAAGAGAAACACCTGTCCCTATAATGCTATTCCAGGATTGGCAGGATTTTCTTGTAATGGTGGTGTACGGCATGGAGGGATCAAAGATGGCTGGAGAATTTTCTGGTCATGCCGGTGGTGGGTTTCATGGCAGATGGGAGTGGAAAATTCAGGCCTGAATTTCACGCTAGGTGTGCGTGCAAAGTGGGAATGGATGTAGAATCTGCTCCCAGGTGATATCACATCCTCAACACAATTCCATGCCGGGTAGCCATGCCCAGTGTGAAACACCTCTTCCTGTTGGGATAGAAATCAGTCAGGCAACAGGTCCAATGGTATGCCCAGGATTTTGGTAACTTCAACTGAACTTCCAGTAGCAAAACAGATAGGTCCTACAACATGAAAACAAATTTGGTGTTAATACTGTGGCTTTTCAGCAGTGATCCGATCCTGTGATCATCAGAAGCACATCATGCACATTCGTGCCAGGTACCCTGGGAGTTCCCAAAACTCATAAATACTGCGCTGGATTCTCCAAAATTTGGGCTATGTTCCCACGCCAGTGTCAAAATGCTGGGGCGCGATTCTCCCAGACAGGGAGAAATCGTAAGGCTGGCGTCAAATCTGGGCGGGTTTGATGCCAGCCTCCCCCTCCCCGACTGGGAACCGATTCTGGTCCCCGGTCGGGGCTAGTATGCCGCGGCCGTGAACTCCGGCATCGCGGGCTTAACGAATTTCGTTAAGCCCGCTTGCCAGAGTTTGCGACGGCTGACGCGTCACATGACGTCAGCCGCGCATGCGCGGATTGGAAGACTCCAACCCGCGCATGCGCGGATGACGTCATCGTGCATTTGCGCGAAACACACGCATGCGCGGGCCGGGATGCCCCTCAGCCGCCCCGCGAAGTGATACAGCGGGGCGGCGGAAGGACAAAGAGTGCGCGGGAATCGGACCCGCTGCCCGCGATCGGTGCCCACCGATTGCGGGCCCATGGCACCCTTGGCACGGCCGTGGTACTGCCGTGCCAATCGGTGCCATGGTTGGCAAGATCGGGACTTTACGGCCGTTTTTACGAACGGCCAGACCAGGTGTGTTTGCCGTTCATAAAAACGGCCGCAAAGGGCTTGGAACTCGGCCCATTGGCCAGCTGAGAATCGCTGCTCGCCATTAAAAAACGGCGGCGATTCGTATCGGGATTCGGGCGTGGGGGGGGAGAATAGCGGGAGGGCGTCGGACTAGCGTAGCCGTAAAAATTTACCAACCCCGCTATTCTCCGCACCGTCGTGAGTGCGGAGAATTGCGCCCCTGGTGTTTCACTCTGGACTTTCCTTAAGAAAGTCCTGAGTGCTTCTCCCATCTGCTGGGGGCCAGCAGGGCCCCGGAGTGCTTCTCGCAGCTCTGACTGCGGATACAGGGCCCCGCACGTTTGGTCAGGACACAGCGGCAGCTTGCGGCGGACGCCCCGTGTGACATGAAGGACTCAGCCGCCGGACCTGGGCCAGAAAAGAAGGTCTCAACAATTGGCCACGCACCACTCCATATTACCCGCCAGATCAACCCCCCCCCCCCCCGCCCCGATACTTGATCCCCCCGCCCCCCTCCAGGGCGGCGGTGGACTGAATCCGCAGCTGCCACCCGCAGTTCCCGATTGCCGATACGTGGTTAGAACCACGCCGTCCAGAACTCGGCCAGTTGCGCGCAGAAAATCGCGGGGGGGGGGGGGCTCTGTCAATGGCTCCTAACCTACGCCACGTAGATCGTGGGCGCGTGACTCCCAAGCGATTCTCCGGGGACAGGAGAATCGCTTCAGCGGCGCTGGGCACGATTTCCGTTCAAACGCCCATTCTCCACCCCCGCGCCGAATCCAATTTTGGCGTGGAGGCTCGGAGAATCCAGCACCCTGACTTACTTCCAGGTACCTCACATATTCGAAGGACCATAGCAATTGCTCTTGGGGACAAGGGGTAATGATGGCTCATGACACCCTTAGCAGCCTCAGATTACCTCTGAAGAGGGATTCAATGTGGCATATAGCCCAATATGATCAATCATCAAACAGACCATTGGCATCCTGAAGTTGCACTTCCAATGTTTGGACTGCTCAGATGGGGCTCTGCAGTACACTGTACAGAGAGTGGCCACATAATCATGGTCTATTGTGTCCTTTCCAATCTGACACTTCAAATGGGGGATCCCTTGCCACTGGACAACATGGAGGAGGCTGAGAGTTTCTCGGGCAATGAAGAGCAGGAAGGGCAAGAACCTGAAGAGGGAGATGAAGGTCAGCGTCCACATGAGGATATCATTAAAGAAGGACAATGTGGAAGATGTGCCTGCGTCACACTGCTAATCACAGATTCTAGGAGGAGAAAGGTGCAGGCAAAGGGACACAGCCAGATTCCGTCTGCCCCATGCCGTTGCACTGAAAGACCTTTACAACCAGTAACATCAAGAGCAAGTTCAGAAATTGGACTTGCACCTTCAACCCTCATAATTCACTAGGCCCTAATCTTTGGAAAGGTCAGCAGCGAACCCTGAATCTGTGGGAAGTGAAAGTCAGTCGATGGTTGACTTACCCTGGTGGAGTGGATGAGATCATTCATTCTCTTCTTAGTGTTTCTCGGGCGGGTGCCTGATGAGCTGACCTCCCTTGCAGCCACCAACAGCCAGCAATGTGAGGCTATTGGGTCCTTGAGTAAAGGACATCTAGGTGCTGGCGGACTCCATGGATGGGGGCCTCAAGGGAGTTATTGCTGAACTTGAGAATAGCTTTTTCCTTTGGTAGAGTCATAGCAAGAAGGTTCCTGCACATAGCTTGCCTGCTGAGAGTAATGTGTGTGTTCAGGTGGCGTCCTAATAAGGTGCCAGATCTTTGACCCCATTATGTAATGATGGGGCAGACAAATCAGTGCCTGCACCCCTATGTGATTCAAAGAGCTATTGTCGATTCATGATTCATGAGCTCTGAGCATGAAACTGGTCACAATTTCCCATCATGTTGCCCAGAGGTAAACAAACCATAAAACCTGCCCGCCACTGCACTTAGAGCTTCCAGAAGGGAAAATTTCTCTCAGTATTCTAAGTGATGGTATGCTTTGGACACAATGGTATGCTTTGCTTTATAATGAATTGACCTATAATGGAATTTGAATGTAAGCAACAGCTCTGTGTGTAATCAGTACTGTCTGCTAGAGTACAAACTAGAACCATGTGTGCTGTAGTTTTCACTTTCTTAGCATTGCTCATGAATCTTTGGAGAGTGACACAACAAAACATCCAAATATCTTGCTTTCACCAGTGGCTTAATTTCTGTTCTCAGCAGGGTTATACAGCAATATACCTGCCCATATATATTTAACACAACTCATTTCTAATTTAAACACCATTTACCAAAGGCCAACCATTCCGCCAACACATCAGGATCTGCTTACAATAGTTGAGCATCGTTTACAGGCCTAACACTGCACAAATGTTAGTATCGCCCATAAACTTTATTTTTACAAAGGACCTGAGGCTGGTGACTCCTACCAAATCTATGATGGACAGACAGGTCTGGTTGGCTAAAAGTTAGTCAAATGTTAGTTCTCTCATTACCCGGCACAATGTACATTATGTCAAGTTAACTTGATCTCCTCATACAATTCTGATGTGAGTCTTTAGAACTGTAAAAACAAACTTACAAACAGCTGTGAATGGACATATATGTTGTTTCCTTAGGGATTCTGCTGGCTTCCCTTTGGCAGGTAATCAAGGCAACCCATGTGGAACTTCAGGGCTTTTTGTCCTTGAAGAACACCTCTTCAGAAATATGTCACTTCATGGATAACAAACAGAAAAAGATATCGATTTAACAATTACTGGATTTGATTTGTGCTTCATTTCTTTGATAGCTACCACAGCTGCAACCTTTCTGTTTCTCTCTGTCTGTGTTCCCAGCTGGATCTGCTTCCTGAAGCAAAATCAACCAAATTTGACTTGAATCTTTTAACGTGGAAAAGTCTTGGAGTTGAGTTGGATGTCTGCTCTACTTCTTTAGCCAGCTTGTATTCAAATTATTTTTCAAATTGCACACTTTCACTTAAACCGTGAAGATGATTTTTCACAGTGGAAATGTTGGATTGGAATTTGAACGCAAGCAACAGCTCTGTGTGTAATCAGAACTGTCTGCCAGTTTGATTGGCCGTCCATTTTTGCACTCGCCTGCAGTTTCTCTGTTTTCGGCATAAATTTAAAACTGCAAGAAGCTTTTTTGAAACAGGCCCTCTAGATTTTCATTGAACAATCAAACATATTGCTGGACGTGGACAGAACTGTTTTCCATTTTGTTTGGCAAAGACTTCAGATTTATCTTTGGAAAGTGTGAATGCCGCACACAATTAAATGGCAGCATGTGCTTTCAGCTCAGGCAAAGTCTGTACCTAAAGTTTGGGGAAAGGCTGAAGAATTCAAGTTGAATCACTAGAGGAGTCACAGAGACAATGTTACGGGTAAGATTAATTACAATTTTGAGAAAAATGTCATTATCTTTTTATAGTGGCACTTTTTGAACTGAAGTGCCTGCAATAAGCAGCCACTGCAATTGAATATTTTATATCACCTTCATTTATATGCATGTAAAATCCTTTGGTTATTTAGCTGTCAACAGCTATTTACTTACATCCTTCACAATTTGGATAAAAAAGATATGTGCTGAATGGTTAAATTAAGTATGCTTCTACTTAAAATAAGGTACCCATCAAAAAACTGAGTGATGGAGGATGATTATGACATTGCACAGAAACGTGACACTGTCTTCCAGGCATCCATTATGAGCCTGGGCGGGATTGGATCCACCGTGAGAGGGGGAGCAGAAATTAGACAACTTGTCTGTGATGCTGGCACCTTTCATTATGGCAACATGACAGACCATTTGTGTGCAAAAGTGATCACAAACTGAACTCAGACCCAGCCATTGTATCTTTGTTGTGTATTATATGCTGTCACAGTGCGACAAATAGTGTCCAACTCACAAGTGATGCCAATATTTTGTTCTATTTTTGTTACAGCCAGGATCTCATTGGCAACTGCAAATGAAAGACCGGGAAGTTGTCCCTCAGTAGCATCTCGCTGTGCTCCTGCCAGCTAACTGCCAGCATGGCTTCCCAAACCTTAAGCCATTTTGAAAATGATGTACACTCCAGGGTACAGCACAGGTATTGCTGCAGGGAAGTTCAGCATTCCCTTATTCCTGGGCAGCTGGTTCAAAATCTGGGGCTTCTGAACTCACCTCCCAGAAGGATACTATCTTTTAAAAAAAATATTTTTATTAAGGTATTTGAAAGTTTTTATAATAATAACAATAACAATGACATAAACATGGTATAAAAAACATTTCCACCCCATCCCAATCTTCACACACCCCAACCATAAAACAACAATCCGGCCCTCACCCACCTCCCCCTCCCTTGGAATACTGCCTCTGCTGACATTTTGATTTTCCCTGAGAAAATCGATGAACGGCTGCCACCTCCGGGAGAACCCAACCATTGACCCTCTTGATGCGACCATCGATTCATGCAAAACAGAGAGTAGATGTAAACTGTAGCTTTAATCGACTAGAACAGTGCCTGCCTGCAACTGCTCTGCTAGTGAGAGCCACCGACAGGGCTACTGCTCTTTATACCTCCCCTCAAGGGGGCGGAGCCAGGGGCAGAGCCCACAAGGGCACCAACATGATACATTCTGTGTAATATCGTACAATGGTCCATAGGTGGAGCCACATGGGCAACAGCGCGATACAGTGTAATACAGTGGTGAATGGTCAGTACAATACATTCACCACATTCACCCCTGTTAAAAAAAAAGTCTGCCGGGGGTGAAGGGTTAACAGGTTCAGTCTGTCCGGCGCCCTGATCATGCGCTGCGATCGCCGGAGCTCTGGTATTGCAGCTGGCCCGGGTGTCGAACTCATCGGTGCGGGCATGGGTGGTGTGGCACGGGAGCGTGTCTTCTGGCGCTTTGTTCCTGTGGGTCAGTGAAGGGGGAAGGGAGTTTAGAAGGGGGTGTAGAGGTCATGTAGCGGCGGGAGCGCAGTTCAGTGTAGGTTGCGGGGGGGGGGGGGTAGGTTGGGGTGGTGGCAGGGGAACCTGCGGGTGCCAGGTCCCGGAGGGACACTGTATCCTGTCGGCCGTCGGGGTGTTCTACGTACGCGTACTGGGGGTTGGTGTGAAGGAGCTGGACCCTCTCGACCAGGGGGTCGGACCTATGGCTCCTGATGTGTTTGTGGAGTAGGATGGGCCCCGGTGTCTTCAGCCAGGATGGAAGCGAGACCCAGGAGGTGGATTTCCTGGGGAAGACAAACAGACGGTCATGAGAAGTCTCGTTTGTGGCCGTGGAAAGGAGGGACCTAATGAAGTGGAGCGTGTCGGGGAGGACCTCCTGCCAGTGGGAGACTGGGAGATTCCTAGACTGTAGGGCCAGGAGGACAGCCTTCCAGACCATTGCGTTCTCCCTCGCCACGTGCCCGTTTCCCAGGTGGTTATAACTGGTAGTCTTGCTCGAGGCGATGCCCGTACCGAGCAGGTACTGACGCAGTTCGTCGCTCATGAACGACAAACCCCGGTCACTGTGGACGTACGTGGGGAAACCAAACATGGTGAAGACACTATGTAGGACTTTAATGACGGTGACTGCGGTCATGTCGGGGCAGGGGTTTGCAAAGGGAAAGCAGGAGAACCCGTCAACGACGTTGAGGAAATATGTGTTGCGGTTGGTAGAGTGGAGGGGCCCTTTGAAGTCAATATGGGGTGCTCAAAGGACCAGGATGCCTTTTCCAGGTGGGCCTTATCTGGCCAATAGAATTGCAGCTCACACTCCGTGCAGATTTGGCAGTCCCTGGTCATGGCCCTGACCTCCTCAGTGGAGTATGGCAGATTGCGGGTCTTGATGTAGTGGAGGAACCGGGCGACCCCCGGGTGGCAGAGGTCATCGTGGATAGCCCGGAGTTGGTCGTATTGTGCGCTGGCGCATGTGCCACGGGACATGGCATCTGGGGGCTCGTTGAGCTGCCCAGGACGATACACTATATCGTAATTATAGGTGGAGAGTTCGATCCTCCACCTCAAGATCTTATCATTCTTGATCTTGCCCCGTTGTGTATTATCAAACATGAAGGCTACCGAACGTTGGTCGGTGACGAGGGTAAACCTCCTACCAGCGAGGTAGTGCCTCCAGTACCGCACAGCTTCCACGATGGCTTGGGTTTCTTTTTCGACCGAGGAGTGTTGAAGGCGTTGAGGGTACGTGAAAAAAATGCTACTGGCCTGCCCGCTTGGTTACAGGTGGTGGCGAGGGTGACTTCTGACGCGTCACTCTCCACCTGGAGGGGGACGGACTCGTCCACCGCGCGCATCGCAGCTTTGGCAATGTCCGCCTTGATGTGGCTGAAAGCTTGGTGGGCCTCGGCCGCCAGTGGGAAGATGGTGGCCTTCATTAGTGGGCAGGCTTTGTCCGCATAGTTGGGGACCCACTGAGCATAATAGGAAAAGAACCCGAGGCACCTTTTCAGGGCCTTGGGGCAGTGGGGAAGGTGGAGTTGCAGGAGGGGTCGCATACGGTAGGGGTCGGGTCCTAGAACACCGTTTTCCACAACGTAGCCGAGGATGGCTAGTCTGGTTGTGCAGAAAACGCATTTCTCCTTATTATAAGTGAGGTTAAGGGCTTGGGTTGTTTGGCGAAATCTCTGGAGGTTGGTGTCGTGGTCTTGCTGGTCGTGGCTGCAGATGGTGACGTTGACCAAGTACGGAAATGTGGCCCGCAGCCCGTACTGGTCCACCATTTGGTCCATCGTTCTTTGGAAGACCGAAACCCCATTTGTGACGCTGAAGGGGACCCGAGGAAGTGGAAGAGGCGGCCGTCTGCTTCAAAGGCCGTGTAGTGGCGGTCCTCCGGGTAGATTGAGAGCTGGTGGTCTGCGGACTTCAGATCCACCGTGGAGAACACCCGGTACTGCGCGATCTGGTTAACCATGTCTCCGATCCGGGGAAGTGGGTACGCGTCGAGGTGCTTGTACCGGTTTATAGTCTGGCTGTAGTCTACAACCATCCGGGTCTTTTCCCCGGTCCTGATGACCACCACCTGAGCTCTCCAGGGGGGATTGCTGGCCTCGATGATCCCCTCCCGCAAGAGTCACTGGACCTCGGATCGGATGAAGGTCCTGTCCTGTATGCTGTACTGCCTGATTCTGGTGGTGACTGGCTTACAGTCGGCGGTGAGATTTGTGAAGAGCGAGAGGGGGCGTCGACCTTCAAGGTCGGTGGGGGTAGGGGCCTACCGAACTTCAGAGTTAGGTTTCTGAGGTTGCACTAGAAGTCCAGTCCCAACAGGAGAGGAGCGCAGAGATCGGGGAGTACGTACAATTTAAAGTTAGCGTATTCGACGCCCTATATTATATTGCAAGAGTTGCGGTAGTGCACCCCCGGATCTGCACCGAGTGCGACCCAGAAGCGAGGCAGATAGTTTGATGTGCAGGGAAGATTGGGAGCGAGCAGCGCCTTAACATGTCTGGATGAATGAAGCTCTCTGTGCTCCCGGAGTCGAACAGGCAAGGCGTTTCGTGTCCATTGACCTGAACGGTCATCATGGAGCTCCGGAGGTGCTTAGGTTGCGACTGGTCAAGGGTGACCACACTGAGTTGCGGCAGCCGGCATGGTCGGAGGTGGTCCCAAGATGGCTGCCCCCGTCGGTCTCACGTGTCAGCCGGCGCTGCAGATGGTGGCCAAGATGGCGGTCCCCGTCGGTCGCACGTGTCGGGCGGCGAGGAAGATGGCATCCAAGATGGCGGCCCCCATGAGTCGCAAGTGGTGGGCCGCATGGGCAACGATGGCTAAGATGGTGGCCCCCATGAGTTGCACATGTGTGGGCTTGCAGATGGCTGCCCCCACGGACAACACGAGGCCGATGATGCGTCCAGTGGGGGCGGAGCCGGCAGGCATGCAGCCACATTGCGGGGTCTGCGGGCTTGTGAATCTGAGAGTCAGGCCTGAGATTTTGAGGATTTCAACCTGGCCAAGCAGACTTTCGTGAAATGTCCCTTTTTACCGCAGTCACTGCAATTTGCTTTCCGAGCCGGGCAGCGCTGCCTGGGGTGCTGATGCTGGCCACAGAAATAGCAGGGTAGCCCCCCCGAATTGGGCAGGCAGCCCCGCAGCACAGGCCTGGGGTACTCTCTGGTTGGGGGTCCATGAGGGGGTCACGTGATCAGACGGGAACGCGTTGAGGCTTTGGGACGCTACTTCTAGGGAGGAGGCCAGCTTTACCATCTCTTTCAGGTCTAGGGCACCTTTCTTGAGTAGGAGCTGTCTCATGTAGTTGGACCTGACTCCTGCCATGTAGGCGTCCTGGACGGCGAGGTCCATATGTTGAGTGGCCATAACGGCCTGGTAGTTGCAACTTCGTGCGATGGCTTTGAGGTCGCGTAGGTACTCCTCCAGCGATTCCCCGGGGCGTTGGTGGCGAGTATTGAGGAGGTGCCGCGCGTACACCTCATTCACGGGTCTTACGTATAGGTACTTCAGTATCGTGAGGGCGTTTACCTAAGAGGAGGCTTCCTCGAGGTGTACAGAGATTCAATGGCTCACCCGGGCATGGAGGAGGCTCAGTTTCTGATCGTCGGAGACGGAAGGTGAGGAAGAGGCGATGAGGTCGGCCTCGAAACAGCGGAGCCAGTGTGAAAAAATCCCTTTGGCTTCCGCGGCATGTGGGTCGAGTTCACAGTCAGTCAGGTTTGAGGGCCGATTCCATTGTGGTGCTGTAGTCGATTAAACTGATGCGACCATCAATTCACGCGAAACAGAGTAGATGTAAACTGTGGCTTTAATCGACTAGAACAGTGCCTGCCTGCGACTGCTCTGCTACTGAGAGCCGCCTACAGGTCAGCTGCTCTTTATACATCACCACAAGGGGGTGGAGCCAGGGGCGGAGCCCACAAGGGCACCAACATGATACATTCTATGTAATATCAGACAATGGTCCAGAGGTGGAGCCCACAAGGGTAATGGCGTGATACAGTCTAATACAGTGGTGAATGGTCAGTACAATACGTTCAGCAACCTCTTAAGACAAACTTTATCTTCTCGAGACCGAGAAACCTAGCCATGTCACTAATCCACGCCTCTACACTCGGCTTTGAGTCCCTCCATATTAACAAGATCTGTCTCCAGCCTACCAGGGAGGCAAAGGCCAAGACGTCGGCCTCTTTCGCCCCCTGAACTCCCGGCTCTTCCGACACTCCAAAGATCTCTACCTCTGGACTCGGCACCACCCGTGCTTTTAGTACCGTGGACATTGCCTTAGCAAATTCCTGCCAAAACCCTCTAAGCTTTGGGCATGCCCAAAACATGTGGACATGATTTGCTGGGCTTCCTGCGCACCTCGCACACCTGTCCTCTACCCCGAAAAACCTGCTCATCCTACCCACCGTCATGTGTGCCCGGTGGACTATCTTAAATTGTATCAGGCTAAGCCTGGCACTTGATGAGGATGTATTAACCCTGCTTTGGGCATCCGCCCATAGACCCGCCTCTGTCTCTCCTCCTAGCTCGTCCTCGCAGTTGCCCTTCAGCTCCTCAAGTGGAGTTTTTTCTGCCTCCAAGAACTCCTGGTAAATATCTGATACCTTCCCCTCTCCCACCCAGGTACTGGAGACTACTCTATCCTGTATCCCCCGTGGCGGCAGCAGCGGAAAGGCCAGAACCTGCTTTCTCAGGAAGTCTCGCACCTGCAAATACCTGAACCCATTCCCTGCTGGCAATTTAAATTTATCCTCCAAGGCTTTCAAGCTGGGGAAGCTCCCATCCATAAATAGATCCCCCATCCTTCTAATTCCTGCCCTTTGCCATCTCCGGAACCCACCATCCAGCCTACCCGGTCAAACCGATGGTTATTATAAATCGGGGTCCAAACGGTTGCTCCCTCCACTGCTCTTATATCTCCTCCATGACCCCCAGATTCTCAGAGCCACCACCACCAACGGACTTGTGGAGTATCGGGCAAGAACGGAAGAGGTGCCATTATCAGTGCTCCTGATGTACCATCAATTGTACGCGAGGCGAGTGATTTACCAAAGTCTGGCTTTAATTGACTAGAACACAGCTCTGCGATTGTCTACAATGGAAAGGGACGATCGTCAGTCGTCTGACCATTTATACCTCGTTAATAGAGGCGTGGTTAACTCAGCCTCTCGGCCAATCGGTCGAGAGGCACATGACCGACCAGGGCCAATGGTAAGCCGACGTTCTGGCCCAATGGCAGACGAGTATGCAGATCATATCACCACAGCTCCCAAACTTTTGTCTTTGCACGATGCCACCTCCATCCACTCCCAGACGCCTCCCCCCCCCCCCCCCCAATGCCTACTTCCTAATCATGGCTGTATTAGCCGCCCAGTAGTAATTGCAGAAGTTCAGCAGTGCCAACCCACCCTCCCCCCGACTGCGCTCCAGCAACACTTTCTTCACTCGCTGGGTTTTACTCACCCACACAAAGCCCAACATTACCTTATTGACCCGCTTTAAAAAGGCCTTTGGGATGAAAATGGGGAGGCACTGAAAGACAAACAGAAATCTAGGGAGGACTGTAATTTTCACAGCCAGTGATAGCGGGAGCATGTCCCATCTCTTAAAGTCCCCTTTCATTTGTTCTACCAGCCGGGATAGGTTTAACTTGTGCTGTGCCTTCCTTTCCCGGGCCACCTGGATTCCCGAAAGCTCTTTCCTACCATTCTAAGTGGGAGCTCTCCCAGTCTCTTCTCCTGTCCTCTTGCCTGGATCGCGAACATCTCGCTTTTCCTCTATGTACAATTTATACTCCGAAAAATTGCCAAATTCCCCCAGGATTCGCATTACTTCCCCCAACCCCTCCAACGGGTCTGAAATATACAAGAGCAGGTCATCTGCGTAAAGCGAGACCCGGTGCTCCAACCCCCCCCCCCCCCCCCCCCCCCCCCCCCCCCCCCCCCCTCCCCCAAACCAGCCCTTTCCAGTTCCTAGAGGCTCTTAACGCCATGGCCAATGGCTCTATGGCCAGAGCAAACAGTAACAGGGAGGTGGGGGGGGGGCACCCTTGCCTCGTCCCTCGGTGTAGTTTAAAATACACCAACCTCAGCCGGTTTGTATGCACACTCGCTATTGGTGCCTGATAGAGTAACCGCATCCAGTCAATAAAGCCCTCACCAAACCCAAACCTTCCCAGCTCCTCCCACAGGTAATCCCACTCCACCTGATCAAAATCCTTCTCCGCATCCATCGCTACCATCACCTTCACCTCCTCTCCCTCTGAGGTCATCATAATAACACTGAAATGCCTTCAAACATTGGCCTTGAGTTGCCTGCCCTTTACAAATCCAATCTGGTCTTCCCCTATCACCTCCGGGACACAGTCCTCGATCCTTGTGGCCAGTATCTTAGCCAGCAGTTTGGCATCCACATTCAGTAGAGAAAATCGTCCTGTAAGACCCGCATTGCTCCGGATCCTTCTCCCGTTCAGGATCAATGAAGTCGAGGCCTGCGACATTGTTGGGGGGAGTACTTCCTTCTCTCTTGCTTCATTAAATGTCCTCACCAGCAGTGGGCTCAATATCTCTGAAAACGTCTTATAGAATTCCACCGGGTAGCTGTCAGGCCCCGGGGCCTTGCCCGACTGCATGCCCTCCAGCCCTTCGGTTATTTCCTCAATCTCAATTGGGGCTCCCAGCCCTTCCAACAGATCCTCATCTACCCTCGAAATCGCAACTGTTCCAAAAACTTCCTCATCCCCTCCACGCCAGCCAGGGGTTCCGACTCATAAAATTTACGATAAAAGTCCTTAAACACCTCATTAACCCCCACTGGTTCCAGGACAGTATTCCCATCTCTACTCTTTACCTATCTCCCTGGCCGCCTCCCTTTTCCTGAGCTGGTGCACCAACATTCTGGTTGCCTTTTCCCCGTACTCATAGAACACCGCCCCCTTGCCTTCCTCAACTGTTTCACCGCTTTCCCTGTGGTCAACAGCCCAAACTCCGCCTGTAACCTCTGCCGTTCCCTCAGTAGCCCCGCGTCCGGGGACTCCGAGTGTCTCCTGTCCATCTGGAGTATCTCCTTCACTAACCTATCCCTCTCAGCCCGTTCCGCCTTTTCTCGGTGGGCCCGTACCGAGATTAATTCCTCTCGGACCACTGCCTTCAAAGCTTCCCAAACGGTCACTGCAGAGACCTCCCCCATATCATTTGTTTCCAGGTAGTTCTGGATGGACTTGTTAACCCGCCCACAGATCGCTTCGTTCACTAGCAACCCCACATCCAGTCTCCACAGCGGGCGTTGCCCTCTCTCCACACTAACCCGGAGATCCACCCAATGTGGGGCATGATCTGACACTGCGATTGCCGAGTACTCAGTATCCACCACCCTTCGGTATTAGCGTCCTGCTCAGAACAAAGAATTTGATGCGAGAGTATACCTCGTGGACATGTGAGAAAAAGGAAAACTCCTTTGCCCTTGGCCGTGCAAACCTCCATGGGTCTACTCCCCCCATCTGTTCCATAAACCCCTTCAATTCCTTTGCCGCAGCCGGCCTCCTCCCTGTCCTAGATTTTGACCCGTCCAATTCCGGATCAATGACTGTGTTAAACTCTCCTCCCACGATCAGGTTATGTGACTCTCAGTCTGGGATCTTACCTAACACCCGCCTCATGAATTCCTCATCGTCCCAATTCAAAGCATATATGTTCACGAGTACCACCCGCACCACCTCCAGCTTCCCACTCACCATTATGTACCTTCCCCCCTTGTCTGACACGATTTTCCCTGACTCGAATACCACTCGTTTATTGATCAAGATCGCTACCCCACTGGTCTTTGAGTTCAGCCCTGAGTGGAATACTTGGCCAACCCACCCCTTTCTCAATCTCGTCTGGTCTGTAACCTTTAGGTGTGTCTCTTGCAGCATTGCCACATCCGCCTTCAGCCCCCTCAAATGTGCAAATACGTGAGCCTTCTTGACCGGCCCATTCAACCCTCTGACGTTCCATGTAATCAGCCTGGTTGGGGTGTCCCCCCCGCCGACTAGCCATCACCCTTTTTAGGCCAAACTCTAGCTCGCACACTCCGCCTCCTCCTCAAGCCCCCCCATTCGGGCATTCGCTGTTCCCGACCTCCCATTTGTCCCCTAGTAACAGTTCTTCCCCTGTCGGCAAAGCAGCTCCACCCCCCCCCCCCCCCCCCCCCTCCCCGCCACCCCCATCCCCTCCCTAGCAACAGCACTAGAAACCCAACCCCAAGTCAAGGTCCAGCTTAACACCTGCTCGCCCCCCATTGTGCTTCTGTGAGTCAGCTGACCCATGCTGACTTGATAGTGCTCGCCCATGGCACCAAGCAGTCTGTCTCCCCATTGTTCTTTCCCCTCTCCCTCCACTCAGACAAACTTATTAAAGGCATCACATTCCCCAGTAAACAAACATCAGAAACAAAAATACACCAAAAAACAAACCAGCCCCAAAGACCATCCCCCTTCTAACCAGCTCCCCGCAAGACAAAGTTAACATTAGCCATCAAAACAGCCCCTTATTACACATAACACTACTTATACTTATACAGCCCAGCACAACAAATCGCCACCTCAGTACTCTCCAAGGCTTCAGTGTCTTTTAGTTCGCCTCCAGCCTTTTCTCTTCAATAAAAGTACATACTTCATCTGATGTTTCGAAGTAGAAGTCCCGTTCCTCATCTGTGACTCACAGACGGGCTGGGCACAACATCCCAAACCTCACCCCCTTCTTAAAGAGGGCCGTTTTTGCCCGATTAAACCCAGCTTACCTCTTGGCCAAGTCTGCGCCCAGGTCCTGATAAATGCGCAGCTCACAATTCTTCCACTTTCTGCTCCATTGCTTCTTGGCCCACCACAGAACGTGTTCCTTGTCCAGGAATCGGTGAAAGCGTACCACCATCGCCATTGGCAGCTCGTTCGCTCGGGGCTTCTTTGTGAAGGCTCTGTGCGCTCTGTCCACTTCCAGGTGCCGAGGGAACGCCTCAGCCCCCATCAGCTTCTCCAACATGTCCGTCACATAAACCCTTGCATCCGATCCCTCACTGCCTTCAGGGTGGCCGACAATTCTAAAATTCTGCCTCCTGGACTTATTCTCGAGGTCATCCAGCTTCTCCTGCATTCATTTCTGGCGGTCATTCATTATCTCCACCTTGTCTCCAGCACGGTTATATATTCCTCGGGCTCGGACACCTTTTCTCCACCTCCTGGATCATTCTTCCGTGGGTCTCTTGATCACAACTTGACCAATCGAAGCCTTAATCGGATCCAGCATGTCCTTCTTCAGCTTGGCGAAGCAATCTTCAAAAAACTTCACCAGCTGCTCCGTCAACCACTGTGCTTATTTATTTCCTTAAAGTAATTAAATAGCGTACATAATATACAATTTGTGTATGATATTTTTGCTGGAATTGTGTTTGTGGCTGGATGCCCAATTATTGTGGCACACTTTCTTACCTTGTGAAAAGGATAAAATGTATGAGTTACCTGGGTTTGTAATTAAAGGAATAAAATATAAAATCGAAAGAAAATCCACACAAGAACTGCAAATCCTTGATTAGGCCACAGGGGCAATTCAGAAAAGATGCGATGCAGTGAAGGTTTAATAGGATGTTCCCAGAGATAAGCGACATCAGTTATCAGGGCAAAATTCTCCGACACCACGCAGGGTCGGAGAATCCGCCGGCGGCGGCGTTATTCCCGCTCCCGCCGGGTTTTTAATTCTCCGAGCGGCCAAAAACCGGCGCTGTGCAAATCCCGCCGGCAGCCTCTGAAAACAGCTGGCGCCTGCGGGATGTCATTGATTTTTAACAGACAGACATTCTCCGTGCCGGATAGGCCGAATTCCCGCCGACGTGGCCATGGGTCACGTCGGCGAAAAACAGAGTAGCTTTAAAACGGCGTTAACCATTGATGATGGTTGACGCCGTTCAGTTACCAATAGGGGTAGGGGTGGGGGGGTAGGGATGGGGGGGTAGGGGCGGGGGGGTAGGGGTGGGGGGGTAGGGGTGGAGGGTAGGGGTGTGGGGGGGTAGGGGTGTGTGGGAGGTGTGGGGTGGGTAGGGGGGTGGGGGGGTAGGAGTAGGGGGTCGGGGTAGGGGGCAGCGGCGTGCAGAGGGGGGGGCGACGGTGCGTTGGCCCCGGGCATCCATTGGATGGGGGCATCAGCAGATCTTCCTCAAGGCTCCCCTTCCTCCCAGCTGTCTTGTCTTTGTTTGAGAGAGAGAGAGGGAGATTGTGGGGACAGACAGAGAGAGAGAGACAGAGAGAGGGAGTCCCGTCCGTCCTCTGGCTGAGAGCAGGGCTTTGGTGAGTATGTTGCAATCTGCCTAAACCCAGGAATATTGCCTAGTTAGAATGCAGAGGGAAATGCTGGGATCCCGGGATGGAGATGTGTCTGGATTTGTCTATTTCAGCTTCATCCTCTGCGATTTCAGGTCAGTTTCACAACAACAGGAAAACGCGCGGAGAGAGAGGGGAAAAACGTTTGGCAAAGTTTCTGGGTTCTGCCTTTATAATTCATTATCACCTTTTCTAATCCTGGGGAGAAACAACCTTTTGAAGAGTCTGAGGAAATAAGCAGGAATTTGGATTAATTCTGCCTCCCCACCCCCGGGCCTCTTTCTCCTCCTTTCTCCTCCCTCCCCCTTTCTCCTCCCTCCCCTTTCTCCCCCCCTTTCTCCCCCTTTCTCCTCCTTTCCCCTCCCTCCCCCTTTCTCCTCCTTTCTCCTCCCTCCCCATTTCTCCTCCTTTCTCTCCCTTTCTCCTCCTTTCTCCCCCTTTCTCCTCCCTCCCCCTTTCTCCTCCCTCCCCCTTTCTCCTCCCTCCCCCTTTCTCCTCTCTCTCTCTCTCACATTCTCTTCATCCTGCCCTTTGTTCCAGAGCTATTTGATCCCCCTATGCACTGGCACAGATTTACAGTGCGGTTTAGGTTCTGTGTTTACCCCAGGTGTGGGGGCGGGGAAAAGAGGGATGGATGAGGTTAGATGGAGGATGATTTGGGAGGGGGGTGGGGTGGTTCAATGCAGTGCCCCTGAGGAATGCCGAACCCCTACCACCACCCCCTACCCCCTCCCCCTCCCCCCCTCCCCCCACCCCCACCCACCCCCACCCCCCACACCCCTACCCCCCACACCCCTACCCCCACCCCTACCCCCACCCACCACCCCTACCCCCCACCCCACCCACCCCACCCCTACCCCACCACCCCACCCCTACCCCTACCCCCCCACCCCCACTCACCCCCCAACCCCCCCACCCCTACCCCCAACCCCTACCCCCCCACCCCCTACCCCCCATCCCTACCCCTCACCCCCTCACCCCCCCTACCCTCACCCCCCACACCCCCCACACAAACGCCGGGGACATCTCTCTCTCCCCCCCACCAACAATGCCGGATCTCTCTCTCTCCCCCCCCCCAACAAACGCCGGGTCTCTCTCTCTCTCCCCCCCCCCAACAAACGTCAGGTCTCTCTCTCTCCCCCCCCCCCAACAAACGCCGGTCGCTCTCCCCCCCCCCCCCCCAACAAACGCCGGGTCTCTCTCTCTCTCTCTCCCCCCCCCCCACAACAATGCCGGGTCTCTCTCTCTCTCCCCCCCCCCCAACAAACGCCGGGGGGTCTCTCTCCCCCACCCCCCCCCCCAACAAATGCAGGTCTCTCTCTCTACCCCCCCCCAACAAACACCGGGGTCTCTCTCTCTCTCCCCCCCCCCCAACAAACGCCGGGTCTCTCTCTCCCCCCCCCCCCAACAAATGCCGGGTCTCTCTCTCTCCCCCCCCCCCCAACAAACACCGGGTCTCTCTCTCTCCCCCCCCCCCCCCAACAAACGCCGGGTCTCTCTCTCCCCCCCCCCCAACAAACGGCGGGTCTCTCTCCCCCCCCCCAACAAACGCCGGGTCTCTCTCCCCCCCCAACAAACGCCGGGTCTCTCTCCCCCCCCCCCAAACAAACACCGGGTCTCTCTCCCACCCCCCCCCAACAAACGCCGGGTCTCTCTCTCTCCCCCCCCCCACAAACGCCGGGACTCGCCACTTCCGCAGCGTGTGAAACTGACGCGTATCGCGGCAGTCCGCTGCTGGCCCTTTCGGGAACGGAGATTAACGGCTTAAAAGAAGGCTCTGACGCCGGAGTCATCCGCACCGCTTTTGCCCGCCGGAAATGGGCGTCACGTCGGTCCGCGGAGAATTTCGCCCCTGGAGTGCAGTAATGTGAATTGGACTTTCCTCCTCACTCTTATACGGAACGATATTTACTTTGCCCAAAATGCAAACTGATAATGGTGCAGATATTGCAACATTGGGCGGGATTTTGTGGGCCCGTTGGCTATGGGCGCAAATCCCACAAGTCCCGAAAGACGTGCTGTTAGGTCATTTGGACGTTCTGAATTCTCCCTCTGTGGACCCAAACAGACGCCGGAATGTGGTGACTCGGGGCTTTTCACAGCAACTTCATTGCAGTGTTAATGTAAGCCTACTTGTGATTATTAAATCGCGTAATATCCACTATATCCCAGGAGAGGCCAAAACCGGGATTTGCATGGTGAGATTGCAATGAGGTAATCAGGTTCACGGCCAGGAAGGGCCTGAATCAGATTTGCATTGATTTGAACCCATTTTTTTTTTCATTCTTTTTTTTTTAAATTTAGAGTAGGCAATTATTTTTTTTTCCAATTATGGGGCAATTTTGTGTGGCCAATCCACCAAACCTGCACATCTATGGGTTGTGGGGGTGAAACCCACACTGACACGGGGAGAATGTGCAAACTCCACACGAACAGTGACCCAGGGCCGGGATTCGAACCCGGGTTCTCAGAGCCGCAGTTCCACTGCTAACCAGTCTGCCACATTCCGCCTTAATTTGAAACCATTATAATATACCTAGCGTGATTAACATCGCATCTTCATCCCTCATCGAATCTTCCCACCACCAGGCGTGATGCAGGGCAATGCAAATTACTTGTGCTTTTTAAAACAGAACCAGGCTCCATGACCTCCAAGCAGGAGGAGGGAGGTGAGCAACACTGACTCCACCTAGCAGTAGGGAGTCCAAGGGGACAGAAGCCGCTGGCTTGCTCGGGGGGGGGGGGGGGCTCTCGGGGATGTCTGGTGGGGGTGGGGGGACGCGGGAGCGGGCGGGACATCAGATGTTTCTGGGATAGGGGTTGCAGTTGGTGTGGATGGTCGTGATGTCTTCTCTGTTGTTTCAAAGTTCTTTCAGGGCTGTGTTAGTCTGATGTCTGGCATTGCATTATGGGGCGGCTGCAGTTGCAGGCCTTGTGGTGTGGGGTGTGATGAGAGGAAGGGAGTCTGGCCTAGTAGGCCAGGTGATTGAGACCCCCAAGGAGTCTTTCGTGTAGAGGCTCACAGCAATGCAATTTTGGAATGGTGCAGCCAGAGTGAGAAGGGTACATATTAGGTTTGCCTCCCTGAAGTGGAAAGCAATTGAGCTGTTTAACATTCCTGAGACTCATGCTTGTCAAAGTAATTGACCATCAAGTGTTACCCTTAATAATGTCAGCTGCCCACACACTCAAAGTGCCCTGTTTGCCTCTTTAAGGGACGGCCCCTTTCACTTTATCCCTCAATTTGTTTAATTTAGCTTAATTCGTTGGAATAAAATAGTTCAAAGTGCCCTGCTTCTGCAGTGCAGTGGCTGTCATGTTTGCTTTACAAGTAAAAATTCCATGTTCAAAACCACTTAAAAACATTGTCAAAGTTAAGGAATGGGATGAATACTCAATGATCAGGGACTTGGGTACATGGGATCGAGAGGCACTGGGCTTGCTAATGTGCCGTTCCCCAAAGCCTGCCAGTGAGGATCCATTAGCCCCAAGGCAGACATCACTGTCCAGTTGACCCTGCCCATTAGGGTTGTGCATATAAACCTCCTGTCAGAACTCCCAGTGATATCGAGAATAAGGGAGGGAGAACCTGACAGGAGGCCAAAGGCGACTCTGACTAGGTGAAGGCATAGGCTGGGGCCAGTCCTGCAATGGGGCCGGGAGGGCACCTGAGACGTAAGTGAACCGTATCCGCCAGATCCGGTTTGGGACTGGCTGCTTCCAGGCCCGGGAGGCCAATGGTTCAGGGGAGGTACTGATGTTTTACGGCTGTGACACCAACCTGACTGTGTCTCTCTCACACCCCTCACAGGTAACCAATCGATTCAAGTCAATCGGAGTTCTGATGATGACAAAGATCAAAGGTTTAAGCACAAAAATGTCACTTGTAAGTTTTACACCTCTGGAGCCCTGCACTGCACCCAATGTAACTCTTCCATGTTCTTGGGCCCGCCCTCACCCCACCTCTTGAGGGCAAGGCACCCCACGCCTGACCACCGAAACAGGCAACCTGGCACCCGGGTTATTGCCACTGCTACCCTGGCATCCTAGCAATGCCCCTGCCAGGCTGTCAGTGCCACCTGGGCACCCTGACAGTGCCAGGCTGACAATGCCAACGTGCCTAGCTGCCAGCTGGAATGCCAGAGTATCACCCTGCCCAGAGCCCAAACATCCCGGGGTCTCCAATGACTTGGGAGAAACCCCAGGTACTGTTATGACTGGTCCACGTTTGTGTGCACCTGTACTAAATGGCGCCCAGTTGAGACCTCGCAGGAGAAGTCTTAGTACCCGGGCCCTGGGAGAAAACGGTGCAGCCATATTTAAATGAGCCTAATAGCTGATATGCTGTTCGGTTGAATTTTGCGAGACGGCTCTAGTGGCACAGATCTCGCGAAAGGCACAATTGAACGGCCTCGTCGAGTCACCAAGTCAGGGGCAACGAGTCCAGTAAATCCCACCCAATATCCCTCCTCACCAATGGACTGTATTTACATGGAGCATGCCTTCAATCAGCTGCACAAATATATACAGCTAAAAATATACTTCTGCTTACTTTATGGCCTGTAACAAAACTGTGAGTTGTTAATCTTTACTATCTAAAGTATCTCATTTGTTTTTTTTCCAAAAAATGTTTTGCTGATTAATTCTGAAACGTGTGAGAAAGCACAAATTTCCTCACAGCCAATTTAATGTTTTTTAACCCCCAACCCACACTTAGTAATACAAAACAATCACAGGATTGCATCTGGAATATTATCCCTTCCTATTAAAATCGCACACAGCAAAGCTTACAACTAAAAGTAATTGACATGAGGAAATCCTTATGGAATTCTGACTAGACCTACCCTAGAATCTCACAACCTGAGTTTCCTGAATTCAGTTACAGATGCTAGTGTAGGAGCCTTGCATCAACAATCATGATCAGAAGGAGCAGTCACTTAGATGTGTGAGTTGAGAATTTTCTCCAGATGATTTTCTCTTCATCATTTGTAAAGGAGCAGCCCCCTCTCCAAAGCGATCAGACTAGCAATTCAGTAGAGCAGGGCATAAAATGTACAGCTAAATATATGTTATACATGATTTTCACATTAGCATAACTTAAATATTATATAATGGAGGTAAGGTCGATTGCATGGGTGGACTAATTCTAGTAAGTCAGAAGAATAAAACAATGAGGCAAATCTTAAAATTGGTGAAAGGTCAAGGTAGGGGGAAGCATGGTGGCAGGGTAGTTAGCACTACTGCCTCACTGCTCTTATGGATTGAACTGATCTCTTCACACATCTTCTCCACTGACTAGTACTGTACTCCATATGCTCACCTGATGCCTGTACCTATATATATTGTGCATTTATGTAAGTCCTATGTTTTTCATGTATGGAACAATTTGTCTGGACTGTAAAGAGAACAATACTTTTCAGGGCAGCATGCTGGTGCCGAGGTCCCGCGTTCGATCCTGGCTCTGGGTCACTAACTGTGTGGAGTTTGCACATTCTTGCCATGCCTGTGTGGGTTTCGCCCCCACAACCCAAAGATGTGCAGTGTAGGTGGATTGGCCACGCTAAATTGCCCTTAATTGGAAAAAATTAATTGGGTACACAAAATTTATTTTAAAAAAGAAAAATACTTTTCATTGTACCTCGGTACACGTGATAATAAATCAAATTCAAATTCAATAAGTCCTTGGAGTGATCTTTTGTTTCTGATTATGGAGTTGTTAGGTGCCAAGATGGGAGGATTGAAAGATTTTCTTTGATGGAGGAGCCTAACGTGGTTAGAACATCTCCCTCATTTATATTTATATTTATCCTGTGATCCCTATGCAGGTTCAGCAGGAAGCACCAGATTGTTGCATTGGTAATTGGATCATCTAATTTACTGTGTTTTTCAGGTGTAGCAAGTGATAATCAACTGTTTCCTCAAGAAAGCTGGCTATTGTCATTACAACTGTTACTAAACTGAACAATACTGGTCAGTGGTACAACCTTTGCAAAACAATTTCAACTTTCAAAGTTTCAGGAAATTCAATAGCTGGGATTTAGATCTTAACATTTTTGCATCCGTGTCTTCTGGTATACCTGATATCGAGGCTGGCTGTTTAGCACATGGTGACCCAGTCTGCTCTTTGAGATCCAACATTCTGAACCAGATAATTTCCCTGAAACACTCACTATGCCAGTCACCATTTATTAGTAACAAGCACAATTAAACTGTAAGTTGTAACCAAGCAACTGCACCAAAATCCCAAAGAATTAGCTCATTCCCAGAATGAGTCACCTTCACCCTGCTGCAGCTTCTCACGCAACAGTGTTGCTCCTTCCTTGACTTAATGGGTGGGTTTTCTGGTCCCGCCAGCCACAGAGTGTGCAAACAACGGGAAGCCCCATTGACAGCGGGGGCACTGGAAGATCCCACCACTGGTCAATGGTGCCCCACCTCCGCAAAACACGCTGCAGGGGGAAAGGGGGAATCTGCCCAATATCGTCAGCTTCACTGATTTACTGTAGGCCCCACCACGCCTATTCCTTTGTCCAATATAAGTCCTCTTCTTATAATAACCCACATGGGTCAACCCGATTGATTTCCGCTTATGGCTCATACAATCCGAGCTGACCCACTGAGGGGCAGAGGTTTGACAATGAGGGTCGTTAAATCGGGCTGATTAAAAACTGGCCAGGATGGGAACCAGCATTGTCGGATGGTCCCGACTGGGACTGGACGTCCTGCCTGTCACTTTGTAGCCTTACATGTCATTAGCTCAATAAATCTTTAAGTTTGGACCTTCTGGGAACTCCTCTGATTATAATACTGGCGACGAGGAAAAACTGAACCACAGGCAGCGATTCTGGATGTCAGGACCATGATTGAATTTCGCTACAAGGGAGCAAGGTCAGAACAAATTTAAACACGCTGCCCTTCGGGAGGCTCGATGCTTTTGACGCAAGCGTGGAGGACTGGGCCCAGTATGCTGAGCAAATGAGCTACTTTTCTCGGGTGAACGCCATTACAGGGGACAACGGCCAAAAGGTAACACTCCTAACCATCTGCGGGGCCACTACTTTTAGCATTACCAAAGGCTGACCTACCCTGCAGCCCCAGATTAAAAGACCTTCAGGCTGGTAGCACTTGTAGCGGACCATTATGACCCAAATCCGTCAGTGATTAAACAGAGGTACAGGTTCAACACAACCGGGTGAACTCTGGGGGAGTCAGCGATGGGATTACTGACACACCTACTAGCAATACGACTATGGGCCATCCATTTTGAAGATGCTGAAGTGCTGCCTCATGTCCAGCAGAAACAACATATTGACCCAACTTAAATTGTCGGCTGAACCTTCCTTGGACCTGAAAAAATCCACAGAGATATCCCTCTCATGTGAAATCGAGTAGAAAGGAGTCCAGGAATTCCAGGACTCACTAGATATGGAGGTGATTAGCTTTGGGAGCCCCCCATTCTTGCAGGAAACACCTCCTAAGAATAGAGCCACAGGACCCAGCTACCACATGAGAAACATCAGGGCCAGACCCATTGGCCGAAGGCCTCTGCAGCCTCGGGAGAAATCTTCCCGAAACCACAGGAGGGGGACTCACTGTGGGGCTGCACTTGTGGTTGGAGGAACCGTAGGGACCTGAAATGCAAACAAGGCATCGCCCTGGTCGAGGAACATGCTCATCCAGAGCCAGGGCTTTACACCTAGCACAACTCGAGGAGGACGCGTGCATGCAGCTTAACTTAATTGCTGCACCAAGGATAGGCCCCATCAAAATCACAGCCCAGGTTAATGGCCACCCACTAGAAATGGAAATTGGCACAGGAGCTGCTGTTTCAGTCATAGGGCAGTAAAGATACCGGATAGTCCTTACAGGGATTCAATGCCTGGATCTAAGGGACAGTAAGGCACGTTTGGTAACATCCATGTAGAACATTGGCCATCGCGGGCACAACGATGACTCCAGTTATCTGCAGGCAGCAATCCGTTTGTTTGCCATTGATGGTAGTTCAAGGGCCTGGAAATAGTCTGATGGGCTGTGACTGGCAAAAGAGGCTCCATCTGTACTGGCAGCAGATTTTCAAAATGGGCACTGGGGTTTGTACAGGGTCCGAGGGAAATATCGGGAAGTTTGCAGGCTTGGGGAAAATAAAGGGAGCTATGACTAAAATCTACACAGACCCAGAAGTCCAAACAAAGTATTTTAGGGCCTGCCCAGTTCCCTATCCTCTGTTGTTCAAGGTGGATGACGAGCTCAGCCAGTTGGAAAGCCAGGGAATTATTTGTCCCATGCAGTTAGCGAAGTGGGCAGCGCCTGTAGTCCTCGTGCTGAAGCCGGATAAAACCATCCCCTGTGTGGTGATTACAAATTGATAGTGAACAATGTCTCTCGGTTGGATGGGTATCCAATGCCACACATGGAGAATCTCTGTGTGAAGCTGGCTGGGGGACATTCCTTCTCCAAGTTAGACATGAACCATGCATATCTTCAGTTGGAGCTGGACATGGCATCGAGGAGATATATGACCATCAATACCCCCAGGAGTCTTTCTGAATACACCAGACTTCCATTTGGGGTATCATCCGCCTGTGCGATTTTTCAGAGGATTATGGAAAACATCATTCAAGGGCTTCAAAGGATGGCAGTTTACTTAGATGATGTCCTGATTACCATCGCCACTGAAAGGGAACGTGTGGATAATTTAGAGGAAGTCTCCTCCGGCAGTTCTCTGAGGCAGGTGTCCTCCTAAAAAGGGGCATGTATTTCACGTAAAAGAGGTCCTGGGGTACCGGGTTGAGAAGGACGCTTGTACCTGATGGAGGCAAACGTCTGCTGGTCCCAACGCCTGAAAATGCAACCGAATCACGGTCGTTCCTCGGATTAGGGCAAATTCATCCCGAACCTGGCAACCATATTGGCACCACTACATGCACTCCTAAAAAAACACCAGGACTGGACATGGGGGGCGCTGTAAGAAGAGGCATTTGCCAAGGTTAAGCAACAGCTGTTGTCCTCCAGGCTGTTGATCCACTACGACCTGTCCAGGCTACTCCTGCTTGCATATGATGCCTCCCCATAAGGCATTGGGGTGGTCTTGTCTCATCGGATGGACAACAGGATGGAGAGGTCAATAGCCAATGCATCAAGGACTCTGGTCGATGTGGAGTGTAGATATGCTCAGATTGAAAAGGAAGGACTGGCCATAATTGTAATGGTCAAAAGGTTCCACCAGTATGTTTATAAGCAGCACTTTACAATCATGGCAGACCACAAAATGTTGCTCGGCCAGTTTAAGGAGGACAAGGCAATCTACCAATCGCGTTGGCCAGGGTACAGCGATGGGCGCTATAATTGGCGGCTTACGAGTATGTTTCAAGTATCGACCGGTCTCACAACTCGTGCACATGGATACTTTGAGCTGACTCACATTACCGACACCATCCCCTGTCCCCACTAATGGCAGACAAGTTGGCGGTCACAGATTCGCAGATTCGCAAATGGACACAAAAGGACCCAATCTTAGCGACATTATGCCACATCCCCTGCATGGGGACAACACTTTGGCCTTAACTCTACTACCCTGCCATCTCTCCACAACCCCTGACTCCCTTGTAGATCGTAAATCTGTCTAACTCAACCTTGAATATATTCAATGATCCTGCTTCCATTACTGTCTTATGGAAAACAATTCCAAAGATTAACAAACCCTTAGAGAGAAGATATTCCCCCTAATCTTCATTTTAAATGGGAGACCTTACTCTTAAACTCTGCACAACCCTTAATTCTAGATTCTCCCATGAGGGGGAAAATGCTCTCAGCAGCAATCCTGTCAAGGCCCCGCAGAATCTTTGACTTACCTTTGTGGCATCCTGTGATGTTTCTTTCTGAAGATTTGACCATAGTATTTTTTGTGTCTTGGAAGGAAAACTCCTCAGAAAGTGAGCTGGGAAAAGGCAATTTTCTTGAACAGGTATATCATATTTAGAATAATTCCACTGCAAATCATTGCTTTACCCTTTGGAAGTGATAAATATTCTCAGTTAGTCACATCCTCTCACATTCTATAGACAGACTGTTTCCTGTGTTTGTACGGAATAAATCTGGGGCTACGTTGATAAGTAATTTTTTAAAAAAACACCCTCAGATTAACTGTTCAAACAACACCTGACCTTCTGTTCCATTCCATCTTGGAAAAAAGGGAAAAAAGGAGTAAAACCTTCTTCAATATCTCTTATGGCAAGTGTATAAACAGAGGAAGGAGAAAGCCTACATCCTTGAAACTGACAGTCACGTTCCTTAGCCCTTTTTGATTGAGAACAGGAAAGATTTTGAAGAGACATGTGGAAGATGGAAATGTGAACAGAACATGCAGAAACACAAGCTTCAACTCCATATTCTCACACTGCCCAGCCTTCACAGCCATCGCTTCTCAGCAAGTGAGGGGCAACATAGAAAAGCCTCTTTCACTGTACAGATTTAAAAAATTTATTCATGGGATATGCCCTTTGATGTGTTGGGTAAGCTGGGTCTGCGAGGACTGCGTTTACTGCAGTCGTGAGAGACACAGGCTTCCAACACTTGAAGAAATGCAACTCAATTTTCTTGAACTCCTAACTATCATACATTCTTGAACCTTGGGTTGACACAATGTGGACTTGACTGGAGACCTGAGGCTAACCTGACCAGACTATCTTACTACCACATGGTGTATGCTCTAGTTGCTGCTCACGATCTCTGACTGTCTCAGAGGCTGGATCCCGAGAGAGCGGGAAAACTAGTGCTCTCTGGCTTTATAGCGGTCGTGTCCTGTCTAGTGATTGGCTGCTGTGTTCTGTGTGTTCACTGGTCATCCTGTGTGTCAATCACTGCCTGTCTGTGCACCATCATATACCTGTGTGTATATTATGACACCCTTCAGGAGCAGGGCAGCACTTATTGCCATTCCTTAATTGCCCTTGACTGCTGCAGTTTGTGTTGTTTAAGGCATACACAGTGCTGTTGGGCAGGTAGTTTTAGAATTTTGACAGTGAGCATGAAGGGCTTGCAATATTTTTACACGTCCAATTGTATGTGTGTGTGACTTGGAAGGAAATTTGCGGAGAGGAGGGAATGACAGTGATTATGGAGGGTGACTGTGATGCAAGGGTGTGTGATGGCGCAATGATGAGATTGAGTGGGAGTGTAGTCTGCCTCAATAAGGGACGTGCAGAGCTGCCAGAAGAAGGAGAAATGAGTGGAGCTGCAAGTTGTGTTGGTCTGAGGTGTTTTGTGCAGGAGAATGCTGGGAAAGGCAGAGTGTGGGGCTTGGTAGCTAGAAGGATGCCACTTACCATACCGCCCTCATGAGGCCCTTGAATCTCTTGGTAACTGTGTGCGGGTTTGAGAGACCACAATCCTACTGCTTTGATAGCAATTTTATGTATTAAACTTTATCATTTATTAATATTAATGTATGAATATATTCAATTATACTTTTAAGGTTACTGGCCAATAAACAGGTTAGACATTTCTACTGGAGGCCTGTCTGGTCAGTACCAGCCAGAAAGAGATGACGAGTTTCATTTTTTATCTTCAAATATTTAAGAAAAAACAAATTCACAATCATTCAGACACCGCCACCAATGCCACAGTACCATAACTGCAGGTTCTACTAACTTCAGGATGCACCACAGTAACTCTCCAAGGTTTCTTCAACAGCACATCCCAAATCCATATCCTCCACCACCTCGAAGGACAAAAGTAGCAGATGCACAGGAACAACGCCCCCTAGTTCCTTCTGAGTTACGACCCATCCTGACTTGGACTGATGCTTCCGTTCCTGAATTGTCAGTGGGTCAACCTCCCGGGATTTTGGAACTAACAGCACTGTGGGAGCACTTTCATCACACAGACTGCAGTGATTCAAGATGTCCTCTCAACACATCCTGCTCAAGGGCAACTAGGGATGGGCAATAAATGCTGGCCTTGCTAGTGGTGACAAGAGTGAATTAAAACACATTGACTGCATATTCAAGTGAACCAGTGGCCGCAGTGTGAGCAGGTGAAATCCTGTTCTAATTGCATGAGGTGTCAGATGACGATGATTCAAATGATTAACCTGAGTAAACCTTTGTCTGGAGTTAGTTTGATTGGATCATATATTCCCATGATTATAAGAATATCTGTGTTTCAGGCATCTGCAAGATGTTGCAGATGTGTTGGTGTTAAAATCTCATTCATATTTTCAGTAATATTTATTTACCTTGAACAGATACTAAAGCCAAAATTAATTTATACATTGAGTGAATTTGATGGTCTCTGGTCTGAATCCAATTATCAGGAAGTTCAAATCAAGATAAGAAGGACTGGATCATCTCCATAGAAAAGGCAGCCTGATTTCTGAATCTTAAGAGCTGAAAAATGGATGAATTCTACCTAAGCTGAAGCTGTGGGAAAGAGACAAATGAGACGCTGTGATATAGTCATCAATTTTTGCAGGAAAACTTGGTGTATAAGACTAAGTTTCACTTGAATCTTGGGGTTGTTTCTTGATTACTCTGTATTGGTCTGTTAATTTCCAGAAATCACCTTATTAATTATGTCACATCAGTTTATTGATCGCTCTATATCAGTTTATTATTTATCCTGTATAATTTCAATTACTCGTTATCAGTTTATGGATTATTTTCTATCAGTGGATGATAAATTAATCAACCCAAGCATTCAGTATTTCTGATGTGTGACTTTTGAACCATGGATGAGACAAGTCTGCATTCAGCAAGTACCCTGCGGAGTGACAAGCTGCATGGTACGAATCTATGGAAGGAGATTTGAGGAGAAAACATGATGCAAATAGGTGTGTTGCAGTGTCAGAGCAGTAGCTAAATCTCTTGAGAATTGGAACGAGTGTTGAAGCTTGCATTGAATTCATGCTATGATACAGTGATGCAGCAAAAGCTGCTGCTTTGAGTAATAAATAACATTTTAGATACCTGAACATTCAATTTTCTGCTTTGTGAACAACTGTTTTTATCAATTTTTAAACCAGTTGGCCATGACTTGAGTCATACTCCGTAACACCACCTTATCTTTGGTTTGCAAGCTCACCAACTAAAGCCTCTTTAGCACAACCAATTCATATTTTCACTGTAAGTACCAAAGAATGGAAGTTTCTCACATTTTGATTTGTGAAAATGTGTTTCATTTTGTAAAAGCTCTGGAGAAAGTGGCACTCTGACTTAAATCTCAGTAATCTGTCACTGTACCTTTTTACCAATGAAAGCAGATACCGTAAAATCAAACACAAAGGGCTAAGAAACTCAATGTGTCCCTCTGACTCATCCCACCTCCTTCTCAGGCATTCACACGTTTTAACCTGACCACTTTCATCTGCCAATACCAATTCCTCTAGCCATAACGACACACAGAAGGAGGTTATCGAGGAACTTGCAAGAACACTTACAACAGTAAACAGACAGACGGGATGGTTCAGATTTAATTTCTGTTCAATGAATTGTAAATTTTTCAACAGTGGCCTTTAGGCAAGACCCAAATGCAATGAGAAATGATCTTGACATGATCACACATGGGAAAGGTAGAATGTCAAACCACTCTGCGTCACACTTAATCCCACAGCTAAAATGTGAAAATAATGATCCACATAGTGAAACATAAATTTAAATCAAAATACAATGGGTGCGATTCTCCACCACCCACACCAGGTGGGAGAATAGCGGGAGGGCCACCCGACATTTTTCACGCCCTCCCGCTATTCTCCCCCCCCCCCCACGCCCGAACTACGCCACGATTCACCGCTCGGCGTTTTTTACGGCGAGCGGCGATTCTCCGAGGCCGATGGGCCGAGCGGCCGGGCCTTCACGCCCGTTTCAACATGGCAGCAAACACACCTGCTCGCTGCCATCATGAAACGGGCGCCAGATGCCCGTTTGGGGCATCTAGAGGCCCGATTGGCACGGGAGCACCACGACTGTGCTCGGGAGGGGACAGGCCCGCGATCGGTGCCCACCGATCGTCGGGCCAACGTCCAAAACAGACGCACTCTTTCCCCTCCGCCGCCCGGCAAGATCAAGCCACCACGTCTTGCCGGGCGTCTGAGGAGAAAGACGGCAACTGCACATGCGCGGGTTGGCGTTGTCCAACCTGCGCAAGCGGCTGATGCGTCACGGTGCGGTCGTGAAGGCCGCGCTGCCGTGACACATGGGGCCGCGCTCCTAGCCCCGCCAGGGGGGGAGAATCGGCCCTGGAAGTGGCTGTGAAGGCTGCCGTGGGTCACGGCCTGTCCCACGGCAGCCTTTACGATTCTCCGCATTTGCGGAGAATCTCGCCCAATATTTTTCCTCTTATGTACAAATT
This sequence comes from Scyliorhinus canicula, assembly GCF_902713615.1. Lineage (NCBI taxonomy): Eukaryota > Metazoa > Chordata > Chondrichthyes > Carcharhiniformes > Scyliorhinidae > Scyliorhinus > Scyliorhinus canicula. The sequence goes on along the minus strand of NC_052152.1, from coordinate 91,359,219 downwards.
ATCAGGAAGATCTGTATACATGCATGAAGTACAAGGTAGGTTTGAGGCAACACTTAACCACTATTGCCATCCCCCTGGCTCAGCACATACACAACAATGTTGATGTTGGAAATTTCTGGTGGCGGCCATGGAGTGAGCGGTCACACATTTGGCAGCTCCTGTTCTAGGTGGTATTGTTTGGTCCTTTTACACCTAGTTTAGGGGTGTTTGCTGGTGTGATGTGCATGAGCATTGAGAGATAGAAGTGCTCCTCCGAGGGGCGAGTTTATGGCTTATCGTTATCAGACGAGGAGTGTAACGATCAAGAGTCAGCAGTCTGGCACGGAAGTTTTTCGAAGTGCAACAGAGGGAAAGATGGCAGAGGGCTCTGGACCTCACAGTAGTTTACTGAGCAACTGGTGGACTCCTTGAATGCTAAGTTCCAGCAGCAGAGGCATGAGGCCTCAGAGGACCTGGCTAATGTGGTGGAGCCGCTCAGGATGGCTATTGAGAGAGTGGAGCAGAGGCTGGAAGAGCAGAGTTCGGAACTCCATAAGGTGGAGGAGTAGGTGATGGAGCATGAGGACTGGCTGGCCTTGTTGGAGGCAGAGATGGTGCTCATGGCAGAGGGCCTGAAGTGGCCGAGGGAGAAGGTGTAGAACCTGGAGAATTGCACCAGGAGGCAGAATCTCCAGATTGTGGGCATGCCTGGAGGGATTGAGGGAACGCAGGCCACAAAGTACGTGGCGAGTATGTTCGAGAAGTTAGTGGGGGAGGGGGTCTTTGACCGTCCACCCGAGGTGGATTGAGCACACAGGGCATTGAGGAGTAGGCCGAAGGCAGGGTCGCAGCCGAGGGCGATGGGTGGTGCGGTTGCATTGTCTTCTCGATAAGGAGAAGATTTTGAGCTGGGCGAAGGAGACGAGAAAGTGAACCTGGGAAGGAAATGTGCTGCGGATCTACCAGGATTTGGGTGTGGAATTGGCCATATGGGGGCCAGATTCCTCGACAAGAAAAGAGTGAAGTTTGGGATGTTGTATGCTGCTCATCTGTGGGCCATGCAGCAGAATAGAGAATTCCATTTTGATACGGCAGAGAAATTTATGAGAGACCTTGGACTGGGAAGTGTGGGAGGACATTGAACTTTGGAGTTGCCAACATGAGGAATGTGGGTCTCTAGGCCGGGAGGATTGTTGTATCTATTGTGTTTAGATGCAGAGTGGGTAAGTATGTTTCACTGTTCTTGGGGAATTGCAGCTGTAGGTGGCTAGGGAGAAGGGGGGTAGGCGGTGGCCTCGAGTGGAGGCGACCATGCTAACTGGTTGGCTAGTTAATGGGTTGATCTGTGGAGGGAGTGGGTGGTGGCTTAGTTTTCTTTTTCTTTGCTTATGGGGGGAGGGGAGTGGGTTAGGGGGGATGCTGACGTGGATGGAGTTGGTGTGGCACAGTTGGTTAAGGGGAGATGGCAGCAGTCATTTTGGGGAGAGTCTCAGGGTGAGCGAGGCGTGGACCTGTGGGAGCTGGGTGAAGAGTGGCTATGGCTGACTGGCGAGGAATGGGGGGGGGGGGGGGGGGGGGCGGCAGGTTGATTATGTCAAACTTTTATGGTTTGAATGGCCCAGTTAAAAGCTTTCGCGTTTTTGCGCGTTTAAGGGGATTGAAGCCGGCCATTGTGTTTCTTCAGGAGACGGACCTGAAGTTGGGGAACCAGGGGCTGGATTCTCCCCTACCCGACGGGATTGAGTGGCATGAACCACTCTGGCGTCGGGCCGCCCCAAAGGTGCGTAGGATTCCGCACCTTTAGGGGCCAAGCCCTCACCTTGAGCAGCTAGGCCCGCGCCAGAGTGGTTGCCGTTCCGCCGGCTGGCATGGAAGTCCTTTGGCGCCACGCCAGCCAGGGCCGGCGGAAGTCCGCGCATGCATGGGAGCGTCAGCAGTTGCTGACGTCATCCCCGCGCATGCGCGGGGGAGGGGTCACTTCCTCGTCGGCCATCGCAGAGGCTATGGCTGACGTGAAAGGAAAAGAGTGCCCCCACGGCACAGGCCCTCCCGCGGATCGGTGGGCCCCGATCGCGGGCCAGGTCACCGTGAGGGTACCCCCTGGGGCCAGATCGCCCCGCGCCCCCCCCAGGACCCCGGAACACGCCCGCGCTGCCAGTCCTGCTGGCAAGCGCGGTGGTTTGATTCACGCCGGCGGGACAGGCGTTACAGCAGTGGGGCTATGGCCCATCGCGGGCCGGAGAATCGCCGTGGGGGGAGGCGTCCGAATCTCCGGTGCCGGAGAATCTGGCGGCCGCAGGGGGCGGGATTCTCGCCGTCCCCCGGCGATTCTCCAACCCGGTGGGGGGGTCGGAGAATCCAGCCCCTGATGAGGCTGAGGAAGGGCTGGGTGGGGTAGATGTTCCATACGGGGTTGGATATGAAGGGGGGTGGCGGTGTTGATTAATAAGTAGGTGGCTTTTGAGGTGGGGAGTATTGTTACTGACCCAGGGGGTAGGTTTGTGATGGTGAGTGGGAAGTTGGAGGGGACGCCCGTGGTACTGGTGAACATACGTACTGCGGTACTGGTGAACATATGTCCCCAAAATTGAGATGATGTGGAATATCTGAGGCAGTTTTTAGCTAAGATTCCGGACTTGGACAGGCACCGGCTGATTTCATCAAAGAACTAGGCGGCATGGTAGCACAGTGGTTAGCATTGTTGCTTCACAGCTCCAGGGACCCAGGTTCGAATCCCGACTTGGGTCACTATATGTGTGGAGTCTGCACATTCTCTCCATGTCTGTGTGGGTTTCCTCCAGGAGCTCTGGTTTCCTCCCACAAGTCGCGAAAGACGCGCTTATTAGGTGAATTGGACATTCTGAATTCGCCCTCAGTGTATCCGAACAGGTGCCGGTGACTAGGAGATTTTCACAGCAACTTCACTGCAGTGTTAATGTAAGCCTGTTTGTGACAATAATAAAGATTATGATTATCTGCTCATTCTACTTTTGGTGAGATGACCTCAATGAACCAACTTGAGTTGGATAAGGCTGAGCCTCGAGCACAGGATGAGGTGGAATTTACCCTACAGAAGGCCTCATTCCACATCTTCACCTAAGATAGGTCCCAACTCCTCATCTCATTTCGCCTTCACCCGATCAAGCGACGTAGATTCCAAAGTGATGGTCCGCTTGAGATTCCCCCGTTACATTGGTGTGAAGCTAGCCATGGGGTTCGTGTACCGCAGCTGCCCCATGAAATAAATTTCTGCCCAAAACCAAACTTCCAAGTACTTCAATGAGGTACTTCCACTCCACTCTGTCCAATGCTTTCTCTGCATCCATAACTATAATCACCTCTGGCTCGAAGAAACGAGAGGACAACATTCAAGACATCAGTATCAGAGGACAGCTGCCTACCCTTCACAAATCCTATCTGGTCTTCCACCACAAATCCGGGACACATGGCTCTAATTGCAAAGCCAGCACCTTAGCCAGGACCTTGGCATCCACATTTAGCAGCAAAATGCGCCTTTACGAACCACACGCCATGGGGTTCTTATATTTCTTTAAAATAAGGGAGATGAAGGCCTGTGCAAGGGTATCAGGCAGGTAACCTTGAGCTAATGCGTCATTGAACATATGTGTCATTACTAGCTGGCTAGAGAATGTTTTGTAAAATAAATTCAACAGGATACCTATCAGGGCCCCGGGCTTTGTTCGCCTGCATCAACCCTGTGCACCTCATCAGCTTCAGTTGCCATGGAGGGAGATGTACTGGTGGGTTAAGATATGGGGCGCGATTCTCCGCTCCCGCGCGGCATCGGGAAGGCCGTCATGAACTCGGCCGAGTTTCACGGTGGCCTCGGAGGCCGCTCCTCGCACCCGATTCACCCCACCCCCAGGGGGCTAGGAGCGGCGTGCCGTAAATCTCGGCTGCCGGGCCTTGACGCTGCCGTTAAGGCCAGGCGCGTCGAGAATGACGCGGCCGGTGCGCCTAATGACGTCAGCCACGCATGCGCAGGTTGGCCGGCTCCAACCCGCGCATGCGCGGTTGCCGTCTTCCCCTCCGCTGCCCCGCAAGACGTGGCGGCTTGATCTTGTGGGGCGGCGGAGGGGAAAGAGTGCGTCCCTTGGAGACGCCGGCCCGACGATCGGTGGGCACCGATCGCGGGCCAGTCCCCTCCCGAGCACGGCCGTGGTGCTCACTCCCCTCTCCGCCCTCACAAGCCACAAACGAGCCTTTGGCGCCATGCTCACGCCGGCACCGACCAGGTGTGGTTGCCGCCGGCGTGAACAGGTCGGGGACGTCAGGCCGCTTGGCTCATCCGGGCCAGAGAATCGCCGGTCGCCGTGAAAAACGGCGAGTGGCGATACTCCGAGCGGGGGGGGGGGGGGGGGGGGGGGGGGGGGAGAAACGCAGGGGGTGCCAGGGCACGTGTCGTGATTCGCCCGGCCCTCCCGTGATTCGCCCACCCAGCGTGGGGAGCGGAGAATCACGCCCATGGAGTTTCTCCTGGACAACAAAGACAATGGGCAGAATTTTTACTGACCTCATCTACAGGGAGTGATTCAGAGGAACGCACTTCTCAGAACTCGACCCTCAACCACTCCAACTGTTATGGTTGTGACATCAGTAATTGGTTTCCCACCTGGGAGACACAGTTTGATTGACAGCTAGGTCCTGTCAGTGGGGAGCCAGTCACTGATGGCCACAGCAGCAGTTAAGCATGTGTTAGGAACGGGGGTGATCAGAGTGATGGAGGGCAACTGTGCAGGTTGTGGGGGTTGCTAACAATCCAATAACCTAAAGGAAAATGCATGGCATGTTGCATTGTTATGATTGGTCGCTGGGTGAGGATCCACTATTTGTGATGATTCAGGATGAGATACCCCCAAATTGTTCTTCTCCCCATCTTTATTCAATCCTCTTGGATGGTTACAACAGGATTAATTTAAAAATCATCCCTCCCCTTATAGATATCTTTTCCTAGCCCAAATGTGCATGAACCAATTTAACCAGGCTTTCTTCAGCTAAAGAATTTACTAGTTAATAAAGCACAAGAATAATTTTTTAAAAAACACATGCACACACAGAAAGATTAGAAATGAGAAGTGAGTTCAAACATAAAAGTTAAAAAATATATACAAATCAGTCTTTGGCTTGTCCCTGATGTGTAGATTGTGAAACTTTGCGGCCATTAATTTGGGTGATTCCAGTAACACTGACTTCAACAGTTCAGCAGTTGGTTTGGAGATTCTTGATTCTGCAGGTTAGCTGAAAGGAGTTGTCCTGTTTACTTTTTGATGTGACTTTTCTGACTTGCTTCCAGCAATCAGGGAGTGAGATACTTATTTTTACCTGCAAGCAGGGGTGCCTGGTAGACATTTTTCAGCTGTGACCTTCACAACACACACTAGCAGAATAGATCTAGAATACCAGGCTAGCACACCGAGACCAAGGTTGCAGTTGTTTTTTGTGATAGCGCGGCCCCTTTAAGGGGGTGAGCTGCACTGACCATGTGACCGTCTCGGACCAATATACAAGAGAGTGGAAACCCGGGCCAATGGGGAGTTTACATCGGCCCCTTGAAACAGGATCCTGGGCAATGTGGGCCAGAGAGCTGAAGAGTAAAGACCTGTGTATAATGTTCTGTGCCTGTTATCTATCTGCCTTTGTATTTCATCAATAAACCTCTTTTGTTTATTACTGGAAGCCTCCAGTGAATGTCTTGAGCCACCATTTTGGCGACGAGGAAAACACTTTTCGATCGCAACTGAGAGTCATCATGAATCGAGAAAGGAAGAAAAGAATGGTTGATAAAAGAGAGAAGCTCCAGCAAGAGCCGGAATCATTTAAACCAAGTGGAAATGCCTATCATTGGAAACTAGACCGACTGGTCAAGGAGTTGAGTCATGGAGTCAGTCCATCGAATGGCTCCATTTCTTCTTCACCACAAACAAGCTCACAGGTGAAGACAAGCAGATGGTGATACTTCTGACAGTTTGTGGGCCCCAGACGGACAATTTGGTTAGGAACCACATGTCCCTGCAGCTACGTGACTCGAAAACCCTTGACTAGATAGTGAAATTGATTAAATAATATAACAATCCAAGGCCCTTTGTCATCCTCCAACATTTGAAGTTCAACCCTACAGTGAGGGACCATGAAGAGTCTGTCTCAGCCTTGATAGCCAGGCTTCGCCAGCTTGTGAGTTCGGGACCGAGCTTAGTAACATGTTGGTGAACGGCTGGTTTGTATGATCCATAACCTCAATATCCAGAAGAAGCTTTTGGTGGAGACCACATTTACATTGCAAAAAGCGATCGAAATAGCTCAGGTGATAGAGCGCGCTGAAAAAGGCACCACTGAGCTTCAAAGCATGGCTGAAGGGAGATTAACCAAGTATGGGCTGGTACAACTGTGAGATGGCGGGATTGAAAAGAACATCTCAGAGCTAGATAAAGCCCTTGGTGCAGGACCAGAACCCAAGGAGTCAGAAGGAATCGGGGTGTCAAACCAAATCCAAGGGCCCATTGATGTAAAAATGATTTTGGACATACTCTCTTCATAAATATATTACGCCAATATTTGGCACAGCTGTTTTTCATGGGTTGTGGACATCACTGGCTTGGTGGGATTCAGAACCTTTCCCTAGAACCTGGGCCTCTGGATTAGCAGTCTGGTGACATTCCAGCGATGCCACCGCCTCTTCTGCTGCTCCATTTGAAGCAGGGTGATGAGGTGGAAATTCAGTGTGTTTTAACCTGTTCATTCTCATGAATTTTACAAACTCTGAACAGAACTGTTATCTGTTGTTGGACATAATTTCCTCTGGGAACTCAGGAGCAGTAAATAAACTATGTAAACATTCTAGAGTTTTGCTAGTTGTTGTTTGATTTATTGGAAACCCTTCAATCTACTTTAAATGGCCATCTATCACAAGTTAATAGCTGTTGTCCTTCAAATTCTGCAAAATCTATGTTCATCCTCTGCCACACTCTAGCTGGTCATGCAAAGGTACTGATGGAACCTTCTTTCCTACTGCTTGGCATACTCTATAGTTTCACTGTGTCACCATTAAATGATCTTCTGATAAGCTGACGAAATTGATGCCCATCTCAGCATTCGGACTGCAGCTAAGTTAGGTATGGTAAACTTTGGATTCAAAATAATCATCAGCGGCTTATAATCTACTTTATTCGTGAAACAATGGCCATACAAGTACTTACTCCAAAAATCAAAGACAATTGTTTTGTGTTCTATCTACGCATAATTTTGCTCACTGGTACAGAGGGTGCTGAGACAAATGCAATTGATCTTTCAACACCAGTACTCAGCGCCTGAGAGATCCCAGCACGCAGCACCTTCTCTGTATGGAGAGGCTTCACATGCCAGCTCAATCTTTTGGGGCACATCATAACATGCAAGATTTGTGCTGCCTACCAGTTAACATTTACACAACTCAAATGTTTTGTCACACGCCTTTGTCCAAATCCATGGAATACTCTTGCTTAAGAATTTATCCAATGGATGCAATATGGTTCCCAAATTTGGTCTGAATTTACCGTAGTAACCTACCATAGACTCATCATCTAACTCCGGTTGCAGTTAGGGATTTGTCAGATCTAACTTTGAAAAAAATCTGGCCTCCTGACAACAGTGTGAACAGGTCCCCCATGTTTGACAAGATCTTGAGTGGATTCCATTACAATATCTGCCTTACGATGACCTTATAATCACTACGTATTCTTACACCACCTTCTGACTTTGGTACTACCTCTATGGTAATAAAGCCCAACTCCTCTGTTCTACTTTACAGGTAATGTTCTCAGTCTCCAGCATTTTCAACTCTTGCTCTTTCTGCCTCAGAGCATAGGGGCCTTCAATAAACTGGCCTTGCATTCCTCTGAACCCACACATTAGCCTTGTACTCTTGAGTTGGTTTGCCAATTTTACTGAACACCCGAGGCTATTTGGTGATCACCTTGTCATGAGTTGTGAATTTCACTTCTATGTGAAAACACTCAGTCCAATTTAACTCAAGTATTCTTAACCAGCTCCTTCCTAACAAGGTTCCCTTTTCACCCTTCACCACAATAATGCCAATTTTACAAATTTGCACTTTGTATGTGACGAGTGGAAACACTTTCCATGATGAGAATTTTCTCTCCTGCATAACTTAATAATTCTGTGCTTGATTTCTCCAGTTGATGCTGACTTAACTTTTCATATAGCGATTCAAAGGAGCAGGCCTTTGCAGCAGCAACCAACAAGTGTGAAGAATCCACACTCGCAAATGTCTAACCTTTCTAGGATTTTTAGTTGCAAATGCCAATAAATTGGTCCCCCAAACCAGCTTTCCCTGAGGATGTATTTAATTACTGTTATTCTCAAACGGTTCAATCGAGGACAAATTATGCAAACATGATAAACTCCGAGCATATTGGACATTAGCTCATGGTAGTATTCCTCATGCTATCCTTTGCCGTTAACATATTGTGCACTGTATACAGTTTAATGGCATGTTACAAGAAGCTAATCTGATGTGGCATTGCCATTAGCTGTGCAAAGATCAAGCACAAGAGGGAGTCAATTAAACAAATATCAGTAGCATGATTCATTATCCCTTGGGAATATGTAATGCAGAACAAGGAATGCACATGACAGCTGAAGAAAAGGTAACAATGAAAAAATGGCACAAGGATAATTTTGTTCCCCATGGGGGGATTAATTTAGATTTGTTACTGTAGAAATGTAAATTAAATCACTATAATGCTACCAAGGTGTTGTCAGGTAGAAAGACAAGAAATCCTACACTGTTCCGGTACTGATTAGACCGGCGCTTAAAAACACAGCTGTCCCCACGTAATACTGTAACTGATGATGAAAAGCTCAGCATAAATACTTAGGTTTCCCAGAAATAATTATGTATCAGAATAAACTATTTTACTCATAACCTCCTTCTTGTTATTTAATTTCATTTTTTTAATGGTGTCCAGACGGACCTTTCTAAGCAATTTTAATCTGGGTTGATGTATCATTGCAAAACTGCACTAGGAGAATACTGCTGAGATTAGGATTCATTTCCTGTGGCACTCATGTAAAAAAAGCCTCTTGTAATTTCTAAAATCTTTTAAGAGCAGCCCTGTACGTCTTATCTTTCAGCAATCACGCAGAAGAAGAAAACAAATCTGGACAAATCCTGCGCCGCATCCTGATTTAAAGATGTTTGGAATGCCTGCTTCTTGACTTTGCCACAATCAGATAGATGAGCTCAAAGTATTTCAAGAGGATGCGTTAATAATAATAATCATAATAAGAATCGCTTATTGTCACACGTAGGCTTCAATGAAGTTACTGTGAAAAGCCCCTAGTCGCCACATTCTGGCGCCGGTTCGGGGAGGCCGGTACGGGAATTGAACCCGCGCTGCTGGCATTGTTCTGCATTACAAGCCAGCTGTTGAGCTCACTGTGCTAAACCAGCCCCTGGGAAGACTTACATGAAGTACATTTTTTTCAACATGATTGGACATATGTTTGGGGAGAGTTTTTCTTTGACACAAAGATTTTTTGAAAAATTTAAAGTACCCAATTCTTTTTTTCCAAATTAAGGGGCAATTTAGAATGACTACCACCTGCCCTGCACATCTTCAGGTTGTGGGGGTGAGTCCCACACAGGCACAGGGAGAATGAGCGAACGCCACATGGACAGTGACCCAGGGCTAGCATCGAACCCGGGTCCTCGGCCCTGTGAAGCAGCAGTGCTAACTACAGCAACACAGTGCTGTCCCCATAGAGAAGAATTATACATTTTGAAATCTCGCAAATTTTGAGAAGGATCATCTTCAACAAACTTTATTTTGTTTACATTCAAACTGAACTGGAAAAGACATGTCCCATTTTAGGCATAACAACATCATTCTTAATTACACAATGGTGCCTTTCAACGTGATTCATGGGATCAGTCCTGAGGGCTGTTGCAATGTTACTGAGACTGTTGCTTTTTATGTGCAAGGTAGGCCATTAGCACACTGACATGCTGACAACCAAGTAATTTAAATAATTAGAAGAAGATTCTTGTGCACATTGACCGAGGTGCAGGGACTGTGAAGTTGGAAGAAACCGTATATCTAGTGCACTTATTGGTTGCTGGAAAAATGTGACCACTTATAAACATCCAACACATGAAATAAGACCAGAAGTAGACCATTTGGCCCCTCAAGCCTGCTTCACCATTTGATAAGATCATGATGTGGAGAAGCTGGCGTTGGACTGGGGTGAGCACAGTAAGAAGTCTTACAACACCAGGTTAAAGTCCAACAGGTTTGTTTTGAAGTAGCACAGTTCCTTCCTCAGGTGAATCATGATAAGATCATGACTGATGTTTGCATTTCAAGTTCTATGTGCTCATCTACCCCCGATAATCTTTGATTCCCTTGCCTAAAAATAAATTATCGACCTCCACCTAAAAATATTCAATCACCCCACCTCCACTGGCTTCTGAGGCAGAGAGTTCCAAAGTTGCACAACATCATCTCTGTCCTAAAAGGGCGACCTCTTATTTGAAAAAAGTGGCCCCTAGTCCTGGAGTCATCCACAGAAGGAAATAGCCTTTCAATGGCCACCTTATCAAGACCATTCAGGATCTTATTTAGTTCAATCAAGTCACCCTAACTCTTCTAAACTCCAGTGGAAACAAGCCCAGTCTGACTAATTTTTCTTCATATGACAACCTGCTATTTTCAGTTATCACTTGAGTAAACCTCCTCTGAACCAACTCCAATTTAAAGATTAAGTAGCCAAATTAGGTAGGTGGGGAGTGAGTGATAAACATTCTTCCAGTTCTTTGAAAAGTTGAAAATAATTTATCTTTGTTTGCATAAGCTGTGAGGTGGAATGTTGCATGGCGAAGTGAGAAACGTGATGGCCAATGGATATTTTTCAGTTTGGTGGAAGGTTTGCAGTGGTGTTACCCAGGGATCAGTATTCGGAACCTTGTTTTTCCTGATATATATTAATGATCTTGATCTTCCTGTGCAGGGGTGTTGCCTTTTTTTACCTGCTAGAAATATGGCAATCAATAAGGTTGCCCGTCTTTCTTTAGATCTCGATATTATATTGTTCAGAATCACCAGGTATCAAATGATACCACCACAAGGTTCAACTGGGTATCGATCAAAGAGCCAAACACCAGTTAGTTAGTTCAAGATCAATGGTACTTTATTTACACACAAGATTAACATACAACATAAAACACTACTAGTTAAACTACACCTAACAACTATGGCAACCTGTACTTAACTTCAGGCACCTGGCTTAGGTCAGAGGAACAGTGCCCTTTGTTCGAATCTGGATCTACTGGGTCTGGAGAAGTAACTTCTGCTCAGCTAGGCTCATCCGTCTGGTGGCGGGCGTTGAACTTGGATTTGCTTCTGGTGGTGCTGCACTTGGAGGTGGACATTGCCAGAGTGCCTGATCCAAGAGAGGTCAAACAGATGACAGTGTCTCTCTTTATCCTTGGGGAGTTATGTGCTCTTTTGGGCGGTTCTTCGGTTTGGACCCCATTAATTGGGTAGTTTTCGATCACTGTATTCAATTTGAACCAATAAAGGGGCGGGTGCCATGATGGCTGGGCGTGTCCTAAACGATAATTGACCCTGTTGTTGATGCTTCCTGAGTAAAGGGAGTGGCGCCAAAATGTCTGGGATTGTATCAGTCTTTTGTCTTACGGAGATGGGCCATCAAAATGCTAATCGGTTGGGGGTTTCGATGCTGTCTGAAATCTTTGCTCACAAATATACATTCAGGCTCTAAGCCTGCCTGAACCTTACATTGTCCATTTTGCCCATTAGGCTTTGCGAACGTCCATGTTTCTTGTCGTAAGTGGCCATCCCAGATGGCTACAGGGGACAATTCCGAAGTTTGCAGATGATACGAAACTTGGAAGTATTATAAACTGTGAGGAGGACAGCGCAGAACTTCAAAAGGCCATAGGCAAGTTGGTGAAGTGGACAGATAGGTGGCAGATGAGGTTCAATGTGGAGAAGTGTGAAGTGATGCACTTTGGTAGGAAGAACATGGAGAGACAATATAAAATAAGGGATGCAGGAGCAGATGAACCTGGGTGTTCCTGCGCACACATCATTAAAGGTGGAAAGACTGGTGGGGGTGAGTAGTTAATAAATCATATAGTATCCTGGGTATTATTAATAGGGACAGAGTACAAGATCAAGGAGGTTATGCTGAACTCTTACATGATGCTAGTTAGACCTCAGCTGGAATATTATGTACAATTCTGGATGCCACAATATGGGAAGGGTGTGAACACATTGGAGAAAGTGCGGAAGTGTTTTACAAGAATGGTTCCAGGGATGAGAAACTTCAGTTATGAGGATAGATTGGAGAGGTTGGGACTGTTCTCCTTAGAGTGAAGAAGGCTAAGAGGAGATATGATAGAGATGTTCAAAATCATGAAGGAGGTGGACAGAGTAGATAGGGAGAAATTGTTTCCATTTGTAAAAGGGTCAAGAATGAGAGGGCACAGATTTAAAGGTATTTGAAAAAGAAGCAAATGCGATGTGAGAAAAAGCATTTTCACACAGTGAGTGGTTCAGGTCTGGAATGCACTGCTGGAAGTGTGATGGAGGCAGGATGAATTGCAGCATTCAAGGGGGCATTTGATGATTATCTGAACAGAAAAAATGTGCAGGGGTACAGCAAAAAGACAAAGGAATGACATTAAATCATAATGTTCATTTGGAGAGCTGGCGCAGACACGATGGGCTGAGTGGCCTCCCCCTGCACCGCAGCAATGCTGCGATTCTGCAATGTGAGGCAAAAATTGGCTTCAGGCAAGAGAGTAGAGGACAGTGGTGACCTTGTCAACTCTGAGTCAGATCTTCCTTTAAGAGCTCCATCATTTATGCCACTTTGCTTGCTCCCATTCCATATGACAATCGGGGCTGGTTCAGCACAGTGGGCCAAACAGCTGGCTTGTAATGCAGAACAAGGCCCAGTAGCGCTGGTTCAATTCCCGTACCGGCCTCCCCGAACAGACGGCGGAATGTGGCGACTAGGGGCTTTTCACAGTAACTTCATTGAAGTCTATTTGTGACAATAAGTGATTATTATTGTTATTATTAAATGGGCACAAAAGTTACCTGTTCAAATATTTTTGCATCAAACCATGAAGCCTTAATGAGGTTCATGCATGGAATGGGTGCAAGAACTGTCACAAACAAATTTAACAGACTGTAGAAATTCAGCCTAGTTGGAAATGAGTATTCTCCCAATTCTCCCATTCCTTACACACTGCTGTCCCAACATGCAAAGTTGTAAAATCAGTTGCTACATCACCATATCCTGCATTCACAATATTTGGAAAATACTTATTCACAAAGTCAGTGTACCTTAAAGTATTGCTTTAATTGGAGTGCATCCATCCAGAGACTGACGTGAGTTTTGAATACATAATGGGGATCATTCTCTAAGAGTTCTGAGATTATGAGAAGAGAAAAGTTGTGTTGCCCATGGGGAGCTATTTGTTGGATAAGGATGAGTAGGAGGGACAGCACTCAATCTAAGACATGTCTGCCCTACAAAATCAGAGGGAAACTTAGGGCCATTCTATTTTCAGCAATTGCATTTCCAGATAACAGTAATATTGTGCAGTATATTTGTGGTGACAGGTTTGCCACCTTGAAAGGATTATTTCAGGAATGGCACTGTCAGGTATGCCACCTACATTAGCACAAAAGAGATGTGCTTCGACAATTAGGGAGGACAGAACGTGAAATTATTTTTGGTTGTAGCTTAATATATATTTGATGTGTCATGCAAACATGATCATTTCTCATCAGAAACATAATGGGATTTTGACTGGATAAAGTATGTTTTTCTTATATATACTTATGGAGTGGACCGGTGCCCAGAATCAATACGGGATAATTCAATGCTTGGAGAAGCAAAATGAATCACGCACTTGACTGAATCATCTTTTCAGTCACCAGCTGCACACACTATTTAATAGCAAGTGCATGCATTGCCAATAGAGTCAGTCTTCCTGTTACCACAGTTGGAACCATAACATGTGCCTCCTTCTGCAAGAACAACTTCAGAACTCCCCGCACCTGCAGCACTTGTGATTTAAGGGTCTTCAGGCTACACAAGTGCTGGGCCCAGTAGTGGTTTATCTCCGGTGGCTTTTTCCTAACCGCAGTTGTTGGATGTTGCTTTCACACACTTCCGAATCAGCTACTAAGAGCCATAAGGACCACAGCTTGTTCTTTGCTAATCATAAACCGGTGCTGACAACCGTAAGGATTATAAATAGACTGCCTCCGTGACATTTATCACAAAAATTATATTTCGACAAAGAGAATTGTTTCAACTTTGTCTCCTTTTGAATTTGTGATTGCAACACTGAAGCAGTTCTCTGCCCCATTTCATTGTGATCTCTTAGATGCCAAAACTAAATAGGAGATTTGTTGTTTAAATGCTTCAGCACAGTATGCAGCAGAAGGTTCATTCAGTGCTTGACTGGGAACAGCTTTCATGTTAACAAAGGAAGATAACAGGTCCTTGAGTGCTTTTCCCACTGGGCAAAGGGATAGGGAAAGAGCTGCTCAGACTTGGAGAAGCAATTTGGACGGCGAAGTGCTTGCATAGATCGTCCTGGTGACATTAGTTATCAGTTTCATAAGGAAAGACTGGGTAAAGATGCATTTTCATAGACTTCATTAATGAACACAAAAGCTAGTTATTTATTAATAAGAATTGTATCACAGCCTCATGGCTGTTGCTAGCTCCCAAAATGTCTCTTTTTAGGAGCTTGTCTCCCCATGGGGTGATTCTACACTCTGAGTCCTGATTAGTCACACTGGCCTTGTGACCTTTATGAAAATCACTTATTGTCACAAGTAGGCTTCAAATGAAGTTACTGTGAAAAGCCTCTAGTCGCCACATTCCGGCGCCTGTTCGGGGAGGCTGGTACGGGAATTGAACCGTGCTGCTGGCCTGCCTTGGTCTGCTTTCAAAGCCAGCAATTTAACTCTGTGCTAAACAGCCCCAAGTACTCTGCTGTGTTACAGAACATACAGTGCAGAAGGAGGTCATTCAGCCCATTGAGTCTGCACCGACCCACTTAAGGTCTCACTTCCACCCTATCCCCATAACCCAATAACCCATGCTAACCGTTTTGGACACTAAGGACAATTTAGCATGGCCAATCCACCTAACCTGCACGTCTTTGGACTGTGGGAGGAAACCAGAGCACCCGGAGGAAACCCACACAGACACGGGGAGAACGTGCAGACTCCTCACAGACAGTGACCTAGTAGGGAATTGAACCTGGGACCCTGGCGCTGTGAAGCCACAATGCTAACCACTATGCTACCATGCTGCCCTCAAAGGGACAATCATCACAGATAGTTAGTTAAATTCTGACCCAATATGTGCTGCAAGCTGTTGGGACTTCTGCAACTCTGTTTTTATTTCTTTATAGAAAATATTTTGGATTGTTTTTGCAATTCCTATGTCTGACCAGTGGGAGCATTTGATTTGGGAATAATGGCAGAATGTTTGACGCAAATAGGTATCCATCTCTTTAGAAGTATCATCGGTAACTCTATCATCAAACACTTGTCTGCAAAAATAATCCAGTGCCCTGGGTAGTCGCTAAGCCATTTAGCTTTTACATTTTTTTTCTCTGTCACATATTCACTGTCACTTTTGCTCTATTACTTTATCCTTGATAAAACCTTTCAGTTCTATTCTCTCCACTCCTCTCCAGCCAACTGTGCTTGTAGTGGCAGTTTTAGAATCAAGTCTGCAGGTCTCAGAGATTCAAAAAAAAGATCTTTAGGAGGTGCTAACACTACAGACTGCTATAGTACACTGCCTGTTTGCCTGCACAAACGGCTGATGATGTCACGTGATCGATCTCTTGAAGTGCCCCTGTTCCAGTAGTGAGGAAACACTAGAAATACCATGAATACACAACATTTATATTGCTTAAATATTAGACGAGCTATTCCATTGAGGGCTACCTGCCCAAAAGCAGCCTGTAAAACGGCCAACAGAGGTTTGAATCTACTGATATAAGTTTTGGAAGCTGCCCTCTGTCAGGAGATGCTAATCCCAATGTGGATTAATTACCTTTGTGATGAGATGGGTTTTTACCATATCATTGGACATTACAATGATGACAGCCATTATACTTAATTCCTTTTTCTGCATTTCAACACCATGAAGAACATACAATTACAATGGGAAGATTCACCAAGCCGTCACTGTCTCTGAGAAGCTAGACTTATTGAATTCAATTTCACAATTTGATCCTCTGGGTTGCTAGTCCAGTACCATGCTCGTTGAAATTCAAGTTTCAGTTTTTCTGAATCTTTTCTCTTCTTACTCTCTGCAATAGTAGCAGCAACTTGGATCATACAGCAAGTTTTCACAAAAGTGGATGTCCAAAGATGCTTCATTAGCAGGTGCAAGAAAACAGGCATGAGCAGAAAGGGGAGTTTTCAAGCAGGGAGTGCAAAATCTTCATGGAGGAAATGAGGATGGGGATTTTTAGGGTGAAGTTGTGCAAGACAGGGAACCAATCCATGTCAACATGGGCAAAAAAGACTTAGGGTGGGCTTTTCTGTTTCAGTGAAGGGATTTTCCGGCCCCCCCAGATGCCGGAATCATCTGATCCTGTTGAAAGTCAATGGACTTCCCCTGCATTCCCTGACGTGGGCTCTGCTACAGCAGGACTGGAAAATCCCAGCCTATGTCCAGTGGTGGATGCGAAGATCAGAGTGACTTTGCTCGAAAGCAGGGCGGCTAAACACACAATATCTTGCCCTGTTCAGCGAATTAATTATGCAGCTGTGAGGGACATGTTGAACCGTGTGGCCAGGCGGGCAAAGAGTGGCCGCCCCACCATCACGTCAGAGGCTCTAACCTCCGGCCGTAATATTTAAATGACACCTACACAGACATTCCCTCTTCCACTCTTCTCCTTCACTCAAGGCCTCAGTCCTGGCTCGATCTCATCCTTGGCCTGTGCCCAGCCTTGGCACAGGGCGTATGGCAGGTATCTTTGAGTGGCAGTGTGAAAGGAAGACAAAAGCAATGTCAACTGACCTCAAAGTGGTCTCATTAGTGGCAGGTGCATGCCACTAATGTACAAATGTGAAACAGAAAATTCAATAACCCGCTAGTGAGTTGCTGAAATTTGAGTGGGGCCAAGATTCTGGTGATTTTGGCTTTTAATGAGCATTCATGAGTTGCAAATGGGGTTCCAACATACCATGGGACACCAAATCCCACCTTTTATCCTACCATTTTTCCAAACTAATCCACAACGTCGGAAAACTGAATTTTGACCTCCTGCCAAATCTTGCTCCCCCAACCATCACGGTTCCCACTGCTGATGGGAGTGGAACATTTCACCCTTACTGTTGGACAATATGTTTGAGTTCTGGAAAGGTTAGAGCTTACGGAGCTTGGAGAATGGGAGGACAGCAAGGAGGGTAGCGAGATAGTTAAGTCTGATATGAATGAAGGATTACAGTTGTAGATGGGTTGAAGTACGGGTTCAGTAAGAAGTCTCATAACACCAGGTTACAGTCCAAAAGGTTTGTTTCAAATCACTAGCTTTTGGAACACAGCTCCTTCATCAGGTAAATGAAGAGGTGGGTTCCACAAACACATGTATAGACAAATTCCAAGATGCAAGATGATACTTTGAATGCAAGTCTTTGTAGGTAATTAAGTCTTAACAGATCCAGATGGTGCGACTGGAGAGACCGATAATCACAGGTTAAGGAGGTGTGAATAGTCTCAAGCCAGGACAGTTAGAATTTACAGTGCTGAAGGAGGCCATTTGGCCCATCAAGTCAGCACCAGCCCATGGAAAGAGCACGCCATCCAAGCCCACATCTCCACCCTATCCCTGTAACCCCACTTAACCTTTTTGGACACTAAGGGCAATTTAGCATGGCCAACCCACCTAACCTGCACATTTTTGGACTGTGGGAGGAAACCAGAGCACCCGAAGGAAACCCACACACACATGGGGAGAATGTGCTGACTCCGCACAGACAGAGACCCAAGCTGGGAATCGAACCTGGGACCCTGGAGCTGTGAAGCAACTATGCTAACCACTATGCTACCGTGCTGCCCAGTTGGTAGGATTTCGCAAACCCAGGCCATTTGGTGGGGGGGGGGGGGGGGGGGGTGAATGTAATGCAACATGAATCCAAGGTCCCTGTTGAGGCCGGACTCATGCGTGCGGAACTTGGCTATCAGTTTCTGTTCAGAGACTCTTTGTTGTCCCGCGTCCTGAAGGCTGCCTTGGAGAACACTTACCTGAAGATCAGAGGCTGACTGCTGAAGTGTTCTCCAACTGGAAGGGAACATTCCTGCTTCACTATTGTCGCGCGATGTCGTTCAACCATTGTCACAGCGTCTGCATGGTCTTGCCAATGTACCACACCTCGGGACATCCTTTCCTGCAGCTTATCAGGTAGACAACGTTGGCCAAGTCGGACGAGTATGTACTGGGTACCTGGTGGGTGGTGTTCTCACGTGTAATCATGGTCCCCATGTCGATGATCTGGCACGTCTTGCAGAGGTTGCCATTGCAGGGTTGTGTGGTGTCGTGGTCGCTGTTCTCCTGAAGGCTGCGAAGAAGGTGTTGGAGATTCTCTGCTCCGGGGAACTACTGGACGACGAAGGTTACTCTGTCAGTTGTGTCCCATGTTTGTCTTCTGAGGAGGTCAGTAAGGTTTTTTTGCTGTGGTGCATTGGAACTGTCGATCGATGAGTCAAGCGCAATATCCCATCCTTATGCCATATCCCATTCTTACGAGGTCTTTCAGCGTCTGTAGATGTTGTTACGTTCCTCCTCGTCTGAGAAGATCCTGTGTATACGGAGGGCTTGTCCATAGGGGATGGCTTCTTTAATGTGTTCAGGGTGGAAGATGAAGAAGTGGAGCATTGTGAGGTTATCCGTGGGCTTACGGTAAAGCAACTGAAGGCTTAGACACAAAATAATCAAACTGCAAGATGTCCATCTAAAATAAAGTTTTTATCCTTTTATTCTTCATATTATTTTTCTTTCCACCCCTCTTTCCCCTCTGTGGTCGTCTGTCTTGTGTGTAGAAGGTGAGGCAAGTTAAAGTGCGGGGTAGGGCGGTTAGGAATTAGGTAATAGTTAACCAGATGTATTTGCTGCCTATTTAATTATAGTTATTGTTAGTAACAAAAATTGTGTTTAAATTTATGAACCTGGTGACTGTAGTTATTGGGCAGTCAAAGACCAAAGATTTTGAATATTTTCTCAGAATTATTGGTTAATTCAATTGTGTGCAACTCTGGGTCAAGTGGAATGGGAATTGACTGTGTACTAGCCCAGGATGTCATAACTTGATCAAAGGTTTGGTCAAAGAGGTAGGTTTTAGTGCCTTAGAGGAAGAAAGCGGCACAGAGCAGCATAGAGGTGTTGAGAGGAAATTCCTGTTTGTTTGTTGCATTATTTTACCTCATGCTTTGATGTTTCTGCATTTCCCCAAGTTTCTATGTCCCTCAATTTAAGATTGATAAAAAAGGTTGCATCCCAAGTGACAGGTAAAACATTGCCTCTTCCAAAATTGCAAGACTCTCAAAGTCGGCAACACGTGGCACTCTGGCTCACCGTGTTTTCTATTTTGCTCTGAATTATCATAGAATTTACAGTGCAGAAGGAGGCCATTCGGCCTATCGAGTCTGCACCGGCTCTTGGAAAGAGCACCCTACCCAAGGTCAACACCTCCACCCTATCCCCATAACCCAGTAACCCCACCCAACACTACGGGCAATTTTGGATACTAAGAGCAATTTATCATGTCCAATCCACCTAACCTGCACATCTTTGGACTGTGGGAGGAAACCAGAGCACCCGGAGGAAACCCACGCACACACGGGGAGGATGTGCAGACTCCGCACAGACAGTGACCCAAGCCGGAATCGAACCTGGGACCCTGGAGCTGTGAAGCAATTGTGCTATCCACAATCCACAATCTCCCCTCTCTGATTAAAAATAAGATAAGAATAAGAACTAGGAGCAGGAGATTACATGAGTGCAGTGAAGCCAAGCTTGAGGTTCCAACTTGAGGGTCAGGTATTACATAAGAACATAATAAGAACATAAGAACTAGGAGCAGGAGTAGGCCATCTGGCCCCTCGAGCCTGCTCCGCCATTCAATGAAATCATGGCTGATCTTTTGTGGACTCAGCTCCACTTTCCGGCCTGAACACCATAACCCTTAATCCCTTTATTCTTCAAAAAAACTATCTAACTTTACCTTAAAAACATTTAATGAAGGAGCCTCAACTGCTTCACTGGGAATTCCATAGGTTCACAACCCTTTGGGTGAAGAAGTTCCTCCTAAACTCAGTCCTAAATCTACTTCCCCTTATTTTGAGGCTATGCCCCCTAGTTCTGCTTTAACCCACCTGTGGAAACAACCTGCCCGCATCTATCCTATCTATTCCCTTCATAATTTTATATGTTTCTTTAAGATCCCCCCATCCTTCTAAATTCCAATGAGTACAGTCCCAGTCTATTCAGCCTCTCCTCGTAATCCAACCCTCTCAGCTCTGGGATAAACCTAGTGAATCTCCTCTGCACACCCTCCAGCACCAGTACGTCCTTTCTCAGGTTAGGAGACCAAAACTGAACACAATACTCCAGGTGTGGCCTCACTAACACCTTATACAATTGCAGCATAACCTCCCTGGTCTTAAACTCCATCCCTCTAGCAATGAAGGACAACATTCCATTTGCCTTCTTAATCACCTGTTGCACCTGTAAACCAACTTTTTGCGACTCATGCGCTAGCACACCCAGGTCTCTCTGCACAGCAGCATGTTTTAATATTTTATAATTTAAATAATAATCCCTTTTGATGTTATTCCTACCAAAATGGATATCCTCCTTAGAAGCAAAATGTAGCTTTGTCTAATGATCAACATGGCCTGTGGACTGGATTTAGTACGGTTTGCAAGATGTATTAATTACTTGCTCGATCAAATTACCATATGTTTGTGTAATAAACAGCTTTTATGCTTCCAAATGTGCTGCCCTCCCTTTATCTCAGCCACATTAGGGAGGGGGAGGGGAGGAGAAGTGAACTGCAATGAGCTCGCAAGCTGAAATATGCTGTTTACCACTCTACCAGCCTCAGTTACAGAACTTCAACATCAAACGGCAATATCACACATTGATAAATTACTGGATACATGCATGTCAGGAATTGGCAGCTTGTAGAAAATAAGTCAGCAGTGACAGCAACTGGATAACTTGAGAACCACAGACAGTGAATGAATTAGAGCGATCTTCATTGGGAATGGGTTTTGTTAACAACAGCAATTTAGATTTATACTGCACCTTTAATGTAATAAAACATCCCAAAGCACTCATTTTCAAACTAAAATGGACACTCACTGTTACCCCAGTCAAATGAGCTGAGCTGAAAAGGAGATGTGTTGCTTATTCTCCATGCTCCTCTTCCCCAACCCCTATACCTGGTGGCAAAAGTTACGACCACTGTCAGGATATCTGGCATTCACCTGCATGATGTGTTGCATATGGTCGCACACCAGCTGGACATTGAGGATTTGGAATTCCGTCTTGCTGTAGTGCATCTCAGAATTTACATTCAGCATTTTCAAAGCAAGCGTGCAGTTAAATAGTTGATCTGTGACCCAACTCCATTGGTCTCGCTATCCAGTCAGTGACGGTCACACCTCCCCTGAGGCCAATGTCTCAGGAATTTAAGGACTTCCTTGACCTGAATAATTTTCTTTCCAGCAACAAACATTTGGGGATCTTTTGGGTTGGCAGTGATTGGAGCACACAAATTACATCCGGTATGTTTTCACACAGAGCCTTACATAGAACATAGAACAGTACAGCACAGAACAGGCCCTTCGGCCCTCAATGTTGTGCTGAGCCATGATCACCCTACTCAACCCACGTATCCACCCTATACCCGTAACCCAACAACCCCCCCTTAACCTTACTTTTATTAGGACACTACGGGCAATTTAGCATGGCCAATCCACCTAACCCGCACATCTTTGGACTGTGGGAGGAAACCGGAGCACCCGGAGGAAACCCACGCACACAGGGGGAGGACGTGCAGACTCCACACAGACAGTGACCCAGCCGGGAATCGAACCTGGGACCCTGGAGCTGTGAAGCATTTATGCTAACCACCATGCTACCCTGCTGCCCTTAAGGGCATGCGTTCTGCCTCAGGAATGAACTGTGACTAAGACATGGATTGTGGCATATAGGTCGACCTGGCTTTTACGATGGTCCCTTTTTCGGCAATAAAATATGTGTTTAGGCCTATACTTTGTGTGTAAGTCAACACCTTCCCATTTTCAGCTAATTAAAGTATATTTAGTAGGGCTATACTTGCAATAGGAGTTGGCCTCGATTTTTCAGCTCAGAGATACCTATTTAGGGCTATCTTGTCTTATACATTAGTGCATGGTATCAAGTAGGTGATACAGGCCTTGTTACCATGAAGTTGCCTGGGAGTTTAAGACTCGCCCACACACACACAGCAGACAAAGGGAGCACACATAGTGACTGACAAACAGATCTGGATCTTCCTGCGCCAACACCAACGGTTCACATTTTATACTTGCCCTGCAAGCCAGCCTCTGTTTCCGGAAGGATTTTTCAAAGCTTCAAAGGCCAACTTGCACTCCACAATCTATGGTAACTTTTGAGGAATCAATAAACTAATATTTGAAGCAAGGCAAGGTTCACGATCATGATGGCAGAGTCGTGTAATACGATTAGATTCTTATTACTCAATTTAAATGTTTGAACAGAAACAATGGGCTAAATTCTGTGCGGTAAACGACTACAATTTCTATTTTGGCATGTATGTAACATTGTGGATTGGCTCTGAATAACAGTGGATAAACTTAAAAACCTAATTTGCATGAGCCACTCATTCCTCGGCTACAATAAATCTGCTGCTTAATTTACTGGTGATTAATGCTGGGTGAAATAAATTGCATGATGCAACAGCACATGTCACATTCTGGAGTAGTTTCATTGGTAATTATCTAAAAACCCAGTGATACCATGTGAACATCTTATACCAAACTTGTTGCCAGGATCAGCTGGCAGAATGTGGACTTTCCAGTGTAGGTGAAGTCTCCCAGTAATAATGGTGTGGCGCATTTTTGTCTTTTTTTTAAATTCATTTTTACAGGATGTGGGCATTGCTGGCTAGGCCAGCATTTATTGCCCATCCCTAGTTTCCCTTGAGAAGGTTATGGTGAGCTGCCTTCTTGATCCGCTGCAGTCCATGTACTCGAGGTACACCCACAGTGCTGTTAGGGAGGGAGTTCCAGGATTTTGAAGGCACGTAAATGGGTAAATGCAATTGGAAAGTTTCTGTATCAACATTATATCATGGTACTTTTTTTGTTTTTGTTTAGTTGCCAGTTGTTTAGACACTCACATAACCTTTGGATTGTTGGTGATTTGGAACTGTCCAAGATTATTTGTGATACAAATACCTTTGGGGGCACAGAACTTGAATATTGCTGAAAAAAGAGACATGCTGCAGAAGCTATTTGTCTTGTATTCATCAGGACAGATGCAAGAATTCCAATTTTCAAAGGGAGCAACAATTTACACTGTTTGAGTAAAGGGTGCTGATGGTTGGTCAGCTCTGATTGGTTGAGTTGCTGACAGTGGAGATTGCACCACGCCCTAGCTGGGCGTGAATCAGATTTGCATAATTATATTAGTAATTAAACTCATTTGAATATGCATTTTGGGGTATTATCCGGTGTCTCAGAGCTCTAGGATTCACCGTGAGGCCAGCAAGTATCACTACTGGCCTCCATCTATGGAGACCAGACATGATGACCATGCTAGAGGGCTTGGAGGCCATTGGAGCCCTAGGGTGATCAGGGACAGGGCAGCACAGCACCATGCATTGTCTTGGCACTGCCAGAGTGTCAGGTTGACATTGCCAGTGTTCCAGGTTGGCACCGCTAGGGTGCAAAGGGGCTTGCGTACAAGGGGACAGTGCCAAGGTGCCAAGAGGTGGGGCCTGAGAGGGGGCATGACCTTAATGGGGGGTACTGAGTGGAGGCATGAAGAAGGGTCTGAAAAGGGCCAAAAAAGGGGGGACCAGTGGAAGAGGGGCCTCAGAAGGAATCCCTCACTGACCCCATAGAGCGGAATTGGTCACTGGATGTGGGGCAGAGGGAGCTGCTGGTCCCAGCGATGGAGGGGAGGCTTGATGTCCATGAGTGCTGGTGGGGAGAGAGGGGGGGGGGGGGGGGGAATCTGTAGGGTTGTCTGGAGATCGGGGCATTTCGGATCTCCGAGCAGCCGACCTGACTCGTGTCATTAGGCCCTGCACTCCTCATTCCTGGCAGGGATCTGCCCAAGCTCCAAAGAATGACTACATTTGGGTGGATTGTGATGGGAATTGTGCCAGAACAGCTGGTGGGATTCTCACCAATTTTCCCACCCTAAATGACTCTTGGGGCTGGATTCTTCCGCCTGGCCCGCTGCAAGTTCGCCACGGGCGGGACGCGGACCATGTAAAGATCCATTGACCTTGGGCAGGAATCTCCGGTCGCCGGGCGGGCATGGCCGAAGAATCCTGCCCTTAGTCATTTTTTGGGAGAATTCCACATATCTCTCTCTCTCAAGATGATGCTGCCAGACTTCTTGATTGTTTCCAACATTTTCTGTTTTTGTTCCAATATTTAGTAAGGCACTCTTCACTATTGTAAGTCTTTAAATGATCTAGATATTTTGTTGGACTTCATCCCATGTACACCTAAACATCATGTGCGTGCCTCCCATAGACCTTTTTGGAATTCAGCACAATATCAAGCTCATAGGATTTGTTGGAATTCATGAATTGTTCAGAACTCTCAGTTGAATGTTATAAAGTTATGTTGCAGGACTAAGACAAAAAAATGCTTCACTCAGTCATGGCTCTATTAATCATAAATGATTAGGTCCTTCATTTAAGTAGGAAATGATTCACCTTCCATCCTTTAAATGGGTTTATATCCAGATATGAAGTGCATACTGAAAACCACTGTTGCATTTCGCACAGGATTAAGTAGTTTGGCAGCTTTCAATTGCAATATGTGTGGAGGGACTCCTGTGAGACCAGTGCTCCAGTTCCCTGTCTTTATAACCACTGCATAAAAATCATTTGACAGCTAGTATCATTACAGCTTGCTTTCCCAAATCACGCAATGCCGAGATTATAAACATAGCTGTCCTCTGCAAGCTGTCACTTAATCCTCACCATGCTCATCTTAAATCACTGTTATACTTACTTTTCCAAGATCAGAACAAAATAACCACTTTTCTGGTTTGCAAGTAGTTCTTGTGCAGGGCTCGTGAAATTACAACTGTATTACATAAACTTGCAACTCCTCATTGCCTTCCACGCTTTCACCTGTTTACCTAAAGCTATGCTCTTTTTATTGTCTTAAATATTTTGTGGCATGTTTTCCTCTGGTTGTTGAGGCTAATAAAATGGTAGATACTTGTAAAGAGATGGAAAGGTGCAGCAGAAAACTATTGAGGAAAATAATTTGTTTGTTCAGGATCGTGGGTTGGGGGAGGAGAAAGACCCAAACAAAATGAAATGAAAATCACTTAAAGTGAGTCTTGAGCTCAAAATTGGAACAAAGTTTGTAATTTGAAGGGAGGGAAGTCCTATAAATTAACCCTGACTGACGTCTCCAAAGCTAATGCAATGCTGTCCTTTATTATAACATGAACATCAAAGCTTAATCTCTACACATAGACAATGTTCAGTGGTTTTCTATGTCTTTGTTTCAGACATGTTTTGTGACTCCTCCTCTATGTTAGCCAGATTGCTGTTAGTTTCAAAGGCTCTCATAACAATGGAAACTGAATTAGGCCAACTGTAATCATTATTTGGCAACTGATGCACAGTTTGTAATCTTCCAAAATAAATTATAACGTGGATTTGATAAAGAAATGCAATATTTACATCACTTCAACCTTCGACCAGCATGCTGAATTTATATAGATTTAGTTCCTCGGTATCTTGTTGGACTCTTCATCAATTAAAATAAAGTGGTACAGCTGGTAACACTCTCACCTCTGAGTCAGACAAGTCCCACTCCAGAGCTTGAGTACAAAATTCCAGGCTGACACACTAGTGCAGTACTGAGAGAGTGCTGCACAGTAGGAGGTGATGTCTTTCAAAATGAGACATTAAGTCAAGGGCCGGTCTGTCCTTTCAGCTGGGCGTGAAAGATCCAATGGCACTGTTAAAAGAAGAGCGGGAGAGTCACTTCAGTGTCCAGGCCAATGATTATTTCTCTATCTCACAAAAAACAATGTTGTTAAACGGTGGCAGCCTTTTCTGGACTTCCTGGCTCAAAGATAGGTATCTTGGTCAATAGCAGCAGCAACCCAGGGAGGGGAGGGGGGGGGGGGGTGGTAAGGGGGGGTGCTACTTATTATAGTTTCTATTTTTTTCCTCTACGGTTATGTAACTTAACATTATGTTAATTTAAGTTGTTATTAATATGTTGTTGTTCATTGAGAAGGGGCGAATGTTTATGATTGCTATCATTATTGTTATTGTTGGTATTTTATTATGGTTCGATGTTGTTGTAGAAATTCAAAATTTTTCAATAAAAATTATTTTTTTAAGAACAATTTTGTTTGTGGAAGTTTGCTGAGTGCAGATTAGCTGCTTCTTTTCCTGTATCAAAAGAGGTGACTTTGAGGCATATGATGGTCAAGGAAGAAGCTATATGAATGCGAGTCACTTCTTCTTTCTCAGAGATATCTCTGCCATTCTAATTCCTGTTGTGTCAAAGTCTGCATTTCCCCCTCACTAGTTCTGTTTGTAAGGCATCACACACTTCCCTCATTGCTGTTCATATTTGCTCACGTTTCCCTTCTCAACCTCACTCTGTATCATTCCTGCCCTCGGCTACCTCATCATTTTGTGTGTCTTCAGTGCCTCTTTATGGCTCCCACTCTTACTTCTGGGGCTGGTTTAGCACACTGGGCTAAATCGCTGGCTTTTAAAGCAGACCAAGGCAGGTCAGCAGCACGATTCAATTCCTGTACCAGCCTCCCCGAACAGGCGCCGGAATGTGGCGACTAGTGACTTTTCACAGTGACTTCATTGAAGCCTACTCGTGACAATAAGCAATTTTCATTTCATTTCATTTTCATTTCATTTCACTTCTTAACTAATGTCGTGCATTTTCAAAGTCCATCCCAATGGACATGTACCCATGACAGATGCATTGAAGGTAAAATCACAAGCCCATTGCCTGGTATTTTACCACCGTCGTATAGAAATGCCGACAGGCAGCAGATAGCCTAGCTCACTACCATAAGGGGATAAGAAAATCTCAATATTTAGCACTTATTTTAGAAAAATTGATTCTTGGGATGTGGGCGTTGTTATTGCCCATCCTAACTGCCCTTGAGAAGGTGGTGGCGAGCTGCCTTCTTGAACCCCTGCGGCCTATGTGGTGTAGATACAGCCACTGTGCTGTTAGGGAGGGAGTTCCAGGATTTTGGCCCAGTGACAGTGAAGGAACGGCAATATGATTCCAAGTCAGGATGGTAAGTGGCTTGGAGGGGAATTTCCAGGTGGTATTATTCCTGTGTGTCTGCTTATCCTTTCCTCCACACAAAGGAGATAAATGGAACTCAATTTATACCGGGACGGTGCGCGATGAGACTGCAAGGGATGCATTGTAACAAAATTAATTGAGAACGAAATCGGAGCTGCTGAGAAACCTTGAGGTGTAGCCTTGGGGAGAAGGCAGGAGAATGTGGATGAGAAAATATCAGCCATGATTGAATGGAGGAGCGGACACGATGGGCCGAGTGGCCTAATTCTGCTCCTTTGTCTTATGTGTTATGGAAGCCCATGAGGGGTAGGTCAGAGTTTGTTGTATGCCGACCCTATAAGCAATCATGCTGCAGATAAGGAATTCACTTTATTTAATTTAAATTTAGAGTACCCAATTATTTTTTCCAATTAAGGGGCAATTTAGCATGGCCAATCCACCTACCCTGCACATCTTTGGGGTTGTGGGGGTGAAACCCACGCAGACACGGGGAGAATGTGCAAACTCCACACAGACAGTGACCCAGGGCCGGGATTCGAACCCATGTCCTCAGCGCCGTAGGCAGCAATGCTAACCACTGTGCCACCGTGCTGCCCTGATTTCACTTTTTTTGATGAGTCAAGGGCAGAGTTGCACTTTGACAAGTAACTGGTTTTGGGAAAGAAGGAAGGATTCAAACGTCAAGAAACGGTAGAAATTGGTGCCAAAGCTGCTGAATAAAGATAGAACACGGCCTGGACAAAATGTTCAGAAGAGGAGAATTTACATGTCAGGCTTGCAATTAAAACTAATTATTTTTTTGAAGGGACTTTTACATTATGGATATTAGTTGTAGAGAATAAACTTAATGACTTTGTACTCCTGGCGGGGAGCCTTGGCAGCTGAGAGTACATAATGGAAATTCAGGCACATGTGGCACACAATGTTCTCACTTACAATTATTTGAATGATTGGAAAATCGTATGCAGCATAAGTCCAAATATTTGATGGCAAAGCAACGCGCCAGGAAGAATAAAATTCGAAATCTTTCTCTGTACACAAATTCTGTTTGCAGCTGCTTCATGTTGCTGCTTCATGAACATTAAGAAATTTGCCAAACAAATATGAGGAATTTGGCTATCAGCTGCTGAGACATTGAAGGGTGATGCCAGGGTGTGATACAGGAATGCAGGCAACAAGTGCACCAGATGAACAATTATTCACTTGGAGAGAGGTAGGACTCGGGGAGGGGGGGGGAGAGCAGTTTTGACTTGGGTAGGAGTCGAACCCGGTGGTTGTGGGGGGGCGGCGATGAGTAGGGCCCAGTGAGGGGGGGGGGGGCGAGTATTGGACATCTATCCTGGAAGGGGGGGGGGGTCAATCCAGGAAGAGGGTCAGGCCAGGATGGGGCTCAGTCCGGGGGTCAGGGGTCAGTCTGGGAGAGAGGGAGTGGTCTTGTCCGAGAGGGGCATCAGCCCGAGAGGGGAGTCAGTCTGTGTGGAGGCCGGAGGTGTGGTCAGTTCAGTGTGGATGAGTCGCACCGGGAAAGGGTGTCAGGTCAGTTCAGGCAGGCGGCGGGAGGGGGGGGGGGGGGGGGGGGCAGATTGTGATAATGTGGTGAGTCCCCTGGGGGCTCATGTTTGTGTGGGGTGTCCCATGCGAGGCTGGTTCTGAGTGTTTAAATAATTACTCTCAGGTTAGATTGTTTTTCCCCCTTCTAACTCTTTCAGAGTATCTGTCAGGGTAAAACTGACAGAACCATCTGAAGTTAGAGATGTAAATCTGTCGGATGGTTCCCAGCCCAACGCAATTGTCCAGAAGAAGTTAGCGCTTCTGGGCAATTGTCAGGTTAATGCTTACACGAGAACATCCGAGAGGCATCATAGCGGTAGCCCCTAAAACCTGAAAGTTATGGGCCATTGTTTATGAGGGAGATAATCTACACTTAATGATTTCAACAATTGACTACAATAAACTTACTCTCAGAGATCAGTGGTGCAGTGATTAGCCAGCCTGCCTCGGAGTCAGAAGCTCCAGGTTCACATCCTGTTCCAGGGCTTGTTGGCCAAGGAAGGTGTCTTCACAACCCGGCCAAACAGTTGAGTGTCAATCTGCAAATTCTTCCAACATATGCCAATAACAGGTTGTACGAGTGGGAGAGAGTCATAAGTTCATAAGCTATACGAGCAGAATTAAGTCATTCGGTCCATCAAGTCTGCTCCACCATTCTATCATGGTTGATAGGTACTTCACCTGCTACCTACAATCCTCCAGACCAAGAGCTGGATTGCAAAATCAGCCAGAGCATCTCCTTCCTGGAATACATGACTTAGGAGCAGGAGTCGGCAATTTAGCCTCCCGAGCCTATATACTTTCAATGTGGTCATGCTGATCCCATCCTGGCCTCAACTCCACCATCATGCCCGTTCTCCATAACCCTTCAACCCATTACCAATTAAAAATCTGTCTAACTCCTCCTTAAATTTACTCAATGTCCCAGCATCCACCATACTCTGGGGTAGCGAATTCCACAGATTCACAACCCTTTGGTAGAAGTAGTTTCTCCCCAAATCTGTTCTAAATTTACTATCTCTTATTCTAGGATTATGGGGCGCGATTCTCCGCCCCCCACGGCGGGTGGGAGAATAGCGGGAGGGCCTCCCGACATATTTCACGCCCTCCCACTATTCTCCTCCCCCACGCCCGACCCACGCCACGAATCGCTGCTCGCCGTTTTTTACGGCGAGCGGCGATTCTCTGAGGCCGATGGGCCGAGCGGCCGGGCCTTCACGCCCGTTTCAACACGGCAGCAAACACACCAGCTTGCTGTCGTCGTGAAACGGGCGGCAGATGCCCGTTTGTGGCATCTGGGGGCCCGATTGGCACGGCAGTACCACGGCCGTGCCAAGGGGGGCATAGGCCCCCGATCGGTGCCCACGCAAGACGTGGCGGTTTGATTTTGCGGGTTGGCGGAGGGAAAGGAGTGCGTGCGTCCTTAATGGACGCACTCTTTTCCCTCCGCCACCCCGCAAAATCAAGCCGCCACGTCTTGCGGGACGGCTGAGGGAAAAGACGGCAACTGTGCATGCGTGGGTTGGCGTTGTCCAAACTGCGCATGCGCGGCCGACATCATCGGCCGTGTCAGCCGGCGTGACGCTTGACGTGCGGCCTTGACGACCGTCGTCAAGACGGCCGCCATGACGCACGGGGCCGCACTCCTAGCCCCGCCCGGGGGGGAGAATCGGCCCCGGAAGTGGGCGTGAAGGCTGCCGTGGGTCACGGCCTGTCCATGGGGCGGGATTCTCCAAGCCCCCGCCAGGGGGCAGCGTGACACCCGCCCCGACGCCGGCTGCTGGATTCTCTGGCGCCGGGTTATCGGCAGGAGCAGGAATCGCGTTGCGCCGGTCTGGGGCCGTTGGCAGTGCCCCCCCCCCCGGCGATTCTCCGCTCCGTGATGGGCTGAATGGCCGTCCGTTTTCGGTCAGTCCCTCCGGCGTGGATCAATGTTCTTACCGGTGGGACCTGGCTCTGTGGGCAGCCTGCGGAGTCCTTGGGGGCGTGCGGGGGGTCCCCCATGGTGGCCTGGCTCATGATCAGGGCCCACCGATCTGCAGGCGCGCCTGTGCCGTGGGGGCACTCTTTCCCTCCGCGCCGGCTGCTGTAATGGTCCGCCATGGCCGGCGCGGAGATGAACCCCCCTTCGCATGCATTGGGATCACGCCAGAACACGCTGGCGCTCCCGCGCATGCTCGGCCGGCAGAGTACTTTTGGCGCCGATTGGCGCGGCGCTAACCCCGCTGATGCTGGCCTAGCACCTGAAGGTGCAGAGGATTCCGCACCTTCCAGGCGGCCCGACGCCGGAGTGGTTCACGACACTTCTCGGCGCCGGTACGGCCCACCCCGCCGGATAGCGGAGAACCCCGGCCATGATCTCTCATTCCACTTCTGCTCCAGGTCTACTTTATCTATATCTTTTAGCATCTTGTATATCTCAATTAGATCTCCCCTCATTCTTCTAAACTCTAGAAAGTATAGGTCTAAACTGTTCAATCTCTCCTCATACGACAAACCCCATATCTCTGGAATTAATCTAGTGGAGGTTCTGAACTGCCTCCAATGCCACTACATCTTTCCTCAAATAAGGGGAACAAAACTGTGCACAATATTCCAGGTGCGGTCTTACCATACCTTGTATGGTTGCAACAACACGTCCTTACCTTTATACTAATTCCTTTTGATATAAATGCCAACATTCCATTTGCTCTCCTTATTATCTGCACACTAGTTTTCTGTGACTCATGCATGAAGACACCCAGATCCCTCTGCATTGGAGCGCCCCAAAGTCTCTCCTCATTTAGATAATAAGTTGCCTTTCCATCTTTTCGATCAAAATGCATGGCCTCACATTTATCCATGTTAAAATCCATCTGCCACTTTTTGGCCCACTCCCCTAACCTATCTACATGCATTTGTAAGGTTCTTATTTCCTCATTGCAACTTATTGTCCCACCTATGTTTGTGTCATCTGCGAATTTGGCTATAGGACCTTCTATCCTTGTATCCAAGTCGTTAATATAGATTGTAAACAGCTGGGGCCCAAGGACCGAACCCTGTGGCACCCCATTAGTTACATCTTGCCAGCAAGAAAAATACCCATTTATCCCGACACTCTGTCTCCTGTCCATCAGCCAGTCTTCTATCCAAACTATTAAATTACCCCTAATCTCATTTGATCTCACCTTGTGAATTAACCTTCTGTTAGGCACCTTACCAAACATCCTCCAGAAGTCCAGATATACTACATCTACAGGATCCCCATTATCCACTTTGCTTGTTACATCTTTGAAGCAAATTAGCCAAATATGATTTGCCCTTCACAAAACCGTGCTGACTCTGATGGATCGTGCTTTGGCTTTCCAAATGTCCTGATATTACGTTCTTGATAATTGATTCCAACAATTTTCCAACAACAGATGTTAAACTAATTGGTCTATAATGTCCCACATTCTGCCTCGCTCCCTTTTTGAATAAGGCCACTACGTTAGCATTTTTACAATCCACTGGAATCTTTCCCGTGTCCAGGGAATTTTGGGATATTGAAAATGAAATGAAAATCGCTTATTGTGACAAGTAGGCTTCAAATGAAGTTACTGTGAAAAGCCCTAAGTCGCCACATTCCGGCGCTTGTTTGGGGAGGCTGGTACGGGAAGGCTGAATATTCTAACCACTATCTCTGCGACCACTTCTTTTAACACACTAGGATGTAGGCCATCAGACCCTGGGGACTTGGTCTGCCCTCAAACCGAAGAGTAGTGAGTACGGTTTCATTATTGATGCTGATTGTTCCAAGTTCCACCCTTTCTATTACTTCTGAATTTCCCATTCCTATAGGAATGGTACTCGTGTCCTCCACAGTGAAAACTGAGGCAAAGTGTTAATTTAGCATCTCTGCCATTTCTGTGTTCCCCACTATTAACCCACCTGTTTCATCTTCCAAGGGGTCAACATTACTCTCTTCCCTTTTATGTACCTGAAGAAGCTTTTGCTATCCTTTTTGATATTCTGTGTTAGTTTTTTGTTGTAATTTACCTCACTCTTCTTATTAATTTTTTAGTATCCTGTTGTTTATGTTTGAAAGTTTCCCAATATTCCAGCCTGCCACTGGCCTTTGCAACATGATATAATTTAGTTTTTGTCTTTATAATGTCCTTGACCTCCTTGTTTAGCCATGGATGTTTTTTACCCCTCTTTCTTCCTCACTGGGATATATTTTAGTTGTGAGGAATGGAGTATGTCCTTAAACAACTGCCACTGCTCATCAGCTGCCCTATCTTTTAGCCTTCCTGCCCAGTCTATACGGGCCAAATATGTCCTCAAGCCTATGTAATGTCCTTTGGTTAATTCCAGAACACTGGTGTTGGACTCCACTTTCTCACCACCAAACTGAATCTTGAATTCTACTATACTATGATCATTATTCCCTAATGGATCCTTCACTATGAGGTCATTAATGAATCCCTCCTCATTACAGAATACCAAATTGATATTAGCCTCCTCCCTGGTTGGTTCCCCAACAACCTGTTCCAGGAAACAATCTTTAATGTATTCAATGAACTCTGCCTCCAGGATACTCTTGTCAATTTGATTCCTCCGGTCTATATGCACATTAATATCACCCATTATTATTGCCGTACCTTTCTTGCAAGCCCCCAGTATTTCCTGGTTTATACTGTGCCCCACTGTAGAACTACTCTGAGGACCGATAGATTACTCCTACCAAGGACTTCTTCCCTTTGTTATTTCTTATTTCTACCCAGACTGATTTCACATCTTGATCTCCAGTGCTTATGTCATTTCTCAATACAACACTGATCCCTTTCCTCACCAGCAGGACTACGCCACTCTCTTTTCCTTTCACCCTATCTTTCTGCCATACTGTATACCCTTGGACATTGAATTCTCAGACCAGGGGCGGGATTCTCCCCTACCCGGCGGGGCGAGGGGTCCCGGCGTGATGGAGTGGCGTGAACCATTCCGGACGCCGCCGCAACTTTAGGGGCCAAGCCCTAACATTGAGGGGCTAGGCGCATGCGCAGGAGAGGAGGTCACTTCCACCTCCGCCATTGTGAAGACTATGGCTAAGGCGGAAGGAAATTAGTGCTCCCACGGCACAGGCCTGCCCGCCGATCGGTGGGCCCCGATCGCGGGCCAGGCCACTGTGGGGGCACCCCTGGGGGCCAGATCGCCACCCCCAGGACCCCGGACCCCGTCCGCACCGCCTGGTCCCGCTGGTAAGGAAGGTGGTTTGATCCACGCCAGCGGGAGAGGCATGACAGTGGCGGGACTTCGGCCTATCGCGGGCTAGAGAATCGCCGCGGGCGGGGGCCCGCCGACCGGCGCAATTCCCGCCCTCGCCGAATCTCTGGTGCCAGAGACTTCGGGACATGGCGGGGGTGGGATTTGCAATTAGATACAAAGCTTTTAAATTTGTTTTAATGTTAGATTTCCCTACTCTTCTATAATTCCTTGGTGCATTAAAACATTCACCTGTTCTGTCCCTCACTTTTGTTTTCTGGTGACCATCCACCACATTGCTAACCTGCACTCTTACTTCCTCCTTTAAATTGGG
Source organism: Scyliorhinus canicula (assembly GCF_902713615.1). NCBI lineage: Eukaryota > Metazoa > Chordata > Chondrichthyes > Carcharhiniformes > Scyliorhinidae > Scyliorhinus > Scyliorhinus canicula. The sequence continues at coordinate 91,324,469 of NC_052152.1, read as the reverse complement.
CTTTCTAGTTTCCCCTACATCTGAACCCTTCCCACCCCCACTCCCCCCATTTAGTTTAAAGCCCTATCTATAGCCCTAGTTGCGTGATTCGCTATGACTCTGGTCTCAGCATGATTCAGATGAAGACCGTCCCGTCGGAACAGTACTGGTGCCAATGTCCCATGAATTCAAATCCATTTCTCCCACACCAATCCTTGAGCTACCCTTTGCCTCCTTAATCTTACTGATCCTGTGCCAATTAGCACATGGTTTTGGTGGGCATCCAGACATTATTACGTTTTTGGTTCTGTTTTTTAATTTAGCACCTACCTGTTCATACCCACATGGGCAGCATGGTCGTACTGTGGTTAGCACTGTTGCTTCACAGCGGCAAGATACAAGGTTCGATTCCTGACTTGCGTCACTGCCTGTGCAGAGTCTGCATGTTCTCCCCGTGTCTGCGTGGGTTTCCTCCGGGTGCTCCGGTTTCCTCCCACCAGTCCCGAAAGACGTGCTGGTTAGGTGAATTGAATATTCGGAATTCTCCCTCAGTGTACCCAAACAGGTGCCGGAGTGTGGCGACTGGGGGATTTTCACAATAACTTTATTGCAGTGTTAATGTAAGCCTACTTGTGACACTAATAAAGATTATTGATTATTAGCAGAACCTCTGTCCTTGTTCTACCCATGTTGTTGGTACCAATGTGGACCACAAGAACTGGATCTTTACCCTCCCACTCCAAGTTCCTCTGTCACCCAAATGAGCTATCCTGCACCCGAGCACCAGGTAGGCAACACAACCTTTGGAATTCTCGATCCTGGTCACTATACTAACCCGATTATGACTACATTTCTTTACTCTCCCCTTATTTGAATGGCCCCCTGTACCACAATGCTGTGGTTAGTTTGCTCACCCTCCCTGCAGACTCCATTCCCGTCCACACAGGGAGCAAGAATCTCAAACCTATTGGACAAGGTCGAGACTCCTGCAACACTACCTCCTAAATCCCTCTACCTGCCTCACTCACAGTCACACCTCCTGTCCCTGACCACTGGCTGAATTTAAGTCAGTTATGCTCAGGGGTGTAACAGTTGAAGCTGACTCCTGTTTCAGGAATGCTACTAACTAGAGTGCAGCTTTTAATTTCCCAACTAAATAGCTGCCTATTTGAATCTCTGGCCATCTCTTACTTGGAAGAAAATTATTAAGCTTCGCAGTCCTCTGGCCAGCAGCTGCAAAATGGAACCAGCTCTGGTCCATGATTTGGCGCAAAACGCACTTAAATGGCGGGTGTTGCCATCAAATGTGCATGTAGGATGCGTGACCTGCTCTCTGACACTGCTTTTGGCTGGAAGACTGCGCACAATCTAATTTATTTTCATTTAATAGGCAGCAGCATCTGCCATTCTCAATGTAAAAGCCGGTAGTGGCTGGTAGGCGCTTCTCCCATGATTGGGACTACCGTGGGAACATTGCGAACGATCGCTCCGCCAACTTCTCGATACCCGCCCGTGGTCTGCCCATACTTTGAAAAACCCTGCTTTAATCCTACCTCAACAAAGCACTGCTATGACACTGGTATGAATTTTGACCGGCTATTTTGCACTTTGGGCTCAGACTCATTAAACACAAAGTTTACAGCTACTTGAAATAATTTCACTAGGAACCAAAGAGTGCCAGAAGGGGAGATTTTCACCCTACTTGCATGACCAAAGTCCCAGAGGTCAAAGGACAGCATGGCGACCCCAGGAGCACTTAGTCACTCAAAGCATCAACTCTAAACTTTCAACTCTCAGAAATTCCGGCCCTGTGTAGCATTGCACAAATTAATGGAATTGTTTGATGCACAAAATTAACATACACCAAATAGCAGCTTGCTACTTGCCAGCCAAAGTTGCAATGAAGCACAGCTTCACTTCAATTTGATAATGAGCCTTTTGTGTTGGCAAAGGAAAGATAAGGCCTGACATTCTCTTCCAGATAATGCCTTTGCTCCCTCCAGTCTGCCAGTCCATAGGTAGGTTGACAGGATTGGTTGCTGAAGGATGATGATATAGCTTTCCCAAACCATATAACTGACCACACCTTCAAGTCTAAGCCAGGGAATGTGTCGCCACATGATAATAGCTCTTTAATGGGTCAGGAAACTAGTATGTTATTAATAAATAGGTACACTGTTTAAATGACACCGATTTTCTTGGTTCATCTGCTGCTGTGCTGTACCACATTATTAAGTGCAATTAGTGGGGCCTGTTAAAAGTCAGCTGCAGGTCTCATGTACTTAAACTGCTAACCTGTCATTTTTGTTTGTGGGCTGTGGCTATATTAGCAGGAGGCTGCATGATGCAGCTGCAGATCCAGTTTAATTAGAGAGAAGGCGATCAGCCAGCAATTTTCTTCAGCAAAGAGGTAATAAAACAAAACAAAAAAATCCGGTTCAATAGAAAAATAAAAATTTAGTGTGTTTTAATTTTATAAATGGTTGCCCTTATTTATGTCGGTCATTTCTATGTGAATCATTTTTGAAGTCCCGCACTTCATAGATGCTAAAATCGTGCATCAAATGTGCCAAATAAAAATAAACATTCGTCGTTGCCAAGATCTCATTAGTTTGAATGCTTGCCAGTAAAAACTGACTGCCTGGGTTGGTCGCAACGGGGTGGTGGTGGTGGAGTGTAGGGTTGATGTTCGAAGGAGAATTGTTATCTGACTACTTGCCTGTGAGAACAATATAAGAGGCAAATGCTTTCCTGCGAGAGGACACAGAAATGAATGAGTTGTTTTCTCGAGAGGGTAAATAATAGAATTAACACTTCTCGGTGGTTTGTACAGAATGGTATCACCAAGACTGGGGCCAAAGATGTGAGGGAGTGGGCCTAAGGGGACAAGGAAATATAACTTATACAATGAAGGAGAATTGTTTGATTCCCAGAACTATTTGTTTGACTGTCTATGTTAACATCTCCTTAATGGGTCCCAAACTGTAATGTATATGAAAAAGAAAAACAAAATGAAAATCGCTTATTGTCACAAGTTGGCTTCAATTAAGTTACTGTGAAAAGCCCCTAGTCGTCACATTCCGGCACCTGTTCGGGGAGGCTGGTACGGGAATTAAACCCGCGCTGCTAGCCTGCTTTGGTCTGCTTTAAAAGCCAGCTATTTGGCCCTGTGCTAAACCAGCCCCTACTATATTTAGGGTATATTTGATGTGGATCAATATTTGAGGGAGGGCATTAGGGTTATTGGCTTTTTGGGCCTAACTATGCATACTACAACCTTTTTCCAGTATGGCACATTCCAATGTTTCTAATTACAATGTTGCTGTCTTCAATGAAATCGATGCGGCGCACAGCCCATTTACACTGTTGTTACTACATTCCAGTAGGCTTTGAAGTACCATACCACAGGAAGCATTTTGCATGAATAAAGTTTGTTTCCATGAAACTTGTTGGTATTGTACCCACTGATGTGAACTTCTATACAGCTGAGACAGGTCAGTGATCAGGAAAAAGTATTGCTGTTATACAGAGATAGGCTTCGGGAACGGGTGTGGATCTTCTCCATTGCTCAGCAACATACCGACATTGTGCTGCCTGTTAATTTGCATGATTATTGCATGCAGTCAGCAATAACCAAACTGTTGAATAGCTGTCCGCTTCAGCAGGGGATCCAAGTTCATGCAAGGCTGGCACCATTTAAAACTACATTGCACTGGTTAAAGCAGCTCTTAAAGGGGGGATGCTTTTCAGTTGGAGGAGGTGCTGGAGCTCTGCATGGAAGAGAGTCTGATCAGGAAGAAGGGTGAATTAAGGAGCAACAGGAGAGAGAGAGAGAGAGAGAGAGAGAGAGAGTATGTGCTCCAAAATTCTCTTCTAGTCCCAGAGCCGCTCAAGATCATCAAGGCTAGCACGGTAGCATAGTGGTTAACATCAATGCTTCACAGCTCCAGGGTCCCAGGTTCGGTTCCCGGCTGGGTCACTGTCTGTGTGGAGTCTGCACGTCCTCCCCGTGTGTGCGTGGGTTTCCTCCGGGTGCTCCGGTTTCCTCCCACAGTCCAAAGCCATGCTAAATTGCCCATAGTGTCCTAGAAAGTAAGGTTAAGGGGGAGTTGTTGGGTTACGGGTATAGGGTGGATACGTGAGTTTGAGTAGGGTGGTCATGGCTCGGCACAACATCGAGGGCCGAAGGGCCTGTTCTGTGCTGTACTGTTCTATGTTCTATGATCATACAAGCCATATGCAGTCTAATGCCAACAGCTTTCCACCAGACAGATTACGGCCATAGGTAATACTGAACTGAAGTGCTAGGAAAGGCATGACAGGTACTAACGGAATGCACAAGGGTGATTAATTGATGTTTGATATGGTATCATTTGATTGGCAGCAGTGTGTAACATCTACAAGATGCACTACAACAACTTACCAAGGCTCCTTCTACAGCACCTTCCAAACTCATGCCCAACCCAGAGGATCAAGGGCACCAGATCCATGGGTACACCACTACCTTCAAGTTCCTCTCCAAGCTGCTCACCATCCTGACTTGGGAATATATTATTATTCCTATACTGTCGTTGGGGCAAAATCCTGGAATTCCCTCCCTCACAACACTCTACAGCATATGGACTGCAGCAGATCGAGAAAGCTGCTCACCACCAACTTCTCAAAGACAATTAGGGATGGGCAACAACACCCCATCCTGTGAGCGAATAAATTTAAAATAAACTTTCGAATGTGGTACATCTCAGGGTGACATGTGATGTTTCCAAAACAATATATGTGTCTCAATGGGCACCCTATACCATAGGGAAATTTGAAATCTTTGCGCGGCCGCATGCTCCCTCTGCCTGTTTCCCTCTTGTTTGAGGGAATGAAGTATATTCGGTGCTCTTGAAATAGTGATCGCAGTGACTCCATTATGCAACTTGGATAGCTAATTGGGAGATGTTTCAAATATTGTCAGCTCGAGCCAGACACATAGAGGTTAATTTCCATGACTACCTTCAGAGCCCTGTCAATGCTGTTCTCACCCTGCTCTGAGGTTGCAGCTGTAGCTACAGCAGATGGCAGATTTCAATGAGGATATTCTTAATGATGCTCACTGAGGCTCAGTAGAATTGCTCTGTCAACCCGGCACAGTGGCACTGCTGCCTCACAGTGCCAAGGACCCGGGCGCAATTCAAGCCTTGGGTGTCAATGTCGAGTTTGCATATTCTCCTTGTGTCTGCGTGGGTTTATTCCAGGTACTTTGGTTTCCTCCCACAGTTCTAAGATGTGCAGGCTATGTGGATTGGCCATGCTAAATTGTCCCTTAGTGTCCAAATATCCAAGGATGTGCAGGTTAGGTGGGTTGGGCATGATCAATGCACTGGGATAGGATGGGGAAATGGGCCTGGGTGGAGTGCTCTTTTGGAGGGTTGGTGCAGACCCGATGGACCGAATGGCCTCCTTCTGTCCTGTAGGGATTCTATGGATTATCTGGGCAGTAATTAATCAGTGGTGTACCGTTCCTGACAGCAAAACTGGAAGTGGGTGTCAGTTCCACTTTTGTGTCGGGAGCCAGCTCCCCCGTGGAAGCTGGCTGCAGCCTGAAAAATGTGTAATTTTGGGGCATGGGGGAGCAGACACAAAACTGTAATGGCACCAAGGTTTCATCTACAGTGGCACAGCCTGATTCCGAGCATACACAAATAGTTGCTTTCCTATCTATATTACATGCTTTGACATGCTCAGCACTGGAGGATACTGGTGAATTCGATCTTTTGCTGATAAAATGAACCACTTCTATTTTCCTTACCAGGAGGCCAAATTGCTGCACTGGTTGACTTTGTCAAGAACACTGGGAGACTTTAAGATGCAGCAATTTCTAGGTTTTAAAAGGCATGGGTCTTATTGTTTTTCTCTGCAGCTACTGTTTCTTGCTGTGTCCTCTGCAGACTGACCAGTTTCTCTCTGGTTCCTGTTATTTAAAGACAACTTTGATCGGGTGATCATCTGATTAAATACTTTGATTGTCTACCCAAAATGGTTTAAAGCTAGAAACCATTGCTATATAATCAAGAGTCGATAGGAGGGGCGAGCAGGGTCTGTTCACACCCAAATGTGACAACTCACTTCATTGAGTTTCAAGTTTGGATCCAAGGAGTCTTAGGGTCCACATGTTTTGAACTTTAAGTGACTCCACAAACAATAGCAGGCGTAAATCCCACCGATGGGTTTCATGTTTCACTGTCCATTGAAGGGGGAGGCATAGAATGGTTATTCTATCAGGAATTTTGAGGCAGAAATTGCAAGCCACCTGACTCAACAGTCTTCTTCGTTCCCTTTTTAAAAAAAATAAATTTAGAGTACCCAATTCATTTTTTCCAATTAAGAGTCAATTTAGCGTGTTCAATCCACCTACCTTGCATATCTTTGGGTTGTGGGGGTGAAACCCACGCAAACACGGGGAAAAATGTGCAAACTCCACACGGACAGTGAGCCAGAGCCGGGATCGAACCTGGAACCTGGGTGCCAGGAGACTGCAGTGCCACCCTGCTGCCCTCTTAGTTCCCTTTTTAATGCTCGTTGTTTTTCAAAAGTTCTATGAAAGTTCTATGCCAATATAGTCCATGTTTTATGTTATGGATAGAATCATCCTGACCAAAAATCCATAATTTTCAGCATGGGTCATTGGGCAATGGTTAAAAGCAGCAACACCAGGCCAAAGATGAGCAGGGTAGGTGGATTGGACATATCTTTTTATTAAAACAGTAAAAAATGTATACAAGGCCAAACAGCACAAACACTAATTGTGTTGGAAAAACAGGGTACTCTCCCCTCAGAACCAACATACGGTGTGTGTGTGTGTGTGTGTGTGTGTGTGGGGGGGGGGGGGGGGGGTAGGATACTCTGGTTATTAAAACAGTTCACAACACAATTGTACTAAAAAGGAAATGGTGCAAGCACTAAACTTAGCGCTGGAGACCAGATACCCTCGCCTCTGTACCAACAGAAGGGAATGGAAGGGGGTAGTGGGGAGAGAGGGGAAAGGAAGATGGTGGGAAGAGATGGGTCAGGGTGTTGGTGGAGGGGGGGGGGGGGGCATTGGCCAATGCTAACTTGGCCATTAGTGTCCAAAGATGTGCAGGTTAGGTGGATTGGCCATGCTAAATTGCCCATTAATGTCCAAAGATGTACAGGTTGAGCGGGGTAATAGGGAAAGGGTGGGGGAAGTGGGCCTGGGTGGAGTGCTCTTTCAAAGTGTCTGTGCAGACTCGATATGCCAAATAGCCTCCCTCTGCACTGTAGGGATTCTATGGATAACATATCTCAGCCCAGGAGGGCGAAGACCACCACGAGCACCCCAACATATACCCTTAACTCAGCAGAGACTGAAAAGTTATCTAAAGCCTTCGTATGGACAGTATAATTTTATACTGATCAACATAGCGAAGAGCCTTTTCAGTGAAACAAGAACATATTCAGATTCAGACAACAGAGCGAATAAAAGCTTGATTGCAATATATCTCTGATCTAATTATTTTCTTTTGCAGCCATTCTTGGTCATTTCCTTAATTCACCAACCACAAGTAGAAATAATTGCACTTACTATTTGCTTTTTTCAAATAACAGTGCTCGTACTGCCCTGCAGTGTGAAGGCCACAAGATATATGAACAGGATTAGGCCATTCAGCCCATCGAGTGTGCTCTGCCATTCGATCATGCCTGATATGTTTGTCACCCCCATAATCCCTGAATCTCTTATTAATCAAGAACATTTATAATATACATTTAAAGTATCCAATTCTTTTTTTCAATTAATGGGCAATTTAGTGTGGCCAATCAATCTACCCTGCACATCTCTGGTTTGTGGGGGTGAGACCCAGATAGTCACATCAAATGTGCAAATTCCACATGGACAGTGACCCAGGGCCAGGATCGAACCTGGGTCCTCGACACCGTGAGGCAGCAGGGCTAACCACAAAATTATGCTAACCACTGCTCCAACGTGCTACCCATTAATTCAAGAACCTATTTATCTCTGCTTTAAAAACACTGGGCCTGGGCCTCCATAGCCTGCTGCGTCAATGGGTTCCACAGATTCATCGCCCTCTGGCTGAAGAAATTATTCCTCATCTCAGCTATAAAGGATCATCCCTTCAGTTTGAGGATGTGCCCTTAGGTTCTCCTTCTAGTGAAAACATCTTCTCAATGTCCACTCTATCTAGGCTCCTTAGCATTCTGTAAGTTTCAATGAGATTCCCTCTCATCCTTCTGAACTCGTTAGAGTACAGACCCTGAGTCCTCAACCGTTCCTCATATGACAAGCCCTTCATTCCAGGGATCATTTTTGTGAACATCCTCTGGACCCTTTCCACGGCCAGCACATCCTTCTTTAGTTACAGGGCCCAAAACTGTTTTCAATATCCCAAATGGGGTCAGACCAGAGCCTTATACAGCCTCAGCAGTACATCCCTTCTCTTGTATTCTAGCCCCTTTGAAATGAATGCTAACACTGCATTTGCCTTCCTCACTGCCGACTGAACCTACATGTTAACACGAAGAGGATCCTGACCCTGAACCAGGACTCAAAGTTCAATTGCGCTCCTGATTTCCAAAGCCTTTCTCTATTTAGAAAATAATCTATTTTTCCTATCAAAGTGTATAATCTCATACTTTTCCACATTGTATTCCATCTGGCACTTCTTTGCCCACTCTCCTGGCCTGTGCAAGTTCTTCTGCAGCCTCTCTGCTTCCTCAACACCATCTGTCCCCCTACATATCTTTGTATCATCTGCAAACCTAGCAACAATGCCCTAAGTTCCTTCTTCCAGAATGTTAATGCATAGCGTGAATAGTTGTGGTCCTAATACTGACTCCTGCAGAACACCACTAGTCACCGGCTGCCATCCTGAAAAAGACCCCTTTTTCCCCACTCTCTGCCTTCAGCCAGTCAGCCTATCCTCCATCCAGTATCTTGCCCCTAACACCATGTGCTCTTATCTTATTTAGCAGCCTCCATGTTGCCACCTTGTCAAAGTCTTCTGGAAATCCAAATAGATCATATACACTGATTCTTCTTTGTCTAACTTCCTTGATACCTTCTCAATGAGTGAAGGTGTCACTATCAATTCCAGCCCCACCTGACCTGGAGTCACAACACAAGTGAAATTAGATTTAATTTAAAATATTCGAGGTCCTTGGTTGAGCCCAATAAACTACTGTCACCAAGTTTGTAAATATAAAGCACAAGTAATGTTTTATTATGTACAGAATTATAATTAAACAGACAGAAAATATAACTGATCATCTACTACCCCTTTCCCAACTCCCCCTTTCTAACTCACCCCTCTCCCTCTACACACAGGCGAACAACACAGAGGGGAAAGGGTGGTGGAAAGGGAAAGAAAAAAATCAATAAAAGTAAAAGGATAAATATCCTTGATACAATGGGATAGCTTCCAGTCAATGACTTTCTGAAGTTCAGGCTTTAATTTTGGTACTTCCTCCTTCTAGGCTTGAGATGGTTTTCTTTGGCAAGGTTGTCAACTTCTTTCTCTGCAGACTCAGCATCATTTCAGATTTACAGTAAAGGGTGTGCCAGGCACTCACTATGTAATTAGCCTCACGAGACCCACGGGTAAAACCTGATTAATCTCTCCATGGGGCTCATGGAATACGAGTTCCCATGCTAATGGCCAGAGGCCCATCAGCTGGGGCTCATAGAATCACTTCTTAAAACCAGCCTGGATCGGGACGGGCAAAATCAGTGGTCCCAGTTGTGACCTATATGCTGTATGCCGCTTGACGACCTTTACTTTGGGCGGAGAAAAAACTGTCATTTTGATTCACCTTCTCGGGCTCCTGAGCTTTTATTCACTGCTTTGAGAACAATAGAGCAGTTCTTTCACTTCAGCAAGCAAAAGACAGAGGGTTCCTTTCACTTCCAAGGTCTAATCATTTCTGCCAAGTTCTCCCAGAAAGCACCACACAGGAACCACTCATTCACCGCTGTCAGGCAGAACACCATCCTTCGCCAAGCCACCGACTGCCAATCAACCGATAAAACTGTTGTGTTTAGATCCTTGTACTTTATGAAGAACTCACCAAACACTTTGATCTGTCCAAATCAGAATCATTTTTTTGTGTCTCGTGCGGTAGGATGGCAATCTGATACAGAGAATGTTATTGTTATGTTTCTTAAATGAATGCTAGACGTTGTTCAGGATGGTTTATTGTGCTCCACAATAAATGACTTTGTTAGCTTTTTACTTACAGAATAGCACATTTTACTTACAGAATCGCAGCCCTGTCCACCGTGGGGGCACCCCCTGGGGTCCGATCGGCCCGCGCCCCCCCCCCCCCCCCCCAGGACCCCGGCGGCCCGCTCGCGCTGCCGATCCTGCCGCCACCAGAGGTGGTTCAAACCTTGGCGGCGGGAGAGGCCTCCCAGCGGCGGGACTTCGGCCCATCGCGGGCCGGAGAATCGCCGCAGGGGGCTCGTCGCTCAACGTGGCGCGATTCCCGCCCCTGCCAATTCCCGGGTGGCGGAGAATTTCTGCCACGGTGGGGGCGGGATTTTTGGCAGCCCCGGGCGATTCTCCGACCCTGCGTGGGGTCGGAGAATTTCGCCCCTGATTTCTGCAAGTTGACTTAATTGACATTGAATTTGAAGATGTTCTCCAAATTGATCTGGTACATTTTGCACAACACAAATATGAGCAGCTGTAAGAAGAAATTACAAAAGATCCTGCATTACGGAGACTGTGGAAAACCATCATGGGAGGATAGCCTGATTTAATTCAGCATTTCCACAAACATACCATGTTGGCCTTATTATTAGGCATTTCCTGGGAAGTAATTTTGAAGGCAGGCAGGTTGTCATACCAAAATTCTCAACAACTTCATCATTCACACTTTGGCATAGATTGGATGAAGAAACTCACAAGAGTTTATTGTGAGCTGTGGCTGGGTATGAGCAATGACATTAAAGTTGTCGTCAAGGAGTGTGAGGCATGAGAAGAGCATATACCAAGTCAGCCCAGAGAAACCACTGATCCCATATGAGATTCCTAAACACCCTTGGTTCAAAATAACATTCAACATCTTTTATGTCCATTGAACTGATCTCATCGTCATTGTCAACTACTCTACCAAATAACCCCTTATTCGGCAATAAATCAATCACATCTGTTGCACACATTCTGAGTGCTATTTTAAGTTTATATAGTGTGACTGGAGAGATCATTATGGATAACAATGCGCAATTTATTGGTAAGCCATTTTAGTATTAGTGCAAGAAGCGAATCATCAAACATACCACTTCTTCTCTTCATTACTCTAGAACTAATGGTCCAGCTAAATGATTTAGTCCATGGTGAACTCCTCATTCTCAAAGTTGGATAGACCAAGCAAGATCTACACATTGCAATGTTACATCTGAGAGCGGCACATTTAAGTGCAACTATTCCATCATCGGCCGAGCTCATGTTGGCAGACCAGTGTGTACCAATTTACCTACTCTAAACCATTCTACTCTAGAAACTAGAGGGAAAATTTAAAAACTGCAAGAGAAGATGACCAATGTGCACAATAAAAACATAGATACAGAATTGTCAAGTTTAAAGTTGGGACAACACGTTCACTCCAGGATCCCACAGAACTTAAGCGATGAACAGCTGAGGTGACTGGTACAGAAACTAAAATCACATGGGAATCGGGGTGGCTGGCTAGATGGATACAGAACTGGCTTGGTTATAGAAAACAGTGAGAAGCGGTGGAAACATGTTTTTCTGAATGGAGACCTGTAGCTTGAGGTATTCTGCAGGGATCAGTGTTGGGACCTCTGTTGTTTGTAGTATATATAAATGATCTGCAGGAAAACATGGTGGTCTGATTAGTAAGTTTGCAGATGACACAAAGATTGGCGGGGTTGCTGATAGTGCCGAGGATTGTCAGAGGATACAACAGGATATAGATACATTGGAGACTTGGGCACAGAAATGGCAGATAGAGAATAATCCGGACAAATGCGAAGTGATGCATTTTGAAGGATCAAATCTAGGTATGAATTATACTGTAAATGGCAGATCCCTTAGGAACATTAACATACAGATGGATATGAACATACAGATCCACAGTTCCCTAAAAGTGACAACACAGGTGGCCAAGGTGATTAAGAAGGCATATGGCATGCTTGTCTTCATCAGCTGGGGCATTGAGTTCAAGACTTGGGAAATCACGGGCAGCACGGTGTCGCAGAGGTTAGCACTGCTCTCTCATGGCACTGGGGTCCCAGGTTCGATCCCAGCTCTGGGTCACTGTCCGTGTGGAGTTTTCACATTCTCCCCGTGTTAAGACCATAAGACATAGGAGCAGCATTAGGCCACTCGCCCATTGGGTCTGCTCCGCCATTCAATCAGGGCTGATATTTTCTCATCCCCATTTTCCTGCCTTCTCCCCATAACCCATGATCCCCTTATTAATCAAGAACCTATCTATCTCTGTCTTAAAGACACTCAGTGATTTGGCCTCCACAGCCTCCTGTGGCAAAGCGTTACACAGATTCACCACCTTCTGGCTGAAGAAATTCCTCCTCATCTCTGTTTTAAAGGATCGTCCCTTTAGTCTGAGATGATGTCCTTTGTTTCTAGTTTTTCCTACAAGTGGAAACATCCTCTCCGAGTCCACTTTATCCAGGCCTCGCAGTATCCTGTAAATTTCAATAAGATCCCCCCTCATCCTTCTAAACTCCAATGAGTACAGATCCAGAGTCCTCAAACGTTCCTCATACGACAAGTTCTTCATTCCAGGGATCATTCTTGTAAACCTTCTCTGTACCCTTTCCAAGGCCAGCACATCCTTCCTTAGATACAGGGTTCAAAACTGCTCACAATACTCCAAATGGGGTCTGAGCCTTATACAGCCTCAGACGTACATCCCTGGTCTTGCACTCTAGCCCTCTTGACATGAATGCTATCATTGCATTTGCCTTCTTAACTGCCGACTGAACCTGCACGTTAACCTTAAGAGAATCGTGAACAAGGGCTCCCAAGTCTCTTTGTGCTTCTGATTTCCTCAGCATTTCCCCATTTAGAAAAGTCTGTGCCTAAATTCCTCCTTCCAAAGATGTTTGCGTAGGTTTCTCCCCCACAACTCAAAGATGCGTAGGGTAGATGGATGGGCCATGCTAAATTGCCCCTTAATTGGGAAAAAATGAATTGGGTACTCCAAATTTATTTATTTTTTAAATTGGGACATCATTTTGCAGCTATATAAAACGTTGGTTAGCCCCATTTGGAGTATTGCGTGCAGTTCTGGTCACCATATTATCAGAAGGACGTGGAAGCTATGAAGAGAGTCCAAAGAAGGTTCACCAGGATGTTGCCTGGTCTTGAGGGTGTTGGCTATGAGGAGAGGTTGAATGACCTACAAATTTTTCACTGGAAAGGCAGAGGTTGAGGGGAGTCCTGATAAAGGTCCACAAAATTATGAGAGGCATAGACAGGGTGGATAGTCAAATGCATTTTCCAAGGGTGGAAGTGCCAATTACAAGGGGGTACAAGGTGAGAGGGGGAAAGTTTAAAGACGATGTGCAGGGTACATTTTTCGCACAAAGAGTGGTGGGTGCCTGGAACCGTCTACCAGAGGATGTGGTGGAATCAGGCACATTAGCAACATTTAAGAGGCATCTGGATGGATACATAAATAGGGAGAAAATAGAGGGATACAGACTGAGTAAGGGCAGAAGGTTTTTTTTAATTAGGGCATCAGAAGCGGCACAGACTTGGAGGGCCGAAGGGCTTGTTCCTGTGCTGTACTTTTCTGTTCTTTGTTGTTAGATGAAACTTTGTTCAGAACCAAGGTCCTATGAAATCATTACATGTAAAAAAGCAACAGTGAGGCGTAACCGAGGAGAAATCAGATCTACTCCAACTCCTCAATCATGTTACAGTCCTTTTACATCAACGACAAGGTCCCAAATGCAACAGGATAATATCTAAGAATGACATTCCCACAGATCACTGTGAGCAGTTAAAGAAACCTCCAGACAAGGTTAACATTTCAAGATCTGGGTGCACCAGAAGATTAGCATTACGCTTTAAAGACTCATAAATTCACTAGTTCTGTACACTTATGTAGTGGCAATTATACAAAATAGTTCGAATTCTTTGGAAGGAGAAAGTGGGTTTGATTCTCCCTTTGAGAGACTAAGGGCGCGATTTTCCCAAACGGGAACAAAGTCCCCGAGCGCACGCATTTAGTTGCCTGTTTCCCATCACTTGCAGTGCCGAGAAACACATGGCTATTCAATGCGGCTCGCTTTGAATAAGGGGCCCAAGTAGGGAGCGCACGGCCGAGGCTGCACATAGCCCCAATTTTTACAATGGGGAGCTCAGTTCGCCGGACGTCCACGTTGTAGCGAGAGTTCGGGACGCATTTTTAAATGGCGTCCCAATCTCCGAGGCCCAGAAAACATTCCTGACTTCCCCCCCAGGCCAAACGCAACATGGGATGGTCTCCCGGCCCCGGCCCGGCCCACCACCCCAATCCCTCTCCCGCACCAACCAAAACACAAGTCAGGCAACCTCAGCCCAATCACACGAGCACATAAAATGCCAACTTGGCACCTTGGCAGTGCCCTGCCAGCTGGAACTGCCAGATAGGCATATTGCCAGGATGGCACCCAGGTGGCATTTCCAGGGTGCCAGTCTGGCAATGCAAGGGTATCTAGGGACACCAGCAGTGCCATGGCACTACCTTGGAGACCCCCGCAAGTCCTATTCTGTCTAGTCTCCTTTTGTGGGGACAAGTACCAAACGGCACTCGCCGAAGGTACCCTAGGCGAAGGGATTGAATCCCAAGGCCTCAGGTACCTCGGGAATCTGCACATTAGAATAAGCTTATATCCTCACTGTAATAGCAGATTTGCCAAAAACTGATACCTCCCATTGTGGGTGGGATTCCCCTTGCAACGTCTCACGAGATTGATTGAATCTTGCAAGGAGTCGTTGCGAGCCGGGTAGTTCCCGGGAGCAGGGTCTCCCGGCTTTCCAGCTACACCACGACAAGCTGCTTTTCTGGCGCAACGTGGCCGGAAGGTCGCGCCCTAAGTGCTGACACTGGGCTTGAATGGTGGGTGTTCCATGGTCCTGATGGGGGTGAGACTGTTGGAGCCATTCAGGACATGCTAATGGGCCAGCACTCACGCCGTATGGAACTATTGTAATTCAAAAGCACGTCAGCTTGTGATTCGCTTGGAGTCTTGAGCGGCACTCAAGGGCCTGACAAGCTGCAGCTACAATAAACACTCCTCTCCCCACACAGTCTCATTCCAGCCAAGAAGATGCCACCCTGGAGAACGGCCCTGAGATTCGTGGATGCAGAGCTAGAGATATTACTGTATGCTATGGAGTTCCATGTCTTTGGCACAAACCCCGCCCCACACTCCAGTAACCCACTCTCCCTCTTGGAGGGCAATTGGACAACCCGCCAGCAGTCCACTTGCACCCCACTGTGCATAACATGCCAACATCCATACTGCCCGCCATATCTGGGTGCACGCACAAGCCACCCAGGCTCACTGTACGGCCCATGTCTGAGTGTGTCACACTGTACATTATCTGTCCCCCACTGGTGAAAGTGGCCCACAACAGCTGGGAGCGGGAGAGGACCAGAGGGGGTCTGTCGAACCTGCGGCCCCTCATGAGTCTTGTCTTAATAAATGAACCCGCAGCATGTTTACTAAATCCCTAATGAGCAATTGTTACCTATTATTTCAAGTATTTTAATATCAAGCCATTGCACTTGAGTCGGTATTATAGATTAGTGAGCACAGGGCTGAAAGATGAATGGTGCGAGTAAGCAACAGAGCTTAGATGAGCTCCAGTTTGTGGAGATATTTTTACTTGATTCCGACAATCTTGCTGTGCAGGGCACGATGGAGGGATAGAGTATTGCAGATGTAAGCTGTCTTGTTCAAAGAATCCTGGAATTACAGCACAGAAGGAGGATATTTAGCCCACCATGTCTATGCTGGTTATGAAAAGAACTATGCACTTAGTCCCAGTCCCTTGCTCTTTCCCCATAGCCCTGCAAATATTCCCTGCTGTGATGTCTGGCATTCGTTCACTCATTCTGGTGTGACTGCTGCAGAGCAGCTCAATGGTAAATACTGAAACAACCAGGTACAACATAAATACAACTCACCTGCCTCTCTCTTTGTTTTTGTTTTATTTATTGATTAGTTTTCAGAGGTTGATATGCTGTGAAGGGAGAGATGTAAGATCTAGAGAAGTGCAGCTTTTATATTCCTCTGTAGAGCTCGCAGCAAACGTGGCCTTGCCAGTGCAAGCGCATAGCAGATGTAGATTGCAATTAAACCGACCATTGAACAGCTTTACATAAGCAGGAAATGCCAATCCCTCTTCAGGTTATTGGGCAGTTTAGTCTTGAGGTATAGAACTCAGGGGAGAGGGATTCAAACAATAGTAAGTATCAGATTTTAAAGGCGATGTATAATCATGAAATCCACTTGAAAGATTAAAAGGGGCAATCAGCACTCAATCATTTAATGCTACTTATCATCTGGAAAGCTAAACAATTCTAACCTCGATTCAGAAATTATTGAGTGTACAATCATAAGTGTATTTCAGGAGCAAGCACAACTCAATACTTAATGCTGTTTATCGACTGCAATGTTTTAACAATTAAAGCTTAGAGGCAGGAATGGGTAAGCGTGTACAATCCAGAATCAAATCAAATGAACACTCTGAATAAATCAAATTAGTAATATATGCTTCAGGATTTCATGGTTTGAGGAATAAATTCTTGAGAGAGGTTTATGAAGTATGCAGTAAATTTAAAAAATCGAAAAGGTGTTTTTAAGCCATTAAATATCTCCACAAACTGGAGCCATTATTATACTCTAGAACAATGTGGAGCAGTTTAGGAACAGGAGGGGACCAGATGAGGTGAGGTCAGGGATTGCAAAACAGAATATATGACAGGTTAATAGTTCATGAGCAGAATTTTACAGTCTTTAGCAATGGGTTTGAAGACGCGGGCTTCGTAAAATGCAGTGCGTGGCCTGCTCACTGTGTACGTGCTCGCCTCTAACATACCTCCCATTTTACATGGTGTGGGGAAAGGCTTCGGGCAACCCACCCACCTTGAGCCTATTGAGGCTGTTAAGTGGTCAATCAATCAATTAGTGATCAAAATACAACTTCCACGCATTGGGGCATTTAGAAAGCTGACACCATGGGCAGGTCCCTGTGGGTCCTGAGGCTAAGTGTTGATGCTGTCAGAAATTCTGGCCCTACAGGGGGTCAGCACGGCACTAGAGCGGTTCACGCTGCTCCAGCTGCTGATCCCGGCATCGACTGGGAGCCACGTGATCCGAGCATGCGCAGTGGCACCGGCACCAAGGCGCGCATGCGCAGTGGTTTCCTTCAACTCGTCGGCCCCGACGCAACATGTCGCAGGACTACAGGGGCCGGCATGGAAAAAAGGAGGCCCCAGCCAGAGAGGTCAGCCTGCCGATCGATGCGCCCAATCGTGGGCCAGGCCACATTGGAGGCCCGCACCTGGGGTCGGAACCCCCTCCCTCCCCACAGGCCGCCCCCCCGACCCTTCCATGCCGAGTTCCCGCCGGCTGAGAGCAGGTGTGGACGGTGTCAGCGTGCCGAGAATCGGCGGGTCGGCCATGTTGAGCCATTTCTATCCACGCTGGTGCCAATGGCGCCTATTCTCCGCTCTGTGGAGAATCACGTGCCGGCGTCGGGGCGGAGTGATGCGATTCGGGCCGGTCGCGGGGATTCTTCGGCCTGGCCTGGACTGGCCTCGGGCTGAGAGAATCCCACCCCATGTGGGTACTTTATTTCCAAGGAGAGTCGGTATCATACAGGTTCAAGCATGAGGTTCATTTTACCCAGAACCTATGGTGAAACCATCCTCATTGTTGTCACTTTAATAAATCATGGCAGAATGAAGGGAAAACCGATGGAGAAGAGCCAGTCAGAGTGGAAAATTACAACGGACTTGGAAGCACATCCATCATTGGACTGACAGGCGTAATCCTCCATGAAATTCAATGACTGAAATGCAATCCTATTTTGAGAACTGCACTATAATCAGTGGAGACCTACTCAGATGTGATGAGTTCACTAAATGTGTCCTAGGAGAGATAACCCTACCAACCTTTGTCCCTCTGATTCCACTGATCACCAACTCTTTGTATTCTGCCAAACGTTCATCAATCACCACCTTTCTCTACATTTTTCCCCAGAATGCCCATTCATTCATTGACAAGCCCTTTGCCATCCACAAGCTTATTCTGGATAATTGCATTGACATCATTGGTTTGGATGAACACTTGACTCATAAGTGGTAACACGGCTGATTAAATTCTCCTCATCAGGCTTTGTTTTCCACCATCTATCTATCCTAAGCTATTGTTGTGTTAATACCAAATCACACTTTAGTCTCTCTTCTGACCCCTTCTCTTGTTTGCCTCCTCTTGGCTGTCCATTAAAATCCTCCCTCTGCACTGGCCCCAAACCTCAATCTGAGTGCCTCACAGAGATAACCCTCTTTCTCCCTCAGCCACTGCCCTGAGTGACTTCCCATCTTCAGAGAATCTTGACCTCAACTTACTTTTCTCTCTCTCTGAATGTACTGCCCTTTGTTCCAATCAGAGGTTACAACAAAGCCCCATTTGCCCTCTTGTGTGTAAATAAAAGATGGCGGGGCACTATTTCAAAGTTAAATACTGCTGAAAAGAGAGATATGCTGTTAAAGCTTTTCATTTTGCATTCATCAGGACAAACACAACAATGTCATATTTAAAGCAATCACGACAATTTATACTTCAGGACAATGGGGTGATCATTGGTTGTCAAGTCCACTGAGAGGTATGACTCGGAGGTTATAATTATCAAAAGAAATGGAAAAGGCTGGAGCTTATTTCTCTGTGAAAAAGAAGGCTGTGGGTTGACCTGACAGACACCTTTAAAGCTGTGAAGGGGTTTAATAAAATAGACATTTACTGGCCCATCAGCCCCCTGCTTTTTGCCCAGGTCTGGAATCTCAAACTAAGGGCTAGATTCTCTGCCGCTTTGGGAACTCTATTAATGTAATCTGCACCCCTCTAGTCCCTCGCTAACATCGGTCACCACGTTCTCCAGGCCTGCGTGATTCTCCAGTCCACTGGGCTGGTCATCACGTGGGCAAAAATTGGTGCCGGTCTTGACAAACGTGGCCTTGGCATGGTGGATCTCGCAGTTTGCTAAGGGACTACTCTTTAAGGGAGTTACGCCCAAAGTGCATCGGAGAGCAATCCCACTGCCCAACATGCACAGCCTGCTCACCCAACCCCCACCAGAGACCCCCTAATTAAAGAGACCCTCACCAGAGACCCACCAACTAGAGAAACCCAGCCTGGAAAACCCCCAGAAGAGAGACCCCTGCCTGCAAACCCCAGGAGACAGACTCTGCCTGGAAGCCTTCCAGAAAAGAGACCCTTGTCTGAAAGCTAGAGAGCAAGCCAGACAAGGGCAGTGAAAAAAAATCACACCTGTGCACCACACCTGCTGCTCAGGCAGAGGAAGTAGCACCTGTGAATTACTGGAAAGACAAAACCAGTCAGCTGTGTTTAAGCACCTTCAAATCTTTGAGTTGTAAGTTTTCCATTTCTCTCTGTGAAATTACTTTCCCTCGGCTGTGATAGACAGCTTCCATACACTCCTAGCTGCCTGCATTGTTTCAGTCATCTCCCTTCATGCTCGAGTTTCTTTGAAATACTCAGCTGTGAACTTAACAGAGAGCACGTAACTCTCTTTGTTGAGTTCCAGGAGTTGTCAATCATAGTTTGATGTTCATAAACATTGAAGTTAGTTTCACAGCTAGGTACTTCCAAGTTACCCAAGTGTGAAGGGAGATGAATGAAACAATACAAACAGCTGAATGAATGGCTCACAGATCAATGATCTGAGGGGATTTAAACCCATCTGATTGTGTTTCTCTTTCCAGGAATTGACAGATGTTGCTTCCTGTTCCTGAGCCAACGGGTGTATTTTACAGGTAAGTTTCAAAGCAGTGATTCTTTTCATTGCCTGTCTGGACTGCTCTTTCGATTCCAGGTAGAGGTCTCTCTTCTGGAGGCTTCCAGGCAGGGGCCTCTCTTCTGGGGGTCTTGCAGGCAGGGGCCTCTCTTCTGGGGGTCTTCCAGGCAGAGGTGTCTCTTATGGTGGGTCTCTGGAGTCTCTCTAATTAGGGGGTCTCTGGTGGGAGCCTCTTTGGCGGGGTCTCTTTAATTAGGGGTTCTCTGGTAGGTGTCTCACTAATTAGGGGATTTCAGGTAGGGGTTGATGAGACCATAAATTCACAAGACACGTGATTGGAAGTAAACTGTGGTATTAATATTCTTACAACTAAGCCAGGCTGCGACCAGAGGAACTGAGAGCAGGCTTACGGCTGCAGTGCTTTATACTTCCGGTTAGTGGGGGGAGCCATGGGCGGAGCCATGGGCAGAGCCAAGGGTGGAGCCCAGTACAAGCACACTGGGCTAAATCTCTGGCTTTGAAAGCAGACCAAGGCAGGCCAGCAGCACGGTTCGATTCTCGTAACAGCCTCCCCGAACAGGCGCCGGAATGTGGCAACTAGGGGCTTTTCACAGTAACTTCATTGAAGCCTACTCGTGACAATAAGCGATTTTCATTTCATTTTCATCTCCCCCTATGGGCAGAGCCTCGCAAAAGCTCATATCCAGAGCCCACAAGGACACAATACATGTAAGGCAATACAGTGTGAATTACGAGGTATATAATTCACCACATTCACCCCCTGTAAAAAAAAATCAAGTCCGGCGGGGGTGATGGGTCTACAAATTGAGCCGGTCCGGCGGCTGAGTTGTCCTTTGGGATCGGTGGAGCACAGGGGTTGCAGCCTCTTTGGGTGCTGGGTGGGGGCGGCCGGCAAGGGTACGATGGTGGTCTCCGGGGGGTGATTCGGTCCGAGCTTCGTACCCAACTGGTGCAACGGGCGATGGGGAGCACAGGAAACCTATAGGCGCGGGGGCGCGGAGCATGGGCAGTGAACCTAAAGGTGCGGGGGCGCAGGGCGCGGAGGGTTGGGTGGGGTGTAGCGTGGAGGATACCTCGGCGGTCGTGGTGGTGGAGTTGGATCCTGCAGGCGCCAGGTCCCGGAGGGAAAAAGTGTCCTGATGGCCGTCAGGGTATCCGATGAAAGCGTATTCGGGGTTCGAGTGAAGTAGGAGCACTCTTTCTACGAGTGGATCAGTTTTATGTGCCCGGACGTGCTTCCGGAGGCGAACCGGGCCTGGTGTCTTCAACCAAGCTGGGAGCAAAACCCCCGAGGTAGTGTCCCTAGAAAAACAAATAGCCATTCGTGAGGGGTCTGGTTGGTGGCGGTGCATAGGAGGGACCTAATAGCATGGAGCGCATCGGGGAGGACCTCCTGCCAGTGGGAGGTCGGGAGATTCCTGGACCGGAGGGTCAGTAGGACAGTCTTCCAGACCGTCGCTTTCTCCCTCTCCACCTGCCCGTTCCCCCTGGGGTTGTAGCTGGTAGTCCTGCTCGAGGCGATGCCCTTGTCGAGCAGGTACTGATGCAGCTCGTCGCTCATAAAGGACGAACCCCTGTCGCTGTGTCCGTAGCTGGGGAAACTGAACAGAGTGAAGATACTGTGCAGGGCTCTGATGACTGTGTGGGAGGTCATATCGGGGCATGGGATGGCAAAGGTGAAGCGGGAGAATGCATCGATGACGTTCAGAAAGTACACATTTCGATTGGTCGAGGGGAGTGGCACTTTGAAACCGATGCTCAGGGGTTCAAAGGGCCGGGATGCCTTTACCAGGTGGGCCTTGTCTGGTCTATAGAAGTGCGGTTTGCACTCCGCGCAGATCGGGCAATCCCTGGTGATGGCTTTTACCTCCTCGGTGGAGAAAGGCAGATTTCGGGCTTTGACGTAGTGGGCGAGCCGGGTGACCCCCGGGTGCCAGAGGTAATTGTGGATAGCTTTCATGCAGTCATCTTGTGCGCTGGCACATGTGCGTCTGGGGGCTCGTTGAGCATCCCCGGTCGATACATAATATCATAATTGTAGGTGGAGAATTCGATCCTCCACCGCAGGATTTTATCATTTTTAATTTTGCTCCTTTGTGAGTTGTCAAACATGAAGGCAACCAATCTTTGGTCAGTGATGAGGGTGAACCTCCTACCTGTGAAGTAGTGCCTCCAGTGTCGTATGGCTTCCACGATGGCTTGTGCTTCTTTTTCGACCGAGGAGTGTTGAAGTTCCGAAGCTGAGAGGGTTCGGGAGAAAAAGGCGACTGGTCTCCCTGCCTGATTCAGAGTGGCTGCGAGAGCGACCGCTGAGGCGTCGCTCTCCACCTGGAAGGGGACGGATTCATCCACCGCCCACATGGCCGCTTTGGCGATGTCCTCCTTGATGCAGTTGAAGGCTTGGCGGGCCTCAGCTGACAGAGGAAAGAGTGTGGCCTTAAATAGTGGGCAGGCTTTATCCGCATACTGGGGGACCCACTGGGAGTAATACGAGAAGACTCCCAGGCACATCTTGAAGGCCCTGGGACAATGAGGGAGAGCGAGTTATATGAGGGGGCGCATACGGTCTGGGGCGCATATGGTCCTGGTCGGGGCCCAAGACTCCGTTTTCCATGACATAGCCGCGGATGGCTAGCCTGGTTGTGCGGAAAACGCATTTCTCTGTGTTATACGTGAGGTTAAGTGTCTGGGCAGTTTGGAGAAATCGGTGGAGGTTGGCGTCGTGGTCCTGCTGATCATGGCCGGAGATGGTGACGTTATCCAAGTACGGAAACGTGGCCCGCAGCCCGTACTGGTCTACCATTTGGTCCATCGCTCGTTGGAACACCGAGACCCCATTCGTGACGCCAAAGGGAACTCGGAGGAAATGGAAGAGGCGGCCATCTGCCTCGAATGCCGTGTGGTGGTGGTCCTCCGGGTGGATTGGGAGCTGGTGGTATGCAGACTTCAGATCCACCGTGGAGAAGATGCGGTACTGGGCGACCAGATTCACCCATGTCTGCAATCCTGGGGAGGGGGTACGCATCGAGGAGCGTGAACCGGTTAATGGTTTGGCTGTAGTCCACTACCATTCGGAATTTTTCCCCGGGCTTGACGACCACCACCTGAGCTCTCCAGGGGCTGTTACTGGCCTCTATGACCCCCTCACGTAGGAGCCTCTGGACCTCGGTTCTGACAAACACCCTGTCCTGCAGGCTGTACCGCCTGCTGCGAGTGGCTACGCGTTTGCAGTCTGGAGTGAGGTTAGCAAAGTGTGGAGGGGGGTCAATTTTTAGCGTCGCTAGACTGCAGATAGTGAGTGGAGGTAGGGATCCGCCGAAGCTGAGTGTGAGGCTTTTGAGATTACACTGGAAGTCGAGTCCCAGTAAGAGTGGGGCGCAGAGTTCGGGGAGTACGTACAGCTGGAAATTCGAGTAGCTGGCGCCCTGAATCGTTAGGGTCGTGACGGTGCGCCTTTGGATGTGAACAGAGTGTGAGCCCGAGGCGAGGGAGATAGTTTGTTGTGCAGGGATGATAGGGAGCAAACAACGTCTTACCAGTTCAGGGTGTACGAAGCTCTCAGTGCTCCTGGAGTCGAAGAGGCACGGTGTCCTGTACCCGTTGATTTTAATGGTCATCATAGAGTTCCGGAGGTGTTTCGGACGCGTCTGGTCCAACATGACCGCGCTGAGTTGCGGATAGTCGGCGGCTCGATCAGCTGTGCTGGAGTGGCCCCATGATGACTGTCCGCTGAGGTCGTAGTCTTCGCAATGAGGTTCAGAGACTGGAGAGGATGGAGCCCAAGATGCCCCCCCCCCCCCCCCCCCCCCCCCGTGGATCGCACATGGCGGGCGGCGAGGAAGATGGCATCCAAAATGGCGGCCCCCATGAGTCGCACGTGGCCGGCCGCGTGGAGGAGGGTTGCCAAGATGGCGGCCCCCAATGAGTCGCACATGTCGGGTGGGGGTGGAGTTGGCAGACACGTTGCAGCATTACGGGGCCTGTGAGTTTGGGAAGCGAGGACTTCCGGTTGCGGGTGATGCGGAGCTAAGCCGCACGTTCGGTAGCTCCCGCTATTACTGGTCTTTTGGCCTCTTTTAAGGGCCCGTAGTGGTGCTGGTTGGACTTTTCCTCATGTGGGAACACTTCCTCTAAGATTATCTGCCGGTGGATAGACTGGACCAGGAGCGGAGCGGTCAAAAAATCGGCTTTGGAGCAGAGAAAGGTGCGAGGTGGGAAAGGCAAGATGGCAGCGGGCGGGGAACCAGCAGCGTGGCAGCAGTGGGCGCAGGAGCAGCAGGAGCTACTCCATCTCTGCTTCAGAGAGCTGAAGGCCGAGATCCTGGAACCGTTTAAGGCCTCGCTGGACAAGCTCACGGCGACTCAGACGGCTCAGGGTGCGGAAATCCAAGAGCTACAGCAAAAGGCCTCAGAGAGCGAGGACGAACTCCTGGGCCTGGCAGTGAAGGTGGAGTCGCACGAGGCGCTCCACAAGAAGTGGTTAGCGAGGATGGAAGAGATGGAGAACCGCTCCTGTCGGACAAATCTGTGGATTCTGGGCCTCCCGGATGGGCTGGAAGGTTCGGATTTGGGGGCCTATGTGGCTATGATGCTGAATTCGCTAATGGGCGCGGGGTCGTTCCAGGGACCCTTGGAGCTGGAGGGTGCCCATCGAGTGCTGTTGAGGAAACCGAGGCCAAACGAGCCGCCTCGGGCGGTGCTGGTCCGTTTCCACCGCTTCGTCGACCGTGGGTGTGTGCTGAGATGGGCGAACGCGGAGATCAGGATCTATCAGGACTGGAGTGCGGAGGTGGCAAGGAGAAGGGCTGGTTTTAATCGGACGAAGGCAGTGCTTCACAAGAAGGAAGCGAAGTTTGGCCTGTTACAGCCGGCACGCCTCTGGGTCACGTATAAAGACCGCCAGCTCTACTTCAACTCTCCGGAGAAGGCCTGGGCTTTTGTCCAGGCAGAGAAACTGGACTCAAACTGAGGACTGGGGGCTGGGAAATGATGTACATAGTCTGGAGGCTTTGTCCTCCTTGGTATCCTTTCGCTTTTATTGGTTGTATTTGATGATGCCTTTTCGCTGTTCTGTTTTTTCGATTTTTGGGACTGTTAGTTGTTTACTTGGGTGCTTTTTCGTTTTCTTTTCACTGGTGGAGGGGTGGGGAGCAGTTTGCGTTCCTGTTGGGTCATGTGCCCGTCTTTTCCCGCGTGTTGGGTCGGGGGTGCGGGGTTTGGGATGGAAGCGCGGGCTTTCCTCCCATGCTGGAGGAGCAGTGGGCGGGGCCGGCACTGGGTGGGGGGGGAGTGGTGGTTGTGTTGCATCGCGGGGGGTGGTCGTTTGTATGGCGGGAGCAGCCGGGGTCAGCAGGAATCGGCTGACTTACGGAAGTACAATGGAAGGGGTTACGCAGCTAGCTTGGGGGGGGGCGCGGAGAGCTTGGGGGGGGGGGGGGGATACCGGGTTGCTGCTGCAGGGGCCGAAGGGGAACTACTGCTGGTGATGCGGGGGGAGTTGGGAGGGGGGTCTGCCACCGTGGGGAACGGGCCTGGGGGGTTCTGCGGGCACGTGGTGAGCCGAGGGAGATCTATGGCTGACCGGCGCAGAGGAAGGGGGAAGACCCCCCCCCAGATTTGGCTGGTCACATGGAACGTGAGGCGGCTGACTGAACCAGTGAACCAGTGAAGCGGTCCCGGGTCTTGGCGCATCTGAAGGGGCTGGGTGCAGACATGGCTATGCTCCAGGAGACGCACCTTAAGGTGGCGGATCAGGTGAGGCTGAGACGAGGCTGGGTTGGACAGGTATTTCACTCGGGGCTAGATGTGAAGAATCGAGGGGTGACGATTTTAGTTGGCAAGAGCTTGTCGTTTGTGGCGTCGAGTGTGGTGGCGGACAGCGCAGGTAGATACATAATGGTGAGTGGTAGGCTTCAAGGGGAACGGGTGGTTCTGGTTAATGTGTACGCCCCCAACTGGGATGATGTGGGCTTCATGCGGCAAATGTTGAGCCGGATCCTGGACCTGGAAACGGGGGCTTGATCCTGGGAGGGGATTTTAATACTGTCTTGGATCCAGCTCTGGATCGTTCGAGGTCAAGGACGGGTAAGAGGCCGCCGGCGGCCTCAGTGCTGAGGGGGTTCATGGATCAGATGGGAGGGGTAGACCCTTGGAGGTTTTTGAAGCCGGGAGGTAGGGAGTTTTCCTTTTTCTCCCATGTCCACAAGGCCTATTCCCGGATTGACTTTTTTGTCCTCAGCAGGACGCTAATCTCGAGAGTGGAGGGGGCGGAGTATTCGGCGATAGTCATATCTGACCATGCCCCGCTCTAGGTGGACTTGGAGCTGGGGGAGGGGAGGGATCAGCACCCGCTGTGGAGATTGGATGTGGGGCTGCTGGCAGAGGAGGAAGTGTGCCTGCGGATCCGTAGGAGCATAGAGGGGTATTTGGAAGCCAATGACAATGGGGAGGTGCAAGTTGGGGTGGTCTGGGAAGCGCTGAAGGTGGTGGTTAGAGGGGAGCTGATATCTATTCGGGTGCACAGGGAGAGGGCAGAGAGGGCTGAGAGGGTTGGAAGAAATGGTAAGGGTGGACAGGAGGTATGCGGATGTCCCGGAAGAGGGGCTTTTGAGGAAGCGTCGCAGTCTCCAAGCGGAGTTCGATATACTGACCACCCGGAAGGTGGAGGCGCAGTGGAGGAGGGCGCAGGGGGCGGTATATGAGTACGGGGAGAAGGCAAGCCGGATGCTGGCCCACCCGCTCTGGAAGCGGGAGGCAGCGAGAGAGATAGGGGGAGCCACAGATGTAGGAGGGAACCTGGTGCGGAGTAGTAGGGACATTAATGGGGTGTTTAGATCCTTTTATGAGGGGCTGTACCGGTCGGTGTCCCCTCGGGAGGTGGGCGGGATGGACCGCTTTCTGGATAAGCTGGAGTTCCCAAGAGTAGAGGATGAGTGGGTGGAGGGTCTGGGGGCCCCAATTGAGTTGGAGGAGCTGATAGAGGCTCTGGGGAGCATGCAGACCAGGAAAGCACCGGGGCCTGTTGGGTTCCCGGTGGAGTTTTACAAGAAATTCTCAGATCTGCTGGGCCCGCTGCTTGTGAGGACCCTGAATGAGGCGAGGGCTGGGGGGGGCTTTGCCCCTGATGGTGTCTAGAGCAATAATCTCACTGATCCTGAAGCGGGATAAGGACCCCCTCCAATGTGAGTCTTATAGGCCGATCTCGCTCCTCAACGTGGAAGCAAAGTTGTTGGCCAAGATACTGTCTAGGAGGGTGGAAGATGTGGTCCCGATGGCTATACATGAGGACCAAACGGGGTTTGTGAAGGGGAGACAGCTGAATGTTAATGTGCGGCGGCTGCTCAATGTTATGATGATGGCGTCGGCGGAAATAGTAGCATCGATGGATGCAGAGAAAGCTTTCGAGAGAGTGGAGTGGAGCTACCTGTGGGAAGTGTTGAGGAGATTTGGGTTTGGTGAGGGATTCATTAGCTGGGTGAGGCTGGTATATAGTGCACCGGTAGCGAGCGTGGTGACGAATGGGAGGAGGTCGGAAGACTTTCGGCTGTCCCGGGGACGAGGCATGGATGCCCCTTGTCTCCACTGCTCTTCGCGTTAGCGATTGAGCCCTTGGCCATGGCACTGAGGGACTCAAAGAACTGGAGGGGGATGGTGCGTGGGGGGGGAGGAGCACCGATTGTCGCTGTACGCGGATGATTTACTGCTGTACATTGCGGATCCGGCGGGGGGGATGCCAGAGGTGCTGAAGATACCTGGGGGAGTTTGGGGACTTTTCGGGCTATAAGCTCAACATGGGGAAGAGTGAGCTGTTCGTGCTGCACCCGGGGGACCAGGAGAGCCGGATAGGAGAGCTGCCATTGAAGAGGGTGGTGAGGAGATTTAGATATCTTGGGGTCCAGATAGCCAGGAGCTGGGGGGCCCTGCATAGGCTAAATTTTTCGAGGATGGTGGAACAGATGGAGGAGGAGTTCAGGAGGTGGGACGCGTTTGCCACTCTCTTTGGCGGGTAGGGTCCAGTCAGTTAAGATGATGGTGCTCCCGCGGTTCTTGTTTCTCTTCCAATGCCTCCCCATATTGATCCTGAAGGCTTTTTTTAGGAGGGTTGGGAGGGGAGGATCTCTGCAATTTATCAGGTGATGCAGGAGGAGGAGGAGGCCTCGGTGGAGGAGCTGAAAGCGAGGTGGGAGGTGGGGTTAGGGGAGGAGATCGACGAGGGGACGTGGGCGGACACACTGGGGTGGGTGAATTCGTCCTCTTGTGCACGGCTCAGCTTGATTCACCTAAACGTGCTGCATAGGGCACACATGACCGGGACCAGGATGAGCCATTTCTTTGGGGGAGAGGACAGGTGTGGGAGGTGCTCGGGGGGCCCGGCGAACCATGCCCACATGTTCTGGGTGTGTCCGGCGTTGGAGGGGTTCTGGAAGGGGGTGGCGGGGACCCTGTCCAAGGTGGTCAGCTCCAGGGTGGAGCCGGGCTGGGGGCTCGCGATCTTTGGGGTAGCATCGGAGCCGGGAGTGCAGGAGGCGAGAGAGGCCGGCATTCTGGCCATTGCGTCTCTAGTAGCCCGGCGTAGGATTCTTTTACAGTGGAGGGACGCAAAACCCCCAAGCCCGGAGGCCTGGATTAACGACATGGCCGGGTTCATCAGGCTGGAGAAGGTCAAGTTTGCCCTGAGGGGGTCGGTACAAGGGTTCTTCCAGTGGTGGCAGCCCTTTCTCGATTTTCTGGCGGAGGGTTAGAGGGTGGTCAATCTCAGCAGCAACCCGGTGGGGGGGGGGGGGGGGTGTTTGTTTTTGCAACTGTTTGTTTGCTACTTTCTTGTTTTTATTTGTATTATTATTAATTTATTGCTTTGTATGGGGGGGTGTTCTTTCTGTTTATTTTTATACTCTGTTTAATTTATTGTTGGGAGAAAATTTGTAGTTGAAAATTTTGAATAAAAATTATTTAAAAAAAGAGTTTGGGAAGCGAGTGCTCTGGGCTGCAGGAGAGTTTGAATACCCGCTATACCCGGGCATAGTGTCCTTTGCGACCGCAGCTGCTGCAGGTCACGTTGCTGGCCGGGCAGTGCTGCTGTGGGTGTTGGGGTTGCCCACAAAAATGGCATGCTGGTGCTGCATAGTGGGTGGGTGGCCACGCGGCGCAGGCCTAGGGCAGTCGCTGGTCGGGGGCCCAGGATGGGGTCGTTTGGTCCGCGGTGAACGAGGTGAGGCTGCGGATCAAGACCTCCATGGTTGTAGCTAGCTCTACAGTGTCCTCCAAGTTCTGGGCCCCTTTCTCAAGCAACCGTTGGCGCACATTGTTGGACCTGAGCCCTGCCACGTATACATCACGGACAGCGAGTTCCATATGTTGGGCAGCTGTTACAGCCTGAAAATTGCAGCCCCGAGCTAGGGCTTTTAAATCGCGCAGAAAATCTTCCAGCGACTCTGCAGGGCGCTGGCGGCGGGTCGTAAAAATGTGACGCGCGTAGACCTCGTTGATGGGCCGCACATACATTTGGTCGAGCATGGCCAGGGCCTCCGTATATTAGGTAGTACAGTTAAGTTGCGTAGAGATATGATGGCTCACCCTTGCATGCAGTAAACTGAGTTTCTGCTCCTCCGTAGTTTCTGAAGTGCTTGATTCAGCCAGGTAGGCCTTGAAACATCTGAGCCAGTGTAGAAAGATTTATTTCGCCTCTGCAGCCTGCGGGTCGAGTTCTAGTCGGTCAGGTTTGAGGGCTGATTCCATAATAGTTTTCTTCAAGTTTTCTAAAACTATTAAATTGATGAGACCATCAATTCACAAGACACGTGATTGGAAGTAAACTGTGGTTTTAATAGTCTTACAACTAAGCCAGCCTGCGACCAGAGGAACTGAGAGCAGGCTTACGGCTGCAGTACTTTATACTTCTGGTTAGTGGGAGGAGCCATGGGCAGAGCCATGGGTGGAGCCCAGTACAAACTCCTCATCTCCCCCTATGGGCAGAGCCGCGCAACGGCTCGTATACAGAGCCCACAAGGACACAATACATGTAAGGCAATACAGTGTGAATTACGAGGTATATAATTCACCACAGGGGTCTCTCTAATTGGGCAGTTTCTGGTGGGGGGGGGGGGGGGGGGTCGATGTGCAGGGTAGTTCGGGCCAAACCCAAACTGTGGGGGGGGGGGGGGGGGGGATGAGCCAGAAAATCCCAGAGTGGGAAGGCACTGAATTACGTTGCTGGGGTTGCTGAATTGCGTTACGGGAGGAACCAGCTGCCGGACATCACTATCAAAATGGCGGCTCAATAACGGGATCTCTAGGGAACCCCTCACAATGCTCAGCATGCGTAAGTTTGCGTGGAAAAGGATTGGGACTCGCTTCCTTATTTGTGCTCCCATCGTGAGCGCAAACGAGGTGTCATTCAGCTCCGGCAGGGGAACATGAGGCTGGATTATCCATTCCTGAGACGAAGTGTTGATGCCGGGGCAGGTTTCATAGATTTTAACGACAGCAAGACTGGCTCCAAACCTGGACCGATTCCGTGACTGTGGAGGGGCTAGTACTGGCACCACATGGAACACAATCGATTCCAATGAAAAATGGTGCACGATTCGTGAATGACACTCAGGAGGCTGACAAGCTGTAGCCACGTATACATATTATAATCCTCACACACTCATCCCCACCAACAAGATGGCACAGGTTGCACAGGAGTGTGCCAATCCCACTGCAATGTCAGCTGGGGTCAGAGAGCACCTGGGGGGTGGGCTGGGGGTACACCCATATGACCTGAGGCCTAAAGTTCACAGTGGGCAGTCAGCAGCGTGCGCAGCTGCATGGCTGCCTTGCCGGCTGCGACATTGGTGTTCCATGCCTGTCCACCCCGACCCATTGGGGACGAAGCATCGGGGGAGGGCCTCAGGTTACGTCCCGAGGCCGTCCCAATGGCGTGCGGTGTACTCAGCGATTATGCCGTTTTTGAGGGGGCGGAACATCTGAAAAACTACGCTGCCCCCGATTTCGGCGTGAAAATGGATTCTCCGGCTAATTGCTGAACACGATTTCGGTGTCGGCAATCAAAGAATCCAGCCCACAGTCTCCCAAATGGAGAATCCTTCCCTAATATTTTCATTCTCAGCAAATCTCTTTAAAACCATTGGAAAGACGAGGGGCGGGATTCTCCAGAAATCGGCAGGTCGGGCAGAAACGGCGCAGTGGAGTGGCGGGAACCACTCCAGCGTTGGGTCTCCCCAAAGGTGCGGAATATTCTGCACCTTCAGGGGCTAGGCCAGTGCCGGAGTGGTTTGCGTTCCGCTGGCCGGCGTGGAAGGCCTTTGGCTGCTGACGTCATCCCCTCGCATGTGCGGGGGGGGGGGGGTTCACCTTCGCGTCTGCCATTGCGGAGGCTTACACGGCCAGCACAGGGGAATAGAGTGCCCCCACGGCACAGGCCTGCCCGCGACCGGTGGGCCCCGACCGCGGCCCAGGCCACCGTGGGGGCTCTCCCGGGGGTCAGATCGCCCTTCGCCCCTCCGAGGACCCCGGAGCCCGCCTGCACTGCCAGGTCCCGCCGGTAAGGGACCTAGTCCAATTTACGCCAGCGGGACCTGCATAGAACGGGCGGGACTTCGGCCCATCACGGGCTGGAGAATCGGCGGGGGGCCGTTGCGAGCGGCCGCTGACCAGCACGGCACGATTCTCACTCCCGTCAAATCACCGCTGCCGGAGAATTCGGCAGACGGCGGAGGGCGGGATTCACGCCGCCCCCCCCCACCCCAGCGATTCTCCGACCCGACGGGGGGGTCGGAGAATCCCGCCCAAGATTTCTCATCAGTAGTCCATACTCAACTGGATAATAAAGTTAGTGAGATTTATTACTCATTCATTCTATTTTTCTGTAATTTGTTTGAAATGCTAAGGCTGTGATGAAATTAGAGCAATTCAGTTTGGTACCATATCAGAAAGGGAAGTAGAAATAGAAATCCAATTATCAAGAAGTTCTTCATAAAACCATGAAGTCTTCATGTGCATTAAATGTGAATCAGTATTGTAACATCCAGTATAATACTACCAAAATATTATGCAAAAGATCTCCAAGAAGACTAAGTTATAGTTTACATGTGAACATGGAACTAAGTTAAAGGTGCTAACTAAATGCAAGTTGTTGTTGATTATGAGATTCCCGTTGATTCGTCCCACCGAATTTCATTGCATTTTTAAGGTCATTTTTTGATCCAACTTCAGAGGTGTTAAAATTTAAAATTGAATATAAATTTAGAAAGGAGATTCAAACAACCAATATATGTTTTTATTACATTGTTCTTTACCTTCAATTTATCAACCAGAGGAAATGAAATTAAGCTCATAAAATTAATGATAGATTACAAGTTTTGTATGTGGAACTCGTTACTCTGAATGACAGACCCTCCCTAGATATTTCTTGGATATCTATGCTCCAATGATATGCTCCACTAATAGGCTAAGACCTGGGTTTGGGGGGGGGGGGGGGGGAGACTTTTCCACCACCCACTGCTGTAGCGAAGTTCTTGATGCGGCGGTGAATCTCATGTCGGGCAAAAACGTGATTGGCACCCAGAGCCAATCCCATTGCAATGCTCCAGTCCTCCTCTGGCGATGGCAACAAGGTTTGTGCCCCACACCAGCAGGAGGATGCAAATGGATCATTTGAACCCATTTACATCCTATTAATCGGCTAAACACCGGAATATCCGCACCTCCATGATGCTCCGGCTTTCTCGAACAGGATTCAGGCAAGCGGGGATTGGTGCATGGTCTTGTCATGGTGGACCTTGTTGTGGGCCAAGGGGGTCAGTATTTAATGTAGCAGCCCCCAAAGTGCATTCAAGGGCCCCTGTCCCCCACAATGAAAATCCTACCCACCCCACCCCCAGCCCTGCTTCAGACCCCTCATCAGGTAGCCCACAAGGGCCCTAACAAGGGACACCTAACAGACACTCCCACCAGAGATCTCCACGAAAGACACCATCAGAGACTCCCACCAGAGACCCTCATCAGACTCCCCCATATCAGAGACCACCCCCACCTCCATCAGTCACCCTTGCTTCAAATCTAAAGAGCAATCCAGACAGAAACAGTGAAAAATCACTGATTGTACACTCACATGTCCCTTAAACCTGCTGCCTCAGACTGAGGTGTTGAAAACAGCAGCTGTTACTTCAGAGAAATTATAACCAAATCACAAGGCTTTAAATCAGATTGTTTGATCTGCAAGGTGCCAATTCACTCTCAAGGAGAAAAAAAGCTTTTAGTGGGCGGCAATTGATAGGGTAATAGCTTGCAGGCAGCCAGCTTTCTGGATTGTATATTTTCATTTACTTTCACGCTTGAATGCATCTCACGAACCCTGGATTTGGATTTGATTTGTTATCACATTTATAGACGTACTGCAAATGTGTTTTTCTGTGTACAGTTCAGACAGATCATTCCATACATTAAAAAAACATAGGACATACATAGACACAGGCATCGGGTGAAGCATATAGAATGTAGTACTACTCAATAGTGAAGATGTATGAAGAGATTAGTTCAGTCCATAAGAGTGTCATTCAGGAGTCTGGTAACAGCGGGATAAAAGCTGTTTTTGAAACTGTTGGTGTGTGTTCTCAAACTTTTGTATCTCCTGCCTGATGGAGGATGTTGGAAGAGGGAATAACCCAGGTGGGAGGCGTCTTTGCTTATGCTGCCCACTTTCCTAGGGCAGCCGGAGGTGTAGACAGAGTCTGGGGGATGGGTTTGAGTGATGGGCTGGGCTGTGTTCACGATTCTCTCTAGTTTCCTATTGTCTTGGGCCGAGCAGTTGGCATACCAAGCTGTGATAAAGCCAGATAGCATGCTTTCTATGGTGCATCTGTAAAAATTGTTAAAAGTCAATGTGGATGTGCCAAATTTCCTTAGTTTCCTGAGAAAGTATAGGTGATGTTGTGCTTTCTTGGTCGTAGTGTAAACATGGGTGGACCAGGACAGTTTTTAAAATAAGTTTAGAGTACCCAATTATTTTTCTTTCCCAATTAAACGTGGCCGATCCACCTAACCTGCACATCTTTGGATTGTGGGGGTGAAACCCACGCAGACACAGGGAGAATGTGCAAACTCCCCACGGACTGTGACCCAAGGCCAGGATTTGAACCCGGGTCCTCAGCGCCGCAGCCCCAGTGGTAACCACTGCGCCACCATGCTGCCCCTGACCAGGACAGATTGTTGGTGATGTGCACACATAGAAATTTGAAGCTATCAACCATCACCATCTCGGCACCATTGATGCACACAGGTTCCTTTGGATCGAACCTCAATGTTCATAAATACTGATGAGTTAAGTGTTTTCACTTCCTTTTATTCCTCAGCAGAAAACACTTAACTGCTTTTGATGTGGTCATGAGCTGCCAAGCATAGATAGAAGTCTATGAACAAGTTCTACCCCAGTTCTGTGAGGAGCCTGATATTGCTGTCAGCAGAAACCCTGGGTGGAATTCTGCCATTTTTTTGGCAAAGTGCCATCTTGGGTGGGAAAAGTAGAGGGTAGCCTGCCGGCTGCATTGGCGGATTTTCCCGCTGTATTTTTAATTTGATGGACAAAAAAAAATATGGGGCGGGTCCCATAACATAACACTGGTGGGGCAGCTCTGATTGATCTGATTGAGCCCACACTACCAACAACTGAAGATTTGAAATGATCTTTTTCACAGGGCGTCATGATGTAAAATAATTAAAATAGAAACTTCAACCCCCTCCCATGGAACTCCACTCCTCCACTCGCTGGCGTTGCAAGGGGCAGTGCCTGGAAAGTGCCAGGGTGCGACCCAGGCATGACCTTCTCCTCCCCACGGGCTCTATTCACCTGTGTGTCTCTGACAGGTTCTGCTCGCCACTTGCGTAATGTGAAAGATCTGTCATGATTGGCGCGCTAACGTGAATGAGCAATTTAACATGGAGGAACTATCAAGTGTAAAGCCTGATAATTATATTTAAATGTATACAAATGAGGATCCCAACATTTAAAGTTGCGATTCACAATGCAACATTGGAAGAGACACGGATCAATCAAGTGGGGAAATCACCCACGTGTAAAAGTTGTTTGGAGACTCCTGCATTATTCTCTGACCCCCCACCCCTGCATTCCTGTACCCGACCAAAAATGCGAGCAGAAAATTCCCATTTCCCCAAGTCAGACATCTTTACCGACTGGGGGATTCAACCTCAGAATAGACATGAAGCATGAGGCACAGCCATTCAGCCATGGATATCATGGCTCAGGAATGGTAAGTGAGGATGGACAGAGACTATTTGAGCTTTGTTGCGACCATGCGTTTTATGTACCTAAAACCTTATTTCAGAATAAACCATGCCACAGGGTGTGCCAGAGGCATTCAGGAACAGGGCATCAGCACCCGCTGATCATCGCCAATAATGACTGCCAGAACTGTATTGACAACACACACAACAACCACAGTACTGACTGTGATGCAGGTCACCCTGTAGTGTGCACCAGGGTGAAGATATCATGGCCCAGAATGTTGCCGTCTAATGGCATTGACAATGTGATGCTGGAGGATGCTGTTTAATTCACATGTCCGGGCTCCACAACCACAAGCAATTTATTATTTGGTGCTCAAATCAACACACACATCACAAAATGTGCAGCTGATATGTACAAGTTGAGTAAAAGAGTGTGGAACAACAGCAAGCTGACAGATCACCAAACTGCATGTTTACTAAACTAAGCCCTCAATGCATCCCTCTTTAGAAGTGAGACCTGGACAACACAAGGTCGGCAGGAGGGAAGCTCTGCAGTATAGACATTCACTGTCTCAGCTCTATCCTCAGCATCCATTGGCAGGACAAGGTCACCAACTCAAATCTCTCAGAGTATGCCAACCCCATCAATGTGCACTCATTGGGGCTGGTTTAGCACAGGGCTAAATAGCTGGCTTTTAAAGCAGACCAGGCTGGCCAGCAGCATGGTTCAATTCCCGTACCAGCCTCCCCGAACAGGTGCCGGAATGTGGCGACTAGGGGCTTTTTACAGTGACTTCATTTGAAGCCTACTTGTGACAATAAGCGATTTTCATTTCATTTTCATTTCATTGCTAAGCCAACAATGTCTGCACTAGTTCGACCACGTTCGTTGAATGGATGACAGCCATATATGGTGAACTGGCCACTGGGTCATAACCTCCTGTGTGTCCATACGTCAACTGCAAGGACACATGGAATCGTGAAATTCAGATAGCGAACATTGACACTGGAAACAGGGAGACAAACTCTGATGATGACCTCAGGCGGCTGACTGTTTGGAAGGGCATTGGAAAAGTGGAGCATAGATGAGAAGCTCAGCTAGTCAAGAAGACGGCCCCGAGAAATCAGAGACCAGCAAATCCTTCTCACTCTCTTCCAGACACTGCCGTGCCAGAGTGGGGCTCCAGAGAGGGGCAAAGCAACATCTTATGAGAGGGAACGATGCCAGCAGGTTTTCCTCTTGGATTATCTATATGGACTTCAGTAAGGCCTTTGACAAGGTCCCCCATGGTAGACTGGTACAAAAGGTGAAGTCGCACGGGATCAGAGTTGGCCTGGCAAGATGGATACAGAACTGGCTAGGTCATAGAAGGCAGAGAGTAGCAATGGAAGGGTGATTTTCTGATTGGAGGGCTGTGACTAGTGGTGTTCTGCAGGGTTCAGTGCTGGGACCTTTGCTGTTCATAGTATATATAAATGATTTGGAGGAAAACGTAACTGGTCTGATTAGTAAGTTTGCGGACGACACAAAGGTTGGTGGAATTGCGGATAGCGATGAGGACTGTCAGAGGATACAACAGGATTTAAATCGTTTGGCGACTTGGGCGGCGAGATGGCAGATGGAGTTTAATCCGGACAAATGTGAGGTAATGCATTTTGGAAGGTCTAATACAGGTAGGGAATATACAGTGAATGGTAGAACCCTCAAGAGTATTGACAGTCAGAGAGATCTAGGTGTACAGGTCCAAAGGTCACTGAAAGGGGCAACACAGGTGGAGAAGATAGTCAAGAAGGCATACGGCATGCTTGCCTTCATTGGCCGGGGCATTGAGCATAAGAATTGGCAAGTCATATTGCAGTAGTATAGGTCCTTAGTTCGGCCACACTTGGAGTATAGTGTTCAATTCTGGTTGCCACACTACCAGAAGGATGTGGAGACTTTAGAAAGGGTGCCGAAGAGATTTACCAATTTACCAGGATGTTGCCTGGTATGGAGGTCATTACCTATGAGGAGAGGTTGAATAAGCTTGGATTGTTCTCACTGGAACGAAGGAGGTTGAGGGGCGAAAGATAGAGGTCTATAAAATTGTGAGGGGCATAGACAGAGTGGATAGTCAGAGACTTTTTCCCAGGGTAGAGGGGTCAATTACTAGAAGGCATAGGTTTAAGGTGAGAGGGGCAAGGTTTGGAGGAGATGTATGAGGTAAGTTTTTTACACAGAGGCTAGTGGGTGCCTGGAACTCGCTGCCGGAGGAGGTGGTGGAGGCAGGGACGATCGTGACGTTTAAGGGGCATCTTGACAAATACATGAATAGGATGGGAATAGAGGGATACGGACCCAGGAAGTGGAGAAGATTTTAGTTTAGATGACAGCATGGTCGGTGCAGATTTCCCCCTGAATGCACCCCTCATCGCCGGGAAATCCAAGACGGGGGATGCGTCGTCAGTGGGACCGGAATATCCTACCGGCGTTAACAGCTCGATATTATTTACAACACCCATTCCCTGTGGAGGCGGTTTTCCACATTCTTACCAGTCTTTAGGTAAAGAATATTCTTCTGCAATTGCTATTAGACTTCTTGGTGATGATCCTATATTGATGGTCTCTAATTTTGCTCTTCCCCACAAATGAAAAATATTCTATCCACTATCATCATTCTGAAGACCTCTATTAGGTCACCCTTCCGTCGTCTTTCTTTCAAGAGAACCAATCTGTCAATCTTTCATTGACATGTCCAGATGTTTCTGATATCATCCTTGTAATACTTTTCTACACTCTCTTGTGTCTCCACTTTCTTTTTGTAAAATATGCTTACCATAGCTGCATGCATAGTCTGAACAAGATTCAATAAACGTTTAGCATAACTTACCTACTTTTCATGTTTATTCTTCTGGTGCTTGGTTTATTGCTAACTTTCAAGATGCTAAATTTGGTTCACTTTTAGGAATTGGCTTTAAAAGGTGGATAGTGTGCTGCAATGTGGTGGCTGAGAGTCAGGTGACCCTTTTCTGCACAAAGAATTAACCTGGGTCTTGAGAAAGTTCATAATATGCAAATAACTGTGGATAGATTGCTCTTCCTGGAACAGACTTTCAACTCGCAAAAACACTTGTAAATTTACACCTCCTGTTGACTGGGTATTTACTGAAACCCAAAATTGATTGGGCCAGAAACAAGGGAGTCTGGAAACCACCAGTACACCAGAGGGACCTTCCTTCAGCAAGAAGGAGAGAACCAAGCCTGGACAACTAGCTAACGCAGGGGGAGAGAGAGAGAGAGGCAGAGCGAGAGGACAGAGAGAGAGGGGGCAGGGCTAAGTTCTGTTGACTGGCATAGATTTGTCTCCACCGAAACTTGGCCATGACTTCATTTGGAAATCCAGAGACTTCTACCATATATTAATCCAAAGACACATAAGAGGGAACCCATCTCGGCCTACAGTTGATGCACCTTAAGAGCTGAAATCTGAACATGTGGTTTATTTATTGTATTTCTGCTAACCTAAACACATGCTTTGTCTCTAGAATCCATCTTTACTTCTGCATGACTGAGGGAATGAGTGTGCTTCATTGTGATTATATATTTGGTTGTGTGAATACATGTTATCATTTTTCTGACATAAACTTACTAAAAAGCCTGCTTCGGCTTTATTACTAAAAGTCATAGCACTCAAAAGGCTTAAAACACTCCCTCTAAGATGAGGAAAAAGGGGAATAATTCTCTCACCATCTTTCTCTCTGTTTGTCAAACTTCCCATTCTTCTTCCCAAAATGTACTGCCTCACATCTATTTGTGTTGAGCTTCATAGTCCATTCTGCAAGTTTATTGATGTTCTCCTGTAATTTATTGCAGTCCCTCTAAGTATTGACTATCCCCTCCCCCCCCCCCCCCCCCCCCCAACCAATTTGGTGTCATCTGCAGATATAGAAATGTTTTCTGTGATTCCAAAGTCCAAATTGTTGATGTAAGTTCTGAATATCAGTGGCCTCAGCACTGATATTTGTGGAACACTACTTCCCACCTTCTGTCACTCAAATATACTCCCACTCTCTGCATTTTGTCTTGAAGCTCACTAGCAATTCATCTGCTATTTTTCCCCTGACGTCACGTCCTCTAACCTTATTCATTAATCTATTATTGAAGGCTCTTTGAAGGTGCAGCTAATTACATAGTTTAAACCTGTGATGGGTGGCACGGTGGCGCAATGGTTAGCACTGTTGTCTCAAGGTTCGACCCCGGTTCGATCCTGGCCCCAGGTCACTGTCCTTATGGAGTTTATACATTCGCCCCGTGTTTGTGTGGGTCTCACCCCCACAGTCGAAAGATGTGCAGGGTAGGTGAATCGGCCACGCTAAATTGCCCCTTAATTGGAAAAAATAATTGGGTGCTCTAAATTTATTTTTAAAAACCTGTGGCATGGGCCTGTGAACTTATGAAGGCGATGGGCAATTTAAGTTTAAAATGCAGCATGGAATGTGGGCAAGTTGGGTTGTTGAGGGGGGCCCCAGAGCCCGCATTGGGGGATTGAGATACCGGAGTGCCATTTTTAAAAGCTGAGCTGAGTGCAGGAGATGAAGGTAAGTGCAGCCTCAGTGGGGCCTCAGCCTCAGGCTCATTCGATAGCAGAGCCATTCCCAATGCCATTCCCGATGCTACAAATGTCGGGAAACACCTGCTAACCCTGCTCACAACGGGACTCTGCTTTGATCGCACTCCCTATTTATTAAAAGTGTACTTACACTGATAATTACTAAATTTAACTTTCTGTGGCACCACTTTTAAAGGACACTTCATGGGCAAATGCGAGGGTAAGGTACCATTTTGTGAGGCTAGGCTTGGAGCAAAACAAATTGCCCAGCAACTTGTGGTGAATCACAGTTGACCAGTAACTGACCATTTTGAAAATTTATAATAGTTTGCGTTGTTCAAAGGCCATTATCGTCGCAGCAAGTTCTGATCCACTAACCAGTCACATTCGATTGTCAAGTCTTTAAGCTTTCTGAAATGATCTTACGGTGCCACGGAGAGAAAGCTCAGCCTGTGTTAACCTTTCTCACTGATTCTGCTACCGTGTAAATGCAAACTATCAAAGGCAGAGGTGGTTGTTCTGTTTAGATACAACTCAGCACACTTTAAAAGCCTTTTTGGAGTTAGTAAACATAATAAGATGCGGGCAACCTATGTCATTAATCATGCTTTTAGAACTCCCATTTTCAGCAGTGCCTCCTACACAATTTCTGAAGTAACCGGCTGTATGAAATAGCAGGAAAAATGCATCTTGCTGTAAGCAACATGGCTTGCTGTCTCCATGGCTTCCAATGGAAGAAAAGTGAATCAATTCCTGACTGCTGGTAAAACACCCAACTAATGCAATGGATATAGTGGGAGTGGGATGTGTTCTATTCATGAATTTCTGGATAAAAAGGTTTTAATCCCTGTTAATGGTAGCAATAATAACAAAAATTCCATTTTCCATGTCTTGGCTGGGATTTTCCATTCCAGGCCTAAGTCCGATGGTAGGGGTGGGAACCGAGAGTGTTTCCCGCAGTGTGTCCCAGTGGGAATCTGTGCTGAGTCACGGGATGCTGGGCTCATTAATTATGCAGTCAGGGGTTTCCCGAAATACGAAATAGGCCAGGCTCCATGCCATAGATAGCAGAGGGGCTCCAGTGGTAAGGGCACCTGCTGAAAATAGCTATTCAACCTGATACGGGGATGCATCGTAGCCCCAAGGTAGTCCATCTAACCTACAGGTGAAAAGGACACTGTGGGGTGGCACAGTGGTTAGTTAGCACTGCTGCCTCACTGTGCCAGAGTCTCGGGTTCAATCCCAGCCTTGAGCGACTGCCTGTGTGGAGTTTGCACTTTCTCCCCGTGTTTGTGTGGGTTTCATTCTGGTGCTCTGGTTTCCTCCTATGGACCAAAGAAGTGCAGGTTATGTAGATTGGGCCTTAGGGTCCAAAGGTGTGTAGGTTAGCTGGGGTTATGGGGTTGCAGGATAGGACAGAGGAGTGGGCCTTAATAGGGTGATCTTTCAGAGGGTTGGTGTATACCTCATTGGCCAAATTGCCTCCTTCTGCACAGTAAGAATTCTATGGTTCTTCTTTTCTATGGGTCCCTGACCCTACTAAACAGGGAGTTCAGATGCCTGCATGGGGGAGATGGAGAGGACAATGGGAGTGGCTTAGGCCTTGAGGCCACCAGCAAGCACTGCTAATGACATGCCTCTGTGAACCTTATCCTTCTATCTGAATGGGCTCAGCGCTGTGGAGGATGCTTCCCTAGAACTCTTGTGGACAACATGCAGTGCATCAATCACATGGCACGCAATCCAGTGGGTTATTTGTAAGTCTGGAAGCATGAGAAAGATACTGAAACCCAATTGCTCGCGACCCCATCTTCTCGCTTTGAGCAGGAAAAGTTGCGGCACAACAGGCGAGGGAGAGAGAGAAAATGGGCTGGATGACCTGAAGACCCGTACCAAGTTTGAGGATTAGGCAGCTCAGCAGGCAGGGCAGGAACTGGACCCAGTCTGTGGAAACGGACAGGCCAGCGGACAGCCCTCATCCAGTAAGGATCCAAGCATAATGTAGTAGCATAGAAACCTAATCCATAGAATCTATAGAATCGCTACAATGCAGAAGGAGGCCTTTCAGCCCATCGAGTCTGCACCAACCCTCCGAAGGAGCACTCTATCTAGGCCCACACCTCCACCCTATTCCCGTATCCCTGTGCTTTGATCATGACCAAGCCACAGAGCCTGCACATCTTTGGACTGTGGGAGGAATCTGGAGCACCGGGAGGAAACCCATGGGGAGGTCATGCAAACTCCACAAAGTCATCCAAGACTGGAATTGAACCCGGGCCCCTGGTACTGTGAGACAGCAGTGCTAACCACTGTGCCACCTCACCGCCTGCATCATGCATTCCTCCACATTAGAGGCAGCGCATGCAGTCACTTGCTCTCTCCTCTCTTCATTTACAGGTGCTAGCAGGAACAGGGAAAAGTCCATAGAGGAAGCCCTGTTCAGAAGTTGCTCCAGTCTCACAGAGGACCAATGACATTGCAAAGGATGAAGTGCACCTGTAGAATTCAGCAGTCAGCTGCACCCTCCACTAGCATAGAGACTCACACGTTGGTGGGTGATCCATGTAGTTCACAATCTGGTGCTCATCGCACAGACACATGTTCACAACAACAGGAGGCAGGGTCAACCAAGCTCACCAGCACTTGGAGAATTGCTGGGGAAGAGGCATCTGTGACGTTGGAGTTGATTGATGAGCCTCTGGGATTAGCCCTGCGCGAGAAGCTGGAAATGCAGCGAGAGGCTGGGGAACATCATGTGGATGTGGCAGATTCCTTCACTGAGGATTACTATGTCAATCTGTTCTCAGACGGAGTGGTTCCGATGTGTGTAAGTCTCCATTGGGAGGATGGTTAATGCCATGGAGAACTTCACCCAACATCACGCCAAGGTTTTGCAGAGACGCATGCAGACCTGCACTGTGTTGCTGTAGCTATGGATGACATCTTGCTTTGGCTAGATGAGAGCTTGATGGGACACCTCATCCTCCCTCCAAGTGTCCTTCTCCTCAAGCAGTCAGACAGGAACACTCGAGTATCTAAAGGGAGGAGTTGCAGCTGTTGGGCAACCCTGGGACCTCCCCTCACGAATCTCTGAGAGTGTCCAGTCCTTCTAAATCCCCTTTGCCTGTGACCATTTAACCTCATCCTCTGTGACTACAAGGGAGAAACTGCCGCACAGCAGGACAACCAAAGTAAGCTGGGGTCCTCCAGGCCTTGGTTCTCCAGAGGATGGTTGCCAAAGTAACCAAAGCCCACAGGAGAAGGTGGTCAGCAGGCTGCCTCCACCCCTGCTGTCGAAATTGAGGGTGCACTCAGAAGAAATGGTAGGGATTGAAAAATTAAGAAGTTCTGATTTCACACGTGGTTGCACAGGTGCACTACAATCGCTAATGTTCTTACATTTTTAGTTCAGATGTAGTTTAATTGTGATCGATGGGCATAAAGCTCATTTGCCTCCACCCCCTCCAACCACCCCCCCCCTCCCCGAACCCCATCTGGAGAGAGACACCCCAGGCTGGGTCTATGTCCCTGGGAATCATGCATGTGCAGGGAGGCAAGGATCTTTGCCAGCCATGCACAAGAATCTTCCTGCGCACACTGAACCTTTACCCTCACACGCCCATCTGTTGAAACGCCTTGGCATTGGCAGTGCTACATGCTGGTGTTCCCCTTCAGTTGTCCAGCTGAGCTGACCTGTTGCTCCACCCCCCCCCCCCCCCCCCCCCCCCCCCGTAACCCAACTTCTTTGCGACATCTCGTGTGATGGTGTGTGATGATTTTTCAGGTAGAGTCCAACCTCCCACCATGACCCACACCCTCCACCACATTACTATTGACTCTCCTGGTCTGACACTTGATCTCCCTGCAGTCACCCTACCGTCATCCTCCGTCATCCTCTATCCTGTGCAGGTGAATATCCCTGTCTCCTGCCTTCCAGATGAATCCACCCTGTGACAATAAGCATGCACTTCTTCATCCTACTGATCCCTATAATCTGCTTTTACTTTCGTGCCTCCTCAACAGCCCTCAGAGTCCACTTGCCCATCATTGCAAAATGCTCACCCCCACATCCTTGCAGCTCCCAATGCTTCACCATCCCTTCCCATCAACAATTCCTTCAGTCTGCACGCCTCCCAGACTCATACTTTTACACCATGGGCTCCTCCCTCCCAACAGCCCCACCCCAACACCCCTTGCCCCCTCCCCCCCCCCCCCTGCCATTTTCAGCTCCGTCCATATTGCCTCCCAACCATTGCCTGCCATTAAATCACCCCCAATAAGTCTGGAAAATCCCATCTTGTGTTACTGTGAAGTCAGGCAGGCACCCGAACCACATGTACACTGATATAACCAATGATGTTAAGCAGTTGTTGTAAAATGGGTCATTCATTTATATTGTCCCAGATTTTGTGGTCAGAGCTTGCTGTTCATCACGCTTCCAGATAAAAACAATTTTTCTTTTAGGATTT
Organism: Scyliorhinus canicula; assembly: GCF_902713615.1. Classification (NCBI taxonomy): domain Eukaryota; kingdom Metazoa; phylum Chordata; class Chondrichthyes; order Carcharhiniformes; family Scyliorhinidae; genus Scyliorhinus; species Scyliorhinus canicula. The sequence goes on along the minus strand of NC_052152.1, from coordinate 91,280,123 downwards.
TTGTCGCATTGGGTGTCCAAACAAATGTGGTACCCTCTACATGTGATATACGTGGTCAGGATAAATGACAGCATCTCTCTTCAACCTATCAGATTGCTGAATTCTCATTGAGATACAGAAAGTCTAAATAAAGAAGTAGGAGGTAGAATATTTAATTCATTGTAAAAATCATGTACGGAAAGTTAAATAAAGTGAAAAATAGGTCAGATATAGAGAGACATAAAGAAAAATGTTAAAAATACTAAAAAGCTCTAACAATAATAAAATTCTGAGGGAATGAGACTTCACATTGCAAAAGTAGATTTTCAGGACCAGAGAGATTGCTTGGGAGTAATTAAGACTTAACATTCCATTAAAACTGCACTTACATCAGCCACCTTTTTCTGCTGTCAAGGGGATAACCTCTCCAACCAACCAGGAATGGATGGAAGTGGCTAAGGAAGTGATCAAAATGAGTGTGGTCCCTCCAACCTCGAGACAGTGCATAAAGAGTATCCAGGACCTCAGGAAGGGGATGACAGGTGAGTGACAAAAAACCCTCAGGTGCCAAGCCCCACACTGACTTTCCCAGCATTCTCCTATACAAACACTTCTCAGGCTAACACATGCAGCAGCTCCACACAGCCCTCTCTGCAAGCCCTTCTCGGAACTCCTTTTAAATAGCTAACATTCAGCTTCAGCTTCATCTTTTGCCATCTCAGTCATCCCTCAGAGTTACCTTGTTGTCCTTCCTCCTACACTCCTCTTCACAGAATCCATTTCTAATACTCATAGGTCACCCTGGCGCCCGCCCCAGATGCTAGAGGCATTATCGGCTGGCACTGCTCTTGCCAGGGGTTGCCCTGCGGCCCCCGCCCAGTGCCCCTGTAGGGGCTACTGTGGCCGCTGCCCTTGAGTGGGCTGCATGATGCGGGTGGCGGCTGGTTGGGTGGTGCGGAGTGTGGTGGAGGGTGGAGTGCAGGGGTGGGGGGGGGGAGGGTGGGGGGGGGTTGTGAGGGCACCCATTCGGCCAGTGTCATTCTGCAGAACCAGTGGCCAAGGTGGATGTCAGTGGGGTGCACAGCAAGATGGCTGCCTTGCAGGCCATGGCAATGGCAGTCCATGGCACCACCCAGGTCCCGTGGAGGATCACCCCGGCCACTCACCCCATTCCCCCATCAGCCCCCCTCCCCTTCCTCAGCCCTGGTAGGGCCCCCCACCCCACCCCAGCCAACCTGGTCAGTGTCTGGCCCGGCAGCCCACAGTTGCTCTTCTCTGTGTCCTACCTCCTCTTTCTCCTTCATCAGCCATGATGCCGGCTTCACGATTTTTAAAAGTACAAGGGACTTACATGTAGGTTCGAGACTTTACCAGAAAGGAGATTGATGAACTATCAATTACCACAAAGACAAGAGAAGTGGAATAATCAAGGCTTTATTGAGCAAAGATGTTGTGCCTCTTGTAGCTGGAACCAGAATTGCTGCAGCACCAGCAAGCACACACATTTATACGCCGCCTACTGGGCTGAGCCAGCAGGCAGGGATTTACCCATGTACCTCTACTATATGGGCCATACTGTAATACATGTAATACTATAGTGGTGACTGCCACAGAGATACAGCGCTTCCCAACAGAGCCAGCTTCCACATTGCTGGAGGAGGTGCTGCTGACAGGGGGACTGGAAAAGGGGGTAGTATTGGCAGTTTACAGGGCTATTTTGGAGGCGGATAAGGCGCCAATAGAAGGGATCAAGGCAAAGTGGGAGGAAGAGTTGGGAGAGGGTATGGAGGAGGGGTTCTGGTGTGAGGTGCTCCGGAGGGTAAACGCCTCCACCTCGTGTGTGAGGTTGAGGCTGATACATCTGAAGGTGGTGTATAGAGTGCACCTTACAAGGGCGAGGGTGAGCCGGCTCTTTAGGGGGTAGAAGATGTGTGTGAACGTTGCGAGGGAGGCCCCGCAAACCATGTTCCTATGTTTTGGTTATGTCCAAAGCTGGAGGATTACTGGAAGGCGGTGTTTAGGAAATCTCTAAAGTGGTGCACGTGAAACTGGACCTGGGCCCTCAGGCCATATTCGGGGTGTCGGACCAGCCGGGGTTGGAAACGGGCGCGGAGGCAGATTTCGTAGCCTTCGTCTCTTGATCGCCCGAAGATGGATCCTGTTAGGGTGGAGATCAACCGCTTCACCCTGTGCCCTGGCATGGCGGGGGGTCCTGCTGGAATTCTTAACGCTTGAAAAGGTCAAATGTGAACTGAGGGGAAGGATGGAGGGGGCTCCAATTCATTGGCATTATTCATTATGCACTTTCGACAATTGGATCACACCGATCATCAGCGGAGTTGGGGGCTGGGAGGGTTGGGGGGTGGGGGGACTGTATGTGTTCATGGTGACTATGGGTGATTCATGATTCCTTTTTGTCATTTGTTTATATTAACATGAGGGCCAATGGGGTTTGGTGGGAGGATGGGATCGTTGTTATTGATATGGGGATTGACATTACATTCGTTACTGATTATTGTTTATTGTTGGGTGTAAAATTGGGAGAAAATGTGAAAAAGGAGAATAAAAATATATTTTTAAAAAAGTACAAGTGAACCGCGCTGTGCTGTCGGGAACTCAACCACCGGAGGTGGAGAATCGCGGGGGCCTCGGAGAATACCGGGTCGGGCCTGTTAATGACATGCAAACGGTGTTTACTGTACTTGTGTTCCAGATCGCAGTGACGTCACTTTCCAGGCGACAGAGAATTGTGATTTCGGCATCTGTAACTGATCCTCTGCCCAATTGCTTTTCCTGATTCTGGCTTCGACCGACGGACAATCCCGTCCAATGAGCTATTTGAATAATTTAACTACTTTCTCAGCAGTTGCACAGGAATTGCCCATTCACCTCTGGGTCCGTCTGGGTCAAAACCAAAAGTGAGCAGAGTGACATTGGGTTACTGATCTGGTGCACCTTTTTGAAGTGTTACCCATGTGCCCATAGCAGTGTCCACCTCCCCTTGTCTATTAACGTCCTGCCCATTATTCCAATTACTGCTGTTCTTAATATTCATGCCTAGAAGGAAAAAAAAACAGCTCGGACCAATGTTCTTATTTCCCTGTTTTACTGTTTTAAGTATTGTGATAAGAAAAGCTGAATCCATTTGTCACATTCATCGAGTTGTTGCCTCCTAATTTTGCTGATGTATTTTCGCCATTTTTGTTGACTGTGAGAGTCAGTGTCAGCCATGGCTCAGTTGCTAGCACTCTCATCCCTGAGTCAGAAGCTTGTGGGCTAAAGAATGGAATCATAGAATGGTTACAGAAGGAGACCATTTGGCCCATCATGTCTGTCATGACTATCTGCAAGAGCTACTCAGCTGGTGCCACTCGCCCACTCTCATGGACCTGCATTTTGTTTTCTTCATTTGCTTATCTAATTACAGTTTGAAAGCAACAAATCTTCTTCTAACGCGCTCTCAGGCAGTGCTTTCCAGATTTTAATAATTCACTGCATAAGAAAGCTTTATCTCATAACACCACAGCTTCATTTGTCAATCACCTTAAATTGGTGTTATCTGGTTCTCAACCCTTCTGCCATTTTGTCTCTATATACTCTGTCTTGGCCTCTCATGATTGCATCCCTCAATCACGATCACAAAAAACAAATAATCTGGGCAGCACGGTGGCACAGTGATTAGCACTGTTGCCTCACAGCGCCAGGGACCTGGGTTGAATTTTGCCCTTGGGTGACTGTGTGGAGTTTGCACATTCTCCTCATTCCTGCGTGTGTTTCCTTCGGGTGCTTCGGTTTCCTCCCACAGTCCAAAGGTGCTCCATGGTGTCCAAAGGTTCGATGGAGTTACAGGGTTAGAGGGTTAGGGTGGGGAGTGGGCCTACGGAGCGTGTCCTTTAGGAGGGTCAGTGCAGGCTTGGAAGGCCAAATGGCCTCCTTCTGCACTGTAGGGATTCTATGATTCCCAGATTGCTGTTTGTGGGGTCTTGTTGTGTTAAAACTGGTTGCTTCCTTTCCTACAGTATAACAGTGGCTGCAACTCAATTTGCTCTGAAGTGCTTTGAGAAGTCTTGAGTTTGTCAAAGGCGTGATATAAACGCAGGTCAAATCCATTTTTTTCTTTGTACAAGTCTAGTGACGGTGTGAAAATTACATTTGACTGTTTACATTTTTTCAAGAATAATGACAATATGTATGCTTGGATAACTGGAAGAAGTGTAACAGGTTCTAAGGGAGTTAAGTCTACACACAGACGACAGGCAATGTTACATACTTGCCCGATATAATGAAATAAACGACTGCACCTGCTAAGTGTCACAAAGTGCCGACAATCATCTAAAAATTTAACATTTTTGATAAAGAATAAAATAAAAGACATTTCTATAAATTATTTTATTCTGGAAGTAGATCCAATGGTAGACAAATTTGAGGCTGACTGATCTAGTTACAACGTCTAAGTTGAGGAAAAATTACAATTTACACTGATCAAATAAACTAACCACTAGATGGAGAACTGGGACTTTTTTTGCTTGGAGTTTTTGACCATTTCATTTGATTTTTTTTAAGGCTCAAATAATACATTAATACAACAGCGGATTTGTTTGACTTGTCTTTTTGGAGTACGTAAAACCTTTATCAGACCATTCCAAAATGAGTCTAAATTAATTGTACAGATTAATGATGGAGGGACCACAGAATGGCACACAGAAATTATTGGCAGCCCCACAAAAATGTTCCTGGGGGTTTGGGGGGGGGGGGGGTGGTTACATCTCAAGGGGATTCTTCAATGGGCTCAGTGAACCAGGTAAGGAGGGGCCCCACCCCTACCAGCCACCACCAGCCTATGCAGGGAATCTTTCTGGATTGGCCACTAGGCATTGGCTTCTCAAACCGCCGGATAAATGCTCTCAGTGGCAGATGTGGCCATTAAGTCGGCATTAATTGCACACTTAAGGGTCTCAACTGACCCACAGGCAGGCGGGCTGCCCCTACAACCCCCACTGCTGGTATAATTGTGATGGGGTGGTGCAGGGAGGCAAGGATCTTTGCGGGGGAGCATTAAATTCAGCCCCAATGTTCTGTTTGATTCCTGATGCTGCCTAATCTGCTGAGCAGTTTAAATATTTTCTGTTTTTGTTTGAGGTTTCCAGCACCTGGAATAATTTGCCTTTGTGTTGTTGTTGCAGTTGATTTATCCCCTTGGTTCAATTATGGCTGTTCTGTATATATACCGGCTTTGATTTATACTCTTTGATGTCCTTCCCCATCAAAAAATATACCAATCCCTTTGTCACCAGTGCACAGTGGTATCCCGAGGTTGTGCAGCAAAATACCATGCCTCCTTCGACAGCAGCTTCAAACCCGTGACCTCCACGCTCTGGAAGAACAAGGGCAGCAGATGCACGTGAGCACCACCACCTGCAGGTTCCCCTCCAAATCACTCACCATCCTGACTTGGAACTATAATTGGTCAAAACCCAAGCACTCCTCTCCAACAGTACTGTGGGATTACCTGCACCAGAGTGCTACAGTTCAATAAGGTGGCTCACCACCTTCTTCTCAAGGGTAGCTAAGGGTGGGCAATAAACTTTGGCTGTGCTAGCGATGGTCACATCCCATGAAGGAATTTTCAAAAATTATCCCTGTCTTGGAAATTGTCCCAATATTGATAGATATTACTGTGGAGAAAATTGCAGATTTTCACGACCCTTTATGTGAAAAAGTGTTTCCTAATTGAATCCTCCATGACCTGGATCTAATTATAATAAAATCATTCAACGGGTGACACGGTGACACTGGTTTGCACTGCTGTCTCATGCACTGAGTACCCAGGTTTGATCCCGGCCCTAGGTCAATGTCCGTGTGGAGTTTGCACATTCTCCCTGTGTCTATGTGGGTCTCAGCCCCACTACCCAAAAAGATGTGCAGGATAGGTGAATTGGCCACGCTAAATTGCCCTTAATTGGAAAAAAAGAATTGGATACTCTAAATTTATGAAAGAAATAAAATCATCCTTGTCCTGAATCCCCACATCAGAGGAAATAGTTTCTCGGTGTTCGTTATCATTTTAAACACACGTTCAACCTTTTAAACCAAAGGGAATCCAAGCCAGGTTCATGCAATCCATCCTCATGATTTAACGATCTAAACTCCAGTGTTACTCTGATGTCTAATTCTGTACCATCTCCAATATGATCTATCAGAGGTACGGTGCCTACCTTAAACCATAGTATGCAAATCTTTGGAACTACAGGTCGCATTGTGCCTGAAAAGCAGGTGGTGCGGCATGGTGCAATGCAACTGGTAGATGCCGGAAGATCCCACCAGGCTTGCCACACCTCGCAAGATCCAATGCAATCTTGCGAGACATCGCAATAAGAACCCCGCCAACTGCCAAGGTGCCCAGGTGACACTGCCAGCTGGCTGGGCACTGCCAAGAAGCTAAGCTGGCATTTTGTAACATGGTGGGGATTGGGGGGCCCAGGGACCCCCTTGTACTGAGCTTGGGCTTGGGGGGGATTCGGGGTCACGTCGGGGACTCGCGAGATCGGGATGCTGGCAAGCAGAGCTCCTCAGTGCAGAAAGCGGGGCTAAGTGCGGCCTCGTTGGGGAGTTTCCCGCTGAGGCCCCCAATCTATCTAGATGGGCATTAGATAGCGGCGTCTTTCTCGACGCTCTGACCCCATTCAGGTAGATTGCACCCTTTATATTCCCTGATAACCAATACCTTTAAACTATTATTCCAACAGTTAAGGATTTGAGTCTGGTGTTAGTCCAGTTTTATGTTGATTTCATACAGCAGATTTACTGCTGTTAGTGATGGTTCTTCTTGGTGTACAGTTGATAACAAAAATGCTGCAGATAATGGTAAATGCTTAACTCTCCTGTGTTAGTGAAGCCTCTGCCATGAGCCCAAGGCAAGTTTGTCAAGTAGCAGGATTTTGTACTGGAGAAATGCTAATTAAACTATTTCCATTTGCGTCTTCAAGAGAATGAATTACTGTACATCAATATGTTTAAGTCCTCCGTCAACATACAAACAAGGAACAGGAGTAGGCCATTCAGCCCCTTGAGCTTGATCCGCCATTGAATAAGATCACGTCTGATCTGCATCTCACCCCCACCCCGATAACCTATCACCCCCTTGCTTACCAAGAAACTTGCCACCTCTGCCTTAAAGATGTTCAAAGAATGCTTCCACTGCCTTTTCAGGAAGAGAATTCCAAAATCTCATGACCCTCTGAGAGAAAAGATTTTTCCTCATCTCCATTTTAAATGGGTGACCCCTTATTTTTAAACAGTGACCCTTAGTTCTAGATTCTTCCATAAGGGGAAACATCCTCTCCACATCCACCCTGTCAAGACCCCTCAGGATCTTATGTGTTTTCATCAATTGGTAAGTTAATTTTTGTACGACCAGAAGCAGGAATATACCCTCCTTTTTTACTGAGCACTTCCAGCTCAGCTTGCTCTGGATCTGCTGGCTCTCCCTAAACACCACCCACCAATGTCTTCAACCCATCCCAGCTCAGTGTGACGTGCAGCTCATAGTGAGAGCTAGGTTTACTACTCTGGTTTGACATGGGCGGCACGGTAGCACAGTGGTTAGCACTGTTTCTTCACAGCTCCAGGGTCCGAGGTTCGATTCCCATCTTGGGTCACTGTCTGTGCGGAGTCTGCACGTTCTCCCCGTGTCTGCTCCGGTTCCCTCCGGTGCTCCGGTTTCCTCCCACAAGTCCCGAAAGACGCTGTTTGGTAATTTGGACATTCTGAATTCTCCCTCCGTGTACCCGAATAGGCTCCAGAATGTGGGTGACTAGGGGCTTTCCACAGTAACTTCATTGCAGTGTTAATGTAAGCCTACTTGTGAGAATTATTGTTATATTGCGTGGGGTTTACCAACCAACCTACCATGTGTTTTTTGGCGGTTGAGGTGGGCCGCCAACGGGATTTTCTTGTCCCGTTTTGTCAATGGGATTTCCCGTTGACTGCAACCCTCGTAACTGGGAAACCCATGCGCCATCGGTGGAACCGGAATATCCCGCCAGCATGAACAGCTGGTAAATTTCACCCATTGCTGGAGGTCTGATCACATAACATTCGGGCATGGACATCGGAACATGTGACATCACATGAGATTTAAGCATATTTGACCATGAAACCTGAATCTTGTGATGTTAGATCATGTAATATTTGCCCACTGTTTGCAAAAGTTATTGCATTTACCTTGGTTCAATGTCTTAGTACCACCCAATCTCTTTCATTTTATTTTGTGGAGTACAAATATGTTAGTGATATGAATTACATACAACATAATTTATAAGTGAAAGGAAGATCCTGATGTTCTGGGTTACTGCTGCATGGTTTAGCACAGTGGGCTAAACAGCTGGCTTGTAGTGCAGAACAAGGCAGCAGCGTAGGTTCGATTCCCTTACCGGCCTCTCTAAATAGGTGCCGGAATGTGGCGACTAGGGGCTTTTCACAGTAACTTCATTGAAGCCTACTTGTGACAATAAGTGATTATTATAAACTTTTATTCTCCACCAAAAGCCCACTGCTCCATAACCTTTGAGCCTCATCTTCTCTGTTTTCCCCATAAATCTTCAATAAGGAGGAGTCCAAAGTAAGCAAAAAGTAAACAACAATTATTTTACAACAATTATATACATGAATGGCCTCACCAGGCACTCTCCTATCCGTCGGTTACCGACTGGCCGACCTTTTATACAAATACAGGTGAGCTGGGGGGGCATGGTGGTGCAGTGGTTAACACTGCTGCCTCAGGGAGCCGAGGACCCAGGTTCAATCCTGGCCCTGGGTCACTGTCCATGTGGAGTTTGCACATTCTCCCCATGTCTGCATAGTCCTACCCCTACAAAAAAGAACTGGGTAAATTCAAATTTATTCAAAAAGGATTTAAAAAAACAAATACAGGTAAGCTACCCCACCCCTAGCGGGGAAGCTCGTACCCCTCAAGGAGCACCTGGAAAACAATCTTCCCCACCCTGTATGTCCCATGCAGGTTATTACATTTTCCATCCTGGCTACTGGCCCACCCTGCTGCCTCATGTTAATCAGTTCCCCGACATGTGATCAATCTGCTCAGGTATAAAACCTTCCCTCGAATGTGATAGATGATGGCAACCCTCAATTCTGGCAGACTCGAGGAAAAACTGTGGGAGTCGGTAAGCTTGTTGAGCATTCAGTAGCTCACTCAAATTATAATAATAATAATCTTTGTGGTCAAAAGTAGGCTTACGTTAACACTGCAATGACGTTACTGCGAAAAGTCGCTCATCGCCACATTCCGGTGCTTGGTCAGGTACACTGAGGGAGAATTCAGAATGTCCACATTACCTAACAGCACGTCTTTTGGGACTTGTGCGAGGAAACTGGAGCACCCGGAGGAAACCCACGCAGACATGGGGAGAACATGCAGACTTCACACAGACGGTGACTCAAGCCGGGAATTGAACCTGGGATCCTGGAGCTGTGATGCAACAGTGCTAACCACTGTGCTACCGCGCTGCCCATTATGCTGATGATATGGATCACCTGACATAGGCTTCAGGTGGACAGTGCAACCACCCAACACCTCCCATCCATTGTCTCTGTCTGCAACTCCCGTTATCTTGCTTGTGAGGTGAATTGGACATTCTAAATTCTCCCTCGGTATACCTGAACAGGTGCCGGAGTGTGGCGACTGGGGGATTTTCACAGTAACTTCATTGCAGTGTTAATGTAAGCCTACTTGTGATACTAATAAAGATTATTATTTTATTGAGCCCCCTCCCACCCAGCTCATTCACTCTTCCAACTTCTTCCTTCGGTCAGGACATGCAAAAGTCTGAGAACATGCCCTAACAGATTCAAAAACAGCTTCTTCCCCGCTGTTACCAGACACCTGAATGACCCTCTTATGGACTGATCTGGTCTATTCACACATCTTCTCTACTGGATAGTACTACACTTCTGTAGGCTTCACCCAATGCCTGTGTCTATGTATTTACATTGTGTATTTTATGTTTGCACTATATATTTTCTTTTCATGTACGAAATGATCTGTCTGAGCTGTATGCAGAACAATACTTTTCACTGTGCCTCGGGTACACGTGTCAATAAACAAATCCATCCATCCATCCTACTGATGTCATAGTTGCTTTTTGGAGATATTTAAAATCCCTATTCCCCCCGTTCCCCACTGCCCTCCCCTCACCCCAGTCTATGGAAAGAGAAGACACATTGGACCAAATAATATTTTCTTATTCTGTGCTTTCTCATGTTTTTGCATTAAAAACCCTTTATTAAATATATTCCCCCCCCCCCCCCCCCCCCTTTCTTTTGGTCTTTGTTTTGCTGTGTATTTCATCCCTGATCCAACAAGGTTAAAACAAGCCTTGTTTTCTGTTCAGGTGGTCGAGCTTGACATCAAAATTCTCTTGATGTATTCAGAGTACAGCGGGGAGTCCTTCCAGTTCTTGCCAGAATTCTCTCCTCAAGCAACATTGCAAAATAAATAGATTAACTACTTATTCATCATCTCGGTGTTGTCTGTGGATATTCAGTATTCAGAAAGTGGTCACTACATTTGTTTACATAACAAACAGACCTCCGAGTAACATACTCTGAGATGGTTCTGGGAGACATATATTAAACTGTGAGCAAAAGATTCACTGTACTGGTATAAATAGTTGCATTTTTCTTTTTGGGTAAAAATATGAGTCATCCAATCTGTTGGTGAAAACTTGTGTCTGATCTGATAGACAAGTTTATCACAAAAAGAGATGTAGCAACTGATACCAATTCCACAGTATTCGATGGAATTAAATATCAGGCATTGCATAACAGGCAGCTAATCCAATATCACCCATACTGAGATGAATTTCTACCATGTAATGTTTTGTATCTGTACCTAGCCAGCTTTCACTGAAGAACCTAGTTCTCTTTCAAAAAGGAGGGCAAGTCATTTGGAATATTAAAATGAAAAATCAAGCTGATATTTGTTGGTCTTTGGAAGCAGGTCTACATGGTTTAACAAGGAACAGCACTCTCCTCGTAAGAGCAGCAATAGTGCATTTGAACCTGTGCCACTGAAAGTTTAGAAGAGAATAGGAAGAACATATTTTAATTACCGTGTCTCATCACATTGTTATTTCTGTTGTCATCTGCAGCTTGATTCCTGCCTTCAGTATTTCACAATAATGTGAAAGGTTAGTCTGATAAATAGCAGGTGAAGGATTCATGTTTTTGTGCACTCAAGTGGTTAGTTAGTATTATCACCTTCGTGGAGGTCACTGCATCATAGAATCATAGAATTTACAATGCAGAAGGAGGCCACTCGGCCCATCGAGTCTGCACTGGCCCTTGAAAAGACCACCCTACTTAAAGCCCGCGCCTCCAACCTATCCCCGTAACCCAGTAACCCCACCTAATCTTTTGGACACTAAGGGGCAATTTAGCATAGCCAATCCACCTAACCTGCACATCTTTAGACTATGAGAGGACACCGGAGCACCTGGAGGAAGCCCACGCAGATACAGGAGAACATGCAGACTCCTCACAGACATTAGCCCGAGACCAGAATTGAACCCGGGACCCTGCACCTGTGAGGCAGCAGTGCTAACCGTTGTGCCACCATGCCGCATCAGGACTATAAGTTTCCCGTGATCTCCACTGAATACGTGCTTCTCTGGTATCGAGGGGGAGGGGCTTCCTCTGAACAAGAGATCAGATCACTAGTATAAAAACCCCTACCTAGGTGCAGGTTGAGGAGGGAGACTCTTCGGGGAGTGGAGATCTTGTATGTCATAAATAATCCTCACGTTTGTTTTTTACCTGCTTGGTCAACGCGTGCTACTTTAGCGGAGTCTACAGTTTGTTCATATTTATTGTCATTTGTTTTATGACTGTGTTGAAATGATCTCCCGCAATTCTGCCCTGCTATTTATTGAATACTTCCATTTTCGTTCAACCATATGTTTATGAAGCCTTTGAAAATAGGCTGTTGTGTAAAATCCTTAAGCTTTCTCAGTTCATTGAAAGCTCAGTCTTGGTTTTACAGTACTCTCACGATGAAAGCTAGCAATTTTGGAAGGTTCATTGTCCTGTGTACATGCATAGTGCCTGTCATTTCTATCACAGACTAATGTATGAACAAACACTGACAGTCAGGGTCAGAGGACCTGTGCAGAAGATGTTACCATTGGCAATTCATGGTCAATAATCTTCACATTTAAGTTTTTCCATGAATGATATGGTCAACATTTAAAATGCTTTGTCTCGACAAGCTGGTTTTAGCATGTCAGCTCTGGCTCAGTTAATAACATCTCACCTCTGAGTCACAAAGTTTCTGAGTCACAAAGTTGTGGGTTTAAGTCCCACTCCAAGATCTGAGCAGAATAATCTAGCATGATATTCCAGTGCAACACTGAGGTTTGCTGCACTGCCAGAGGTGCCAGCTTTCGGATGAGAGGCTGACCCCTGTCTGATCTCTCAGCTGGATACAAAAGATCCCATAGCACTAATTCAAAGAAGAGGGGAGTTATCCTGGTGCCTTAGCCACTATTTATCTCTGAATCAACATCACAAAAGTACATTATCTGGTCATAATTATATTGTTTGTAGGGGTTGCTCTCTGCAAACTAGCTGCGATGTTTCCTACATTATAACAGCAACTACATTTCAATAATACATCGTTGACTGTAAAGTGCTTGGGGAAGTTCAATGGTCATAGAAAGTGCTACATAAATGCAAGTATTTCTTTCCTGTGGAGTTAAGGCTTCTTTGACAGTACATGCCAAACCTCCACCACCTAAAAGAATAGCAGATGCCTCTAAATGCCTTTACCTCCAAGGTCGCCAAGAATCAATGTTGCTGGGTCAAAACCTTGGAACTTCCTACCTAGCAGCACTGTAAGAATATGTTTTCCATATGTTCTGCAGTGATTGAAAAAGGTGCTCACTTCCACAAGGAAACTAGGGATAGGCAATAAATGCTAACCTTCAAACACACTTAACCCAAGAACGGGTTTGGCACGGTAGCACAGTGGTTAGCACTGTTGCTTCACAGCACCAAGGTCCCAGGTTCGATTCCCGGCTTGGGTCACTGTCTGTGAGGAGTCTGCAGTTTCTCCCCGTGTCTGCATGGGTTTTCTCCGGGTGCTCCAGTTTCCTCCCACAAGTCCCGAAAGACGTGCTTGTTAGCAAATTTGGCGATTCTGAATTCTCCCTCAGTGTCCCCGAACAGGCGCCGGAGTGTGGCGACTAGGGGATTTTCACAATAACTTCATTGTAGTCTGAATGAAAGCCTACTTGTGACACTATATAGAATAATAAAGATTATTATTGTTATTTTAAATAATTACCATAGTGAATTATTTGCTTTGTCTTGTGTTTAAAGAGAAGTTTATAAACATTATGTGGGCTAAATTCGATTGCTCCCAAAAAAGTATAAGGATCACAACACATGCTCAACCCACACTCAGCACTTCTGATGCAGGCCGCAAGCCTACTTGATGCCTGTTAATTGAACATGATTGCAATGTGCAGAGAGCACTAACTACACCGCTGTGTGGCTGAATTTTTCAGCAGAGGGCTGAAAGTCGTGAGAGGCTAGCACCAACTCAACCAGCCAGCCAGCGAGCCTGTACCTTTTAGGGAAGGTGAACTTAATCTTCATCTAAGAATGTCTTTTGACTTAGTAGCTGCAGATGATGTAGGCAGTCACCTCCTACTTTTAAGCCCCCCAAGGCACCTCAGTCTCACCATTGTGCTATTTTCAGATGCCCAAGGACTGCAAACTGACAGGAGGTGAGGAGGAACAAGGAGACAATGATGATGAAGAAACACCAGCACTTGATCCTATTCACAGCCACCTGCTCATATACTGGCAATGTGCACACATTAAGGGTAGCATTTGCATGTGGTGAGTCACTAAGCACACGTGGCTTGCAGCCAGGGCCGGGTGTAATATACTATAGATGGTAGCTTGCCAGAGGAGCAGATTGATGGGTCAGGTCTCAGAAGAATGCTATTGAATCTGCACAATTAAATTCTTAATGGTTTCCGAGGCCAGCCAAAAAAACCGTCTGCAATTTTGAGAAGCACCATTTTTGTACAGGACTTTGTGCAAATCATGGAGCCCATCCTCTTGAGCATGGATCTAATGGCCAGCTTCACAAACACACTTGGGGATCGGCTGTCTGATGGTTGGGGAGTCTAAAACACAATGTAGGGGGAAGAACCTCAGGATAAGGGGCCAATCATTTGGGAGAAACTTCTTCACTCAAAGTGTTGTGAATTTTAGAATTCTCTACGCCACAGGGTTTTGGATGCTCCAATTTAAGGCTGGGACAGACAGACTTTTAGCCTCTCCGGGAATTAGAGGATAAGGGGAGTGGGCTGGAAATGGAGTTGAAACCCAAGACCAGCCAATTTCACACTGAATTGTGGAGCAGGCTTTATGCACCATGTGGTCTGCTCTGCTCCTATTTCCCATGTCCTGAGCAGGACAGGCACTGCGTAAATACAGAAAAGTCATTAGTTTTTTTAAATGTATTTTATTCCAAACATATGTAAAAACAGCAACATGTACAAAAACACACTCCACAAACTCACAGTCCACAGTTTGTACAATTTTTCCCCTTTAACCTCTCCCCTCCACCTCCCCCCTCCACCTCCCCCTCCACCCTACACCCCCCCCCCCCCCCCCCCCAACCCCCGCTACGAACAGTTCCACAAACATTGCCATGAACAACCCTCAGCATGCCTCGAAGCCCTCTGCTGACTCCCTCAACTCAAATTTAATCTTTTCCAACTGGAGAAAATCGTACAAGTCCCCCAGCCAGGCCCCCACCCCCAGGGGTGCATCCGACCTCCAATTTAGCAAGATCCTTCGTCGGGCAATTAGAGAGGCAACAGCCACAACATCGGCCCCCTTCCCTTCCAGTAGCTCCGACACTTCCGATACCCAAAGATCACCACCATTGGGTCCGGCCTGACCTCCACCCCCACAATCTTAAATAACATTGCTTCCCAGTACCTCTCCAGCAAACATTGCAAACATTGCAAACATTGCTTCCCAGTACCTCTCCAGCTTCTCGCAACGCCAGAACATGTGTGCATGATTCACCGGCCCTCACCCGCACTTCTTGCGCACATCAGCCACCCCTTGGATGAACCCACTCATCCTCGCCTGGGTCATATGTACCCTTTGCACCACCTTCACCTGAATTAAGCCCATCCTCGCGCAGGAAGAGTTGAATGCATCCTATGCATAGCTTCGCACCACAATCCCTAGTCTATTTCCCCCCCAAAATTCCTCCTCCCATTTGTCATTGATCCTCACCACCTGTGCCCCCACCCCGCTCCCCCAACCACCCATATACATCCCCTATCCTACCTTCTTCTGACTCATCCAGGAGCAGCAGTTGCTGGGAAAAGTCCTCCACTCCTTTCGTGCAAAGTCCCTCACCTGCATATATCTAAATTCACTCCCCCTCGGCCTCAAACCTCTTCCACAACTGATCCAGACTCACAAGCTTCCCTTCCAAGTACAAGTCCCTCACCCTCACCAGCCCTGCCTTCCTCCAATTCCCATACAATCCATCCACCTCCCCTGGCTTAAACCTGTGGTTCCCGCACAATGGTGTCAACACCAAGATCCCCTCCAACTTAGTGTCACCACAACTGCGTCCGCACCCTAACCGTCGACTGTACTACTGGGCTCCCTATATACTTCCACGGAGCTAGTGGCAGTGGAGCCATCATCATAGTCCTTGTCTGGAACCCCTACGAGACTCCTCCTCTATCTTGACTCACTCCGCCCCTTTCCCTCCCCGCCCCCCCAACCATCAGCTCACCTTCTCCATATTTGCTGCTGAATAATAGTGCAGCAGGTTTGGGAGCGCCAACCTCTGCAGCAGGGCCCTCTTTACCCTTAGCACCTTCCCACCCATATAAACTCTGAAATCACTGTCTCCAATTTCCGGAAGAAAGCCTTAGGGAGAAAGAGCGGGAGGGTCTGGGAAATGAACAGGAATCTTGGCAGCACATTTATTTTTATCACTCCCTGCCAGTGTCAGGTGGAATGAATCCCAGCTCTTAACATGCCCCCTAATCTCCTCCACTAACGTTGTCAAATTCCACCTGTGCATCGTAGCCCATTCTCTCATCACCTAAATCCCAAATACCTGAACCTTTCCCGAACTACCTTGAATGGCAACACCCCCAAGTTGGCCCGCCGCCCTGCTGTATCACTGGAAACACTCTGCTCATCCCGACATTTAACTTATATCCAGAGAAGACCCCAAACATCTCCAATGTAACCATGATCCTACCCAAACTCTCCAACGGGTTCGACACAAACAACAGGTCGTCCACGTACAGTGATAGCCGGTGCGCCCTGCTCTCTCTAGAAAGGTCATTAGTTGATATTTGTGTGAAATATGGCATGTTCCTCCTCAGATGGCCACCATCACAGATGCTAGCCTTCAGCTAATTCAATTCACTCCATGTGACAGCAAGAAATGACTGAAATCACTGGATTGAGCAATGGCTATGGTCCCCAATAACATCCCAGATTTAGTTGTGAAGGTTTGTGCTCCAGAACGACCAACACCCTTAGCCATACTGTTCCAGTACAGGTACAGCACCAGCAGCTACCTAAAGTAGTGGAATCTGCTCTCAATAAACAGTGAAGTAATGAAAGGTGTTGTGACAGTCCTTTGAAGTAGCACTGGGGGCCGGTTTAGCTCACTTGGCTCGGCAGCCTTTTAGTGATGCACAGTGAGGCCCACAGCTTGGGTTCATTTCTGTACCGGGTGAGGTTATTCATGAAGGCCCCGCCAACTATGCCCCTCGCCTGAGGTGTGGTGATCCTTCGGTGAAATTAACACCAGTCAGCTCTCCCCCTCAAAGGGGAAAGCAGCATATGGTCATCTGGGACTATGGCAACTTTCCCTTTTACCTTTATCAAGTGGCACGTATTTACCAAGAATCTACTCTTCCTGAGAATTACCACTGACCAGAAACTGAACTGAACCAGCCATAAGACTACTAGTTCTCCAGGAACACATCAGAGGCTGGAAAGTCTGCAATGGCTAACTCACCTCCTGAAGCCTGTCCACCATTTGCAAACCATGAGGTAGGTTTTCCAGCCTTGCCTGTCATGGGAAATGTTGCAGATGCGACAGACAATTTGACTGACTGTTGAAAGATCTGTAGATCTCAGACGGGGATTTCCGGGCAGGACCAGAGAACTCCACCTCATGAGTCAGGAATGTGATGAAACACGTTCCACTTCCCTGGATGAATGCATCTCCAACAACGCTCAAGAAGCTGGAAAGTGAGGGTGGTATGGTGATGCAGTGGTTAGCACTGCTGCCTCCAAGTAGCACGCCGCCAAGTACCCAGGTTCGATTCCCACCTCGGATCATTGTCCGTGCGGAGTTTGCACATTCTCCCTGTGTCTGCATGGGTCTCACCCCTACAACCCAAAGATATGCAGGGTAGGTGGATTGACCACATTAAATTGCCCCTTAATTGGAAAAAAAAATGGGTACTCTAAATTTATTTTTTAAAAAGCTGGAAACATCCAGGACAAAGCATCCCACTTCATCAGCATGCTATTGATCACCTAAAACATTCACTCCCTATATTACCGATGCATAGTGGCAGTAATGTGTACCATATACAAGATGCACTTCAGCAGCTCTCTAAGCCTCCTCAGACAGCACATTCTAAACCCATGACCTCTACCATCTAGAAGGAGAAGAATATCAGATGCTTAGGAAAAGCACTACCTGGAAGTTCCCCTCCAAGTCACTAATCCCCCTGATTTGGGAATATATTACCGTTCTTCACTGTCGCTGAGTTAAAATAGTACCTACACCAGAATGACTGCAATGGTTCAAGAAAGTAGCTCCACCTCCACCTTCTCAAGGACAATAGAGACTGGTCCTGCCAGCAACACCTAAATACTACCACGACTGGTATCTGTGAAGGTAGCAACCTCAGGAGGAGCATTTCATGTTAAATACAAATGTCAACTCACCATCATTGTGTATCTTATGAATGGAATAAATGTGTTTTGGAATATATGTTGTGTTGGCTTTTATTTTCACATTGTGGTCAAATGAATGGTGTGCTGGTCAGTAACGGAGGGGAAGGGAAGCTGTGGAACTATTGTTGTACAGAGAACTGCAGTTGCATTTATTAATATCGCAGTCAGATCTGTCGTTCACAGCCAGGTGTGTCCTTCTGTGGGGATGAGAGTTCGCACTAGCCGTGTCCCTCAATGTCTTTAGCTGTTTATGGGATCAGCACACAATGAGTTAAAATGGCTTTCCGCTTTGCTGAAATGAGAAGATGAAGGAATGTGGGACAGTCATCCACCTGGATTGTGGAGCGTGATGTACCTGAATTCTTCTTGTGAGTCAACAGCTCAGTCAGGAAGAATTGTGCAATCATATTGAAATCGTGTGGTATGATTTGTCTGCATATTCATGTTGGTCCATGTAACATGAGCTCATTAAAGACCTGATTCTGTCATTGTGACAACTACTCTTTGTGTACTCTGGTGTTTACAGTAACAAACTATAGAACAGAAATGTAGGCTCAATACTTTCCTCTTCCTGCTTCTCCTTTTGTTCCTCAGCTGCTTGCCATATGTTTGGTAGCAAGTCTGTGCCATCAAAATGGCATGATTGATTGTCGACATATTGTTAAGGTCCAGGGTTTAGAGAACCCCAAAGTGTATCATGGAGTTCACCTGACCCTTAACTTTGAATTTATTGTGGTTATGGGGAGTACATGGGCCTGCCTTTCATGTTATTCAACAGAGTGTTCCAGTACTTTTAAATTAAAACAATGTTTATTCATGAAACCAGTTAACACTTAAAAACCCACAGTAAACATCTTAACAACTATCAACACCAATAAATCCCCAAAGAATACAGTACTCAACAGATAACCCCTGATAAATTCCCAAACAACATCCAAAAGACAAAAGACCCTTTTGTCACAGAGATTAAGTTTAAATTTTTGAATGACAGCAGTTATCCCTTTGAAATCACCCAAATGAACACTCTTTATCTTGTAGAGAGATCCAGGCACATCTGCTGGCTTTCACTGCAGCTCTTCTCTCTGAAAATGAAACTAAAACCTCACTCTGTAGCAGCCTGCTCAAAAACAAAAGTAAAGCAGACAGGCAGCCCAGCTCCACCCACACTCTGATATCACTGATAAACACCCATTTCTTAAAGACCCATTTCTTAAAGGTACTCTCACATGACAACGTGCAGCATGACTTCAATTGTAAGAGTGCTGCATACGTGTACATGTGTTGCGCACCAGAGCCATGAACCAAGTGACCAGCTAATGGTCCTTGTCAACGGAGCTATATTTTGGTTCACTATAGTGGCTCAAAGGCAGATGACACAGCTAACTGCCACAATATGAAGGGGCTATGACTGCTACAAGGCATTGATTGACTTTCTTGGCATGCTGACTATCAACATATGCCAGCTGGATGTCAAGGGTGTGAAATCCCTTTCAATTTCAGTACATCTCAGAGTTGACACCAGCATTTACAAAGTGACATGTTTGCAATCAATGGCACCCTGCACCCTTGAGAAGCCTACAACTCCAAGAAGGGAGAATGAAATGTAGCCAGCACTGGATTACAAACAGTTCCAGACTGGATGGAGCCAGATGCATAAAGATTCATCATCATGGTCACTTTCATAACTATTGCCCTACTCGAAGGTTAGAGCTATAGATGTAGAGGATGGCAGATTTCAGAGACATCTTGAAGATTGTTTTTTGCTGAACTTCAGGTAGGTGAATTGTTCCCTGAACATTGTGGGTAGAAATGATATCGCTGTGAGCCCTTCCCCCACGCCCCCCTCCTCTTTCATCTTCCAGCAGCTTTTCCTGCTCTTTGTGGCCTCTGTTCATTCACCCAGTCATGCTGTATTCCAAGAGCAATGTCTACTAGCACACTCAAGTCTGGGATCAAATAGTTTAATCAGAAGCCTTGAAGTCAGGGCAATGTCCTTCCACACCCATCGCACCACTTCCGAAAGCCCAAACACTTATCGTAAGAGCCAGTAGAATTCAATCATCAACTAACTTTAAAGTAGTTAATGACCTCTTTAAATAAAGCTGGTGGAAATCCTTCCAGTTACTGAATGCAGGTTCAGCTGTGTGTCATGAAAAAATAGAGCATTGAGCTGCACCATGGCAACACTAACATCATTTTAACATTACACGCTGGTTGACTTCATGGTCTGTATACTTCTGGTGGATGATTACTGCAAGTGCACTGAACCCATCACTAATATGGCGGCTCATAGCACTCGTAGCATAGGTGGATGCGTAGACGTAGAAAATCATTTTGGAACTCTAAGCACTATGCTCGCACCCAAACATCAGGCTCCACCTATCCAAATTTTACACAGTATGGCTGTAGAACCTTCCTTTTATTTAGAAATTTAGGGCGCGATTCTCCGCAAATGCGGCGAGTCATAAAGGCTGCCGTGAAACTGGCCGTGTTTCACGGCAGTCTCCGCGCCCCCTCCTGGGACCCGATTCTCCCCCCCGGGCGCCCCGCAGCGGGGCCCCGTGAAGCACGGCATCGCGGCCTTAGCGATCGTCGCTAAGTCCGCGCGCCAAGCGTCACGCCGGCTGACGTGCACGATGACGGCGCCACGCATGCGCGGTTTGGACGGCTCCAACCCGCGCATGAGCGGATGACGTCATCACGCAGACGCATCAAACCCGCGCATGCGTGGGCCGTCATGCCTCTCAGTCGCCCCGCGGACTGATCCTGCAGGGCGGCGGAAGAACAAATAGTGCACGGGTTTCGGACCCACTGTCTGCGATCGGTGCCCACCGATCGCAGGCCCATGCCACCCTTGGCACGGCCGTGGTTCGGCCGTGCCAGTCGTGCCATGGTTGTCCGGGACGGCACTTTGCGGCCGTTTTCACGAACGGTGAGAGCAGGTGTGATTGCGTTCATGAAAACGGCCGTAAAGGCCTGGGAACTCGGCCCATCGGCCAGGGAGAATCGCTGTTCACCGTAAAAAACGGCGAGCAGCGATTCGTGTCGTGGGGCGGCCCGCCCATCGTGGGCAGCGGAGAATCGCGCCCTTAGTTTTGGAAATGGGATGGAGGTGTCACGATTAATTCAGAGGCAATTTTTATCAGCACACGGGCCTTCAGGATTGAATGAAGCTCACGGGGAGAAGTGTTTTATGTGGAACTAAGGTATAAGCGATATGCTCCTGCACTTGTGAACTTTGCTCCACATATACAAATGTACACTAAGTACAGCTCTATTGTACGTATGCTGCGTTTTGAAATAAGTTACTGTGCAGTTTTACGGATAATTTATTTTGTGTAATATCCCAACAATGTATGGAGCTTACTGGCTCTCAAGGTAAAAGGTTTTCATTGTCTCATCCCAGCAATCTGTATCATTCACCTTCTAAATAACAAGAAATATTCATCACATCCAGTCCCGTTTTAGATCAAAGCCTTGAGTAATATATGCATGTTCAGAGTCTTTCAGTGCTTTGTGAAAAGAACCATGATAAACTGTCTTGTCGGTTCAGACACCTTAAATATAACATCAAACAGATTTTAAAATAACTTTTTTTTTGAAGATGCCCATTTTAATAGTTTTTTCTCAAATAAGAAGTATTGTAGAGGTACCCAAAAAGACACACAAGCCATGTTTTTATATGAAAATTGCCCGTCTAACAGCCATCTCATTGAAACTGAGAAATACTGGTACAACTTTAGTTGGTGGAAGGCACAGAATACTTCATCTGACAAAAAATATTTATTGTGCAGTTAGTCCTTGGAGAGGACTTATAAATAAAGACATAGAGCTACTTGATCATCAAATATACTTTATCAGAAACAAATCTTCAATATTTGCTTGAAGTCTCTTGTTTGAAGTAGGCTCAATATTTAGTGGCAAAATGCATAGGATGAAACTCAGTCAGGGCTGGAGACTAGAAGAATTTTTTTATTCTCATGAAAATATGGGGCTGGATTCTCCATTATTGGGACTATGTCCCCACCCCGGCGTCAAAACGGTAGAATTTTACGCCAGAAAAACTTGGTTCAAAGGGACACGAATTCCAAGCCCTGCAGGGGGCTAGCAGGGACCCGGAATAAATCTTGCAGCTGTTGCTGCAGATACGCCCCCCCCCTCACTTCCGGGTTGGAGGCTGCGCATGCGCACGGCGGCGGCCTCCAGCGGCCGTGCCATGCTCAATGGCGGACTCGGACTGTGGAGCTAGACCCACAAAAGTGACCCCCCGATCGGCCGCACGCCCGACCCTCAACCCCCACACAATAATACCCTGGCCGCCTATAAGGTCCACCCCTGACCTCCTGACCTCCCAGACCAGGGCGGCCACGGACTGAGTCCGCAGCCACCACATGAGTATCCCAACCGGCTGGACCACATTAGATCCACGCCGTCGGGACTTCGGCCAGTTGGGGGCGGAGAATGGCTGAGTGGGCCTCTGGCAATGACCCCAGGTAGGTCCCAGGCGGTGCAGTACGCCATTTTTCGGGGACTGCAGAATCGGTGAACTGGTGCTAGTCCTGATTTCTTATGGGAACATCGATTCTCCGCCCTGCGCCGGCTGCAATTTTGGCGCGAGGGTGCGGAGAATCCAGCCCATGGAATAGACATCCAGGTGCAATGAATGATGACATGTTTGTTAACCCCTTTAAAAAATATATGTTAAAGGATTGCACCTGCTTAAGCTTTGAGAGGATCATCCATCCCCAACACTGCCTGACTTCATCTGCTGCTGAAATCCTCAATCATGTTTTCTCTACCTTCTGCCTTGACTATTGCAATTTTTCCTTTGCTGACCTTCATACACTTGAGCTCATCCAAAACTTTCCTGTTCATATCTGAACTGTGCCGAATGTCATTGGCCCACACTTGTCTTCATTGGCAATAGACAATCAGGCAGTATCTCCAATTCAGAGTTCTGAGCCTGGATTTTCCATTCCATGCTGTTGGCAATGCAGATCGTGATTGGGAGAATTTCAACAGATGGAAACACTTATATTCAATATTTCCGGTGTCGAAAGACCCATGAAACCGTTGTCTAAGACATGGTGAGAATTGAATAGGGCGAGTTGGATCAATATTCGGGAGTTTTGCTCAACTACTTTTACTGGGCTAGAGAGAACTGTGGGCAGGATTCTCTCAGCCCGGAGCCGGGCCAGAGAATCCCCGTGACTGGCGCGAATCGCGCCACACCACCCCGACGGCGGCATGCGATTCTCCACAGAACGGAGCTCCACGCGGGCCTCTGCCAATTTTCAACCCGGGATTGTCACGCGGCCGTCGTAAAAAACCCGAGTCCCGCCGGCGCCTTTCATACATGCTCTCAGCTGGCAGGACCTTGGTGTAGAAGGGTCCGGGAGCGGCCTGTGGAGGGAGGGGT
Organism: Scyliorhinus canicula; assembly: GCF_902713615.1. Classification (NCBI taxonomy): domain Eukaryota; kingdom Metazoa; phylum Chordata; class Chondrichthyes; order Carcharhiniformes; family Scyliorhinidae; genus Scyliorhinus; species Scyliorhinus canicula. The sequence continues at coordinate 91,256,668 of NC_052152.1, read as the reverse complement.
CTGGCCCCGGGTGGGCCTACGATGTGGCCTGGCCCGCGATCGGGGCCCACCAATCGACGGGCCAGCCTCTCAGGCTGGGGGCTTCCTTTCTTCCACGCCGGCACCTGTCGCCCTGTGCCATGTTGAGTCGGGGCCGGCGCGGAGAAGGGAGCCACTGCACATGCGCGTGTTGGCGCTGGTGCCACTGCGCATGCACGCATTGGCGCCGGTGCCACTGCGCATACGTGGACCCGCGGTGCCCAGTTCATGCCAGGATCAGCAGCTGGAGCGGCATGGTCTGCTCCAGTGCCGTGCTGGCCCCTTGTTGTGGCCAGAATTGGTGATCCTGAGGCCGTGTTGACGCCGTCGAGAAACGCGACGGCGTTTCCGACGGCATCAACACTTAGCCTCAGGGTCATAGAATCCCGCCCTGTAACTCACCGGAGGTTATATCCATTGGTTTCTTCCTTCAGGAACACGAGTGACAATTTGCAGGATTGCAAAGAGTTGTGGAGGGATGGTACCTCCATACACATATGTTTCACTTTCTTTTGGCCAGAACTACACAGCAAGTCAAACACAATATGTTTCCCAGAAAGCATCACACTGATCATTTGAGGTGCCTCGCCTATTTGAAACAGACTTTGTGGCAATAAATATACAGTCCCTGTATTATTATCCAAACTCCCATGTTGACGTGTGCTTAAATTCCCCACCAACAAGATTCTACAATACAAACGCCTTTTGTGGGGCTGTAATGTGAAAAGAGATTGGGATTGTTCGACTGAAAAATTTTCTTTCTTTCATTTCACGCTTTTCCTTCAAAACCTTTTGAGCCTCAGATATTCTGGGCAGTGTAATTCACTTCTCATACCCCAGTTTTTTACTTGTCGAAATTTGGACTGTGTTTCTCTAAAGTTGAAAAATAATTCCCTCATCAAGTTACAAGTACTGTAAAGATTGGGAAAACATTTTTAATTTTCCAGGGTATTGACAGAAAATCTGAAGAAATTTGGGTTAATAATGTAGTGGGCCATTGGTCTGTAAGGTTTGAATTTCTTCATCAGCTCTGTCATCATTGACAGCACTGATCAAAGGCCTAGACATGGATTTGGCGTTCAGAGACTAGTATAAGAATTGGTAGCTGGATGCCTTAGGCATAGTTTAGTAATTCATGGACAGTGAGTAGATTTTAAGCTTTACTATGAGTTATTATTTTATTTTCTTCCCTTCTCATTCCATGAGCACGATCTAACAGCCGCGTTTAGGGGCAGCAGGGTAGCATGGTGGTTAGCATCAATGCTTCACAGCTCCAGGGTCCCAGGTTCGATTCCCGGCTGGGTCACTGTCTGTGTGGAGTCTGCACGTCCTCCCCCTGTGTGCGTGGGTTTCCTCCGGGTGCTCCGGTTTCCTCCCACAGTCCAAAGATGTGCGGGTTAGGTGGATTGGCCATGCTAAATTGCCTGTAGTGTCCTAAAAAGTAAGGTTAAGGGGGGGTTGTTGGGTTACTGGTATAGGGTGGATACGTGGGTTTGAGTAGGATGATCATGGCTCGGCACAACATCGAGGGCCAAAGGGCCTGTTCTGTGCTGTACTGTTCTATGTTCTATGTTCTATGTTGTGCCCGGTGCAGAACCATGCAAGCCAGTTAGATCATGGGAGAAGCCGAAATCGGAATCCACGCTGGGCGCCAATTGGTTTCCGATCCAAATGGCCTGCCTCCGTTGGCCGGTTCGGGATGCCACCTACACATGGCGAAATTCCAATTAACACCAATTGAGGGAAATCTCCGCCTCATTCGTAGGATGGCATCCTATCTAACGGCCTGCTGAGATCTAGCCAGCCTCCAATGGGAGGTCACAGAGGTGCCGTTAGGAACACCTATTTAAAAATGGGAACCGAGTGCAATAGCTGCAGAGGGGAATTTGAGGAGGTGAGTAGCCATCTTTGAAATTGGGCATGGAGCCCAGGGGCACTGGAGCTGCTGCCCCAGTGCTTGAGGGGCGGGGGGGGGGGGGGGGAGGGCTCGGCATGATTGGTGGGGGGTAGCCCTGAGCTGGGGGGATGAGGGGCCCAGCTCCGCAGGTCCCCCAGGCCACCACCTGGCTTGTGTATACCCATAACAGGGGTAATCAAAGCTGCAGCCAGCCTATCCCACAGAACACCCCCAGGGCAGAACCCTCTCCATGGTAATATGGTGTAGGTCACTTTAACTCCCTCTGACTGTGAGCAGCCTCTGGCTGCACAGCTGAAAGCTATTGCGCATAGGGAATTGGCATTCTTACTTATATGGGCCGTCTCAGGTCTCGGGTGGAATCTCGTGGGTACACGTGCTGTGTCACAGTCATGTTATTGTCTGGTATCCCAATCTAACTGTAAGACCTGGACACTTTGCCTGAAAAGCCTTAACTGATTGTCGGTCTGTCACCTTCTCGAATCATTACAGATATCACATTATGGATTGTATTGTGGGCCCCACAGCAGCTGCTCTCACGGTGTTGGTGGCAGTCCGGGTAGCCGGACACTGGAGAAGACAGCGACAGCAACGTTAACACAGGCTCGAGGAGGCAGCCCATGTGCAGGGACCTGCCCCACACCCTGAGAATCCGGCCATAGGCTAGAGAGGGAACCGGAGGTGGAGACCAGTGATGCCCCAAAGTATACAAGTGCCATTGGCTGTTTGAGGAGATGTTCGACAAAATATTCCACAGGAGGCTCCAGCCCAACAAGGGGATGGTACAGCACCTGTACCATGTCTTTGCGGATTTGGCACCTCATGGAGGAGGAAGATACCCGATCCTGGTGGTCATGAAGGTTCCCACAGCCCTTACCATCTGTGTCAGCCATTTGTTGTGTTCTATTTTCTTGTCTAGTAATGAATCAATGGAACTTCTGGTAACTTAGCCAGAACTAGGATTATAATGTATACGTGGTAAGGTAAGGATCAGATACAGAGCAAATTATCATAGAGTTACTTTAGACTGTCCTGGAACTACCCTTATGCATGACTGTCCTCATGTACGCCTTATAACCTTCTGGTGATAGCCATGTGTGGCCTGACTTATATCTGATGCCACCTGCTGGTGGGAGGTCACACTGCCGAGTACATGTAATATTATTTGCAGGCATATCACGACATCCTCCTTCCTTATGAAATATTCATGTTTGTATACAAACATGTTTACTATCGTTCCTTTATATATTGGTAATATGCATAAACAATATAAACAGACTTACTAGGGTGTCCATAAACATGATATGCCTGGTCAGTGTCCGTCCCTTTCGCCTCCCTCACAGGATTGCCTCTGTGATCACTTGGGCTGTTGTCAGCCTTATCGAAGACTGGTTTGCGTGCCAGTCTCTTGCGTTGTGTCCTCTTTACTCTGTGCCTTTGGAAGGCACGCATCTGTGATGGCCACAGGTGCATCACAAGTTCCTTCTTTGTTTGTGTCTTTCCACGATGGTATTTGCTGCTTCGTTGTATGTTTTTTGCCTCTTCTGTCTCTGACTTGTCAATCATCATATTACCTTCATCTCTTTTGTTTATATCAGTGGGATGAGCTAGCTCTCCCATTCTTCTCCTCTTCCTTCTTTTCGTTTTGACGATTATTTTGCAAATACTTTTCTTTTTATGTTTGGGTTTGGCAATCCCTGGTTCGTTGCTGGTCTGCACCCTGTGCATGGAAGTATGCAGATGCTCAGGTGGAACCTGTGGCATCAGCATGTCTCCACAGAACTATGTGGTCATGCCAATTCTGTGCACTCATCTGGAGATTGGAGCACCTCACTGTCTGGTGCCTTGGTGGAAGTCACATCTACGACAGCAGGTGCTGTCCCTTCTTGGCTTGTTGGAGCAATGATCAATGGTTCCTCATCACGAGACATGATGATGCAAACACTGTCTGGCCCTGACAATCCAAGCGTTGGGTCATCCTGGTCTTGCTCGAGTATATGTGTGTGATCCGTCGAGCTGTATAGCGAGATAGCCATCAGTTTTTCGCACTCATCTTTCAGTGGTGCAGTCTCAAGGTTCAGGGAGTCTTATTCAGGCGGAATTGACAGAGGGAAAGCATGGAGGTGGGGGAGATCATGAGGAGAGATCAGGGAATAAGCAATTTTGGGAAGAGAGAATTACGGTCAGATGGAGGAAAGATCATGGGAGGAACACTACAGATCACGGGGATGGAAACAGATAAGGTTTTCCGGCCTGGAGGAAACAGTCCTTCTCCTCTGGCCCACAAGCTGCGCTATAAAGCCATTTACCATATGGATCCAGTCATTTCCACCATTTGCCGGGTTCTCAGAGGGCCGGAATCTCCGGTTCCACAGCCCCGTGTTTCTCAGTGACGTGCCATTTGCTAGTGGCGGGATTCTGTCTTCCCGCCACTTGTCAATGGGACTTTCTATTGAAGCCACTCCATGCTGTTGGGAAACCCATGGGCAGGGATACACTGCCGGTGGGAAAAGTGAATTGTAATTGCCGGAGAATTCCAGCCCAACGACCCAGGGAACCCAGCTGAAATGGGCAAAACAAATTTTTTTTAAGGCAAATAGAGCCTTAAAAAATGTATTGATTGACTCACCTCATGAGATCGGATAGGTCTGAACTGGAAGTACACAGATTGGGTCAGTTTGAAATTTTTTGAAACCCAGCCAAACCCACCCATTCTTGAGTGTTAAAATTAACATCCATCCCTTTGCAGAGGACACATTTACCTCTGACACTGAGGAGCAGATATAACTTAAGGGGGCATCATCAGCTTTGCAGAAAGAGCAGTTTAATGATGACACTTACATTTTTGACATGCAGATTCAGGGTGACAGTATAATTTTTGGCAAGGATTAGCTTCTCGTTGCATTTGAGGTCACAGTTCAACATGCGCGCCTCACTACATTAAACTCCATCCTGAGCTACAGACCGAACCCGCAGAGGATTGTCTAATATTCTGCACGGGACCTAAGGGTGGAAATGATTAACTTTTCCATGGTCCTCGCGGACTATGAGCTCCCCTGCAAGGAATCTCGATTAACCGTTGTATAAAAGGTCGGCCAGTAAGGCACCGACCAGAGTGGGACCCTACTGATCCACTGGGCAGTGTCTATATCGTGTTGTAAATGAAAGTAGGTTCTTTATTTTACTCGGTGTGGACTCCCCGTGGCCTTATTAAAGCCTTTAAAGACGTGTTTGATGGTTCTCTGAGCAAAGGCCTTATGTAGCACCTTTCATGAGCTCAGGCCATTTCAAAGTGCTTCGCCGCCACTTAACGTGTCTTTTTGAAGTACTACCTCTTTAATAATGTAGACCCTGGGTGAAGTTCTCTGGTCTCCCCACAGTGCGTTTCTTGGCGGCGGGAGGCAGTCCACCATTGGCTGGCGGTGGGACCTTATGCTCATTGAATCCACCTGCCCACCATCGGGAAACCCATGGCAGCGGTGCGCCGTCGAGGGGAGTGGAAGATCCGGTCAGCTTAAACAGTCAGAAACTATCGCCCCCTGTCTACACCCACATGAAAGTTGGCTATTGTCTGTACTCGTATTTTGAATTCCAATATCTGAGCTTTGCCAATGGGGAATGTTCTGGAGAGAGGCTGTACTCATCATCACTTTGCCTGAGAATCACCTCCCCATTCCCACCCAAAGGTACAGTACAATGCTCAGTGACAGATTGCAGAGTAATCTGCACAATGAGATTCTTTCACAGGTATTCATACAGTGGCAATTATTACAGGTTGTGACACACAGCAATCTCTTTTTTTAACGCCTGATCAATTTTAACATTTTTTCCAAGGTTGAGCACTCTTGAGTTTTAATTGAAATGATGAGGTTGTTTCAAGAGGGATTTACATTGTATGGTCTCTATGCTCAATGGCACCTCTCTCTCTATCTCACTCTCACTGGCATCATCCTGGGGAGCGAAAAACACCGCAAACTCCCCTTTTCCACCTCACATAATGCATTTCTGGTCATCACAGACAATCTGCATGGGTAGTCAGTACAACTATCTCCTGTTAATTGTTGTGACATTTGGATTTTTAAACACTGTTTGGGACCCACTGATCACACTCTGTACCTGCGGGAGGGGGAGAGTCAGTGAACCTACACAACTGAATGACCCGGTGTCCTTGTTCCTCAAGGGAAATGCCATATTCAATGAAGTCAGAGGTTCACTCTGCCACCTGTGGAAATGGAGGCAAATACGATTTCCTGGCTAACATTGCAAAACTCACCAGTGGACGATTGGAAAGATCTGGACCTGTGGGTTGTATTGACCTTCACCACCACTGGTCCAGTCTTGCAGGAACTAAACAGCAGTTTCAGGTCTCTCTGAAGAATTTTGCTCAGTTGTGAAGTGCATTCTCTACATGTAGCCCAACAGCTCCTTGTACGATCTTCACTCCACGCGCACTTTCGGGTTAATAGTGAGTTTGCTCCTCACTTTGCCTTCAGCCACGGCTGTTTCTTCCTCCTTCTTTAAAATGTTGAATAGTGGAATGCTCACTGAAAAGGACATTGTTGCTGCTCTGTCGGTCTGAATTTGTTGACTTCAAAAACACCTCAAGTTCCAAGACTCTCAAAACTTTGGTCACTTTCTCAGGAAGAAACGTCGGAAGAGAAACTGCACTGACTCTTCCCACATCTGAAAACTGGAGGCAGACTGGAAAATTCAAGTCCAACTACTTGTGCCCTTGGCAAGGCTTTTAATGAACGTAACCGGCCGCCCACCTCAGCAAAATGGCCATGTTGGGAGTGCAGTCAGAAACTGGCATGTTAGCCGGTGCCAGTATTTTTGGAACCCATCCAACTGTATTCTGCTCATCAGGATCTGAAAATTCTGCCTTTTGATGTTGGCTATTTCAGCAACATTTGACTGTGGAGTATTGACCAGACTTGAGAATGGATTATGTTGTGCACACAAACATATTGAAATATTGATGACACGCTAAGAAATATTAAACCCGAAGTCAATGAACCAGGCAGGCTTAATTCCAATGTTTAACATGAGGTAAGTTCATACTGTTCACAGTTAGAAAAAATTGCTGAGGTCTTTAAAGATCACTGCCATGCACAAACTAAATCTGCAAATCCAAAATTATCCACAAACTAAATCTGCAAGTCATTACAATTATCAAAGTCACAGGAATGAATCCTGCCACTACAATAGCAAAGACGAGGGGGCATCACGGTGGCGCAGTGGGTTAGCACTGCTGCCTCACCGAGGTCCCAGGTTCGACCCTGGCTCTGGGTCACTGTCCGTGTGGAGCACATTCTCCCCGTGTTTGCGTGGGTTTCGCCCCCACAACCCAAAGATGTGCAGGGTAGGTGAATTGGCCACGCTAAATTGCCCCTCAAATGCAAAAGAAAAATGAATTGGCTAAATTTTAAAAAAGCATTTTAAAAAAGAACAATGGCAAAGACTTCCTTTCTCAGTTATTTTGTAAAGATTCAGGATGTGATTCGCCATCCAGCGATGCCAGAATCGAGATTGGGCAGAGAATCACGCGTGAGGCAAAAATCGTGGCTGGCGCTGGGCGCCCGACGGAAGGCCTGCTCCAGTGCCTCAACAGCAGCAACAATGTGTTCTACTCAGCGCATACAATAAACGCAGTTGGCAGATCAGTAACCGGCCTGACCCGGTATTCTCCGGGACTACCCAATGCTCTGCCTCCACGAGGAGGAATTGCCAACAGCAAGTTTCACTTGTGGTTTTACAAATCAGGAAACAGGTGTCGTGGCTGATGAGGGAGAGTGAGGAGGTAGGACGTGCAGAGGCATGACTGGGCTACCGGGACTTGCTGGGGTGGGGGGCATGTGGACATCTGCCAGGGCCATGGAGAGGGAGCAGCGAGGCGAGACAGGGGTGACCAGGGAATGGCCCGTGGGTTCAGGGTGACCCCACCGGGACCAGGGATGTCCAGGCACAGGCCGCCATTTCCGCAGCGTGCAAGGCAGCCATCTTGCCGTGCATCTCGGTGTCTGCCCACTATGGCCCGTGGTTGCGCAGAGTGACATCGGTTGTGTAGGTGCCCCCGCTACCACCCCCACCATCTACCCAAATGATTCCTCCCACCCAACTGAGCATGGCCCACCCAAGGGCAGCACCCACAGAAGCCCCTACAGAAGGGCCACTCGATGGGGCTTCAGACCAAGCCCCCGGCATGGGTAGGGCCAGCCACCAGCACCCCTTGTGGCAGGGATGGGTGCCTGTCAGTAGCGATGGGTGCCAGAGCCAGGCACCGACGGAGCCAAGGGTGCGAAGTGGCGGGCAGAGTGCTGGGTGGGTGGCAGGTGTGGGAATGGGGGAGGAGGGAGGGGGTGGGGGAGAGAAAGACACGCAGGACTGCAGTGCAGGCCGGGGCCACCATGCAGACCATTGGACTTGGTTGGGCACGGGGGTACGCATCATGCTAACATGTCTGCCTTTCACCCCCTGCAAGCAATCACAACCAGGAATGGTGACCTTCATCCGAGCTGTCACAGGCCTGGGGTATGCACTGAGGCTGTATGAGAAGGAACTGCTTGAGAGGGTCCCTGCAGTGGCGATGCCTGTCCCAGAGGAACAGGAATCAGCTGGTGAGGATGGAGAGCCAGCCCCTGACAGGCCAGGGAGAAGGTGGGAAGGAGGCGCCAACCATGCCTTGTGTATACCGGCAGCGCCTGTCATTCGAAAACATACCAGACCTGTATGTCACCAAATATCCCGGCTGAGCAGGGGACCGTAAGGCATATCTGCAGGATCAAGTACACCTGGCATCGCGAGGGAATGGGGGAGGACACCCGCTCCCATTGGCCATCAAAATAACGGTCACCCTGAACAGTTACGCTGCAGCTTCCTTCCAGGTGTCGAGTGAGGACCTGTCTGCAACCTCACAGATCTCGGTGCACAGGTGCATTCATGCAGTCACAGAGGCCATATGAAGGGGCTGGTTTAGCTCACCAGGCTAAATCGCTGGCTTTTAAAGCAGACCAAGCAGGCCAGCAGCACGGTTAGATTCCCGTACCAGCCTCCCCGAACAGGCGCTGGAATGTGGCGACTAGGGGCTTTTCATAGTAACTTCATTGAAGCCTACTCGTGACAATAAGCGATTTTCATTTTCATTTCATATGCCCGGTCGGGCCAATATATCAAATTTAATGTGGACCAAGACTACCAGGATGCCAGGGCAGTGGGGTTTGCCATCATCACTGGAATTGCCCAGGTACAGGGAGTTATTGATGGGATGAATATCATCCTATGAGCACCAGCTCATGACGGGCCAGTCTTCACAAACCGAAAAGCAATCCACTCGATGAACATGCAGCTGGTGTGTAACCTTGAGCTGCACATCATGCATGTTTGCCCCCGATACCCGGGCAGTGTATACGATGCCTTTATCCTGGCACACTCAACTGTTCCTGACACCTTCAAGGCACACCCCTGGTTGGCTCCTAGGAGACAGGGGTTATCCACTGTGGTTGTAGCTGATGACACTTATCCAGGGGCCGCAGACCGACGCGGAGACCCGCTACAACGACACGCATGCAGTGACCAGGGGTGTGTTCCAGTGGTGAATCGGCATCCTGAAGATGCGGTTCAGGTACTTGGACCGCTCTAGAGGAGCCCCCCCCCCCCCCCCCCCCCCCCCTCCAGGAAAGCGCTAGGAGAGCCTCCCACATCATTGTGGCCTGTTGCATCCCACAGAACATCGCGTAGCAGAGGGGGACGATGTGCTAGAGGGGAGGGTGACCGCCAGTAGTCATCTAATGAGGAGGAGGCGGGGGAGAGGGAGACTCGGCAGGAAATGGGGCCTGGACAGACCCAGGTGGTCATAATTACCTCCGAGTTCACCGACTAGGGGACCTGGCCAGCGGCACGGACACCTCACCCCCTCCACTACCCCCCAGCCCCACCCCGTCCGACCACCCCATCCCATCAACACCCTCCCTGCACCACCTGCTTCCCCATTGCAATCCCCTCCACGATTCCTACCTGCCCCACTATGGGGTGCGGGCCCTGGGCTGGCAGTAACAGCAGATCTGGTCCATGAGATGGAGGATGATCATGACCCATTCTGGGATGAATTCTGCTGCTCTGTATCATCTGACAATGTCTGATCCCCACCCACGGTAGCACTTTCCACCGTCCACCAAGGTGCTACCTGCATGAGAGCTGCCATTCCAGTCTGGGGTGGAGAGGGATGGGGGTGGGGTGGGGTATTGGGGTGGTGAGTGGTGGCTGAACTGGGGTCCTTGGTCCAAGCTCCCAGGCAGCACATCAGGAGTGGAGGCAGCCTACTGATGTTCCCGCCCTGTGACATGTGACTCCTTTGGCAGCCATCCTCTGGAGCAACCAGGCCAGGATGGGCCCGACAGTCACTGGGTGTCCCAGCTGGCATGGTTGCACCCTGTTCTGCCCAGATGCACCAGGAAAAAAGGGGGGATCCCAGCCACTGTGGTGTTCCAGCACCACCCCTATGGGAGTTACCGACAAGAGCCCCATCACCTTCTCCAGCTTTGGGATGTGCTATGGCCATCGGGCTACTCCTTGGGACAAGGTGTGACCGGGACTAATCACTGAGGTTCCCTCACCACCTGGTGCTGTCAGTCCTGGAGGCCCGCTCCCATCTCGATCAGGGTCTCAGTGCTCAGGGCCATGGGGCACAAGGAGTGGGCTACTCCCTCGGCAAGTGTGCCACATCACCCAGTGACTGTGTCAAGTCCCTCTGGGACGGGGCCATCTCCATCTGGGATTGTGCCACATCACCCAGTGACAGTACTACCTCTCTCTGTTACTGGCTCTGGTCGGTCAATGCCCGGGGAATGCCACCAACACTCTCAGCCATGACCTGCTGTTACTGGGTCAAGTTCTGAAGTGCCGCTGCAATGTTCAGGTAGTGCTGGTACATGACTACCTGTGATAGAGCAGCCTTGTCCTGTGCATCGGCCACCGCCCGTACAGAGTGCCCCATTACTTGGACATCCTGACCCATGGCCAATACCTTCACTCCCAAGGCCTCCACTTCAGACGTGACTTCTGCTGTATTGGCCTGGGTCGCACACATGTTCGGCACCACCCCCTGAAGGGATTTTTGTGACTATTCTGAATTCTGCCTGTCAACGAGTCTGACTCAGTTAAGGAACTGTCTGAGAAAGGAGGACAGTTCTAACAATGGCAGCTGTGTTAACAGTAAATAGACTTGCAGGGTCCAAACTTTAGGGCAGAAAGAAAGAAGCAGGAGGAAACTATCAGCAGAGTGAAGAGGCTACAAAGCTGGATGTAGGAGGACAGACCCTATCAAAAAAGATGCTTTGCACAACCAGGGACTGTGAGTGGATGAATCATCAGAATGGTCTTTACTGCTGCTAGTGGATTTGGGAAACTCTCTGAAAACTAAACAAAATGCCGGGACACGGATGGCCCGACCCTGGCGCCAAGAACGGTGCGAACCACTCCGGCGTTGCGGAATCCTCCACACTTCCGAGGGCTAGGCCGGCACCGGAGTTGACTGCCGCCATGCAAAGGGTTGGCATGGTCCCACGCATGCGCAGACCGGCCGGCGTGTTCTGGCACATGCGCAGGGGGGTGTCTTCTCCGCGCCAACCATGGCGGAGCCCTACAGAGGCCGGCGCAGAAGGAAGGAGTGCCCCCACAGCACAGGCCAGCCCGCAGATTGGTGGGCCTCGATCACGGCCAGGCCACCGTGAGGGCCCCCCGGGGCCAGATCCCCCCCGAGGACCGCACCAGCCTGCCTCTCAGACAGGTCCCGCTGTGTGGGACCAGGTCCAATTCACGCCGGCAGGGCTGACCAAAAACCGACAGCCGTTCGGCCCATCGGGTCCCGGAGAATTGCCGGTGGGGTGGCGCTGCCAACAGCCCCCGACCAGCGCGGCATGATCCCCGCCTGAAAACCGGCGCCGGAGAATACGGCAGCCGGTGTCGGAACGGCGGGGCAGGATTCACGCCGCCCCCCCGGGGATTCTCCGGCCCGGCGGGGGTCAGAGAATCCCACCCAAAATTTCTACTTGGTGAAATGGGAAAATGTGTACCCATTGGAAGCTGGAAACAACTGCAGACTATTCGCTAAAAGGACTGCAAATGTGTGGAGTGTGATGTGTGGTAAGTATAAAAGGGGAATATGCTGTGCTTTGAACAAGCCCAACACACTTGGAAGGTAGTGAACCGGGTTGCTGTGAAATTGTAAGCTGGACCCTATAATTCTCTACAATATAATTCTCGATAACAAAACATTCAGCAGAAGTTACACATTCAAATTGTGCAGCACAACGTTAAATCAGTTTGCTATTTTCTAACTATAGAGGTTTATAGAAGCAAGTTACTACCTACAAAGCACATTTTGCTCCCTCCTGTTCCTACTCTTTCAGATCCTTTTTGCCATACTGAGTTAACTATTTTGGAGGCATATGAGAAACTGAAATAATCTTAGCTTGTGGATTGTGGACATTTTCTCGAATAACCAAAAGGTATTTGAAGAAAATTCATCCTCGGGCTGAGCATGTGTGGGCAGCATAGGTCAAATGCAATGACTGTTTCTTCAGCACTAAAGTGAGAGCCAATGGAAATATATAATTAGTTGAATTGTATTCCAAATAAACATGAAGGCAATATTTAAACTTATTTGTATAAAAGCAAATTCTGGAATCTGAAACAGAAACAGAAAATGCTTGACAATCTCAGCAAGTCTGACAGCATCTGTGGAGAGAGAAGGGAGCTAACGTTTCCAGTCTGGATGACTCAATAACAGTCATTCAGACTCGAAACATTAGCTCCCTTCTCTCTCCACAGATGCTGTCAGACCTGCTGAGATTGTCCAGCAATTTCTGTTTTTGTTTAAACTTATTTCCATGGGAGTAAACATTAAATTAAATTCTGAAACAAGCACAGAAACAAGCTATCAATACGAAAACGTCAAAAAGTTGCAACTATGTTTTGAGTTAACCTGCAAGCTATTCTATGCACACTACTGAATAAAGTCTAAATTATTTTCTGGGTGGCACAGTGGCACAGCATTGTTGCTTCACAGCCCCAGGGACCTGGGTTCAATTCTAACCCTAGTCTGTGTGGGGTTTGCATGTTTTCCCCGTGTCTATGTGGGTTTCTTCTGGGTGCTGCGGTTTCCTCCCACAAATCCAAAGATGTGTAGATTAGGTGGATTGGTCATGCTAAATTTCCCTTTAGTGTCCAAAGATGTGCAGGGTTATGGGGATAGGGCAGGGTGGGCAGGGGAATGGACCTAGGTAGAATGCCCTTTCATAGGATCGGTGAAGACTCGATGGGCTGAATAATCTCCTTCTGCACCTTCTGCATATTTTACAGTAAATGTTTGACTGTAAGTACATGATATATTTTTATTTTTTATTTATAATTGTTAAATGATATTTTCTCTTAATTATTACAGCAGTAATTCAATGGTTTTAGTTATGACACAATTATATCAATAGCTAAGCTTTTGACCTGCACTTGTTCATTAGCACGTTAATAATAAGTGGCATTATCTGTAAGAGTCTTCACCCCCAAAAAGAGTCCGTCCTGTTTATTTATTTTGTTCCCATTAGTCGTATTTTATTTTATTATTTTGGTCCTTGGACTCAGAATTGGGATGTGTCTTTAAGCAGAAGATTCAAAGTTAAAAGAGCTTGCTTGCCAGGATACCGTACTCCCTGGTTTTGTATTTTGGAAGGGAGCAGCTAGACTTTTCGACACCGATGGATCTTAGAGACCAGTGGAAAGAGTTGGTTTGATTGGTTAACTGGCAACCGGTGGGTTGGCAGGGACAGTGTTCTGCCTGACAACAGTCAGCAATTGGCTCCTATATGATGCTTTCTGAGAGAACATAGCAGAAGTGTTTAGGCCATGGCACTGAAAGAAGTGCTCTCTCTCCTGCTTGCTGAAGTGAAAGAACTGCTCAATTGTTCTGAAAGCAGTGAATGCCTGGCAAATCCTTTGCTGTAAACCTAACATGATGCAGAATCTGCAGAGAAGGTAGACAATCTTGTCAGATAAAACCATCTCAAGGCTACAAGGAAGAAGTACCAAAACAAAAGCCTGAACCTCTGAAAGATATTGACTGGAAGTCATCCAAGTACATCAAAGATACTTAACCTTTTAGTTTTATTAATACTTTCTTTCCCTTTCCACCATCCTTTTCCCTCAGTACTATGTGTCTGTGTAGAGAGTGAGGTGAGTTAGGAAGGGGGGGGGAGGGGGGGGGGAGGTTGAGAAAGGGGTAGTAGATAGTCAGTTACTTTTTCTGTCCGTTTAATTATAATACTGCACATAATAAAATATGACTTCTATTTTAAAGCTACAAACTTGGTGACTGCAGTTTATTGGGCTCAACCATGAACCTTGGTTATTTTAAATAAAATCTAATTACACCTGTGTTGTGACTCTAGGTCAAGTCTGGCTGGAATTGACTGCGCACTAGAAAGGGTGCTGTGACATAAGTGTAGAAATGACATACAATAGGCGGGATTCTCCGCCGCCGTGATTCTCCATTTTGCCGGCGCCCAGGGGTTTCCCGACAGCGTGGGGCTAACACAAAATGGGAAACCCCATTGACGGGCTGGCGTAATGGTGAATCCCACCGGCGGGTCGGGGCAGAAATGTGGCGCGGTAGGGCGGAGAATTCAGCCCAATATACATACAAATAACCATATATAAATATAATAACTATAACAAATTAAAGATGGTAGCTGTTGTGAACACAATTCATGTTCTATGTATTGGCCTCAACAACTCATTAAATCCTGTTAGACACAAATTATTGTCCATCCCTTCATTAAGCCAAGGTCCTTTTTCCCTCTCAGGTAAATAAGATGATTCCACATACTGTTTCATGGAACATGAGGCTTTTCCTTGCTGTTCAGGCCAATATTTATCCCTGTCCACATCATTAAACAGATTCGCTCATCATTGTCACATGGCTATAAGTTTGAGCTAACTGTGTGAAAATTGCCGTTGTGTTTCCTACATTACAGCACTAACTACACCTTAAAGTAGTTAATTGGCTGAAAGACAGGCCAAGGCACCTTAAGGTTGTGAAAGGTGCTATACAAATGCACATGCTGACCTTTTAAAAATAAAGGTTTAGGATGCCCACTTAATAATAACATTTATTAGTGTCACAAGTAGGCTTACATTAACACTGCAATGATGTTACTATGAAAATCCCCGAGTCGCCACATTCCATTGCCTGTTCAGGTACACTGAGGGAGAATTCAGAATGTCCAATTTGCCTAACAAACAAATCTTTTGGGAGGAAACCAGAGCACCCGGAGGAAACCCACGCAGGTTTGGGGAGAATGTGCAGACTCTGCACAGACATTGACCAAAGCAGGAAATCGAACCCGGGACTCTGGCGCTTTTAAGAAACAGTGCTAACCACTGTGCTACCCACCCCCAGGCAGGTCCCTGAAAATAGTTTTGCTGCAGCAGTTTAGAAATAGTAATTGTCGGGTGCATTGAAAAGTGCTGCCTACAGCTCTTAAATACATGACAATATTTCTGAAGAGGTACTTTCAGTTCCCCCTCATTATTTCCATAGCAACACTCTATTTCCATTCCAACAGTGATGATGGAGTTGAATATCAAAGGAGTCCCAACAAAATTAGCAGTTACAATTTGGGTAAGTCAAGAAACACAATGGAACCTGAAATTTATATAATAGTAATAAAACAAGCTTCTCTCAGTTCCCCAAATTGGCCAGATTGATTTTTGAACAGGACATCCCATTTTATATATAGATATATTTATTAAACTGTCTTACAATTGGAATCTGTAATGGGAAATGGGTAACTGCTGCTGATCATTAATCAGTAACCCCTAGCTACTTCCAGTTGAAAGCTCTACCCAAGCACTCTATTATATTTTTCACCAGAAAATGAAGCAAGAGAAGAAATTACCTTCCAATCATTACTTTCTGAGGCAGCTTCCTCTTGTTCAGGCTAAGCAATTTGAGTTCCTTTTTTTATTGTAAACCAGGTACAAATAAGCATGAAACACATTCAAAGACCATTAATGTCTCTGTTGTTGCATTGCAGAAGTGATACTTCCACCTGCCAGTGCATTGTAGTATTGGCGCTACTGTAGTTTGACAGGCCATCTCAGCTGAACAGTTGCAGATGAGGCAGCGTAACTTTCATGTAAAGCGGGAGGAGAATTAAGTGTTAGCCGTGGTGTAGCCACCTGGGGTGGCCACTGCCCAACACAAAATGGAAGATTACAAAGAATGCAGGGAAAATGGACATGTTGCAAAAGCAAGCAACTTGCAAAAGCGCTTGTGTATTCTGACTGCTGCAGAAACCAGACAGCACTGTGAAAGAAAACAAGTTAGCATACTAATGAGGCGACACCGGGTGATTCCCAGTACAATGGAAACAAGTTAACTCAAATCGCTACAGTGAATAGAAGGCCAGACTTCTCGGCGCCAAGAGAAGTCCAAAACAATAAGCCCCAAGAACTGCCCAGTGATTGAGGGACTGCGCCATTATTGGGGAAATTCAAATCAATCGATTGGGAAGAGACCCAATCGATTGTGAGTGTATAGAGGGTCCGCCCAAGTGGGCGCGAGACCCTGGGAGAGACCCCAGCTCTCTCTCTTAGCCAGCCTCTCCTTGACCAGCTCTCTCTGCCGGCCCTCCCAACAAGAACACCTTTGTAGCAACTCTCGAACTTGACCACGGAGAGGAGAGGCCTGGCCAACAGCAGCCGCCACCAAGTAAGTGTCACAGAACGCATGCTACGAGAGTAGACACTCCTGACCCCTTTAGTCCACACCGACTGGAAGCCTGCGGATGCAGGACAAAGCTAGAGGCCGTTGTTCCCTGATCCAGCAGTTCCCTTATTCCAGATAAGTATTGGCCTGTTAGTGGTAGGATTAGACTAGTCTTGTAGTTTTATATGCACAATTAGTAGATAACTGTATTATAATAAACGTGTCTTGTTTGAACTTACTAACTGGTGTATGGAGTTATTGGTCTGAACTTGAACTTGAAACTTGTGGCGGTATCTTAACGATACCTGGCGACTCTAGAGCTAAGGAACGAAACAGAGCCAAATTGAGTGTAAAGCACACTCACCCAGAACGAGCAACAGTAGCTCACTGTTCAGACACTGATCTCTATGTCACTGTCTACCAGCACCAATGCAGGGAAATAATTTAAGTTGACACTTCAGTGCAGTCTGGAGGGAATGTAGTGGTGTCAGAGGTCCCGTATTTATAAATAAGTGATGCTCCATCTGACCTCTCAGGTGGGGCACAAAAGATCTCATAAAACAATAAGACCACAGGAACAGGAGTGGCCATTCAGCTCTTTGAGTCTGTGCAGCCATTTAATAAGATCACGGCTGATCTAACAATCACAATGCTTACTTTCCTGCTGTTTCTCCGTAACTCTTAATTCCCTTTACTGATTAAAAATCTATCGATCTCAGCCTTGGAAATGTTTATGGACTCGGCCTCCACAGCTTCCTGGGGTAAAGAATTCCAAAGATTCACTACTCTTTGAGAGAAGAAATTCTTCCTCAAATCCATCTTAAATGAACAGCTCCTTATTCTGCGACTATGTCCACTAGTCCTACACTCTCCCATGAGTGCAAACATCCTCCCAACATTTACCCTGTCTAAACCCCTAAGAATCTTATCTGTTTCAATCATATCACCTCTCATTCTTCTGAGCTCCAAAGAGCACCATTCCAACCTGTTTAATCTTTCCTCTTATGGCAGTCCCTCCATACCTGTGATCATTCTAGTGAACCACCATTGTACTACCTCCAATGCTAATAAATATCTAATTAAGGATGGTGCTATTTTGAAGAAGAACAGGTAACTCTTCCTATTGCCCTGGACAATGATTATCCCCCTGACAACATTACAAAAACTGATTATCTGGTCAATATCTCCTTACTGCTTGTAGGACCTTGATCACCAGAAATGAGGTGCCACATTTCTAACATTACATCAGTGGCTATACATTCTAACTACTTTTTAAAAATATTTTCCAATTAATGGGCAATTTAGCATGGCCAATCCGCCTACCCTGCACATCTTTTGGGTTGTAGGGGTGAGGCCCACGCAAACACTGGGAGAATGTGCAAACTCCACACGGACAGTGACCCAGGGCCGGGATCAAATATGGGTCCTCGGCGCTGTGAGGCAGCAGTGCTAACCACTGTGCCACAGTGCCACCCACATTCTAAATACTTAATTGTCTGTAAGGTACTTTGTAACATACTGAGCTCATGAAAGATGATGTACAAATGCATATCTTTCTTTCTCTCATAACTTTCAACACAATAAAATAAAGGCTCATTACATAAGATAATTTAAGCCTTTCATGAATGGATCAAATAAACACCGGAACACCTGGATTCTGAGTTAACTCGCTGTTTCCAAAGTTGCAGCAATATGAAGATGATGCAATGGGATTTTGTGACAAAAATCTGGGTCCGGATCTACTTCAATCAGATTCTGTCACCCATGGAGATTTAAATAGATGTAAATAATAAGGGATGGTATAGAGTGACTGTGATTTCCACTGCCATTGAATGTGGTGTAATGTACATTTCATGAAATCTGTGAAAAGTGACTCATGCTGCTCGCAAATTAGTCTGGAGGTGGAACGATACATTGATTTTAAAGTGCCACTGTCTTCATCAAAGGGTGTTTGGCAATTGCCTTTGTTTTGCAGAGACAAAGAGAACCATCCATCATTTTCACTGTGTTGACATGAAATGTAAACAGCATGGTGATGTGTTTTGACATGGTTTATGTCACTTTCTTGTCATGTGCAGTCATAAGAGGCTTGGGACTCAATTATTTCATGACGAGAGAGCTTTGAAACAAAGCAAAGGTGGCAATTTGCTAAATTGTCCCAAGACACTCTGCAGTTTGAAGTATGTTGTTTTATGCCTGTAATATTCCTACATGGTGACAACCTTGACTCAATGGTTGGCACACTTGCCTCTGACTCAGAAGTGGGTTCAAGCTCCACTTCAAAGACTTGAGCGCATAATCCCAGCTGACACTTCAGTGCAGCACTATATCATTGGAGGTGTCATCTTTTAAACCTGTGACGCTTGCTGTTCTTTTAGACAACTGAAAAAGATCCCACAACATTAATTGAAGATCGTAAAAGTTCTCATCCTGGGCTATATTTAATCTCCAAACAACATCACTAAAATAGACTGGTCATTTTCACATTGCTGTTTGTTGGATCTTACTATGCACAAATTACACAGCATTCTACATCATAAAAAAGGTGATACAGTCCAGCAGTATTTATGCTCCACACAAGCCTCTTCTCACCTTACTTCATCTCATACAAACAGCATATCCTTCTATTTCTTTCTCCCTCTTGTATTCATCTAGCTTTCCTTTAAATGCATCTATGCATTTCACCTCACCTCAATTAGTGAGTTCCACATTCTAATCATTCCTGAACTCAGCTGGTCGACTGCTGTATTGTGATGCAGTGGGTACATGGGAAGGACAAAAAGAACAAAAACAAGTTAAGTATTGCTGTAAAAAGGGAGATGCTGCTGAAACTTTCCACCTTGCACTCATCAGGGCAGATGCAAGGATGTCAAATTTCAAAAGGAATAGCAATTTACACTGTGTGAGAAAAGGGGTGCTGATTGGATGTCAAACCAGCACTGATTGGCTGAGACATTGCCATGGCAAATGCACCTGTGGGTTATTGTCCTCCCCCACCAAATGACTTTGTTTATTCAAGAAAAGTGCAATGTCTAAACATATATCTTTTGCCTGGAGAGGGCAAGACTCTGCAAATGAATATATGTAGCTTCTCGCAAGCTCGCCTGATTTATAATCTTAAATTGGTTGCTAGTGTGTTTCTTAGCACATTCTTTTTTTTTAATAAATTTAGATTACCCAATTATTTTTTCCAATTAAGGGGCAATTTAGCGTGGCCAATCCACCTACTCTGCACATTTTTGGGTTGTGGGGACGAAACCCACGCAGACACGGGGAGAATGTGCAAACTCCACACGGACAGTGACCCAGAGCCGGGATCGAACCTAGGACCTCAGCGCCTTGAGGCGGTTGTGCTAACCACTAGGCCACCGTGCTGCCCTTTCTTAGCACATTCATGATGTTCAGCAAATGCTGTCCAATCTTGAATCACAAGACGCTATGTTCTGAGGTTTGCAAGCATGGGTTAGTTGAGTGTGGTCAATAGTCTGCCTATTGTGAACAGGTGTTTGAAACTATCGTCACACTTTTGGATATATGGTCAGCGTATCTGGCAACGAAATTCATATACCACATTACTCATTTGTGTAGTTGGCAGAATATCTTTTGGCTTGATAGCAGTATCTTGTGAGTGGAAAAGATAAATCATGTTGTTACTGCATTGTAGCAGCGTGGAACAGCTTCATCTGTTGCTCAAAATTTTGAGATGACTTTCCCCTTCAGGTAAGACTTTTTCCGTCTGAAAGAGGCAGCCTTAGTCCAATTTGCAAGTTGCACAGTACAGAGTGATCGGAGTAGCCAGTATACAGCAGGATAGCTTTGATATGCCCAATGTCTGTGAAAAGCTTGCATGGTGAAAAAATGGCTCGGGCCCTATTTACAATAAAGCTATTTTTTTAGCACATGGAGCAAAAGGAATCCCAATGCATATACTGACCAGTGAAAGTGGGCTTGCAGTAAAGAACACATGAGTGAATTTCTCAACCAGCAGAGAGGAAAGGGAGCTCATTACACTGCTCCATTTCAAAGGTGAATTTGTCAATGTTAGATGTGATTCCCACTTGCTGAATAATCCCAAGTGTGCTGACAATTCCACTTATGCTTGCTAGAAGCTACAGATTTTCTGATGCGGGGACCCATCAGCCGTACCCATTCCCGTGCCAGCCTCCCCGGACAGGCGCCGGAATGTGGCGACTAGGGGCTTTTCACAGTAACTTCATTGAAGCCTACTCGTGACAATAAGCGATTTTCATTTCATTTCATTTCATCCTCTGCAGGCAAAAGGAACATGTCCAGGTATTACACTGTTTTGAATTAAACAATTGCTCTCTGGTACATTTGCAATGGTAACCTGTCAACAAGACAGTCAACTTGCCAACCAATCAGCACCCTTTTCTCATGCAGTATAAATTATTGCTCGTTTAAAACCTGGCATTCTTGCATCTGTCCTGATGAGTTCAAAGTGAAAAGCTTCGACAACATGTCTCTATTTTTAAAAATATTTTATTAAGGCATTTATATAAACAACAAACACACAGATAAGGGCAAGAGCAAACTTGTACAACTTAATAAATAACCAACGGCCACAGCCTCCTACCCTTCCCCTCCCCCGTCCTGCCTTCTCCATTTTAACACCCTTATCCCCCCCCCCCCCCCCCGCAGACCCCCCTGAACCCCCCACCCACCTTGCTGATACCTCCATCCTCCTTAAAGAAGTTGATGAATGGCTTCCACCTCTAGGCAAACCCACCAAACGACCCTCTCAAGATGAAGTTAGTATTTTCCAACCTCAGGAATTTCGCCAGGTCACTCACCCACACCCCCGATTTGACATCTCTGTCTCCGGGGTATCAGAGAGGCAAAGACCAAGTCATCGGCCTCTCCCACCCCAGGACTCCCGGGTCTTCTGACACCCCAAATACCTCTGGGCTCGGGACCACCCCAACATCATGGACATTATGTCCGCAAATCCCTGTCAGAACTCCTTCAGTTTCAGACATGCCCAGACAATGTGGACATGGTTCACTGGCCTCCCCACGCACCGTCCACACATATTCTCTGCTCCCTCAAATAACCTACTCATTCTGGCCACTGTCATATGCACCCTGTGGACAACTTTAAACTGAATAAGGCTAAGCCTTGCACACGACGTGGATGCATGCACCCTCCTCAGGGCTTCTTCCCACATCCCGGCCTCCAGTTACCCCCCCCCCCCCACCCCCGCCCCCAGCTCCTCCTCCCATTTCCATTTAACATCTCCTATCAGGGCTCCCTCCAAGTCCATGAGCTCCTCATAAATCTTGGCCATTCCCTACTCCCTCCCTTGACAGCCCCTTATCCTGCAACCCCAAGAGAAGCAACCCAGGAAAGGACACCACCTGCCTCCTCACAACATCCTGGACCTGTAAGTGTCTAAACCCATTCCCGCTTGTCAACTCATATTTCTCCTCCAGGTCCTCTAAACATGCAAAGCTGCCCCCAACAAACAGGTCACCAAACAGCTTGATCTCTGTCTGCCGGCAACCCTGAAACATCATGTCTAGCCATCCCAGGTAGAAACCTATGGTTGTCACAAATCAGTGCCCACACCAAGGCACCTTCCAGCCGCTGATGCTGCCATCACTGTCCCCATAGCCTCAAGGCTGCCACCACCACTGGGCTCATGGAGTACTTGGCTAGCGAGAACAGCAGAGGTACCGTCAACAATGCTCCTAAACCCGTTTCCCTGCAGGAAGCCGCCTCCATCCTCTCCATACCAACCCCTTCCCCACTACCCACTTCCTAACCATAGCTATGTTAGCTGCCTAGTAATAATTCATTATATATGGCAATGCCAGCACCTCCCCCCTCGACCCCCCCTGTTCCAAAAGCACCTTTTCGACCCACTGGGTCTTCCCTACACTCACATACCCAGAAATCAACTCGTTGACCTTCTTAAAAAATGACTTTGGGACAAAGATCAGGAGGTTTTGAAACTTCTTATAAAACTCCATCCGGGCCCAGGGCCTTCCCTGCCTGCGTCGCTCCCATACTCTCCATCACTTCCATCAACCCAATTGGGGGCCCCCAGCCCCTCCACCAGGTCCTCTTCCACCATGGGCAACTCCAACCCATCCAACAACTGCCGCATTCCCTCCCCCCTGACCGTGGACTCCGACATATAGTTTCCTATAAAATTCCTCGAACACCAATTCACCCCCACCAGGCCCAGCACCACCCTTTCCGTCCTTCACTCTTCCAATCTCCCTCACCGCCCCCTGGTTCCTCGTACTCATATACTACCCACCTGGCCCTCCACAACAGCCCTACACCCTCCCCGTAGACCCATAGAACATAGAAAATAGAACATTACAGCACAGTACAGGCCCTTCGGGCCTCGATGTTGCGCCGACCTGTGAAACCACTCTAAAGCCCATCTACACTATTTCCTTATCATCCATATGTTTATCCAATGTCCATTTAAATGCCCTTAATGTTGGCGAGTCCACTACTGTTGCAGGCAGGGCATTCCACGCCCTTACTACTCTCTGAGTAAAGAACCTACCTCTGACATCTGTCCTGTATCTATCTCCCCTCAATTTAAAGCTATGTCCCCTCGGGCTAGCCATCACCATCCAAGGAAAAAGGCTCTCACTGTCCACCCTATCTAATCCTCTGATCATCTTGTATGCCTCAATTAAGTCACCTCTTAACCTTCTTCTCTCTAACGAAAACAGCCTTAAGTCCCTCAGCCTTTCCTCATAAGATCTTCCCTCCATACCAAGCAACATCCTGGTAAATCTCCTCTGCACCCTTTCCAATGCTTCCACAATGCAGCACGGTAGCATTGTGGATAGCACAATTGCTTCACAGCTCCAGGGTCTCAGGTTCGATTCCAGCTTGGGTCACTGTCTGTGCGGAGTCTGCACATCCTCCCCGTGTGAGCGTGGGTTTCCTCCAGGTGCTCCGGTTTCCTCCCACAGTCCAAAGATGTGCAGGTTAGGTGGATTCGCCATGATAAATTGCCCTTAGTGTCCAAAATTGCCCTTAGTGTTGGGTGGGTTTACTGGGGTTATGGGGATAGGGTGGAGGTGTTGACCTTGGGTAGGGTGCTCTTTCCAAGAGCCGGTACAGACTCGATGGGCCGAATGACCTCCTTCTGCACTGTGATTCTATGATATTTCCTATAATGCGGCGACCAGAACTGCACGCAATACTCCAAATGCGGCTGCACCAGAGTTTTGTACAGCTGCAACATGATCTCATGGCTCCGAAACTCAATCCCTCTACCAATAAAAGCTAACACACCGTACACCTTCTTAACAACCCTATCAACTTGGGTGGCAACTTTCAGGGATTTATGTACATGGACAGCGAGATCTCTCTGCTCATCCACACTACCAAGAATCTTACCATTAGCCAGTACTCTGTCTTCCTGTTACTCCTTCCAAAATGAATCATATCACACTTTTCCGCATTAAACTCCATTTGCTACCTCTCAGCCCAGCTCTGTAGCTTATGTATGTCCCTCTGTAACCTGCAACATCCTTCCGCACTGTCCACAACTCCACCGATTTTAGTGTCATCTGCAAATTTACTCACTCATCCTTCCACCAGCCCAAACTCAATCTGGAGCCTCTGCCTCTCCTTCAGCAGCCCTGCCTCTGGGGGGCTCCGGATACGTCCTGTCAACACTCAAAATCTCATCCACCAGTCCAAGGATGTGCAGGTTAGGTGGATTGGCCATGCTAAATTTCCCTTAGTGTCCAAAAAGGTTAAGTGGGGTTAATGGGTTACGGGCAGAGGGTGGAAGTCTGGGCTCATGTAGGGTGCTCTTTCCGGTGCAGACTCAATGGGCCAAATGGCCTCCTTCTGCACTGTAAATTCCATGATTCCATGATAGCCATCTCTCGTTCCTTCCTTTCCCTGTGCTCCTGGATGGAAATGAATACCGCTCTAACCATTGCCTTAAATGCCTCCCACAGAGTGGTTGCCGTAACCTCCCCCGTATCGTTAAGTTCCACATACCCACTGATGGCAGCCTTCACCCACTCACAAGCCTCCTCATGCACTAACAACCCCACATCCAGACACCATTGTGGGCGCTGGTGCCCCCCTCGGTCCACCTGTAAATCCACCCAGTGCGGCGCATGGTCTGAAACCACAATTGCCGTGTTCCCTGGGTTGACCACCCTGCCAGCAGCATCTTGGCCAACAGAAATAAATAAATCCGGGAGTACACCCGGTGCACATGTGAAAAGTACAAAATCTCCTTCGTTCTTGGCCTCCCGAACCTCCATGTCTCCACTCCCCCCTTCCTCCCCACGTTTTCCATAAAACTCTTCAGCTCCTTCCCCGACCTTGGGCTCGACCGGTCCATGCCTGCCTCAATGACTATGCTAAAATCCACCCCCACTTGATCAACCGATGAGAGTCCAGATAGGGGGTCTTCCCCAGTACCAGCCTCATAAACTCCACATCATTCCAAGAAACATTTACCAAGACTACCGGCATCCCCTCCAGTTTCCCACTCACCATACCGAACCTCCCCCCCCCCCCCCCTCCCCCCCCCCCTGAATGTGCCACAGTGCTCCCAACCTCGAACGCCACCTTCTTATTCACTAGCACCGCCATCCCCTCATCTTCTTATCCAGTCCCGAATGGAACACCTGCCCTACCCATTCTTTCCTCAGCCTTGTCTGGTCTCCAATCTTTAAATGCGTCCCTTGTAAAAAGCCATGTCCGCCTTCAGACTCCTCAAGCACGCGAAAACAAGTGACCATTTGATAGCACCAAATTACAAATGCTCAGTAGGGTAGAGAATGCTTGAGTGAACTCACTCAAAATTATGGTGATTCTCTGGCTAAGGCTAAGGCCCAGACTGCCCACATAAGAGGATGTAACAGATCACTTGACACTATTTTGGAGAAGAGCAGGTGAACTCTCCCCAGTCTCCATAATAATAGTTATCCCAATAACCAACATCATTCAAGCAGATTATATGGATTATATTATTTGCTAGAACGGTTGGGGAGTGTTCAAACAAATATGGCAGGAGGATGGGAACCAATGCAGGAAGTTGGAAGGTAGTAAAACATGGACCGAAACAAAAGGCAGTAAGGGGGAAAATGGAAGGCAGAGAAGCCATAGTCAAAAATCAAAAAGGATGACAGTGTAAGGTACAGTGACTGAGGGGAGCTCAGTGAATAGGACCAGTGATACTAAAAGGAATAAAACGGGAAGTAAAAACATGAATGGTAAGCGACTCGGCAGGTTGCTACATGAAGATATGGGTTCAACGACAAGGAAAGTTAGGAGAAAAGTTAAGAGGAAATATAATTTAGGAGAGGTTACTGATCGAGGTGTTAAGATTCAGAACAGAGGTATAAAAGCCAACATAAAGTGTACTTCACCTGAATGCTCGTAGTATTCGGAATAAGGTAAATGAGTTGATGGCCCAAATCATCATGAATGACTATGATTTAGTGGCCATTACTGAAACATGGTTAAAGGATGGTCATGACTGGGAGTTAAATATCCAAGGGTATCAAACTATTCGGAAGGACAGAGTGGATGGTAAGGGAGGTGGTGTAGCTCTGTTATTTAAGGATGACATCCACGCAATAGTAAGGGATGACATTGGTGCTATGGAGGATAAGGTTGAATCCATTTGGGTGGAAATCAGGAATAGTAAGGTGAAAAAGTCACTGATAGGAGTAGTCTATAGGCCACCAAATAGTAATGTTATGGTGGGGCAGGCAATACACAAAGAAATAACGGATGTATGTAGAAATGGTACAGCAGCTATCATGGGGGATTTAATCTACATGTCGATTGGTTGAACCAGATCGGTCAAGGCAGCTTTGAGGAGGAGTTTACAGAATGTATCTGCGATAATTTCCTGGAACAGTATGTAATGGAACCTACGAGGGAACAAGCAGTCCTAGATCTGGTCCTGTGTAATGAGACAGGATTGAGTAATGATCTCATAGTTAGGAATCCTCTCGAAAGGAGCGATCACAATGTGGTGGAATTTGAAATACAGATGGAGGGTGAGAAGGTAAAATCAAACACTCGTGTTTTGTGCTGAAACAAAGGAGATTACAATGGGATGAGAGAAGAGCTAGCTAAGGTAGAGTGGGAGCAAAGACTTTTTGGTGAAACAGTTGAGGAACAATGGAGAACCTTCCAAGCGAATTTTCACAGTGCTCAGCAAAGGTTTATACCAACAAAAAGGAAGGACGGTAGAAAGAGGGAAAATCGACCGTGGATATCTAAGGAAATAAGGGACAGTATCAAATTGAAGGAAAAAGCATAAAAAGTGGCAAAGATTAGTGGGAGACTAGAGGATTGGGAAATCTTTAGGGAGCAACAGAAAGCCCCCTCACTAAAAAGCTATGAAGAAGAGTAAAATAGATTATGAGAGTAAACTTGCTCAGAATATAAAAACAGATAGTAAAAGTTTCTACAAATATATGAAACACAAAAGCGTGGCTAAGATAAACATTGGTCCTTCAGAGGATGAGAAGGGAGATTTAATAATGAGGAAAGATGACGAAGATGAGGAAATGGCTGAGGAACTGAACAGGTTTTTTGGGTCAGTCTTCACAGTGGGAAGACACACATAACATGCCAGTTACTGATGGAAATGAGGCTACGACAGATGAGGACCTTGAGAGGATTGTTATCACTAAGGATGTAGTGATGGGCAAGCTAATGGGGCTAAAGGTAGACAAGTCTCCTGGCCCTGATGGAATGCATCACAGAATGCTAAAAGAGATGGCTAGAGAAATTGCAAATACACTAGTGATATTTTACCAAAATTCATTAGACTCTGGGCTGGTCCCGGCGGATTGGAAATTAGCAAACGTGACACCACTGTTTAAAAAAGGAGGTAGGCAGGAAGTGGCTAATTATAGGCCAGTTAGCTTAACTTCGGTAGTAGGGAAGATGCTGGAATCTATAATCAAGGAAGAAATAGCGAGGCATCTGAATGGATATTGTCCCATTGGGCAGACGCAGCATGGGTTCATAAAGGGCAGGTCATGCCTAACTAATTTAGTGGAATTGTTTGAGGACATTACCAGTGCGGTAGATAATGGGGAGCCAATGGATGTGGTATATCTGGATTTCCAGAAAGCTCATAAAAAGGTGCCGCACAAAAGGTTGCTGCATAAGATAAAGATACATGGCATTGAGGATAAAGTAGTAGCACGGATAGAGGATTGGTTAATTAATAGAAAGCAAAGAGTGGGGATTAATGGGTGTTTCTCTGGTTGGCAATCAGTAGCTAGTGGTGTCCCTAAGGATCAGTGTTGGGCCCACAATTGTTCATAATTTACATAGATGATTTTGAGTTGGGGACCAATGCAATATGTCCAAGTTTGCATATGACACTAAGATGAGTGGTAAAGCAAAATGTGCAGAGGATACCAGAAGTCTGCAGAGGGATTTGGATAGGTTAAGTGAATGGGCTAGGGTCTGGCAGATGGAATACAATGTTGACAAATGTGAGGTTATCCATTTTGGTAGGAATAACAGCAAAATAAATTATTATTTAAATGATAAAATATTAAAACATGCTGGTGTGCAGAGAGACCTGGGTGTGCTGGTGCATGAGTCACAAAAAGTTGGTTTACAGGTGCAACAGGTGATTAAGAAGGCAAATGGAGTTTTGTCCTTCTTTGCTAGAGGAATGGAGTTGAAGACTAGGGAGGTTATGCTGCAATTGTATAAGGTGTTAGTGAGGCCACACCTGGAATATTATGTTCAGTTTTGGTCTCCTTACCTGAGAAAGGACATACTGGTTCTGGAGGGTGTGAAGAGAAGATTCACTAGGTTTATCCCAGAGTTGAGGGGGTTGGATTATGAGGAGAGGTTGAGTAGACTGGGACTGTACTCATTGGAATTTAGAAGGATGCGGGGGGATTTTATAGAAACATATAAAATTATGAAGGGAATCGATTGGATAGATATGGGCAGGTTGTTTCCATTGGTGGGTGAAACAGAATCAGGGTGGCATAGCCTCAAAATAAGGGGAAGTAGATTTAGGACTGAGTTTAGGAGGAACTTCTTCACCCAAAGGGTTGTGAATCTATGGAATTCCTTGCCCAATGAAGCAGTTGAGGGTCCTTCATTAAATATTTTTAAGATAAAGATAGATAGTTCTTTGAAGAATAAAGGGATTAAGGGTTATGGTGTTTGGGCCGGAAAGTGGAGCCGAGTCCACAAAAGATCAGCCATGATCTTATTGAATGGCAGAGCAGGCTCAAGGGGCCAGATGGCCTACTCCTGCTCCCAGTTCTTATGTTCTTATGATCATTATCTCATTGTTGTTTGTGCACAAATTGGCTGCTGCGCTTCTTTCATTACAACAGTGGCAATCCTTCGAATGTACTTCATCAGTCGCCAAGCACTGTGAGGTGTCCTGCAGTTGTGAAAGGAGCTACAGAAATGTAAGTATTTAGCTTCTTTCTTGCAGATATTCCTAAATGACTTTAATGCTTAAAGATCGTCCTTACTTCCTGAGCACCATGCAAATTAAGTGACTGGGCAAAAAATGGCGATGAACATCTTTGTCTATCTTGTACAGCGTGACTGCAAAATATATTTTTGAATTTATTGAATATGCTGATTTTCTCTGTGCCTTTGTGGCACTCACTACAAATCTATCCATGCTCGGTTGTGTAAAATTCCAATTCACCTTAACAATTCAAACTTAGTACTATATGGGGATGTGCATTTCCCAGAAGAAAAGTTGAATTACATAGATAGATAGAATTTACAATGCAGAAGGAGGCCATTCGGCCCATCGAGTCTGCACCGGCTCTTGGAAAGAGCACCCTACCCAAGCACATACCTCCACGCTATCCCCATAACTCAGTAACCCCACCTAACACTAAGGGAAATTTGGACTCTAAGGGCAATTTATCATGGCCAATCCACCTAACCTGCACATCTTTGGACTGTGGGAGGAAACCGGATTAACAGGGAGTCTTCCAGTAGCGTAATTTTGCAAAATTTTGGAGTCTTTCTAAATACTTCTGTATCTATTTCCAAGAAAACAGGGCACAACTTAATTTAATTCCAGGGCTGCTTTCTGTCTTAAATGTTAGCTACAAAGCTGCTGAGTCTCAGCATAAGTCAGCACCATAAAGAGACCTGCTTTAAAGTGGTTCACCTCTTTGGGACAGTGCCTGCAAATTGCATTGACAATCTACAGCCTTCTGAGATTGTAAAAATTAGCAGTTTCACTCTTCAGTGCACAAAATTGTATCATAACAATAGCTGATGTGTCTTGAAATTTTTAATTAACAAGACAGGCAAAGAGTCAGAATTAGAAAGTTACCAAGCAAAATTTACGACTTTAAGAGCTTGTAAACTGACACTGTTGAAATTGTAAATGTTGAGATTCGATAGTATTTTACAAACAACCATCATTACCGTTTTAATATGATTTGTACATATTGGATAGATTGTGGTATATATGATCATTTAAAGCTTGTGGTTGGGAAATTGCAATAGGCACCTCCACCAGTCACTAAGAATCTAGCTGAATTTCTGTACCATCTCCTTTCCCACCCGCTCCCCATATCCCTTGTTTCACGGGGTGCCCAAAGTCTACTGATTTCAGCCTTGAATGCATCATCGACTGAGCAATACTGTCCTCTGGGCAAGGTTCACTCTGATTTGCAGAACCTCAAAGAAACCTGGAAGTTACCACACATGCCAGTTTAATAAGACATGGAGAGTCCACAGTGAGTTAAAGTAAAAGACATTTATTTAAACAACAAGTATATACATGAGCCCTGGTTAAACCTCACCAGGTCCTCTCTCTCTCAGTCGGTTGGTTCCACACTGGCCGACCTTTTATACAAGTCCAGGTAAGCAACCCCGCCCCCAGTGCCGGATCGGAGAATCCCTGGGGTGGGGGGGGGCTTTTCGGCGCCGCTTTTCGAGTGCCGGCGGGATTTCCGTTCACAGCGCCCCTCCCCGGGCGATTCTCCGGGCCCCGATGGGCCGAGTGGCGGACATGTTTTGCCCAATCCCGCCGGCGTGGATTACTCACCTTACACAAGGCGGGACCTGGCAGTAAGTATGCGAGGGCCGTCCTGGGGGGGGGGGGGGGGGGGGGGGGGGGGGGAGGGGGGGGATCCAACCCTGGGGGGTGGGGGGGGGGCATGGTGGCTTGGCCCGCGATTAGGGCCTACTGATCGGCGGGCGGGCTGGCTCCATGGGACTTTCTTTCCTCCGTGCCGGGCACCTGTAGGGCTCCACCATATTGCCCAGGGGCCGGCGCGGAGAAGGGATCCCCTGCGCATGCGCAGTAATATGTCGCCCGTTCCGCACATGTGCGGAAATATGGCGGCCGTTCCGCGCATGTGCGAATTCGGGCTGGCCCTTCGGCGCCAGCTGGAGCTGTTGAAACCACTCCGGCTTCAACCTAGCCCGCTGGAAAGGTGAGAATTCCCACGCCGGCGTGGGAACATAGCCCCATTATTGGTGAATCCCGCCCCATGTGTCCCATGCTGGTTATTCCACAATCAGGCCCTCTCAGAGAATTATATTTTTCATTAAGATCACCTCTCATTTTCTAATTAGCAAATCAGCAGCCCATTTTACATCTCCCACAATTTTTGCTTCCAAAAACCAGGAGGCATGTAAAATGGCCCATTAATTTACTATCACCCATTTTACACAATCGCATAAAGTCAAAATCTAACACACTGAGTGAATGGATCCCATTAACCAGATACAAAACTTTTCTTCCAAAACATGGCCCATTTTTCTCCTAATAACCAGGGGGCACATAAGCATTCATTAAATAACCGAGAAAGATTATTGTTTATTAATGTTCACACGTGACTGAAAACTGAACTGCTGTCTCTAAGGGAGGACAGCTGTAACACATTTGCATATTTATATGGCAGGACAACTGTGATATGCTTCTGCATGACATTACCAGGGGAGGACAGGCTTAGAACCCCCAAAACTTCTACTTTTCTGGAAGCAATAATTGCCATTTTTCAAAATTAGATCAATAAAAGCTTATTGGCAAAATATTTCCATGCACTGCGCTGTAAGGCAGTATGACACTGATGGTTATTTAGTACAATCTTGCCTTAATGATGTCATCCTCACCTCTCAATCAGAAGGTTGTGGGTTCAAATCTGTAAAGGAAGGGTTAATGGACCAGCTACGTGTTCAGAGGAGTGTTTGTTTTGTGGAAACCAGATAGGTGTGATGCTTGCTAATTTTATCACGTGTCTGTGAGAGAATAATGTGCAAACTCCACACAAACAGTGACCCGGGGCCAGGATCAAACGCGGGTCCTTGGCGCTGTGAGGCAGCAATGCTAACTACTGCACCACCATGCCACCCCTGGAAACTATAAATATAGGGGCCAAGATTTAGTGGGCCTGTTACCGTTGGTGCAAATCCCGTTTTGGCCGCTAAATCTCGCGAGAGGACCGTGTGACATTTCCGCTGGCGAGATCTTGTTTTGAGATCTTCCCCGCACCCTGCCGATGATGTGATCAGCTTCATGCCCGGAAAGGTTTGCTTTCAACCAAAATGATTGCTCCCCCCACCAACGAGATGTCACATGGGTGGAAATCACAATTAGTTTTTGAAAACGAAAACCAATCAAGAACACCACGGCGGGGGCGCAGAGGTGAGTATAGCCCTTGGGTGTTGAGGGAAATGGCTGGGTAGTGCCTGGTCAGGGCAAGCCCTCTGGGGAGCACCATGTGTGTGTGGGGGGGTTGGGAGGTTTGTGCCTGCATTGTGGTGGGGAGTGGCAGACATTATGTATAGGGGTTGGGCACGGACACTGTGGGGGTGCCTCGATACATGGAGGAGGGATCCCTGAGGGTTGGTGGTGTTTCCCTTGTCCCCTGTGGTCCCGATGTCCATGGGGAGTTTAGATGTCTGTCGGAGGAAGGGGGGTGTCCTGGTGTCCGTGGGAGGGCAAGGTCCCAATATCCATGGAGGAGCTTTTAACTTAATTTTGAGATTGAGGGTCCCTTTAAAAATGGTGTCATGATCTCTGTGGAGCCAGGACTATCAGATTCAGCCATGCCAGAATGACGGTTAAATCCACGCCCCCCCCCCCCCCCCCCCCCCCCCCCCCCCGATTTGCTTTTTGAATGTCAGAAGATCTGGTGAGGAAACCTGGTTGTGTTTCTGGAGCGAAACACAATGGTTTTCAATCAGAACCTGACACTTCAACATTTTTATTTTGGAAAATTCCACCCAAGAACTTTCTCACCTATGGTTCCTTTCAATTTGAATTTGTGACCTTATTTGGGTTGTCTAGGTGAAGTCCCTCCCCAAATGGGGGAAAAGATGAATTAGAAACAAAATTTTTTATCAGTTAGTCATCACCAACCTTTCAAATTTCATGTTTTGATATTCCTGAGATCCAGAGTAGTGTAACGCAGGATTTTTCAAACTCAGGGTCGCCACCCGCGGGTGGGTCGTGGGCAGGTGTCAGGAGGGTTGTGGAGCGGTCGGTTGAGGGAGAAGCGCCCAACGGCCGCAACCGACTTCAGAATGCCAGATGCGATGGGCCTTTAAATGTGAACGCTGGAGTCTTCCCGCCAGAAGTGGCAGCAGAGAGCAGGTCACACTTCCGGCATGTACTCTAAGGTCATGTGCTCTGTCCGTGCTTTGGGTGTGAAATCACGGAGAAGAGATTCCTCCAGTTTGTAGCTGCCAGCAAGCAAGCAAGCAACAGGACTGTGTGAAGAACTGAAGACAGATCATTTTGTAATGAGGAAGAGAGGGCCAGAGACACAAACAGGCCAGGGTCTCACAACTGAATCTGTTGGACGGAGCTCCTTAGGACAGTCCAGGTCAAAGCAGTGCTGGTGTGAGCTGTATACTGAGCTCCAGGGCCTCTGGTGAACAACCCACTCAGAAGAAACTGATATCGGGAACACAGCAGTAGAAAGATGATTTATTGAGGTATGGCATTGTTAGATTTGGTAATGCAAATCAGGGTGCAAAGCCCACGTGTGATATTTGTAGGGCAGATGAAAGTTTAAAACCCTCAAAACTTCAAAAGCATTTGAAGACTAAGCCTGGCGAGTTCGAGGACAAACCTCTTGATTTTCTTTCAAAGGATGCAGTGAGAACTTAAATCATCAGCTGAAGTCCTCAGCAGAAATGTAACATTGAATGACAAAGCAAGAGAGATCGTGAAGACCAAGCAGGCTTACCGACTGCATTAAAGGTAAGCAATAATGGTGTGTCATAAAGGTCAGCTGGCATGGGTCACGAAGGTCAGCCAGTTGGTAAAAGTGGGTCCCGCGAAAAACCATTTGAAAAACACTGATGTGACCCACTGTTTCTTGAACGGAATACTGTTTATTTCCACATATTTATCCAAATATTCCATAGCTAGGCCGATAAAATTTAAGTGAGATAAGGCTAACCTGAATTGTTACGCTTTGTTTTACAAGAAGCAAGTGAGTTTATAGAGTGACAATTTTAAGCAAAACTAACGTCACTGCTTAAAATTAAAAAGTTGATTGGCCCACTAATTCATATATATTTTGCCCTTGCCAGTCCTCTGCTTCTGATTGGACTGAGTTTAAAAAAAATTATTTCCTGGTATGCTCTCATTTCAGAAGGCATGAGAGAGTCAACCACATTGCTGTGGAACTGGAGTCACATGTAGGCAGGGCCGGCCCAAGGTACCGGCAACTCGGGCAGTCGCCCGGGGCGCCATGTGCTAGGAGGCGCCAGAGACTCGGGTCCCGCGCATGCGCAGTTGGGCCCGGTGCCAACCAGCGCATGCGCGGTGGCCGCCCTCCCCCAGGGCGGCCCCCCCGCCCCCCCCCCCCCCCGTCCGCCCCCCCCTCCGTCCCCCCCCTCCGTCCGCCCCCCCCCCCGCCTCCCCCCCTCCCCTCCCCCCCCCCCCCGTCCGCCCCCCCCCCCCGCCTCCCCCCCGCCCCTCCCCCCCGCCCCCCCCCGCCTTGCCCCCCCCCACCCCCGAAGGGCGCTGAAGTTCAGCTTTCCCAGGGTGCCAGCAACCCTAGGGCCGGCGCTGCATGTAGGCCAGGCCAGGTAAGGATGGCAGATTTCCTTCCCTAAAGGACATTAGTGAACCAGATTTCATGACAATCAACAATGGTTTCATTAGGCCGTTAATTTCTAACTTTTATTTAATTCAAGTTTCACCGTCTGCTGGGGTGGGAATCAAACCTGAGTCCCCAGAGCATTACATTGCATCTCTGAATGATTAGTCCAGTGACAATACCACTAAAACAAACAGACTTTTAAAAACTAGGCGAGGTTACCATTCCAGACTGAAATAAACCAGGAGTACAGCTGGGCTGGATTCTCCACTGTTGGGATTCTCATTGTACCGGCAGTCCGGGGATTTCGAGATGGCGTGGGGCTGGCCACATTGGGAAACCCCATTAGCTGGCTGGCGAGACGTAGAATCCCGGGTGCGCGCGGCAGGATGGAGAATCCCGCCCAGGGTTTTCTTCTTTTTGCCATTATGGACTGTTCGGGTATAATGTCTGTCGACCAAACAATAGAATGGATTATCTTTTCCAATATAAAGAATGGATACTTTCGAAGGACCCCATCCTGAGCTTAATCCGAAACTCATCCACTAGAAAATTGGCGTGAATGTTTTCAGGCCCAATAACACTTGTACTCCTCTTTGTCTGAGTAATGGCAACAAATACATTTCTTTCTTTTTTATAAATTTAGAATACCCAATTATTTTTTTCCAATTAAGAGATAATTTAGCGTGGCCAAACCACCTACCCTGCACATCTTTGGGTTGTGGGGTCGAAACCCACGCAGACACGGGGAGAATGTGCAAACTCCCAGAGCCGGGATCGAACCAGGGATCTCTGCGCCGTGAGGCAGCAGGGCTAACCCACTGCACCACCATACTGCCCAACATATACATTTCTATATATATATATATGCTTATATATAAAAAACTTCCATTTATATGGTGCTTTTCACAACGTTAAATCATCCCAGCCAATTAAGTTATTTTGTAGTGTTGTCATTGTTTTAGTGCAAGGAATGTCGCAGCCAATTTATGCCCAGCATATTCCCACAAACAACAATATGACAATAACCAAATCTATATTGTTTTGAAATGGTGTCAGCTAAGGGACAAACATTGACAGCCAAGTTGTCCTGATCATTGTTCTTCTTCTTTTCAATGAGGATGTTTTACAAAGAAAACGGGCTGGATTCTCCGATCTCCGATGCCAAAATCGTGTTCGGCGAGGGGGCGGAGAATTCCCGATGACGCCGAGGGGGAGGGCGTGCTGCTTTAACGATGCTCCACCCGCTGAAAAGTGCTGTACTCGAGGAGTACGTTGGCTGAGGCCCGCCCCGTGATGCTCCATCCCCGACTGGCTAAGTTCCCGACGGCATGGGACACATGTGGTCTCACCCATCTGGAGCTCAGCGTGGCGGCTGTGGAGTCAGTCCAGCGCCGCCGCAGTCGGGGAAAGACCAATCCGTGGACAGGAGGAGCATTATTCGGGGCTGGGGACACTGTGGGGGGGGGCAGTCTGGGGCGTGCATGTCGGCTGGAGGGGGGAAACTATTTTGCGGGCCGGATCCGCAGGCTGTGTCCGCCATGAAGCACGGCGCGGCAGCTGCAGGCCGCTGCTGTGCGCATGCACAGCTACAGACCCAGCAACTATCCAGGCCATATCGGCAGCTAGAGCTGTGAGTTCTACACTGCCTGGCTGCTAGCCTCCCCGGAACAGAGACTCGGTGGCCGATTTGCGTCGGTTTTCCTGTCGTAAAACACCACCATTTTCACGCCAGCATGGGGATTTAGTCTCCAGAATGGAGAATCCAGCCCAGTGCTTTGATCTGCCATCTTATCCAAACGAAAGGTCGCTGTCTCCAACAATGCAGTATTCCTTCAGTATTGCACTGTTGGATTCTCCTAGATTTAATGCCTACAGCTCTGGATTGGGGCTTGAAGCCACAACCATTGAGCCACATCAATCAGCTAAATAGCTGCAAGATGAATATAAAATCTGTGTTAACCCACTTTCATTTAAAATACAGCATGAAAATGTAACTCATTCCCTATCTGTTGAAAAGCAGATGCAAGCTTTATTTGCATATTAAAATATTGGCAGAGATATCTTGCACATCATTGACTGACATTTACACTTGCAGAAGGTCCATTTATAACTATTTCCCCATAAAATGGGCTGCTAGGTAATAGCAAGTGTAAGGATGTTAATTGAAAGGATAAGGTAATGTTAAGTGAAGTGGACTTCTGACATTTTATGCCCATTCTTGTTCATTTCTTTCTGCTGCCATTTAGGTTTGCAGGGACCTAATGAATTGTCCTGCCACATCATTTATTTTTACCAGCAACCCCATTACTGCCACCAATGGCTTTCTGTTGAGAACTCTGAAGGAACGGTAATGGAGAGTTAACACACCTAACAGACTGCACCAGAGGTGCACAACAATATCTGCTGCTACCCATCCCGGCCTGGGTCACTGTCTGTGTGGAGTTTCACATTCTCCCCATGTCTGCATGGGTCTCACCCCCACAACCCAAAGATGTGCAGGCTAGGTGGACTGGCCATGATAAATTGCCCCTTAATTGGAAAAGAAAAATAATTGGGTGCTCTAAATTTATGTTTTAAAAATCTGCTGGTACCCACCTTCGAGAGAAAAAGGTGCACATGCCTCAATTGGCCAGATGGTTAATGCCCGCAGACACTCTTATTTCCAAAGGAAATGGAGCTAGCAGACTGAATGGAACTTTGAGTGCTGATTTGGCTGAGTGAGAGTGCATTTTGGAGTTGGGTGGAAACAG
Organism: Scyliorhinus canicula; assembly: GCF_902713615.1. Taxonomy (NCBI): domain Eukaryota; kingdom Metazoa; phylum Chordata; class Chondrichthyes; order Carcharhiniformes; family Scyliorhinidae; genus Scyliorhinus; species Scyliorhinus canicula. The sequence goes on along the minus strand of NC_052152.1, from coordinate 91,219,165 downwards.
GGAGTTGGGTGAAACTGGCAGCTGAGGCTAACAAGAAAGAGAAGTGACTCGTAAGTCTCCAGGCAGCTGAGTTGGAGAGAGGAGTTCCAGACACCAGCGAGTAAACCGAGTAACTGACCTGGGGTGTAAAAAAGAAAAACCGAAAAAGGGACGTCGCCAGAAAGCTGTGACTTGATTGGCTGGTAGAGAATCTGCACTCAACTTGAAATTAAAACATTGTTAAACTGATAATTACTTACTAAATTATGAGTACAGGGTTCTCTGAACCAAAGGTAAGTAAAAGTAAAAAATACAAATTAATTGATTACTTCAATTTACTTCAACTTGTATAGCTTAATCTTTTGTAAAAAGGAAGTAAATAAGGGACCTAGTCATGGCAGGAGAGCTCACACCAATTGTATGCTCTTCGTGTGCAATGTGACAGATCATGGAAGCCCCAATTGTCCCTGGTGGCCACGTGTGCAGGAAGTGTTTCCAACTGCAGCTACTGACTAACCGCATTTCAGAGCTGGAGCTGAAGGTGGATTCACTGTGGAGCATCCGCGATGCTGAGCAGGTCGTGGGTAGCACATTCCGTGAGGTGGTCACACCGCAGATCAGGATTGAACAGACAGAGGGGGCATGGGTGAACATTAGGAAGAGTAGAGGTAGGCAGGTAGCGCAGGAGTCTTCTGTGGCTTTCCCCCTTTCTAACAGATATACGGTTTTGGATACTGTTGGAGGCAATGACTGTACAGAAGATGAGTGTGGCAGCCAACTTAATGGCACCATGGGTGGATCTGCTGCACAAGAGCGGAGGGGGAAGGGTTATAGTGGTTGGGGATTCAATTGTTAGGGGAACAGACAGGCGCTATTGTGGTCGTTAACTCTATGATGGTGTGTTGCCTCCCTGATGCCAGGGTCCGGGATGTCACTGAATGGCTGCAGTGCATCCTGAAGGGGGAGTGTGAAAAGACAGAGGCCATGATACATGTTGGTACCAATGACAATGAGGGGCTGTTTAGCACAGGGCTAAATCGCTGGCTTTGAAAGCAGACCAAGCAGGCCAGCAGCATGGTTCGATTCCCGTAACAGCCTCCCCGAACAGGCGCCGGAATGTGGTGACTAGGAGCTTTTCACAGCAACTTCATTTGAAGCCTACTCGTGACAATAAGCGATTTTCATTTCACATAGGTAGAAAGAGGGGTGATGTCGTGCATCAGCATTTCAGGGCTGTAGACTAAAAAGCAGGACCTTTCAGGTTGTAACCTCCGGATTACTCCCAATGCCACCCGCTAGCGAGTATAGAAATAGGAGAATAGTGCAGATTAATGTGTGGTGTAAGAGTTGGTGCAGGAGGGAGGATTTAGGTTCCTGGACCACTGGGACCATTTCTGGGAAAGGTGGGACCAGTACCACCGGGAAGGTCAACATCTGAACCAGAGCAGGAGTAACATCCTTGCTAGTGGGTTTGGTAGTGCTATTGGGAGGAGATTAAACTAATTCGGCAGGGGGAGGGGAGGAAAACTGTTTGCAAAATAGGGACACAGCATAACATAGAAAGGCAATCAAGTCAGAGGGAATACAGCAATAGTAAGTTTCAGGAGAGTAAGACAAGGCTCAATAGCCTCTACTTTAATGCCCGGAGTATTACAGGTAAAATGGATAAGTTAAGGGCGAGGATTGACATGTGGAATTATGATATAGTAGCCATCACGGAGATGTGGTTGAGGGAGGGGCAGGATTGACAGCTTAATATCCCAGGACACAGAATCTTCAGGAGGGACAGGGGAGGGGCAAAAAAGGGGGTGGCATTGCACTATTAGTTGAGGCCTCAATTACTGCAGGAAGGAGAGATCATATCTTGGTGGTGGCGTTAAATGAAGCTTTGTGGGTAGAACTTAGAAATGAAAAAGTGACAGCCACATTGCTTGGTGTTTATTATAGATGCCCAGATTGTCAGCGGAAATTGAGGAGCAAATGTGTGCGCAATTTTCAGAAGTGCGTAAAAATAATAATAGGGTAACTATAGTGGGTGATTGCAACTTTCCCAACATTAACTGGGATAGCCATTGTGTTAAGGTCTTAGATGAAGCAGAGTTCACAAAATGTATACAAGAGAACTTTTTAGCTCAACATGTGGAGGGTCCAACAAGGGATGGTGCAGTGTTGGACCTAATTCTGGGAAATGAAGCCGGGCAAATGGTTGATGTGATGGTGGGGGAGCATTTTAGTGACAGCGACTGCAACATGGTGCAATTTAAGTTTGTTATGGACAAGGAAGTAGACAATTTGCAGAAGTATTGGATCGGGTGAGAGCAGACTTTCGTAAAATAAAGCAGGATCTGGCCAAGGTAGATTGGAACAGGTTGGGGAGATCTACAGAAGAGCAGTGGGGAGTGTTCAAAGAGGAAATGAGGAGGGTTCGGGCCCAACATGTTCCCTCTAGGGTAATAGGAAGGAGTAACAAGTACAGAGAACCATGGATGACCAGAGATATTCAGGATACAATGAGAAGGAAAGAGAGGCTTTTAATAAGAGGAGCAAATCAACAGAGACATTAGTGGAGTACAGAAGGTGCAGGCTGGAGCTTAAGAAGACAATTAGGAGAGCAAAGAAGAGATATGAGAAATATCTGGCTGGTAAAAGTCGGGAAAATCCCAAGATATTCTATAAATATATCAATGGGAAGAGGATAACTTGGGAAGAAGTAGGGCTCATTCGGGACCAAAGGGGGAATCTGTGGGTGGAGCTAGAGGACATTGGTAGGGTGTTAAATGAATATTTCACATCTGTCTTCACCCAAGAGAATGAGGAGGCAGATATGGAACTCAGGGAGAGAGACTTTGAGGTTATTGAGCAAGTTGTCGATAGAGAGGGAGAAGGTATCGGAGGTGTTGACAGGCTTAAAGGTGGAGAAGTCTTCCGGTCCAGATAAATTGTGTCCCAGGTTGCTGTGGGAAGTGAGGGAGAAGATTGTTTTGACCCTGATCCAAATTTTTTATTCATCCCTGGCCTTGGAAGAGGTGCCAGAGGACTGGAGAACCACACATGTGGTCCCACTATTTAAGAAAGGCTGCAGGGATAAACCAAGGAACTGCAGGCTAGTGAGTTTCACATTAGAGGTAAGGAAACAAATGGAGAAAATTTTGAAGGAGAGAATCTATCTCCACTTGAGAGAGGCAATGATTGTTCAGGAATAGTCAGCATGGCTTTGTCACAGGGAGGTCATGCCTAACAAATTTGATTGAATCATTTGAGCAGTGGACTAAGAGTGTAGATGAAGGTAGGGCAGTTGATGTCGTTTACATGGATTTCAGCAAAGCATTTTACAAGGTCCCACATGGGACACTTACAAATAAGGCAATGCACATGGGATACAGAGGAACTTGATAAGGTGGATTCAAAGCTGGCTGAGCTGTAGGAAACAGAGGGTGATGACAGACGGCTGCTTTAGTGACTGGAAGCCAGTGTCCAGTGGCATACCGCAGGGATCTGTGCTGGGTCCCCTATTAGTCATCATTGAGACAAATGACTTGGATGATTGTTTGGGGGTTAGGATCAGTAAGTTTGCTGATGGCACAAAGTTAGGCCGGGTGGTTAACAGTCAGGCTGAGAGTCTTGGGTTACAGGAAGATATCAATGGGACGGTCAAATGGGCAGAAAAGTGGCAGATGGAATTTAGTCCTCAAAAATGTGAGGTGTAACACTTTGGAAGGAGCAATTTGACAAGGAAATATTCAATGACTGGGAAGTCCTGAGGAACAAAGAGACCTTGGCATGTATGTAAATAGATCTCTGAAGGCAGAAGGGCAGGTTAATAGGGTGGTGAAAAAGGCATATGGTACGCTTGCCTTTAAATCGTGGCACAGATTACAAAACCAAGGAAGTCATGTTGGAGTTAAATAGAACATTGGTGAGGCCACAGCTGGTGAGGCCACAGCTGGAGTACTGTGTGCAGTTCTGGTCGCCACATTATAGGAAGGATGTGATTGTACTGGAGCGAGTGCAGAGGCGTTTCACCAGGATGTTGCCTGGGATGAAAGATTTAAGTTATGAAGAGAGGTTGGATAGCTTGGGTTGTTTTCGCTGGAGCAGAGAAGACTGAGGGGGCGACCTGATCAAGGTGTACAATAATATGAGGGGCATGAACAGGGTGGAAATGCAACAGTTGTCCCCTTAGTTAAAGGATCAGTTACGAGGAGGCACAAGTTCAAGGTGAGGGACAGGAGGTTCAGAGGGGATTTGAGGAAAAACCTTTAAAACCAAAGGGTGGTGATGTCTGGAATGCACTGCCTGGGAAGGTAGTAGAGGCGGGTTGCCTCACATCCTTTAAAAAGTACCTGGATGAGCACTTGGCACGTTTTAACATTCGAGGCTATGTGCCAAGTGCTGGCAAATAGGATTAGGATTGGCAGATCAGGTGCCTTTCATGTGGCGGTGCAGACATAATGGACCAAAGGGCCTTTTCTGCACTGTGTGTTTCTGCGATTCTGTGAAATAAAGTATATGAATGTCTGGAATGAAGGATATTTCCTCAAAAAAGCTCCAATATCTTTATTTTCTGATTTCAGTGGTGCTGTGTGAAAGAAAGCATTCCAGGGTGATTTACAGCTGGCATAACCTGATTAGCTGTGTCCACTAATTTCCCCAAACCATATGTGCAGACATTATTGTACCTGCTTGGCAATAATTGTGGTAATTTACATTTATTGTGTCAGTAAACAGCCAAACATAGAGCTGGACCTTCTCCTGCTAGGGTGACTTGCAGCTACCATCCAGGTTTGCCAAAGCAAGTGACAATACCAGTTGATTGCAATCTGCTATAATTTGCTTCCAGGCTTATTGCAATGCTGATCTACAGGGACTGTGCTGTTACAGAGGAACAGAGCCATCCTCCTTGCAATCATGCAGCACCATCTACACATGAACACTCATCAGACGGGGTGGGGGGGGGAGTAAAAATACTGGGCTGCAGTCTTGTGTCTGCACGTTTACCTGTCCCTCTATTTTTACCTGTCACATCTTCCTTTTCAAAGGCTTTATTAATGCTTTATGAGCCTTTCCTACAGCCAAAAGAAATGTTGTCCCCCTATTTCAAGATCTCTCATTAACCATCTGCATTCCCTTAAAATTCATCTATTTGTGGTTTGCCATTTCCAACACTGGTGTGGGTTGCATGTGTCCACGTTTGCACCAAAACAGTGCGCAACTATGATCATCAACATATAAAAGCTGCATCACACTTGACTTCATGTCAAACCATTTGATATAAACTGCACCCCAAATTGTAAAATTGGCACCAAGGTGTCCATTGTGTTTTCTTTGTGAATTCTGTTAATTTGGGCAATTATTTTCTTAACACACAACTGTAAAACATATTGTATTGTCAATTTTGTGAAAGATAAACAAGAACTGTTAACTGAATTCCTCCGGAAGTTGTTCCTTGATCAATTAATGCCACAGTGATTTCTCAGTCAGCATGAATACACCCTGCACCAGAAGCATGGGGTGGAAGACATCTGCTATTAGACCCAAAAATGGAATCAAACCCCCCATCAAGTTAAAGGTATATAACAATTTATCAGTGTTAATGCAACTGAATGATTGCAAGGTGTTAGCAATAGCTAAGACATCACCTATTAATCCTCCATTAGACATTAAGATTGAAAGTTTTGGAAGCACAGGAGAAGTCAATCAGCTTCTGAAAAGGAAGACTGATTAACTTTCAGGATCCTGCTGACAGGCCATACCCAAAACATAAAGCTACCTTTTCCCTTGGCGATACTGAGTGACAAGCAGTATGTTTTCAACTTTTAAAAATCTCTTTGATGAATTTATTTCCTTACTCCCAGCAACCAACCCATGGGATTTCTTTTGCTCAGACAAGTGAACTATTTTCCAATTCTTCCATGTATTGCAATACAAACAATAATATTTTGGTCTTGAACTCATGTTCAGCACATTGGTGGACTGATGCTAATAGAAGCAAATGGTAATCATGTCAGATCCTCATGTATTTATTAAATAAGCTGTGCGGCACATGTGTCTAATTCCTCTTCAGGGACTGAAGTATTGGAAAGTTGCAGAAGGAGATTTTTCTCAGATGTTATAACACAGAGAGCAGTAAGGAAGTTTGCTTCCCAAGATACTTTCCAAGTAGATTGAAATAATTTATCGCAATTGGAAACTTTAATGCATGATGGGTTTGTGATATAAATGCTGTGGTTGAGTTTTTGTAATGCAACCCAACATTTCTACTTCAGAGCATGCCTCTATGGGGAAACTGCAGTTTTTAAAGAGAAATATTAATCAATGTAAAATGAGAAGAAAAGTTGATTCTGACAGTAGACATAAAAAATTAAGATTGCCAAACACGGTGGGGGGTGGGGGGAGGGGGGGGGGGGGGGCGACCTGTCTCTCTCTCTCTCTCTAACTTCTCTGATCAACCCTCAGTAATTTCTGAAAGATGTCAAAAACTGAAGGCCCTTTAAATTACATTTTTGAAATGAATGCCTCAGATGTTGGGGACCTCCAGAACTAGGGGTCACAGCATAAGAATAAGGGGTAAACCATTCAGGACTGAGATGAGGAAGAACCTCGTCTCTCAGATAGTTGTGAACTTGTGGAATTCTCTACCACAGAAAGCTGTTGTTGCCAGTTGGTTGGATATATTCAAGACTGAAGGGATCAAGGGAGAAAGCGAGAGTGGGGTACTGAATTTGCATGGTCAGCCATGATCATATTGAATGGTGGTGCCGGTTCGAAGGGCCGAATGGCCTACTCTTGCACCTATTTTCTATGTTTCTATGAACAAATAAGCCTGTTGGCGGGGTTTTCACCAGCAGAGAGAATATGCTGTGAGGGGTGAAAGTGAAAATCACACAGACCTGCAGTACATTTGCTAATTGCTGGTCCTCTCCCACCACCTCCTCCTCCTCCCATCGCCACCACGCCCCTTCCCCAATAATTAAACTGTGAGGAAATTCTAGTGTGATCCTTTTTCATACGAGCCTCAGAGAGAGAGAGAGATCAGACAAATCAAACCCGTTACGTGTTCATGTGCCCATTAAACACAAATCGGAGCATCCAGGCATTATTCAGCAGAGCAGCCAGTCAAACAGGTAGCTTTGGCGTTGCTGAGAGCGATTCAACTTTTCGACCCAGGTAACTGGGAGAAAAAAGGTAATCAGTTCGAGACTCGCAATCTCCGAAATCTCTGTCATAATCGACACTCAAAAACCAAAACAAAACACAAATAAATCAATACATCTGCAGGGTGGAGGAAGACAGAAGCATTATCAAACTGTGATCAATCACGGACACCCAAGACTGCTCATGTTCGGGAAATGTCCACCAGTAAAATAATTCTCCAATCCTTCCAACAATCTATATTTCTTCTCCCATTTGCAGTCTTTCACACCATCTCTGTTATTCTTGCTGCTTGTCAACCTATCTGCTTGTAACCATCAAATGTGGCCAGTATCAGACACACCAGAGAGAAAGAGCTGCTCTTCCTGAAAATGACCCCCTATCTTCAAAGCTGCCACTTCTCAGTTGAGAGCCTTTGCCTGTCTACACCAGTTGTGCCACACAGGACGGGTGGGCATACAGAACAGTGACAATCTGCAGGGAACGCATGAAGCACACTTACCCTGACAGCTTTGCGATCTTCACGAAGCTAAACACATCCATGCATGCGGGGAGCTCTCTGCCCTCACTTCAGCTCCATGCTGGGTCTTTACTCAATTCGTTTGGGTTGACCGGGAGGGATGTCTTTTCCCCCTTTTGCTCCGACACTGATGGGTCTATCCACTCCAGCTTGAGGCAGCATTGGATTTGTCCCTCTCCCCTGCAGGATCCTGTGCTGTAACACCCTGTCCACCCGCTCCTTCACCTCCTGCTGCTCTCCAGAACCCTGCTGCGGCAACCACTGGCCCTCCAGGGCCACTCTCACTCACAGTACATGCCAGTGGGAGCAGGAGGCAGGCGGACAGCCGGACGGCCGCTCTGAGGAAAGGCGCGAATCACTGCTGCTGGTTCTTCCGTCTCCCTCTGCCTCTCGGCCGCCAGAAAACCGATGCTTCTCTCTCCCTGTCCCGGATTTGCTCCAATCACAGCCGGCACTTGATAACAAATGAAAGGAAGAACTTGGTTCGGTGGCGGCGCGCGGGGGGGGGGGGGGGGGGGGGGTGGTTTGGAGGATGACACGAAGCGAATGAACACCGCGACCTCGGGCTTTAACTTCTCCCTCTCACACCTCAGCGGCCCTTTCCCTTCTGCAAATATTAAATAGACCCTTTATTTCCCCGTCATATCTAAACCCTGTGGGTCGTTATGGCAACTGGATAGAAATGGACCCCGCTGCTCGGTGAACACAGGTCGTTGTCGTTTCCCCGGGGATATACAATGGCACTCTAACCTTTATACCTCACATCGACAGATTCATGGGACTTGGAAAGGGAGGCATTGCAACAAGAAAACGAAGAATAGCAGAGATACCTCAGCTCGATTTAATTCACCAACAGTCGTGCTTAGAAATCTGACTCACTGGAGAAACTTCTTGTCCACACAAGGGCGACACAGCGCCCACTTTAAACAGGAAGATTTAACTTACTTTATATCACGCGTTGGCGATTTTTTTTTTGGAACTGCAAAAGAAGTTAATTAGGCAATGGCCAGACACTGTCAAAGTGAATGATTTATTTGATCCCTTTATTCCGCTAACACCTGCCCAAGTTTGCATCAATTTTCTGTCGAAACGCATGAAATGTATCGTCAGGGCTGATGTCAAGTCTCATAGGACATCGAAAAGTGAACTTCAACCAGGTGTCTGCAAAAATGCAAAGGGTGTAATATGGTTAATGGGCAGGTCCATGCTCTGAGTCGGAGGAAAGTTCTGTGGGATGGTATAATCCGCCAGCTGGAAGAAGATCATTCTCAGTTGCCAGAGAGAGAGTGAGTATATCACAGTTAAACCAGATTAAACCAAGCCCTTCACCTCCACCTCCTTTTTGAATCAAAACCAGCGATCACCAACCGGCTCCGCACAGTCCCCCAAAGTTGCAGCTGGGCAAGACTGTCAACATTGGAGAAATGAATGGGCGTCATGTTGCTTGCTGAACTTTCCCTTGCTCTGACCCACCGCTGGGGCTGGTGAGATTAACACATAGCGCACTACAGTATACTGATGCGGTGCCGAGAACCCTCTGCACAATTGCCATCAGAAAGCCAGGTCCACCACAAACAGCAACCTTTCTGTGTTCTAAACTGTGTTTGCTGACCTCTTACAACTGAGGTAACTGCTCTGGGCGATTGACCTTGGCCGCGAGCGAAGGTGTTAGACACGTGAGTGGCGGGCTGCCATTCCCGCCGGCCAACATCGGGAATGTCATTGTAATACATCAGAACATCATTATCAGGCCATACACTGGGGGCATTCCCAGATCTCTTTTTTTTAAAAAAGAGTACCCAATTCATTTTTTCCAATTAAGGTACAATTTAGCGTGGCCAATCCACCTACCCTACCCATCTTTGTGTTGTGGGGGTGAAACCCACGCAAACGCGGGGAGAATGTGCAAAACTCAACACGGACAGCGACCCAGGGCCAGGATGAAACCTGTGAGCTTGGTGCCATGAGGCAGCAGGGCTAACCCAGTGCGCCACCATTCTGCCCTCCCCAGGTCAAGTACAGCATTCACCGCAGCTTCATGTCAGAACAGTGCAATGAAAGAATGGTTGCAAAAAGCAAGCAGCTGGCAGTCAGAACTGGGAGCAGAGTGCAGAGTGAATGCACTCGAGCTCGCTGAGTGGTTCCATGTCTTCATGGTGGAGGATGGGTGGGGTGGGGTGAGGGCAAGGGGGAGGGACAGGGGGCAAGGGCAGGCAGGGGGAGGGAAAGGGGAAGGGATGGGGCAAGGAGGAGGGACTGGGGCAAGGGTAGTGGGAGGGGTGATGGAAAGAGGGAGGGACAGGGGTAAGGGCAGGAGGGGGTCACAGGCAATCTGAACATGTTGGAGTCTGCTTTCTGGTGCTGGGTGACAAGTTTCTTTGAAGCACTGTGGAGAGAGGGAAGGGAAGCATGGGTATGGGGTTCATTGCTGTGGAGGATTGGGGGTGAAGGTTCAATGCAATCATGGGTTGATGGGGGAGGCATCGTTGCTTATGGAGCCAAGAAGTAGACAAGGGCAAGAGTAATAGAAAAACATGCCCAATGATTGGAGGGTTGATTGGAGTCAGACTGGACTCTGACTAGTCATGCATGCCATTGCACCCACTTAAGCAGCAATAATGTTGGAGAGTACCCATGATTGCCGCTCAGCATTTAACCCTTGATGTATGGACTTCCAGATTCAGTGATTGGTGTAGTATAGCTGTACCATTGCTCAACTGGACAAGCAAATGTATCCCCTTAGAAAGGTAGCAATGCACACTGACTGAGAATAGTGCTCCTAATCTTTGGCTTTGTGCTCATTGTGCCCATTGACAAGTGCCCCCCATAGGTCAAACTGAGCACAAGGCCTTGGAGTGAAATGTAGGACAATGCCTGCACAGAAGATGAGAGCTCAGGGTGCAATAGAGGTGCCAGAGCTCAGTCATGTAGTGCAGGGCGGGGGTGGCATGGGCTCTTCCCAATCAGCATGCAAATGAAGAGTAGGGCATTCATGTTGTCGCCAGGACATGAGTCAATGGGCTTTGAGAGGCAGCTGCAGACAATGAATGGACAAAGAGTGGTCCTTAGCAGACAACTATCAAATCTCTTTCTCTCTGACCCTGCAGTGAGGAGACCATGAAGTATATGGAGCCTAGTGATCTCACTGTCATTCTTCTTACTCATAGGCAGGAGAGAAGAAGAATATGTCAACAGGGGTGCCTGGCTCAACAAAGGCAGGAGCAGAACCATCAAGAGGAAAGAGTGGCAGGACCTGCTCCGCATGCAGAGAATAAACCCCAGAGAATCGTTGCTTGTAGGCATCTTGCTAGACCCAGGGTCTGCAAACAGCTCTTACAATCTGCAGATATTTGTGAACCATTGCCGACGAAGACCATGCAAATCCAGGCAACAGGTTGATCACATCTGTCACCTTCTGCAGGATTTGATACCATGGGGGCTTGGAGGGCATCCAGTGCCAGTGTCACTGAAAGGGACTGTGACGCTCAATTTCTACACCAGTCACTCCTTCCAGAGCTTCATAGGTAATCGCTGTGGAATTTCGCAAGCCTCCATACATAAGCTCATCCAGGAGGCGATTGACACATTCTTCATGAGGGTGCACAACTTTGTGCATTTCAACCAGGATCAGGCAAGCCAGGATGCAAGAGCAATGGGTATTGCACAAATCCCTGGCTTTCCAGAGATGGCAGAAAAGCTGTTAACCTTATACGTTCATAAGATATAGGAGCAGAATTAGGGCATTTGGTCCATCGAGCCTGCTCCGTCATTCGATGTTGATGATCTCATCCTGGCCTTAACTCCACCATCCCGCCCATTCTCCAGAACCCTTCAACCCGTTACCAATTAAAAATCTGTCAAACTCCACCTTAAATTTACTCATTGTCCCTGCATCCACCGCACTCTGGGGTAGCAAATTCCCCAGATTCACAATCCTTTAGGACAAGTAGTTAGAACATAGAACATAGAACAGTACAGCACAGAACAGGCCCTTCGGCCCTCAATGTTGTGCCGAGCCATGATCACCCTACTCAAACCCACGTATCCACCCTATACCCGTAACCCAACAACCCCCCCCCCCCCCCAACCTTACTTTTATTAGGACACTACGGGCAATTTAGCATGGCCAATCCACCTAACCCGCACATCTTTGGACTCCAGAGTTTATCCTCAACTCTGATTTAAATTTGCTACCTTTCATCCTAAGACTATGACCGCTCATTCTAGAATGCCCCACAAGGGGAAGCATCCCCTCCACGTCTACTTAATCCATACCTTTTATCATCTTGTATTCCTCAATTTGATCTCCCCTCATTCTTTTAAACTCTAGAGAGTATCGGCCTAAACTGTTCAATCTCTCCTCATATGATAAATCCCTAATCTCTGGAATCAACCTAGTGAACCTCCTCTGAACGGCCTCCAATGACACTACATCTTTCCTCAAATAAGGGGAACAAAACTGTGCACAGCACTCCAGGTGTGGTCTCACCAATGCCTTGATTCATTGGAACAACACTTCTTTACCATTATACTCTATTCCTTTAGCTATAAATGCCAACATTCCATTGGGTTCTTTATTATCTGATTCACCTGTGTGCTAGTTTTTTGCGACTCATGCATGAGGACACCCAGATCCCTCTGCATCGGAGCGCCCCAAAGTCTCTCCCCATTTAGATAAGTTGGATTCCCATTTTTCTGACCAAAATGCATGACCTCACACTTATCCACATCATACTCCATCAGCTATATTTTGTGGAGATGCTGGTGTTGGACTGGAGTGGGCACAGTAAGAAGTCTTACAACGTGATCAACACGGTAGCACAGTGGTTAGCACAGTTGCTTCACAGCTCCAGGGTCCCAGCTTTGATTCTCAGCTTGGTTCACTGTCTGTGTGGAGTCTGCACGTTCTCCCTGTGTCTGCGTGGGTTTCCTCCGGGTGCTCTGGTTTCCTCCCACAGTCCAAAGATGTGCAGGTTAGGTGGATTGGCTCTAAATTGCCCTTAGTGTCCAAAAAGGTGGGGTGGGGTTGCTGGGTTTCGGGTATAGGGTGGCGGTATGGGCCTCTGTGGGATGCTCATTACAAGGACCGGTGCAGACTCAATGGGCCGAATGTCCTCCTTCTGCACTGTAAATTCTATGATCACCAGGTTAAAGTACAAATAAACCTGTTGGACTTTTAGCATGGTGGTTAGCATCAATGCTTCACAGCTCCAGGGTCCCAGGTTCGATTCCCGGCTGGGTCACTGTCTGTGCGGAGTCTGCACGTCCTCCCCGTGTGTGCGTGGGTTTCCTCCGGGTGCTCCGGTTTCCTCCCACAGTCCAAAGATGTGCAGGTTAGGTGGATTGGCCATGCTAAATTGCCCGTAGTGTAAGGTTAATGGGTTACGGGTATACGGGTTACGTGGGTTTAAGTAGGGTGATCATTGCTCGGCACAACATTGAGGGCCGAAGGGCCTGTTCTGTGCTGTACTGTTCTATGTTCTATGTACTGTGCCACATTTTGGCCCACTCTCCTAACCTATCTATATCCATTTGTAAGATTCTTATTTGCTCATTACAACTTACTGATCCACCTATTTTGTGTTGACTGTAAATTTGGGTATCCAAGTCATTTACGTAGATTGTAAATAGCTGGGGCCCAAGGACTCTCTTCCTTTTTATGTACTTACGGAAGCTTTCGCTATCCTTTTTGATTTTTGCTCTAGTTTTCTTTCAAAACATACTATAGCTCTTTTTATTACTTTTTAGTATCCCTTTGTTTATGTTTGGAAGTTTTCCAATCTTCCAGCCTACCACTGGCCTTTGCATTATGATATACCTTAGTTGTTGTCCTTATATTGTCCTTGACCTCCTTGTTTAACCATGAATTATTCCATCTTTCCCCCTCACAGGGATATATTTTAGTTGTGTGAAATTGAGTATCTTCTTAAACAACTGCCACTACTCATCAACAGTCCTAACTTTTAGCCTTCCTGCCCAGTCTATACGGGCCAAATCTGTCCTCAAGCCTATGTAATTTCCTTTAGTTAATTCCAGAATGCAAGTGTGGGACTCCCCCTTCTCGCCCCAAACTGAATTTTGAATTCGACCATACTATGATCACTGTTCCCTAATGGGTCCTTAACTATGAGGTCATTTATGAATCCCTCCTCATTCAAGGATATCAAATTCAGAGTAGCCTCCTCCCTCATTGGTTCCCCAACATACTTGTCCAGGAAACATTCTCTAATGCATTCAATGAACTCTCTCTTGAGGCTACTCTTGCCAATTTGATTCCTCCAGTCTATGTGCATATTAAAATCACCCATGATTATTGGGGAACCTTTCTTACAAGCCCCCAGTATTTCCTGGTTTATACTGTGCCCCACCTCAGAACTACTCCTACTAAGGACTTCTTCCCTTTGCTATTTATTATTTATATTCAAACTGATTCCACATCTTCATTTCCATTGTTCATGTCATTTCTCATTACAGCACTGATCCCTTTCCTCACCAGCAGGACTACGCCACCTCCTTTTCCTTTCAGTCTCTCTTTCCAAAATACTACATACCCTTGGATATTCAATTACCAGACCTGGTCTCCCTGCAACTACGTTAATGACACCAAATCATACCCTTTTGTTTCTATTTGCACCATTAATTCATATATTTCTTCCAAATGCTTTGTGCATTCAGATGAAAAGCTTTAAATTTGTCCCACAGTTAAATTTCCCTACTCTTCTATAATTCCTTGGTGTATAAATACATTCATCCATTCTGTCCCTCACCTTTATTTTCAGAAAAACATCCACCACATTGCTAATCTGCACTCTTACCTCCTCCTTTAAATTGGGTTTCTAACTTCTACAAACTGAACCCTACCCCATTCTCCCCCTATTCAGTTAAAAGCCCTATCTACAGCCCTAGTTACGTGGTTCACTAGGACTCTGGTCCCAGCATGATTCAGATGAAGACCGTCCCATCAGAACAGCTCCCTACCTGCACCCCTCCCAGTACTAGTGCCAATGTCCCATGAATTTAAACCCATGTCATTAACACCAATCTTTGAGCCATACATTTACCTCCTTAATCTTATTGACCCTGTGCCAATTAGCTTGTGGCTCAGAGATTATTAAGTTTTTGTTCTGCTTTATAATTTAGCTCCTAGCTGGTCATACTCCTTTAACAGAACCTCTGCCCTTGTTCTACCATGTTGTTGGTCCCTACGTGGACCACGAGAACTGGATTTTACCCTCCCACTCCAAGTTCCTTGACACCCAGATGAGATATCCTGAACCCAAGCACCAGGTAGGCAACACAACCTTCGGGATTCTCGATCCTGTTCACAGAGAAAAGTGTCAATGCCCCGAATTATACTATCCCCAATTATGACTACATTTCTTTTCTCCTCCCTCCCCCAACCCACTTGAATGGCTCCCTGTACCATGGTGCTGTGGTTAATTTGCTCATCCTCCCCATAGTCCACGCTCTCATCCACACAGGGAGCAAGTATCTCAGACATGTTGGGCAGGGACAAGGGCAGAGGCTCCAGCAACCATACCTCCTGGACCCCTCCACCTACCTCACTGATAGTCACACCCTCCGGTCCGAGACCACTGGGCAAATTTAAGTCAGTTATTCTAAGGTGTGTGACTGCCTCCTCGAACGCAGTGTCCAGGTACTTCTCCCCCTCCCGGATATGTTGCAGAGTCCAAAGCTCTGAATCCAGTTCATCAACTCTGAGCCGGTGTGCCTCAAGCAACCAACACTTAGGACAGACGTGCTCACTGGGAACCATAATGGGGTCCACCAGCTACCACATCATGCAGGAACAACACATCACTTGACCCTCTATCTCTAATTTATTTAATTCGTTTTTAATTTGGATTTTAAATTTAATTTTTTGACAACTTTTTTCATATCTCTGCATAATCACCTAAAAGCAATTTATATCCAGTAATTTAAATGAATTTTCAAATCTAACACACCCTCCCTATTGTTCGATCAAATCGCAGCCTTCCTGTGATGTCACTTTTCAGTTTATTTCTCCCACACAGCTCACTGATCAGTGAATCCACCGACTTTCCCAGGCTGCTGTCCGAATCTCTCCCACTCTGCTCCACTCCTGGTCAGTGAATCAGTGAATCCACCGACATTCCCAGGCTGCTATCCGAATCTCTCCCACTCTGCTCCACTCCTGGTCAGTGAATCAGTGAATCCACCGACATTCCCAGGCTGCTATCCGAATCACTCCCACTCTGCTCTGCACCCTGGTCAGTGAATCAATGAATCCACCGACATTCCCAGGCTGCTATCCGAATCTCTCCCACTCTGCTCCGCTCCTGGTCAGTGAATCAGTGAATCCACCGACATTCCCAGGCTGCTATCCGGATCTCTCCCACTCTGCTCCGCTCCTGGTCAGTGAATCAGTGAATCCACCGACATTCCCAGGCTGCTATCCGAATCTCTCCCACTCTGCTCTGCTCCCTGGTCAATGAATCAGTGAATCCACCGACATTCCCAGGCTGCTATCCGGATCTCTCCCACTCTGCTCTGCACCCTGGTCAGTGAATCAGTGAATCCACCGACATTCCCAGGCTGCTATCCGGATCTCTCCCACTCTGCTCCGCTCCTGGTCAGTGAATCAGTGAATCCACCGACATTCCCAGGCTGCTATCCGAATCTCTCCCACTCTGCTCTGCTCCCTGGTCAATGAATCAGTGAATCCACCGACATTCCCAGGCTGCTATCCGGATCTCTCCCACTCTGCTCTGCACCCTGGTCAGTGAATCAGTGAATCCACCGACATTCCCAGGCTGCTATCCGAGTCTCCCCACTCTGCTCCGCTCCTGGTCAGTGAATCAGTGAATCCACCGACATTCCCAGGCTGCTATCCGATTCTCTCCCACTCTGCTCCGCTCCTGGTCAGTGAATCAGTGAATCCACCGACATTCCCAGGCTGCTATCCGAGTCTCCCCACTCTGCTCCGCTCCTGGTCAGTGAATCAATGAATCCACCGACATTCCCAGGCTGCTATCCGATTCTGTCCCGCTCAGCTCCACTCCTTGGTCAGTGAATCAGTGAATCCGCTGATATTCCCAGGCTGCTATCCGAATCTCTCCCACTCGGCTCCGCTCCCTGGTCAGTGAATCAGTGAGTCCACCGACATTCCCAGGCTGCTATCCGAATCTCTCCCACTCTGCTCTGCTCCCTGGTCAGTGAATCAGTGAATCCACCGACATTCCCAGGCTGCTATCCGAATCTCTCCCATACTGCTTCCGCTCCCTGGTCAGTGAATCAGTGAATCCGCTGATATTCCCAGGCTGCTATCCGAATCTCTCCCACTCGGCTCCCTAGTCAGTGTATCAGTGAGTCCACCGACATTCCCAGGCTGCTGTCCGGATCTGCCCCATTCTTCTCCGCTCCCTGGTCACTCCCTTTTGTTCGATCAAATCGCAGCCTTCCTGTGATGTCACTTTTCAGTTTATTTCTCCCACACAGCTCACTGATCAGTGAATCCACCGACTTTCCCAGGCTGCTGTCCGAATCTCTCCCACTCTGCTCCACTCCTGGTCAGTGAATCAGTGAATCCACCGACATTCCCAGGCTGCTATCCGAATCACTCCCACTCTGCTCCACTCCTGGTCAGTGAATCAGTGAATCCACCGACATTCCCAGGCTGCTATCCGAATCACTCCCACTCTGCTCCGCTCCTGGTCAGTGAATCAGTGAATCCACCGACATTCCCAGGCTGCTATCCGAATCACTCCCACTCTGCTCCGCTCCTGGTCAGTGAATCAGTGAATCCACCGACATTCCCAGGCTGCTGTCCGAATCTCTCCCACTCTGCTCCGCTCCTGGTCAGTGAATCAGTGAATCCACTGACATACCCAGGCTGCTATCCGGATCTCTCCCACTCTTCTCCGCTCCCTGGTCAGTGAATTAGTGAATCCACCAACATTCCCAGGCTGCTATCCGAATCTCTCCCACTCTTCTCCGCTCCCTGGTCAGTGAATCAGTGAATCCACCGACATTCCCAGGCTGCTATCCGAATCACTCCCACTCTGCTCCGCTCCTGGTCAGTGAATCAGTGAATCCACCGACATTCCCAGGCTGCTATCCGAATCACTCCCACTCTGCTCCGCTCCTGGTCAGTGAATCAGTGAATCCACCGACATTCCCAGGCTGCTGTCCGAATCTCTCCCATTCTGCTCCGCTCCTGGTCAGTGAATCAGTGAATCCACCGACATTCCCACGTTGCTGTCCAATTCTGTCCCACTCTGCTCCCTGGAATCAGTGAATCCACTGACATTCCCAGGCTGATGTCCGAATCTCTCCCACTCTGCTCTGCTCCCTGGTCAATGAATCCACTGACATTCCCAGGCTGCTGTGCGGATCTCTCCCACTCTGCTCTGCTCCCTGGTCAGTGAATCAGTGAATCCACCAACATTCCCAGGCTGCTATCCGAATCTCTCCCACTCTGCTCCGCTCCCTGGTCAGTGAATCACTGAATCCACTGACATTCCCACGTTGCTGTCCAATTCTGTCCCACTCTGCTCCCTGGAGTCAGTGAATCCACTGACATTCCCAGGCTGATGTCCGAATCTCTCCCACTCTGCTCTGCTCCCTGGTCAATGAATCCACCGACATGCCCAAGCTGTTGTTTGAATTTCCTTGTGATCCACCAAGGTTTCCACTCACTGAATAAATGTTTAGCTGGTCTGTGTCCACACCAAACATGTATGTGCTCGATGCCCAGTGAGTGTGCACAATCCTACATTCCAGTGGCGTGCAAAGGGGGGAGGCGACGGTGCGTTGGTCCCAGGCATCCATTGGATGGGGGCAGTGGCATGCAGAGAATGGATCGCGCCTGCGCACCGCGGTCGGCCGGAGCGCGCCTGCGCATCGCGGTCGCCGCTGGTGAAGAGGCGGCTTTCCACTCGGCGGCTGGAGCGGGAACAGAAAGGGCGCGAATTCTCCCGAATCGACGGCAATGCCACCATGGGTGCGTTTTCTTTATTCTTTATCTTTATCTTTTGATCCATTTTAAAACTCTTCTCTGCACCCTCTCTATAGCTGTCAACTTACTAAACTGTCGTGCCCAGAATTTGACATTTGGGCCAGGGGCACCCATTTGGGACAGAACCAGTATTTTATAAAGATTCATCATGGCCTCTTAACTTTTGCCCTCTTACCCTTTATACTTAAAGCCCAGGGTCCTATAAATGGGAGATTCTCAGAGACTTGACTGCAAGCTGCTGGAGCTCGGATCTTGAACAGAGCTTTTATATCTGGATTTGGGGACCCTTTATGCACTGGCACAGTGCAAAAACAGGCCCCACATGACCAGGGTTTTGTGAAGAAGAAGGGATCTGGAAATGTGTGGACTGTGAAAATTATATTTGTGGAAATTGGGTGAAGTAATGCCGGTGTTTGATGAGACTTGGTGCTAAAGCTTTAGAGAAATGAAGATGGAATTTGATTTGAAGAAGTTCAACGTTTTGAAGGATATTGTGGCTGAAATGAATGCGATACGTGCTGAATGGGCTGACTGAGAAATGTGTGAGATATGTCTTTGTATCTGCTATGTGTAATTTATCGGTCATATTATTGCAATTTTCCTGTTAATTCATGTTTAATTTACGTTGATTTTGGTGTGATTGCTAATATAAAAGATTACTGCTTTGTGACAGGAGATATCATTTGGGGAAAAGAACTTAATAAATTTGATTGATTTATATTAAAATCGAATAAAGCGTTTATTTCATGTTTCATCTGTGTTTATATATTCAAAATGTTTTCCTTTCTCATAATATTTCTCAATATATTAGGCCTTATACTTGAGTCTTTGGGGCATACAATCAAGATTTGCCCCGGGCATCACCAGACCTCTGCACGCCACTGCTACATTCTCAGCCATTCTCACATCTTTCAGTTTCCACAAAGGCTGCAGGGTTGGCTCCTCGGCGGCAAGTGCTACCCGCTGATGATGTGACCAATGACAACTGTGCAAAGGCCAGAGTGCAACAGAGAGATGATACAATGAGGTTCGTGCTGCAAGTCGCACTTTGGTCAGGCAATGTACAGAGATGTTGAAGGTAAAATTGCGGTTCCTGAACCAGCCTGGTAGAGGGTAACATCATCCACAGAGGGTCTCACATATCATCATCTCCTGCGCCCTACACAACCTGGCACTGCAATGGAGAAAGGAATTGTCTCAGGAAGAGATGGGAAGAGTAGAGGAGTGGCACATCTCCCGTGGGTAGCGGCCTATGTATCCTGAACATCGCACAAGTTATTTCATTGAGAATATCTCTTTTCCCTTTTATTATTTCAGAAGAAATTCCTGGACTTTAATTGAAAGGAAGATTACGATGTGAAGTAGATATAATACTATAATAAGTAGATATAATATTTGACCCATTTTGAAGGGGAAGATGCCATTGTCAAGGGCTCCAGTGTTATTGAGTTAACATGGTCCGTAGGAATTTTCTTTTGGCTGATTTACCTCATAGTAACAATATCACCACTCACTGAAGGTAAATGTAAACTTCCACTGAGGAGCATGATAAACATTAATACCTCAAAACTAATTTTCTATTTAGAAATATACAAGTAAGAAAATGAACTCTGGTTAAGTCTGTGTAATTATCAGTATTCAGGGTGGTTAACCTTGAGTTTTCTTTTTAAAGCAAGTCACACAATGAATAAAGCTGAGTTTGCAATCAACTCTTGTTGGAATCAACTTCTCTCCTCAAATATATTGGGCTGTTTAGCACAGGGCTAAATCGCTGGCTTTGAAAGCAGACCAAGGTAAGCCAGCAGCATGGTTTGATTCCCGTAACAGCCTCCCCAAACAGGCGACGAGGGGCTTTTCACAGTAACTTCATTTGAAGCCTTCTTGTGACAATAAGCAATTTTCATTTCAGTTCATTGGAATATTATTGGAACATTAAAAATAAACATTTTATTTAAAAAGTTTCTTTACGGTTATGATGGCTCAAACTCAGAGAAACTGGAACCAGGCCTCCAACTGGAAACACTGCATCTGTGGTTACAGTTCAGAAGAAAGCACATCCACAGACTGGGAAGTTTCAGGTGTAATCCTGCTCTCAGATAGGGTGGTGACAAAAGGCACAATTGACCTTTGTCCCACTGAACTCCGGGAGGAAAATATATCAGCCGGGTTCTTCCCACTCACGGCTACTCTGGACTGCCCAGTGCTGACGGTAAGCAACATCGGGTGAGTATAGGATCCAGCTCAGCTGTGATTGACAAATAGCTTGTGAACACTCACTCTTTCGGATCACATGTGAAGAACTATTACTTCAGTACAGTACATCACTGGAAAGCTGCCAGCATCCGTGTGGCTGGGTCTCAGCATTAGTCATCACCTTCAGAGGTGACACAGAAAAATTAAGTGTCTTTCAAGTTAGCTAGTTACAAGTTTCACCCTGCTAGTTAGTGACCTTACCCGCGTCATCACTGGGACTGGGCATTTTTCACAGGTAGAATAAAAGAAAATCTGAGAGATTTTCCTTCCAGCAGCCAGCTTCTGCATAGTAGCGATAGAGGCCTTGAAAGAGGCAATCGAAAAAAAACAGCAAGAAATTATCCCCTGAAAAGTGACCTATTTAGGCTGCAAATCAACCTGCCCAAACATCACAGCGATAGTTTATTAGTATGCAGTTCTGACACAGGCCTTTGTGTGCTGGAATTGCTCACCAGGAACTCATGCACAGGGATTAGGTGTTACCATGCCCGGTAGAATTTCCCAGCCATGGACGTCTGGTGGCGGCCATTAGCTGATCAGTCGCACCCAAGGTGCCTTCTGCTTGGCGACTTCGGTTTTGGCCATTTCTGCTCAGTTAATGGGCACTTTGCTTGTGAAAAGTGCAGAATAAGTGGAGGGAGTTAGTTTCTCCTCCAAAGTGGAATGTCGGCGGCCTACAACACCTGGCAAAAGTCGAGTAAAGCCGTGGCACAGGAACTGAAAGAATGCAGAGTTGGGTGGGTTGTCATCACCTGCCCCACTGCCTGTGGAGCAGTTGATGGAGTTTGGGCATCATCAGAAAGAGATGCATGAGGATTGGTCCAGGGCAATTGAGGGAGCAGTAGCCCCTCTTCGCGGAACTTTGGAGCGGGTGGAGAAGCACTTGGAGTCGGAAGGTGGAAGGGGTAGTGTCGGACCACAGTGGTTGGTTCATGTCATTGGAAGCAGAGGAGGCGATGCTGCAAGAGGCCTGCAAGGTGCTGAGCATGAAGGTATGTGTATACAAGTTTTGTAAGCTTTATGTGCTTTTTGCACATGTTGATCTTGCTTTTGTTTTGGTCGATAAGGGGATGGTTCCGAGTTTTGGGTTTCTTTCTCCTGCTGGAGCGAGGTGGGGAGGGGTTTCTGGCAGTGCACAAGTTCCAGGAGAATCGGTCCAGGTGCTGAATCTATGAATTGTAGGGCTGCCGATGGGGGTGGAGGGAACGAGTGCAATGGACTATGCATCGAGAATGTTCACGAAGCTGGTTCAGGATGGGATTTTTGATAGGGCCCCAGAGGTGGCTCGTGCCCACCGGCCATTACAACAGAGGACGGGAGCTGGGGAGCCGCCATGGGCGATGATTGTCCAGATGCACAAGTTCCAGGAGAAGGAGAATATTCAGAGGTGGGCAAAGTTGAAGCGAGACTGCAGCTGGGAGGGGCAGCACATGGTGGTCTTGCTTTTGTTTTGGTCGACTAGGGATACACATCTCCAAAAATCTGTCCTAGTCCACCCACGTCGATGCTACCACCAAGAAAGCACAACAGCGGCTGAGGTTGTTTAGCACAGGGCTAATTCGCTGGCTTTGAAAGCAGACCAAGGCAGGCCAGCAGCACGGTTCAATTCCCGTAACAGCCTCCCCGAAAAGTCGTTGGAATGTGGCGACTAGGGGCTTTTCACAGTAACTTCATTTGAAGCCTACTTGTGACAATAAGTGATTTTCATTTCATTTCATTCAGCGCCTATACTTCCTCAGGAAACTACGGAAATTTGGCATGTCCACATTAACTCTTACCAACTTTTACAAATGCACCATAGAAAGCATCCTATCTGGCAGCATCACAGCCTGGTATGGCAACTGCTCGGCCCAAGAACGCAAGAAATTTCATAGAGTCGTGAACACAGCCCAGTCCATCACACGGACCTGCCTCCCATCCACTGACTCCATCTACACCTTCCCCGGCCTGGGGAAAGCGGGCAGCATAATCAAAGACCCCTCCCACCCAGCTTACTCACTCTTCCAACTTCTTCGGTCGGCAGGAGATACAAAAGTCTGAGAACACGCAAAAACAGACTCAAAAACAGCTTCTTCCCCACTGTTACCAGACTCCTAAACAACCCTCTTATGGACTGACCTGATTAACACTACACCCTATATGTTTCACCCGATGCCGGTATTATCTAGTTACATTGTGTACCCTGTGTTGCCCTATTATGTATTTTCTTTTATTTCCTTTTCTTTTCATGTACTTAATGATCTGTTGAGCTGTTCGCAGAAAAATACTTTTCACTGGTACACATGAGAATAAACAAATCCAATGAAGGGATAGTTCCGAATTTTGGGTTTCTTTCTCCTGCTCGAGTGAGGGGGGAGGGGGTTTTGGTTGGGGCTTTTCGAAGGATGAAGATGGGAGAAGCAGATTGGGAGGAGGAGTGGTTTGGATGGTTTGGGTGGGGTCCAGATGGGAGTTGCCATGCTAGCAGCATATGCTGGTAAACGGAAGTAGTGTGGGGGAGGGGGCTCAAGTAGGTAGCCAGAGAGGGAGGAGGAGTTAGGTAGTATGGGGGGTGGGGGACAGGCCAGAAGGATGGGGTTAGGGGGAGAGGTTTGGGGGGCAGGGCAGGGGGAGAGGGGTGTGAGGGGTTGGGGGAGGGGATTATGCTGGTGAGGCAAGTGAATTTTTGGTTGGGTTTAGGAGAGGATGGAGATGGTGGCCAGTATGGGTGGGTCCAGACGAGATGGGGGCTTGGTGGTTGGGCGAGATCTGAGTTAGGCGGGGATGGCGGACTTTAATAGAGTGGGAAGATTTCAGAAATCCCCGGTGAGAATAGTGACGTTGGACCTGAGCGGTTCAGTTAAACAGTCCCGGGTGTTCACGCACTTAAAAAGTTTGAGGGCAGATGTGGTCTTCCTTCAGGAGACGCACCTGCAGGTGAAGGACCAGCCATGGCTAAGAAAGGGATGGGTGGGTCAGACGTTTCACTAGGGGTTTGACTCCGAGTTGATGGGGGTTGCGATCCTGTTCAATAAAAGGGAGTTAATTGCGGTGGCCAGGGAGGTGCGTGACCCGGGAGGAAGGTTTGTAATAGTGAGTGGTGTCTTGGCGGAGGTGGTTGGTAGTTTTAGTAAATGCCTATACGCCCAACTGCACAGTGGATAGCACTGGGACTGCGGCGCTGAGGACCTGGGTTAGAATCCCGGCCATGGGTCACTGTCCATGTGGAGTTTGCACGTTCTCCCATGTCTGCGTGGGTTTCACCCCCACAACCCAAAGATGTGCAGGTTAGGTGGATTGGCCACGCTAAATTGCCCCTTAATTGGAAAACAAAAATAATTGGGTACTCTCAATTTATTTTTTAAAATGATAATCATGCAATACCAATTTTCAAACATGTTATTCTCAAATTCCTTCCTCTTCTTGTCTAACAGAGGTATTCGGTCAGTTGAAACAAAAGAGGTAGTACTTCAGAATTAGATCCCGAAAGGACTACAGATCAAAAACCCACTCAAGTCGACTTACAACACAGACTACGCTGAAAGACTCTGCCACCGCACCTCTGTCACACTCCTCAAACACCTCGTACACCAACTCTACAGCAGTCGACGCAACCTGGAAACCAAGAGAGAGGCCATATTCTCAACTTGCGCTCAGGACACAGCAGACCAGCTGCGGAACACCGCCAAACAGATGAGACAGCAATACTATGCCACCTACATGCACACCAAGAACAGGAAGCTTGAGAAACTTGGCATCACCACCAGCAGCAATCAAGCTTCTCCCGGTACAACAGTCGAAAACAATACAGGGAAATCCATTGTCAACTTGTCAGACTACACCCTTCAACCAGACGAAATCGAAGTCCTCAGCAGAGGGCTCAATTTCTGCACCACCACCAAAATGGACCCCATCAGTCTCGCGGCAGATACGGAGGAATTCATCAGGCGAATGAGGCTCCGGGAATTCTTCCACAGACCCCAAGAGGCCGACAGCGAACCCAGGGACACGACCAATGAACCGGAACAGCAGACCGCGAGATCTGCAGTGCAGCAACCGAAAAGGAAAGAGTCAAATTGGACCCCTCCGGAAGGCCGCTGCCCTAGACTCGACATGTATGCTCAAGCCGTCAGAAGTCGTGTCAATGCCAGATACATCACTCGCAATCACAAGGCAGCCTCAAACGTCACCCAAGCACAACGCAACGCCATCCGCACTCTCAAGACCAACCGCAACATCGTCATCAAACCAGCAGACAAAGGAGGGGCCACCGTCATACTGAACAGAACAGACTACTGCAAAGAAGTATACCGACAACTCGACAACCAGGAACACTACAGGCAGTTACCCGCAGATCCAACCAAGGAACACATCCGCCAACTCAGCAGACTGATCAAGACCTTAGATCCAGACCTTCAGAACACCCTACGTGCTCTCATCCCACATAATCCCCGCATTGGAGATCTCTACTGCCTCCCGAAAATACACAAGGCCAACACACCAGGCCGTCCTATCGTTTCAGGCAATGGGACCCTGTGTGAGAACCTCTCTGGCCACATCGAGGGCATCTTGAAACCCATCGTACAAGGTACACCCAGCTTCTGTCGCGACACGACGGACTTCCTACAGAAACTCAGCACCCATGGACCAGTTGAACCAGGAACATTCCTCGTCACAATGGATGTCTCGGCACTCTACACCAGCATCCCCCATGACGACGGCATTGCTGCAACAGCCTCAGTCCTCAACACTGACAACTGCCAATCTCCAGACGCAATTCTGCAACTCATCCGTTTCATTCTAGACCACAACGTCTTCACCTTCGACAACAAATTCTTTATCCAGATGCACGGAACAGCCATGGGGACCAAATTTGCACCTCAATATGCCAACATCTTCATGCACAAGTTTGAACAGGACTTCCTCACCACACAGGACTTTCAACCGATGCTATACACCAGATACATCGATGACATTTTTTTCCTTTAGACCCACGGCGAGACATCACTGAAACGACTACACGATGACATCAATAAGTTCCATCCCACCATCAAACTCACCATGGACTATTCTCCAAATTCAGTTCCATTCTTGGACACACTCGTCTCCATCAAGGACGGTCACCTCAGCACCTCGCTTTACCGCAAGCCCACAGATAATCTCACGATGCTCCACTACTCCAGCTTTCACCCGAAACACATTAAAGAAGCCATCCCCTATGGACAAGCCCTCCGTATACACAGGATCTGCTCAGACAAGGAGGAGCGCAACAGACACCTACAGATGCTGAAAGATGCCCTCGTACGAACGGGATATGGCGCTCGACTCATTGATCGACAGTTCCACCGCGCCACAGCAAAAAACCGCACCGACCTCCTCAGAAGACAAACACGGGACACCACTGACAGAGTACCCTTCGTCGTCCAGTACTTTCCTGGGGCGGAGAAACTACGACATCTTCTTCGCAGCCTCCAACACATCATCAGCGAGGATGGACATCTTGCCAAGGTCATCCCCACACCCCCACTACTGGCCTTCAAACAACCGCGCAACCTCAAACAAACCATTGTTTGCAGCAAATTACCCAGCCTTCAGAACAGCAACCACAACACCACAAAACCCTGCCAGGGTAATCTCTGCAAGACATGCCAGATCATCGACATGGACACCACCATTACACGTGGAAACACCACCCACCAGGTACGCGGCGCATACTCGTGCGACTCGACCAATGTAGTCTACCTCATACGCTGCAGGAAAGGATGTCCCGAAGTGTGGTACATTGGCGAGACCATGCAGACACTGCGACAACGAATAAACGGGCATCGTGCGACTATCAACAGGCAGGACTGTTCCCTTCCAGTTGGGGAACACTTCAGCAGTCAAGGACATTCAGCCTCTGATCTCCGGGTCAGCATTCTACAAGGAGGCCTTCAGGAGACGCGACAACGCAAAATTGCTGAGCAAAAACTTATAGCTAAGTTCCGCACGCATGAATGCGGACTCAACCGGGATCTGGGATTCATGTCGCATTACATTCGGCCCCCACCAACAAGCCTGGACTTGCAGAGGCCTACCGACTGAACTGGCTTGGGACAATTCACACCTCTTTAACCTGGAGTTACCTCTCTCTCTGCATCTTTGATGATTTGATTGCCTGCAGGTGCTCGCATTCCGGGGCATCTCTGACTGTGTCTAAATAAACATTTCTGGAACAAGCCTTTCCATTCACCTGAAGAAGGAGCCGTGCTCCGAAAGCTCGTGTTTGAAACAAACCTGTTGGACTTTAACCTGGTGTTGTAAGACTTCTTACTGTTCAGAATTAGAATCAAAACAGCAGAATGAGAAATCTCCTATAAGTGCTATTCATACACTGGTGCTCTGCAGGGTAAAGTTAAGGTCAATATTGACATTACCTTCCCCATGTTACAATTTTTAAATTTAATCAAATTTATATAAACATTATCACTCTCCCAAAATGTTGAGTCTACTTGGAGATACATGTGAGATTGTCAGAGAATTCTAGTCCTTTGCCCAAATATACCTATAATTAGAGTCTCTGGGCAGAATTTTACAGTGCAGTAGCGGGGTCATAAATTGCGGCGAGCCATTCAAAAGTCCATTGAACTGGGTGGAAGCATAAACACCCATCAGCGTAAAATCCCAGACTCTGATGCTAGCAAGGGACTCAGCATTCTGATCTAAGCATCGAATCTCTCCAGGATTGATTGTTGCTTTTCATCGCTCAGTGCATTAAGTAGGAATCTGGTCAACACATCTTAGATACCCGTTGCATGCTAACAACTTATTTTAGATCTAAGTAACAGACAGCTGACAGCAACAAGTTTTTTGCTCAATGCCAGCTGTTGATGCTGTATGATATCTGCATAATGAACAATCCTAGATTAACAAAAAATAATTTTCAAAATTACTTACTGGCAAGTAGTTGCAGTTCAAGACAATGCTGCTTTGATTACTACAGTCTCGTCTGCCCTGCAGCCTTAACACAGTGACAATGTCAAAGGGACTATCTCCACAGCAATTTAATATTGCATATCAGAGTATATGCAATTGCCTGCTCCACTTATTGCTTTTTATAATGAGACTACTTATGCTTCCTCTGCCATGAGAGGTACTTGAGTTTTCGCATCTGTGTGTCTGTAAGATGCACATCTAGCTTGGCTCTACCAAGTCTTTTTTGTTAGATGTTGCATGTCATATAAAAACTTCTCCAATTAACTCAGAACAATCTGTGTTATACCAGAAAGCTAAAATAAAATTTAGGGAAAGTTCAACAGTTAAAACTATTGCATTTATTAATTCTTAATCACCACTTATCTCAAAGCAAAGAAGCAAATCCACTTAGCTAGCAATAAAAAGGGTAACGAGTCACTGGGAATGATCACAAATTACTTAGATCACCAAACAAATCACAAGGGCGAAGATGTGAATCTCATCTGAACTCTAAAGTCAAATGACAGCTGCAAAATAATTTTCAAATAGTTTGATGACATTTTAGATCCATTTTACACTGATAATGCAGTGGATAGATATTGTGGCCAATACTGGTCAATGCATTCTGTGTCTTTCATGTATTATTCTATCCTAACTAATACAACCGGCCAGATGTCTGAGGTTGAATTTCTGTCAGCGTTCCTTGGTCTACTCCAGTAATGTCAGTAAATGATCACAGAAGCTATGGAGAGATAATTCCAGTTCTCTGGGTTTTCTGCTCATGCTCTGCCATAGTTACTGCAGGATATTGGGGAACCCAGGGGGAAACTTTGCCCACTTTAATGTTGGACTGTTATTCAAACTCCTTCAGAACTTGAAATGAAAATACATTCTTTTGAAGATTCTCATCTGAGCTGATTTGTCAAAAAATGTTTGGTACGAAAACAAATTAAAAAATGGGTATTTTTAGTGTCCTTAAACTGGTTGCCATGTTGGCCTTCAATCAGAAGGGTGCAGGACATACAAACAGAACATTTTTGAATTGTGTTCTCAATCAGGAGCATCTCTAGAACTTGTATGTATACCTCCCAGTTGGGAATTCTTGTCTGTCAGTTTGCGTCTCCTCAGCTAACAGTGTCAGGTCTGGCAACCTGCAGCAAAACAAGGGCACAGTCATTCCACAGAGAATACAATATTACAAAGCTAAGCATGGTAGTTGTTAATGGTCCTGAATTATTTAGCTGTTTCATGCTGAGGAATGTTATTTTTGAAATCAATTCTCATGTCATTGAGAAAGTAAGATGTCAAAGAATATTTGAGCAATGTCGTCAATACCCCACCTCAGATAGCTAGATACTAAGCAGTAACTTTTCATGTAGTTCGCATTGTTGTTTATTGTTGGTCCCCTACTGGTGGTTCAGTAACAACTGAGGAATCCATATTGTCATTTGTTGCCTTTTCTGATCGTGGTGAATGTAATATGATAATTCACACTATGTCTTTGTAAGCGCAGTAGCGTTATCCGACCACTAGGGGGAGTAGCTCTGGGGATGCTCAGGAGCTTGTACAGGGCTCCACCCTTGGCTCTGCCCACGACTCCTCCCCCTAGTGCTGCTGTATAAATACCCTTGTCCAGAGTCAGCCTGCAGTTCACTGAGAGTTCATCAACGGGTAACAGGCTGGCTCTGTAGTAAGTCGATTAAAGCCTAGATTCATATCGGAAACACGTGTCTGGTGAATTGATGGTTCCATCACTGATCTTGGTATTTGTGCCATTTAAGTAGAAATGTAGAAGGTGAGATTATGCCATGAATATTAGGTATGAATCATGAGGCGGTGTTGACAGATGTCTCTCCTCCTCCGCACCTGCTTGACTAAGGCCTTCAGTGCAGCGTGGAAGATTTTAGAGTTTTTTTCTATTTCAGGTAGTGCCGTAATTCAATGCTCTTCCTTGTCACATCCTCTTCTACAACCACTTACAGCACCTGCCCCAGCCAAACTGCAGCTCCCTCATGGCTTTAAGTAAAGCAGCCTCTCATAATATTGTGTTCTTCTGTTCAGACATCGAGCCCTTAGTGCTGGCTGTACACTATATGCATTTACGTGAGGAGGCACTGGTGTGTTGCATTTTTTATATTTTGTTTGGCAATGTTATATTTTGTAGTATTTATTTCTCCATCGCTTTGATTATGAGGTTCATAAGATTCTTATATTTTGGGACTGTAGCTTTTAGATTACGGTAACTGAAGGGGTCATGTGATGTATTCTGAATTATGTCTGACAAGCCTGCTGATTTGACTGTTAAAGATCAAAGGAAAGATTAAGTTATTTTCCTGAGAAGCTGCAAGATATTTATACATGGAGACAATGGCAGAAGCCTCTGCTTACACCATTTTTAAAAAATTACCTCTCACTTCCCCACCAGCAATTAACAGTGACCAGATCTTTGAAGATAAATGGCTGCTATCTTTGGTCGAACCCCTCAATTGCTCCCCTCACGGTGTACTTGATTTTCTCGAGGTATAGGAACTTCATCAGATCCCCGAGCCATAATGAGGCACTGGATGGAGAGGTTGACCTCCATCCCATCAGCACTCACCTCAAAGCAATAAGTGAGGCGAAGGCTCCACACCAGCCTGCAGCGCCGGCAAGTCTGACACCCCAAATATGGCCACTATTGGACAGGAGTCTAGTTCAATTTTCAGAATCGCCGACATAGTGCTAAAGAAGGAGACCCAGAACCCCACGAGCTTGGAACATGACCAGAACATGTGCACGTGGTCAGCCGGATCTCTCTCGCAATGCTCGCACTTGTCCTTCACTCCAGCAGAAAACCTATTCATCCTGGACCTATTCAAATGAGCCCTATGCACAACCTAGAGCTGTATTCAGCCAAGCCTGACACACAAGGACATGGCGTTCACCTACCTCAGACCCTCACTCCACACCCCATCCTGCAACACCAGCCCAACTCTTCCTCCCACTTGGCCTTAACCCCTTCCACCGATACTACATCTTCAACCACAAGTTTTCCATAGATAGCCGAGATACACCCCTCCTCCGACCCTGTGAGTGAAAGAACCTGCTCCATTAACGAGGTTCGCGGCGCCACAGGGAATGTCGGAAAGATCTGTTTCACAAAGTTGAAAAGCTGCAGGTAACTGAACGAGTCAGACCGCGCAAGCCTAAATTTCTCCAACAACTCCTCCAAACTCGCAAACCACCCCTCCAAGAGCAGATTCCCCGAGGAGGACATGGAGAATAGGTTGAGGCGGCAGAACCTCTGGATTGTGTGGTTGCCAGAGGGGCTGGACGGCCCAAAGCCAACTGAGTACATTGCTTTGATGTTTGCAAAGTTTATTTTTTATAAATGTTTTTTATTGAGTTTTCATATTTTATATATGACAAATTACAAATTATTAGAGAGAGAGAAAAAAAAAGGAAAACACAAAAATTTAACATGAATATTTACAGGTAAGCATCTTCATAACAACAATTGTGGCCGCCCCCGTTAGCCAGCATACATATTTTACATTCCCCAATATGGCCGAGGCACATGTTTATAGGCATTTATTTATAGTTTGGTTTTGGGCCTTGGCTTGCCATCAAACCCCCATACCGAGCCCGTAACCCCCCCCCCCTCCCCCCGGCTACCTTCCCCCGATTCCCGTCCATTTTCCCCTGGTTCTTGGCCACCCGACTATTCTTCCTCATGTACGTTGGCCACAAACAGGTCCCGGAACAGTTGCATGAATGGCTCCCACGTTCTGTGGAAGCCGTCGTCCGACCCTCGGATGGCGAATTTGATTTTCTCCATTTGGAGAGATTCCGAGAGGTCGGACAGCCAGTCTTGTTTGCAAAGTTAATGGGGGAGGAAGCCCAGGGGCGGAATTCTCCAACCCCCAATCGCCCGGGGCCGGTGTCAATCCCGCCCACGCCGTGGCCCGAATTCTCCGCCACCCGGGAATCGGTGGGAGCCGGAATCGCGGCGCGCCTGTCGGCGGGCCCCCCGCGGCGATTCTCCGGCCCGCGATGGGCCGAAATCCCGCCGCTGACAGGCCGTTCCCGCCGGCGGGAATCAAAGCACGTCTGGTGCCAGCGGGATTGGCGTGCAGACAGGCGCCGGGGTCCTGGGGGGGGGGCGCGGGAAATCTGTTCCCAGGGGGTGCATCAAGGTGGCCTGGCCTGCGATCGAGGCCCACCGATCGGCGGGTGGGCCTGTGCCGTGGGGGCACTCTTATTCTTCCGCCCCACCATGGCCTTCACCATGGCGGGGGCGGAAGAGACCCCCTTCCCTGCGCATGCGCCGGTATGACGTCAGCAGCCGCTGACGCACCGGCGCATGCGTGGACTTCCGCCGGCCGGCGAAGGCCTTTTGTCCCCGGCTCGCCGGCCGCCAAAGGCCGTTTGCGCCGGCCGGCAGAGCGGAAACCACTCCAGCGCGGGCCCAGCCCCTAAAAGGTGCGGAGAATTCCGCACCTTTGGGGAGGCCCGACGCTGGAGTGGTTCTCAAGACTCCACAATGCCGGGACCCCATGCCCCGCCGGGTAGGGGAGAATCCCGGCCCAAGTTCCCCCTCTCAAGTTGGACAGGGCCCATCGGTCATTTTGGTTGAAGCCAGCATGAATGGTGATAATGGGTTTTCATAGCTATTGGACGAAGGAGCGAGTCCTTAAATGAATGAGAGAAAATCGAGAGGTGCATTGGGAAGGCAGCAGTATTCAAATGCACCAAGATGTCACGACAGAATTGGCAAAGAGGTGTGTGGCCTTCAACAGGATAAAGACCCTATTGAGTGTGTGTCATACCGCCAGATTTCCCTATTAAATGCGGATGCTGAGATATGAAAATGAAAACCGCTTATTGTCACAAGTAGGCTTCAAATGAAGTTACTGTGAAAAGCCCCTAGTCGCCACATTCTGGCACCTGTTCGGGGAGGCTGGTACGGGAATTGAACCATGCTGCTGGCCTGCCTTGGACTGCTTTCAAAGCCAGCGATTTAGCCGTGTGCTAAACCAGCCCCAAAAGCCAAATCATAGTTTGTGTCCCTTTTGTCGACCCTCATTTCACAAATTTGATAGGATCGAGTCTCCTATTTGGCACTAAGGCTCGACCAATGTCTCCCTCAAGTTATTGGGGAGGAACAAAGTGTTGGCGATTGTCGTCTAATGTGCGGCGTTTATTAAATGTGGTGTTGACTCTGTCGGAGGAAGCAGAACAGGAGGTCATTGCTAA
This sequence comes from Scyliorhinus canicula, assembly GCF_902713615.1. NCBI lineage: Eukaryota > Metazoa > Chordata > Chondrichthyes > Carcharhiniformes > Scyliorhinidae > Scyliorhinus > Scyliorhinus canicula. Next base: position 91,186,094 of record NC_052152.1, on the reverse strand, counting down.
ACTGTATGCCAATAAGGTTTTTGATAGGGTAGAGTGTGGATATTTATTTGCAGTACTGGAAATGTTTGGGATAGGGCCTAATTTTAGTCCCCATCCTAATATAAAAATTCGGGTCTGCCATCAAACCCACATCTAGCCTCCATTCTGGCCTTTGGGCTGGACCCTTCTCGGAGACCACATCCACCCAGTGCGGAGCATGTTCCGATGTCACAATCACTGAGTATTCCACAGATCCAGCCCCCCGCCCCAATATCAACTGGTGAGTATCCAAATCTGGTATGGCTGCTAGCATTTTCTTCACAAACCCAGCGTCATCCCAATTTGGAACATACACACTAAACAGTACCACCAGCCTCCCTTCTTATGTCCCCATCACTGTCAAGTACCGGCCCCCCTGGTCCGCCACCAAACCTCACCCGTTTACCCACTAGTATCGCCAACCCCCAGGCCCCGCTGTTGAGTCCTGAATGGAACATCTGGCTCACCCCTTCCTCAGCTTCATCTGGTCCTTTACCCTCAGATAAGTCTCCTGGAACAGCACCATGTCCACTTTCAGGCCCTTCAAGTGCGAGAAAACCCATGCTATCTTCACTGGTCCCCCCCAACCCTTGCAGGTTTTGGGCCATCACGACCCCCCTCCGCCCTTCCTACCCGCCACGACCATCGCCCCAGGACCCACCTGGCAGGCGAGACCCAGCCCTGGCCATAGTCACTGTTAACCACGCCACCCTCCCCCCTTTCGCAGAAACCCCTCCATCACTTACTCTTGGAAACACCTCATCCAGTATCGTCTCCATCCCCCCACCATTCATACCTTCCAGGCCCATTGAAAACTTCCCTACCAGACTCCAAGAACCGCAGCCCCTCCCCCCAACTCGCTCCAGTTCACTGGGCAACATTGCATTTGAGCCCCCTCCCCCAAATCGAAAAAACACACCAGGTCCAAAGCCCCGCCACACCCACCTCTTCCAAACTCCCAACACGCTATGTCCAAACACACCCCAAAGCCGAACCACCCATCCTCCCCAAACCACTCCAGCCCAAACATTTATTACACAAAACAGTTAACCATAAAATCCATAAAGGGAAAGAACAACATTAGGAAAAAACCCAGACAAAGTCCATGAATGTCCAAATTCAGTCCATCTCCAGGCCTTCTGCCTTCACAAATGCCTCCACCACCATCTCAAAGTAATAGTCCTGGTATTGTGCATGACCCTCCGCTTCGCCGGGTGGACCCCACCAAACCAGACGGTGCATTTATACAATGCTGCCTTAGCTCGACCAAAGGCTGGCCGTCTCCTTGCCAGCTATGTCGTCAGATCCTAGTAAAAACTATACCGTTGCTGTCCCACTCTATCTCTCGCTTCTTGAAAACAGACAATCACAGCTCTCGGCGGTTCATTCATTCTCAGTTTCAGTCGGAGCAAACGGTGAGCCCTGTCCAATTCACACTAGGAGGGGTCCTCCACCCTCCCCTATGATCTTTGTCACATATCGGCGAAGTACTCTGTTGGCCTCCGGCCCTACGACCCCTCAGGCACATCCATGATCCTCAGATTCTTCCTTTGTGACCTGCTCTCCAGATCTTCTACTTTGGCTCTCAGCTCTCTATTGATGTCTGCCACCTTCCCCAACTCCTCACCCATCGAGGTGAACTGGTCGCTTTGCCAAGACAATGCCTCCTCCACCCCCTTCATTTTTTCTCCATGCTCACACATCGCCATCAATGTCTTCGCCAACTCCTTTCTCATCGGGGCAAGGGTCTCACTAACCCATTCCGTAAGCGAGGACATCATCTCTGACCGATGCTTTCCAAAATGTTTTGAGAACAGCCGCTCAAACTCCCTGGCCATCACTTCAGCCATCTTTACTCCCAGGCATCACTTCAACCCCATCTTTCTCACCATCTTTACCCCCGCTGAATTCCTCGCCACGCTTGACGGCGGAATTCCACTTTTTTCCTGGGTTCTTCTTTCCAGTTTTTAACGTTCTATAAATGCTTCAGGCTTCTCACTAAAGAATTTCCCCCAAAACTGGGTGTAAAGGGCCCAAGCAAAGACTACTTTTGCAGCAGCCACTAAACATGCGACCTCCACCTACATGCCACAATTGGAAGCCTGAGAATAATTTTAGACTACTTCCTGGAAGATGAAGTATCCACTTAAGGGATAGTATAAGGTCGAAACATAGTGAGAATTTTGTCAGTTGTGCTAAAAGTGGAGGACCTCTTTGTAGTTTACCTATAGAAATAATTTTTAGTCAATAAGCTTTAGTCATTTGCTGCAATAAAAGTTTGAAAACATGAGATCTTGTCGGATCACTCTTTCAATGAATAACTCAGTCTCTACGGAGGTCATGACACCATAAACAGGCACTGTTTAACCATAAACATTCTCACTTTTGATTCTATTGTAATAACACTCATTTCATTGTATGATAACAAATAGATAGGTAGGTAATACTCCATCTATTACTGCCGTTTAGGATGGAAAGGATGCCTGGTTGGAAGTCTGTTTGTATTTTCTGACACAATCATAATAACCTGTTGAAAAACTTGTTCAGGATGGCACAGTGGTTAGCACTGCTGCCTCACAGTGACAGGGTCCCGGGTTTGATTCCAATCTTGGGTGACTGTGTGGAATTTGCACATTCTTCCCATGTCTGAGTGGGTGAGGCACTCTCAATTACGACGCAAAAGTTAGGTCAGTAATCAAAGGCTTTAATAAGCATTGAACAATGGCAGCATCCAAGAGAAGTGTGCTCGCAAAATGGAGTCTCATCTTAAATACTGTTTCCCAGGGGGCATAGCCAGAGGCGGAGTCCCCCAGGGTTCCAAGTCTCTTAAAGGGGCAATGCCAAGCCTCTTAAAGGGGCAAGGTATTCCGATCATCACATTCACCCCCTGTTTAAAAAAAACACATAGTCCGTCGGGGATGAAGTGTTTTTAAATTATAAGTTCAGTCTTTGTGGTGGTCTGATAGTCCGTGTTGACTTTCGCCGCTCCGGTGGTGGCGCCGTGGATGCGGTCGGTTCCGATGGTGTTCTATCCTGAGCACGGTTGACTGAAGCTTTGTCCGCCTTGGAGGGGGTGGGGTATCAGGAGTGATTAGGGTGGTCGGTGTCGGCTGGGGGGGCAGGGGCCGCTATGGAAGGGGCGCTGTCGAAGTCGGCGTTCGGTGTAGGGCCGGGAGCGTCGGTAGAAGGGGGGGGGGTCGGTGGGAGGATCGGTGGGAGAGCCAGCGGGTGCCAGGTCTCGCAGGGATACTGTATCCTGCCTGCTGTCGGGGTGCTCGACGTAGGCGTATTGAGGGTTTGCGTGCAGCAGGTGGACCCTCTCGACTATTGTTTCCGTTTTATGGCTCCTCACATGCCTCCGGAGTAGGACTGGACCCGGAGTCGTCAGCCAGGGTGGAAGCAAGACTCCAGAGGTGGACTTCCTGGGGAAGACAAACAAACGATTGTGAGGGGTCTCGCTCGTGGCCGTACAGAGGAGCGACCGAATGGAGTGCAGGGCATCGGGTAGGACCTCCTGCCAGCGGGCGATAGGGAGACTCCTTGACCGTAGGGCTAGGAGGACAGCCTTCCAGACTGTCGCGTTCTCCCTCTCCACTTGCCCGTTTCCCCGCGGGTTATAGCTCATCGTCCTTCTCGAGGCGATGCTCTTGCTGAGCAGGTACCGATGCAGCTCATCGCTCATGAACGATGTGAATATAAGCGGGGAAACCAAACAGAGCGAAGATGCTGCGCAGTGCCTTGATCACGGAGGCCGAGGTAGTATCGGGGCAGGGGACAGCAAAAGGGAAGCGGGAGAATTCATCGATGACGGTGAGGAAATAGATGTTGCGGTTGTTGGAAGGGAGAGGCCCTTTGAAGTCCACGCTTAGTCGCTCAAAGGGCCCAGAGGCTTTTATCAGGCGGGCCTTGTCTGGTCGACAGAACTGCGGCTTGCATTCCGCACAGATCTGGCATGCCTTAGTCATGGTCTTGACCTCCCCTGTGGAGTAGGGCAGGTTGCGGGACTTGATGAAGTGGGCAAGCCGGGTGACCCCCGGGTGGCAGAGGTCATCGTGGATGGCTCTCAGGCGGTCCAATTGCGCGTTGGCGCACGTCCCGCGAGACAGGGCATCTGGGGACTCGTTGAGCTTCCCTGGGCGATATTTAATATCGTACGTATAGGTGGAGAGCTCTATTCTCCACCTCAGAATCTTGTCGTTCTTTATTTTGCCCCGTTGTGCGTTATCGAACATAAAGGCGACCGACCGCTGGTCGGTGATGAGGGTGAACCTCCTACCAGCTAGGTAGTGCCTCCAGTGTCGCACGGCCTCCACTATGGCTTGTGCCTCCTTCTCGACTGCAGAGTGTCGAATTTCCGAGGCGTTGAGGGTTCGGGAGAAGAACGCCACTGGTCTGCCCGCTTGGTTGAGGGTAGCAGCCAGGGCGACGTCTGATGCATCGCTTTCTATTTGAAAGGGGATGGCTTCGTCCACCGCGTGCATGGCGGCCTTGATGATGCCGGCCTTGATACGGTTGAAAGCCGACTGGGCCTCATCCGTCAGGGGAAAAACCGTGGTCTTAATGAGTGGCCGGGCTTTGTCCGCATATTTGGGGACCCACTGGGCGTAATAGGAGAAAAGCCCCAGGCACCGTTTGAGTGCCTTGAGGCTACGGGGGAGGGGGAGTTCCTTAAGGGGACGCATGCGGTCGGGGTCTGGGCCTCGGACCCCGTTCTCCACGACGTAGCCGAGGATGGCGAGCCAGGTTGTGTGGAACACGCATTTCTCTTTGTTGTACGTGAGGTTGAGGGCCCGGGCAGTCTGGAGGAACTTCCTCAGGTTTGCATCGTGGTCCTGCTGGTCATGGCCACACATGGTGATGTTGTCCAAGTACGGGAAGGTCGCCCGTAAGCCGTACTGGTCCACCATTTGATCCATCGCCCTCTGGAAAACGGAGACTCCGTTTGTAACACCAAAGGGTACCCTGAGGAAGTGAAACAGCCGACCGGCTGCTTCAAAAGCTGTGTAGGGGCGGTCCTCTGAGCAAATAGGGAGTTGGTGGTAGGCCGATTTGAGGTCAACTGTGGAGAATACCCGATACTGGGCAATTTGGGTCACCATTTCAGCTATGCGGGGAAGTGGGTACGCATCGAGTTGTGTGAAGCGGTTTATTGTCTGGCTATAATCCACAACCATGCGTTGCTTTTCCCCGGAGCGGACTACTAATACTTGGGCCCTCCAAGGGCTGTTGATGGCCTCTATGACCCCCTCCTTTAGTAGCCGCTGAACCTCCGACTTGATGAAAGTCAAGTCTTGGGTACTGTACCGGCGACTCTTGGTGGCAATGGGCTTACAGTCGGGAGTGAGGTTCGCGAAGAGGCGGGGTGGCGCAACTTTGAGTGTCGCCAGGCTGCAGACTGTGAGTGGGGGCAGGGGTCCGCCGAACTTCAGTGTCAGGCTCCGGTGGCTGCACTGAAAGTCGAGGCCGAGCAGCAGGGGGGCGCAGAATTGAGGAAAAATGTAAAGTTTAAAACGGGAGTATTTCGCGCCTTGAATTGTGAGGTCCGCGACACAACACCCTGTGTTTTGAACCAAATGGGACCCTGAGGCGAGGGCGATAGTTTGGGAGACGGGGTGGGTGCGCAGGGAGTAGCGTCTTACCGTGTCTGGGTGGATAAAGCTCTCCGTGCTCCCGGAGTCGAACAGGCAGGGAGTGCCTTGGCCGTTGATTCGCACCGGCATCATCGAGTTTCGCAGGTGTTTCGGCCGTGATTGATCAAGCGTGATCGCTCCTAGGTGCGGGCTGTCAGAGTCGGACTCACAAAATGGCTGCCCGGAGTCATAAGATGGCCGCCGCCGGCGGTCGCACGTGTCGGGTTTCGAAGATGGCCGCCGCCAAGATGGCCGCTCCCATATCTCGCACGAGGTCGATGATGCGTCAGAAGTGGGCGTGTCTGGCCACAGCGCAGACGCGTTGCGGGGTCTGTGAGGCCGGGAGCTTGATTTCTGGGCCCAGTGAGACTTTTGTTTGTGGCCTTTGGGCCCAGCCAGGCAGACTTTCGCGAAGTGCCCTTTCTTCCCGCAGTCGTTGCAGGTCGCGGATCGGGCCGGACAACGCTGGCGTGGGTGCTGGCCTTGCCCACAGAAATAGCATGGGGAGCCCCCGGAGTGAGTGGATCGACGCGTGGCACAGGCCTGTAGCGTGGCCGAGTCTGGAGGGGATCGAGAGGGATTTGTAAGGTCCGCGGAGTACGTACGGAGGTTACGGTGGGCCGTTTCGAGAGAAAAGCCGAGCGTTACCGTGCCTTGGAGATCCTTCGCCCCGTCTTCTAGGAGCCGCTGCCGGATGTACGATGACCTGATGTCAGACACAAGGGCATCGCGGATGTGTAAGTCCCTGTGTTCTTCAGCCGTCACTGCTTTGTGGTCGCAGTTCCTCGCGAGCGCGGTGAGTCTTTCCACGAACTCGTCCAGCGTTTCCCCGGAACGCTGGCTGCAGTTCGAGAGCAAATGCCTGGCATGTACCTCATTGGTAGTCTTTATGAAGCGTTTCTTCAATATTTTGATCGCTGCCTCATAGGTCGTAGCGGTTTCGATCATGGCGGAAATTCGGTGGCTCACTCAGCCATGTAGGAAGCGCAGCTTGCGAGCGCTGTCGACATCAGACGGTGAGGAGTCCAGATAGTCCTCAAAACACCGGAGCGTTTTAAACATTTTAATGTTTAAAAATTTCCGAGGCTTCAGGCGTCCTGCCGTCCAGGTTGAGTTTCTCTGGTTTCAGACCGCTGTCCATCTTGATGTGAAATGCTTATTAAATTGAGGCACTCTCAATTACGACGCGAAAGTTAGGTCAGTAATCAAAGGCTTTAATAAGCAGTGAACAATGGCAGCATCCAAGAGAAGTGTGCTCGCAAAATGGAGTCTCATCTTAAATACTGTTTCCCAGGGGGCATAGCCAGAGGCGGAGTCCCCCAGGGTTCCAAGCCTCTTAAAGGGGCAATGCCAAGCCTCTTAAAGGGGCAAGGTATTCCGATCATCACAGTGGGTTTCCTCCGGGTGCTCCGGCTTCCTCCCAGAGTCCAAAGATGTGCAGGTTAGGTGGATTGGCTACGCTACATTTCCCTTAGGTGGGGTTACGGGAATAGGACAGGAGATTGGCTTAGGTAGGGTGCTCTTTCAGTGGGTCAGTGAAGACCCACTGGGCCGAATGGCCTCCTGCTGCACAGGGATTCTATTCTATGATTCTTTGAAAACAGGAAATATTGTGATTGATGTTATGATCACAATGCTGTAAAGTTCCAGTGACACTGATCATAACTCACTCATGCTTTCAGTCCTTGTGATATGTCAACATTTCTCTCTAGTAAAATAACTTTCATTCTGCATTGCCACCAGCGTTTTAGCATACATTTAACTCCAAAATCTGTACAAGAAATCAGCTTCCGCTTGAATTAATTAGAGCATAATAAACACGACACCCGCATCGAGTATTCTGCCTATCAGGCTGCTTCAACCAGAAACCATGGGCAGAATCAACCAACCGCGTCCTCTGGAGGGCCTGGAAGCAGAGGGGCCCGTCTAACTTAGTGTTGGAACATTCTTATTTCCACTATTATTTGAAAATGCTGGTGCAAAATATGTATTTAAATTCCACATGATATCTGTGTACCCTACTAATAGATGGCCTCCTTCATCCCTAAATATCTCACACATTTCAATTCTTTCCTTCTGGACTGCATATTAAAGTCCCTTTGTTTCCATTGACAGTACCTGCTTGTCTTTTTCATATCAACTTTTCACACCTCCCTTTTCACCTGCTCACTAGATTATCTGTCGCTGACTTGCACCAAAACCTTTACATCTGCAATTGAAGTCAGGATAAGAGAAAGCCCAACATGATTCTTTTCATTATGATCAACTCATATTTGATGAGCTCATATTTGATAACGTCAATATTTTTGACCTTCCACATCTGTTTTAATATTGTTGTGCATCCAGCAAACATAATTTCTTAATACACCTTTCTTTGACTTTAAAGGAAGATATTTATTTTGTATGCTAACCATCCGATATTGGAAGATTGCCCACTGCTAAAGGCAATTTGTTTGCAAATCCAACCAAAGTCGACCATTTTAAGTTCAAGCCGGACCCAATGGACTCACAAATGTGTTTGATTTTTGCCACATTCTCCCATTGAACACAAATGAAAATTAGCTGTTGAGAGCCTTCAAAAGAAAACTTTTTCAAGTTCAGTAAACTAAATTAAATACTTTTATTTTTAAAGAAAAGCTTAAAAACTGCAAGTTCCAGTCCATTTTTCATTCATTGAACTTGGCAATTTTGTGCCAGATTGTAGTTATAATGATTCACGTTAATTACCATGAGGCAAGTAAGATCAATCACACTACCAACATTTAGTGAATGAGGAAGATTGATTACTGTCACATTTATTTTCCAATATTGAGCTTCCAGCTGAGCCTGAAATACATCTATTCCAATTGAGAAGAATCACTCAATAATAATCTGCAAAAATATTCTTTGTTCCAGGTGGAACAAGACTATAAATGCTTCCTTTATTTTAACATTTCTGTCAGCCACCCAATTTATTTATTTTTTTCCCCAGTGCTCACGTTGCACTCCAAGTTTGCAATGGTATTATCATTTTTACCTTTGCGTTGTCACGAAATAAATCTCTCGCAGTTGTTAAATAATTGAATTTAATCTCAGTTCTTTCTCATTTTAGATGTTATTTCCTGGGAAATGTACTCTGAATGGTGACCTGGGCAGAATTTGTGATGGAACTTCAAATGAATATGGCTATTTCGAAAGATTTTCGGGGAGAAATTAGTTGGTGTAGCACTGCTACATAGACTTGCACCGGTACACAGGACAGGGAATGCTGCAGGGCTGTAATTGTATAGCCCACATGATAATCTTCAAAGATATCAATGAAGAAAGCCATACCGGCTGAACAAGTAACAGCCCTTAACAAATCAACAAAGGTCTGGCGCTTTCTTTTCAAAAAACCTTTAATTAGAGAGTAACCTCTGCCTATTTTTGACGTTTCTTAGGCAGCTAAATTCTCAAGATTGCCAAAATCTCGAAGCATAATCTTTCTCTTTCCCACTCTATTCACTGAGGAATGGGCAATACTGGTTCAATGTCCCTCCGTCTGAAACAACTGAGCTGACATTGGCAAATGTGGGTTGGATTCTCCATTTCTGAGACTACGTGTCGACGTCGGCACAGAATTCGTGGAGTTCTACAACAGCAAAACTGGCGCTGCCCCGGACTAATTCAGCTACTGTTAACGGACTAGCACCAACTCCATGTGGAACACAATCAATTCCAATCAGAAATGGTGCTGGATTTGCCAGATCCACGATTGATACTCAGGAGGCTGCCAAGCTGTAGCCGCACATACACACTGCACTCCCCACACACATCAGCGGCTTCATGTTTCACGGGTGCCGAGCTTGAGACAGTCCTGGACGTCGTGGAGGAAAGGCGGGTGACCATGTACCCTAGCCCAGAAAGGAGGTTGCCAGCCGTGCTTGGCCGCAGGTGGCAGAGGCGGTCAGCGCCATGGGTCACACAGTCCAGACCAACAAGCAGTGCCGGAAGAAACTGCACAAACTCCTCAGGCCAGCCAGGGTGAGTAAGCAGCACTGTATCCCTGGCACCAACCCCTGCCCCACACACCCATAACCCACACCCAGAGGGCAACTGAACACCCACCGTGCACTACATGCTGACACACATACTGGCCACCATGGCCGGGTGCCCTGGCCACTGAGGCCACCAGCTACACACCCCCTGATCTGCATGCACGGACTGTCTAACATTGTCATTTTCCGTTTTCCCCTTACACCCCCCCTCCCCCCACACCCCCGCAGGAGGAGGCCGCCCCTACCCCGCTGGGAGTGGGAGAAGATTGGAGGGGGACTGCCAGACCAGTGGCCTCTCACCATGGTGAAGCAGAGGGCCCTGGACATGATCGGTGGCCTGGACAAAAGGGAGGTCGCTGGGGTGGAGTCCGGGGGCGGACGAGGAAGTGATACCCTGTTGAGTTCCAGTTCCCCATGGCATGTGTGTCTCCACCCGATTGCCGAACACAATTTTGGCATCAGGGAATGGAGAATCCAGCCCCCAGTCTGGGTTTTCCAAGTAATTCTTCTGAACAATAGCTTATGCTCCACTTTTACCAATGAATCCAGTATCCAGGTTTTACCCTCCCCCTTCAGGGTTTCCTTCATCTTGACTGCTGTGCAAATTGCTCACAATTGCTTGAACTCTCAATTCCCATGCTCTATTAAAATGGCATCAAAATTTTGATTTGCCTCGGAAGTCTGCTTTCCCGCTTTAACTCAGGTTATTGCAATTGTCTCTTTAACTCAGAACACTTTGTTTACTTTTCCTTGAATTATCCTTAACAATACATTGGTTTCTGTTCTTGTTATAACCTGCCTGCTTACCACTGGTTGGGGACTAATGGCAATCCCACAATCCTTAGGGAGTATGAGCTTCCCCAATGAGGAGGGCGGAGAAATCATTTTTTTTTTTTTTTTTTTTTTTATAAATTTAGATTACCCAATTATTTTTTCCAATTAAGGGGCAATTTAGCATGACCAATCCACCTAATGTGCACATTTTTGGGTTGTGGGGGCGAAACCCACGCAGACACGGGGAGAATGTGCAAACTCCACACGGACAGTGACCCAGAGCCGGGATTGAACCTGGGACCTCAGCGCCGTGAGGCGGATGTGCTAACCACTAGGCCACCGTGCTGCCCTGCGGAGAAATCATTTAGTAGAGTCCCTGCATAAATAGAGCTGGCCAGTATGGGACCAGATAGAGAGGAGAAAGAAGTAAGGGAGTGCTGTTGCTGCTGCTGCCATTAGTTGGCTGAATTTCTAGCTGGGCATGCTGAGGACTGTTGACACTTACATAGTGCTGGGGCCGGCAGTGCTGTTTGCATCTCTCCTCACACCACAAAGAAAAAAAGGAATATAGAAATGTAAAATGAGAAAAGGTCATTTGAACATTCAAACTTCTTCACACATGTAACACTACCATGGGCTCAGTCTAAATGTTCAACCCCCTGAGGAAGAAGAACAAGCAATAGAAAAACACAATCTGTGAAATAATTCGCTGAAATCCCTGTCCCATATACCCTGCCAACTATCGCAAAAACAATTGGATGAAGAATCCCATGTTAACTGTTCAGCAGTGTTGAATCCTGACATTTATTTTGAGGTTAATATTCCAAAACTCCTGAAGCCATCAAATGTTTAACCTATAATTTCCCCCCCCCCCCATATTCTTCATTCACGTGCATTACTATATTTTCATGCAGTTATTTTTAACAGTTAATCAATGTTGCAGAAATTATTTTTTGATGGGGATTGATTTCACCTGTCTTGTTCTTTTCTCCTGATCTCTGTGGGTGATAGACATTTTTAATTTTATGTTCATGTCTTTATTTTTCTTGCAGTCAGAATGTAAATTATATAATCTGTTTATGTGTGTGCCTTCCAGCATTATACAATCCTGGATTATATCTCTTTCAATCTTCCTTCCTCCAATGGCAGCAAGCCAAGATTTTCAGTTTATCTTAACAATAATGTTCTTTAAGTCTGAAAATCATCTTTGTTACTGCTTTCTCACCCCTCCCTGTGTATCAGTGTCCTTGTGAAACTAGACACTGCACACAATATTCCAAAATTGATTTTACCAGTAAGATTTAAAGGGCCAAAATAATCTATTCTGATTTGTGATCAAATGCCCTTGAGATGAATTCTGGATGATAAAGCTTGCAGAGGACAGCTGCACATTGACGGTATGCTCAATAATCACATTCAAACAGTTTATCTCTATCTCTGCAATGAACACCTACTCATTGTGTACATGCTCCATATTCCCTGCAGTCATTTGAATTCACTTAAATGGCAACATATCTCATTGGACATTTTTTTCATTCATCCACTTTATTTGTTCCAATCCCTTGGGATTCTGTGAACATCCCAACCACCGATCTTGCCACATTTGGCAAAACCTATGCTCTGTTTATGACTTGCAGGAATCCTGAATATCCCCACACAGTAACTGACTAGTTACTGATTCTGTAACTTAGACAATTGTTTGCTTAGCCAATTCTTAACGCAGATAGCTATATTTCCAAGTCCTTTCTGACTGTAATTTGCATGTGGACGATGGCTGGACATAAATTAAAGCAGTCCTCCGAAACCCAAGATTAATTCATTGGGGATTAAGTCCAGATCCATGTCATTAAAACACTCGCAAAACAAACACAAAATAGGAATGTGCTACATTTTGGCTCTTGACCTAGTAAATGTGCTATTATGAATATGTGGATCATTATGTTTACATTAAGAAAGGAAAACTGTGAGATGTAAGAAAGAAACAACTTGAATTTATATCATCTTTTAAATGCAGGATATTACAGTACTTATAAAATGTAGGGTCGGAATTTAGTCTCCTCATGGAGGCAGTAATCAGCTCGCAAAAAGTAGAACATCATTTCTTTGCAAGAAAAATCATTTTCCTGGGCCTTCCTAATCACCATGTGGCTGTTTTCATGTGTCGGGAAGAGCTTTGGTATAAAATGCATATTGCACCACTTCCAAGGTGGGGTCCCCATTGTGTGGACCACAGAATAACTCTATTTCTTCCAGCACACTGAGCTGATGGCGCTTTTTTAAATCATAAAAATAAGCACCACCTTAGAGAGTTCTTAACAACTGGAAGAAGTGCAGCAGCACGGTAGCATTGTGGATAGCACAATCGCTTCACAGCTCCATGGTCCCAGGTTCGATTCCGGCTTGGGTCACTGTCTGTGCGGAGTCTGCACATCCTCCCCGTGTGTGCATGGGCTTCCTCCGGGTGCTCCGGTTTCCTCCCACAGTCCAAAGATGTGCAGGTTAGGTGGATTGGCGATGCTAAATTGACCTTAGTGTCCAAAATTGTCCTTAGTGTTGGGTGGGGTTACTGGGTTATGGGGATAGGGCGGAGGTGTTGACCTTGGGTAGGATGCTCTTTCCAAGAGCCGGTGCAGACACGATGGGCCGAATGGCCTCCTTCTGCACTGTAAATTCTATGTATCTATGTAAGTGTAATGTGGACTCTGGGACATTCTAACAGGTAAATGTCCAATGTATTGATCCCTTTAAATATCAGGACTAAATGCTGTATTGTAATGTAGACATGTTTTTAAATGCAGTGATTGATTAGAGCACTCTTTCCTACAAAGGTAAGTTCACCATTACATTGATCAGCATTGTTAAGTGTTTACATACATTAGAGTATTTTTTTTAATTTGAGAAAGCACCATAATACATTCAAATGTGAAAGAAAATGTGTTGTTAAACTCTTCTTTAATGTTCGGTACTGTGATTTAAATTAAAGACAGCTCTGACTTTGAAAAAATATCCTCTGCTATTGAAAGTTTTTTGAAAAAAATCTAAGAACCTGCTCCTTATTGATTGACAGGCAGTGTGCATTGAAATGGGAATATAACATAATCTGTCTCTTAATTTCCAGGTCTTTGAACTGAAAACTGAAGTTTTGATAGCTGTGGCCATTATGAATACTTTGCTGAGTTCCAAAAGCTGCTAATCATCTGAGCACAGCAGGTGTTCTATTGACTCAGCTGTTAATTAATAGCCTTAGGAGGTTGTAATAAAATATTAAATGTTTTGTCTTTGATTTGGTTGTTTGTTTACATAACTTAATGGTCACTTAATGGATTAAACATGTTCTCCATAGGAGTACAGGTTTTCTTCTTTGATTGTGTGGGGCAGAGACTGGAAACCCAGGGCCAGGCGATCCAGAAGGTGGACGAAGCAGTGGCTGAGTACAATGACCAGCTAGCCGCGATGGTGGTGAAGATGGGGCTGATGAAGGACCACCAGAAGAGACTGCAAGAGAAAGTGGAGGATCTGGAGAACAGATCGCGCAGGCAGAACCTGAGGATCGTTGGCCTGCCAAAAGGCAGCGAAGGATCGGACGCAGGTGCATATGTGGAGCATTTGTTCGAGAAGCTGCTGGGGAAGGTGAATTTGCTCGGCCCTTGGAGGTGGACTGGATGCTTATGAAGAAGCCGCTGAGGAATGAGCCGCTGAGGGCGATGGTGGTACGATTGCACTGGTTCCTGGACAAGGAACAGATCTTGAGGTGGTCCAGGCAGTCGAGGAGCTGTTCGTGGGAAGGCAACAAACTGCATATCTACCAGAACTTGGGTGTGGAACTGACCAAAAGAAGGACGAATTTTAACAAGGTGAAATTGGCTCTCTTTAAGAAGGGGGAGAAGTTTGGTATGCTGTACCCAGCACATCTGTGGGTCACTTATGAGAGCCAGGGGACTGGATTCTCCCAAAACGGGGCTAAGTGTTGACGTCGTCGTGAAGACCATGCTATTTCCCAAAGGCGTCATCGGGCCCCCAGGTGGAGCAATTCAACGGCCCAAAAGGGGCTAGCGGGGGCGGGTCATGGAGCGCGTGACGGACTGGACGCTGATTCGCCGGTTTCATCATTGACGCGGCACAGTGGCTCCAATTAAAAATTATCCCCCCACACAGCGTTGCAGGCAAGATGGCAGCGCACAGAGCAGCACCGCGATTTAGGGGCGAGGAGCTCGAGACCCTCCTGGACGCTGTGGAGCAGAGGAGGCAGGTGTTATACCCCGGAGTGGGCTGCAGGATGGCAGGCGTCATTCTTCGCCGTGTGTGGGCGGAGGTGGCTGACTCCATCAGCGCCGTTGGGGCGTTGACTAGGACAACAGACCAGTGCCAAAACAAACTGCACAACCTCATCAGGGCAGCCAGGGTGAGTATCCAGCACAGTGCGCCTTGCACCAGCCCCCTCCCACCCCCCGCCACCAGGAGACGGTCCCACCCTGACCCAGGCGGCTGCACCCACCCATGCCAGGCGGAATGGCTGGGTGCACAGAGACCCAACCCCTGGGTTGCATGCGCTGGGCCATCTAACACTGTTGCTGTTGCCCCCCAGGGGAAGTCTGTGCATAACCACCGGGAGCGGGAGTAGACCGGAGGGGAACCGGAAGACCTGCGCCCCCTCACTGTGCCCGAGCATAGGGCACTCGACATCATCGGCGGGCTGAAGGAGAGGGATAAACACACAGCAAACCAAGACCCAGGGGACAAACACAGAGGACACCATGACTCAGGGGACGGAAACACAGGGGACGGACGCACAGCACACAATGACCCAGGAGACTCCGGACTTTGGGTCTGATGAAGATATAGACTTTCCGGCACTGCTGGCTCCAACACCATCCACCACCTCAGAGATTGTCACTTTGGGCAATTTAGTGGAGAGACTTCTGGAACACTCTTGGTGAGAACCACACAGCCGTACCAGTACAGCAGGTGGAGGTTGGAGCAGCCGTGGGGCCGGATGGTCGGAGGGTAGCCTGGCCCCAGCAACCAGCTGCCGCCCAGGCGGGTCCCGGGATCCTGGAAGATTTATTCCCATCCATCGTGCAGGTGCAGGCAGAGACCCAAGGACTAGTGGAGGGGATGAGAGCCGGCTTCCAGAACCTGCAGATGCAGGTGGAGGAGTCCGGAGTCCAACTGCCTGCCGGAGCAGGGAGGGGTGCCGGTCATGCTTGCCACCCAGGCCAAAACTGCACGAGTGGCGTCCGCGGTGGAGGCAATGGGTGTGGCGGTGTCAGACATGGGTCAGGTTTTGCAAGGCCTGGGCATTCTGTGCAGGCGGGGGCCATGGCCCTGGGAAGGGCTGCCCACTCACAGGCAGCCATGTTCCAGAGCCAGCTGCAGATTGCAGCGGCACTCCTCGGCGTGGCCCAGTCCCAGCAGGCCATGGCTGAGAGCATTGGCGCTATTGCCCAGGTGCTGGCCGTCGTCGCACAGTCCCAGAAGGAGGCGGCACAGTCTCAGTCAGGGATGGCCCACCCCCTGTGCTCCATGGCCACGAATATACAGACTCTGATCAATACCAGAGCGAGTTTCCAGAACTGACAGCAGGGGGGGGGAGTCCCGGGGTTTGGCTCCGCTCACATCTCCATCCCATGGAGAAGCCCAGGGGACATCGGGCACCCTGAGGGAGGAGGAGGTGCTGGGGCCCGTGCCAGTAACTCCTGCAGGGGAGGTCTCGGAACACCGCAGTACCTCGGACTTCCCGCCCCCTCCTGTCCCTGGTGCATCTGGTGGGCAGCGGGCTGAACAAGTTGGCACCATGCCACCCGGGACGTCTGAGGAGCAGCCGGGCCCCATCCAGGCCTGGCTGCCCCAGGAAGAGTCCAACAGGGACTCTAGTCGCAGGGCAGGGCTCACAGCAGATCACCTCCACTCCTGCTGTACCATCGGGGGAACCACCTAGGCGTAGTGTTAGGGCCCGGAAGGCCAGAAAACTAGACATGAGCTAATTTGGCATGGCTGCAGGGCACTGTTTAGTTACAAGGGCTAGGGCACTGACTGTAAATACCTCTTCACATCAAACACCTGTTATCACCGTTGCAAGCTGCCTCTGTGCTCTGTCTGGGTGTGGGGGTGGGGCATTCAGTGATGGCCACTGTGGGTGAGGTGTGGTGGACGGGTGAGTCCCAGCGGGTGAATCGTGCAGCCCCTCCGCCGACCATCCCCATCATCCGTCCCCAGCTATTCGGTAAGGCCATGTGATGGACTGGGCAGCCCACATGCGGTGCACACCCTGGTGGGAGGTGCTACTGTGGGCATGGGTCCGACATTGTTTAACGATGTGGAGCACGGAGCTCATCGCAGAGTGGGCTGTCATCATCCTCCATCCCATGGACCAGACCCGCTGCCACTAGCAACTGAGTGCCCCCCAGCTTGTTTTGCCACAGGTATATATAATGGAGGGGGGTGTGCAAAAGGGGGTTCGGGTGGTGAGGGTGGTCGGCGGTGTGGGAGGTGAGGGTGGTTGGTGGTGTGGGAGGTGAGGGTGGTCGGTGGTGTGGGAGGTGAGGGTGGTCGGCAGTGTGGGAGGTGAGGGTGGTTGGTGGTGTGGGAGGTGAGGGTGGTCGGTGGTGTGGGAGGTGAGGGTGGTCGGCAGTGTGGGAGGTGAGGGTGGTTGGTGGTGTGGGAGGTGAGGGTGGTGGGTGGTGTGGGAGGTGAGGGTGGTTGGTGGTGTGGGAAGTGAGGGTGGTCGGCAGTGTGGGAGGTGAGGGTGGTCGGTTGTGTGGGAGGTGAGGGTGGTCGGTGGTGTGGGAGGTGAGGGTGGTTGGTGGTGTGGGAGGTGAGGGTAGTCGGTGGTGTGGGAGGTGAGGGTGGTCGGCAGTTTGGGAGGTTAGGGTGGTCGGTGGTGTGGGAGGTGAGGGTGGTCGGTGGTGGGGGAGGTGAGGGTGGTCGGTGGTGGGGGAGGTGAGGGTGGTTGGTGGTGTGGGAGGTGAGGGTGGTCGGTGGTGTGGGAGGTGAGGGTAGTTGGTGGTGTGGGAGGTGAGGGTGGTTGGTGGTGTGGGAGGTGAGGGTGGTTGGTGGTGTGGGAGGTGAGGGTGGTCGGTGGTGGGGGAGGTGAGGGTGGTTGGTGGTGTGGGAGGTGAGGGTGGTCGGTGGTGTGGGAGGTGAGGGTAGTTGGTGGTGTGGGAGGTGAGGGTGGTCGGCAGTTTGGGAGGTTAGGGTGGTCGGTGGTGTGGGAGGTGAGGGTGGTCGGTGGTGGGGGAGGTGAGGGTGGTCGGTGGTGGGGGAGGTGAGGGTGGTCGGTGGTGTGGGAGGTGAGGGTGGTCTGCGGTGGGGGAGGTGAGGCTGGTCGGCGGTGTGGGAGGTGAGGGTGGTCAGTGGTGTGGGAGGTGAGGGTGGTCGGTGGTGTGGGAGGTGAGGGTGGTCGGTGGTGTGTGGGGTGAGGGTGGTCGGTGGTGTGGGAGGTGAGGGTGGGTGGTGGTGTGGGAGGTGAGGGTGGTCGGTGGTGTGGGAGGTGAGGGTGGTCGGTGGTGTGGGAGGCGAGGGTGGTCGGTGGTGATGTGGTGTGGTAATGTGGTATCCGTGCCTCTGCCGAGCAAACCCCCCCCCAACAACACCCCCCCCCCCCCCCCCACCCCCGCCGCAAGCTGGTGAAACGTGCGTTGACTAAAGCATCCCTTGCTCACTGGCCCTGCCAATGGCGTAGTGCGGCCTCCCGTGCATGGCCGGCCCCCATGTCGCGCCCGTTGTCCCCCTCCCCTCCCCCTCATCCTTCTCGTATGGAGAGGCCTGCCCTTGCTCCTCATCCTCCTCCAGCACATCGCCCCTCTGCTGGGTTATATTGTGGAGGACGCAGCAAACCACAACAATGCGGCCGACGCTCCTTGACTCGTTCCGGAGGGCTCCCGCAGAGCGGTCCAAACACCTGAAGCGCATCTTCAGCACCCCAAAGCACCTCTCGACCACACCCTGGTCATACAATGGGTATCGTTATTGCTGTTCTCCACGTCAGTCTGTGGCCTCCATGAAGGCGTCATCAGCCATGACTACAACGAGTACCCCCTGTTGCCCAGCAACCAGCCCCATAGTTGGGCGGGGGGGGGGGGGGTCGGCCCTTGTACATGCCGTGTATCACAGATTGGGCCAACACGAACGAGTCATGCACACTGCCTGGGTATCGGGCGCAGACGTGCAGGATCCTCATCTGATGGTCACAGAGCACCTGAACGTTCATGGAGTGGTACACCTTCCTGTTTGTGAACAGTGGCCAGGAGGGGGGCACCATAAGGCCGTTTCCTTGGCGTCCACACAGGGGCTGGGGTGGTGGCCAACAAGATGGCCACCATAACGGGGCTCGGTGCGTGGGCACTGCCCTGTCAGTCATGCCGGGGTCTCCCACCCCTCCCTTCCCCCGACCCTGGCAGCACTCCCCCCCCCCCCTGCAGAACTCACGGCCAATGCCCGTTTCGGGAGCCCGCAGTCCCTCCCATGCCAACCCCTGCCTCCTCCCACAGCTGCCTCAGCCAACACGCCGGCTTCACAAATTTTTATAGGTGGTTAGAACCTTGCCGTCGGGAACTCGGCCAATCCGGGCCACAGAATTGCTTGGGCATTCTTTTATTTCTCATACTAAGAGTAAAAAGCCTTGGGGTTTTCCTTGATCCGGTGAGAATCGGTCGTCGGGGCACTCGAGGTGATTCTCCGGCCACGTGGCGGGTGCTGCGATTCCGTTGAGCTGGGGGGTACGGAGAATCGGAAATCTGGGCGAAAACGGCGTCAACGCTGTCGTAGCCAATTCTCTGGCCGAACGCGTTTTGAGATTTTGCCGCGATATCTCGGAGAATCCAACCCAGGAACTTTACTTCAGATCGCCAGATGAGGCGATGAACTTTGTCAAAGACAGGGGACTGGCATGTGATGGTGGACATTAAACTTGGGGGAGAGTAGCTGTGTTTTTGATCTTCTGCTAAATTTCTTTTTTCTTCTGGTTTTGTATGTAGTTTCGCACTAAGTTTGGGGCCATTGCTCAGTTTTGTATGCGGGGTAACTTTGTTCTTAATGTGGGATGGTGGGTGGAATTTTCTTCTTTGTGTTTGTTGGAGATTGTAATGTTTGTATATGTATGTTCAAGCAGGGGGAGGGAGCTCAGTGGAGGGCAGGATGCTTGGCGCTATGGGCGGGGGCGACCAGGCTAGCTGGCCAGGCTAGCTCACGGAAGCACAGTGGGGGGCGAGCAGGTGATAACCTTGTTGAGAGGCGTTGGGATTGTTATTTTGTTATGGGGGGAAGAGGAGGGGGTATTGATTTGCTGACGGGGGAGAGACTCATGCTTCAAGACAGTCTGGGGGTCGATTATGGTTATGGTGAGCGCACGAGGGTGGGCCTGAAGAGGCGCAAGACACAGGCTGGAGGCTGGTGTAAGAAGGGTTATGGTTGATCGGCAGCCGGGGGAGGGGGGGTGGAGAGGGAGGGAAGAGGGGGGTAGGAGGGGGGAGGGAGGAGGGGGGAGGGGTGGGAGGGGTGGCGGGGTGACCCCTGACTAGGCTGATCACATTGAAGGGGCGGGGTGCCCCCCGACCAAGCTGATCACACGGAATGTGAGAGGGTTGAATGGGCCGGTCAAGAGGGCTTGTGTGTTCGCGCATCTGAAGAGCTTAAAGGCGGACGTGGCAATGCTACAGGAGACACACCTGAGGGTGGTGGATCAGATTAGACTGAGGAAGGGGTGGGTTGGGCAAGTATTTTATTTGTGGCTTGACTCTAAAACTAAGGGGGTATCAATTTAGATCAATAAGCAGGTGTCATTTGAGGTAGGGAGCATAGTGGTAGACTCGGAGGGGTAGGTTCGTTATGATAAGTGGGAAGTTGGAGGGGATGCCGGTGGTATTAATGAATATCTACGCACCTAACTGGAACGATGCAGAGTTTACGAGGTGGGTGTTGGGGAAGATCCAACCTGGACTCGCATCAGCTGATCATGGTGGGGGGGGTCTTTAATACGGTTATAGATCCAAGGTTGGATCGGTCGAGTTCGAGGACAGGGAGGGTGCCAGCTGCAGAGAAGGAACTAAAGGGGCTTATGGAGCAGATGGGAAGGGTAGATCCGCGGAGGTTTGGACAACCAAGATTGAAGGAGTTTTCTTTTATCTAACCCTAACCCTAATAGAGGAAAAACGAAGCGTATGTAAGGATGAGAAAACAAGGTTCAGTTGGGTCGCTTGAGGGTTACAAGGTAGCAAGGAATGAGCTAAAACAAAAGGCTTAGGAGAGCTAAGAGGGGGCATGAGAAGTCCTTGGCGGATCAGATCAAGGAAAACCCCAAGGCTTTTTACTCTTATTGTGAGAAATAAAAGAATGACCAGGGTGAGGTTAGGGTCGGTCAAGGACAGAGGTGGGAACTTGTGCATGGAGTCAGAAGAGATAGAAGAGGTTTTGAATGAATACTTTTCTTCAGTGTTCACCAAGGAGAGGGGCCATATTTTTGAGGATGAGAGTGTAATACAGGCGGCTAGGCTGGAGGAGGTAGATGTTCTGAGGGAGGGTGTATTAACAATTTTGAAAAACCTTAGGGTCGACAAGTCCCCTGGGCCGGATGGGATATATCCTAGGATTCTTTGGGAGGCAAGGGATGAGATTGTAGAGCCTTTGGCTTTGATCTTTGGGTCCTCACTGTCCACGGGGATAGTGCCAGAGGACTGGAGAGTGGCGAATGTTGTTCCTCTGTTCAAGAAAGGGAATAGGAATGACCCTGGTAATTATAGGCCGGTTAGTCTTACTTCGGTGGTCGGGAAGTTAATGGAAAAGGTCCTGAAGGATAGCATTTATGACCATTTGGAAAGATGCAGCTTAATCCGGGAGAGTCAACATGGATTCGTGAAGGGTAAATCTTGCATCACAAATTTGATTGAATTCTTTGAGGAGGTAACTAAGTGTGCAGATGAAGGTAGAGCAGTTGATGTTGTTTACATGGATTTTAGTAAGGTGTTTACAAGGTTCCCCATGGTCGGCTCATGAAGAAAATAAGGAGGTGTGGGATAGAGGGAAATTTGGCCAATTGGATAAGTAACTGGCTATCACATAGAAGACAGAGGGTGGTGGTGGATGGAAAATTTTCAGACTGGAGACCAGTTACGAGCAGTGTACCACAAGGATCAGTGCTGGGTCCTCTGCTATTTGTGATTTTTATCAATGACTTGAAGGAGGGGGCTGAAGCGTGGGTCAGTAAATTTGCTGATGACACCAAGGTTGGTGGAGTAGTGGATGAGGTGGAGGGCTGTTGTCGGCTGCAAAGAGACATTGATAGGATGCAGAGCTGGGCCGAAAAAGGGCAGATAGAGTTTAACCCTGATAAGTGCGAGGTGATTCATTTTGGTAGGAAAAATTTGAATGCGGATTCCAGGGTCAACGGCAGGGTTCTGAGGAATGTAGATGAACAGAGTGATCTTGGGGTTCATGTCCACAGATCTCTGAACATTGCCACTCAAGTGGATAGAGCCATGAAGAAGGCCTATAGTGTGTTAGCGTTTATTAACAGAGGGCTTGAGTTTAAGAGTCGTGGGTTTATGCTGCAACTGTACATGGCCCTGGTGAGACCACAGTTGGAGTATTGTGTGCAGTTCTGGTCACCTCACTATAGGAAGGATGTGGAAGCATTGGAAAGGGTGCAAAGGAGATTTACCAGGATGCTGCCTGGTTTGGAGGGTAGGTCTTATGAGGAAAGATTGAGGGAGCTAGGGCTTTTCTCTTTGGAGCAGAGGAGGATGAGAGGCGACTTAATAGAGGTTTATAAGATTACATAGATTACATAGAACACACAGTGCAGAAGGCAGCCATTCGGCCCATCGAGTCTGCACCGACCCACCTAAGCCCTCACTTCCACCCTATACCCATAACCCAATAACCCCTCCTAAACGTTTTGGATACTAAGGGCAATTTAGCATGGCCAAACCACTTAACCTGCACGTCTTTGGACTGTGGGAGGAAACCGGAGCACCCAGAGGAAACCCACTCAGACACGGGGAGAATGTGCAGATTCCGCACAGACAGTGACCCAGCGGGGAATTGAACCTGAGATCCTGGCGCTGTGAAGCCACAATGCTATCCACTGTGCTACCGTGCTGCCGTGATGACGGGGATAGATGGAGTGGATGTTCAGAGACTATTTCCTTGGGTGGATGTAGCTGTTACAAGGGGGCATAACTATAAGGTTCGGGGTGGGAGATATAGGAGGGATGTCCGAGTTAGGTTCTTTACTCAGAGAGTGGTCAGGGTGTGGAATGGACTGCCTGCTGTGATAGTGGAGTCGGACACTTTAGGAACTTTCAAGCGGTTATTGGATAGGCACATGGAGCACACCAGAATGACAGGGAGTGGGACAGCTTGATCTTGGTTTTGGACAAAGCTCGGCACAACATTGAGGGCTGAAGGGCCTGTTCTGTGCTGTCCTGTTCTATGTTCTAACTCCCATGTTCACAAAGTGTACTCCCGGATCGATTTTTTCGCTTTGGACAGGACTTTCCTGGCGGGTTGGTAGATGCCGAGTATTCACCAATTGTTGTGTTGGACCATGCCCCACACTGGGTGGATGTACGGGTGAGCAAGCAGGGGGTCAGCACCCTCAATGGAGATTGGATGTAGGACTGTAAGCGGATGAGGGGGTGTGTGGGTGGGTGAGGGAGTCCATCCAGAACTATGTGGAGATAAATGACACAGGGGAGGTTTCGGCAGCAACGGTAAGGGAGGCACTGAAGGCAGTAGTTAAGGGGGAGCTATTTCGGTATGGGCTCATAGGGAGAAGTCGGAGCGGACAGAGATGGATAGGCTGATTAGGGAGATTCTCCAGGTAGACAGAAGTACTTGGAAGCCCCGGAGGCGGGGTTGTTGAAGAAACGGTTGCTGTACCAGGCGCCGGCAGCAAGTGTGTGGATGAACCGAGCGAGCTCGGACTATTTTAGACTGAGCCGGAGGACGAGGCAGTGATGTCCACTCTCCCCACTATTGTTTGCCTTGGCTATAGAGCCATTGGCGATGGCACTGAGAGCATCAAAGGACTGGAAGGGGCTAGTCTGGGTAGGGGGGTTGGATGGTGGAACACAGGGTCTCGTTGTATGCGGACGACCTAATCCTGTACATTTCTGACCCATCAGGAGGGACTGGAGAGATTTGGGGAATTTGGCCGGTTCTCGGAGTATAAATTGAACATGGGTAAGAGTGAGGATTTTGTGATCCAAGCGAGGGGGAAGGAGAGGAGGCAAGTGGAGTTGCTGTCTGATGTGGTGGGAGAGTGTTTTCTGCACTTGGGTATTCAGGTGGCACTGGGATGGCGGCAGTTGCATAAATTAAATCCTGCCTGGTTGGTTGAGGAAATTAAGGACTTTTGTAGGTGGGACATGCTCCCGCTGTCACCGGCGGGGAGGGTACAGACCATAAAGGTGACGGTTCTCCCGAGATTTTTGTTTCTTTTCCAGTGTCTCCCTATTTTTATCCCAAAGGTCTATTTTCAGCGGGTTAATACGGTTAATACTCTGGGTTTGTGTGGGCAGGTAAAACCCCACGAGTCACGAAAGTGCTGTTGGAGCAGAGCCGAGGGGGGCGAGGGTTGGCCATGCTGAACCTTAGGAATTATTACTGGGCGGCAATTACAGCCATGATCAGGAAGTGGGTTGTGGGGCGGGGTCGGTATGGGAGTGGGTGGAGGCAGCATCTTGTAGGGGCACAAGCTTAGGAGCACTGGTAACGGCGCCTCTGCCATTCTCGCTGGCTCGGTACTCCTCAAGCCCGGTGGTAGTGGCGGCTCTGAGGGTTTGGGGGTAGTGTCGGAAGCATATGGGAGTGGAGGGAGTGTCGGTGTGGGCTGTAATTTGTGACAATCACCGGTTGTGCCGGGGAGGTTGGATGGGGGGTTTCAGAGGTGGCAGAGAGCAGGGATTGAGAGACTGGGGGATCTGTTTATCGATGGGAGCTTTCCATGTTTAGATGATTTGGAGGAGTTTGAATTGCCGAGAGGGAATGGGTTTCGCTATGTGCAGGTGAGAGGCTTTGTACAAAGGCAGGTTTTGACCTTTCTGCTTCTACCTCCATTGTGGCGCTAACAATTGCACTCAAAGACGAGAGACAAGTTCAACCGAGGCTTTATTGCTGTGTGATGCTATTCCTCCGGCTGCAACTGAAGACTAGGGTCTGAGTGACTCACACGCATATTTATACACAAGCTCCCTGTGGGCGGAGCTAGCCGGCAGGGGCTTACCGGAGGAACCTGTATTACAGGTGCAGCCATACATCCCCCCTACTGCAAGTATGCATATCGACAGTGGTTATCACCACAGACCTTTCTGCTTCCACCTCCACAGGGGATACAGGATAGGGTAGTTTCAAAAATGGGAGTAGGGGAAGGGAAGGGAAGGTCTCGGAAACTTATATAGAGCTCATGGAATGGGCTCCAGATAGGGGAGGTAAAGCGCAAGTGTGAAGATGAGCTGGGTAAGGAGCTAGAGGCGGGTCTGTGAGACGATGCTTTGAGCAAAGTCAACACGTCCTCATGTGCCAGGCTCAGCCTGATACAATTCAAGGTGGTTCACCGGGCACACATGACGGCGGCCCAGATGAGCAGGTTTCTTGGGGTGGAGGTAGTTGTGTGAGGTGTGCGAGAGGGCCCGCAAATGATATCCGGATGTTTTGGGCATGGCCGAAGCATAGGGGATTCTGGCAGGGATTTGTCGATGTCATGGCCACGGTGCTAAAAACGAGGTTGGCACCGAGTTCAGAGGTAGCGATCTTTGGAGTTTCGGAAGACCCGGGAGTTCAGGGGGCGAAAGAGGCTGACGTTTTGGCCTTTGCCTACTTGGTAGCCCGGAGATGGATCCTATTATCCTGGATGCACTCAGAGCCCCCTGAAATGGGGAGTATGGGCTAGCAACATGGCTGGCTTTCTCAGGCTTGAGAAAATTAAGTTCGCCTTGAGAGGATCAATGTTAGGGTTTTGTTCGGAGGTGCCGGCCGTTTATCGACTTAGTTGAGGAAAACTAAACTGTTAGCAGATGTAATGGGGGGGGGGGGGGGGGGGAGAGAGGGGGGGGGGGGTTAGGGAACGTAGGGGGGAAGGAGGAGTTAGTTCAGTTTAGTTCAGGCGGCATCAGCGAGAGGAGATGGAAGGATTGGGGAATTGTGTGTGTAAGCCATGTTGGCTGGATATGGTTGTTGGTTGGGGGGCGGGTGTTATGCGCTGAATTATGTTTATATTTGTATTTGTATTTTCTGTTATTATAAAATCATAAATGCCTTAATATGTTTTATTAAAAAAAAGTAATTTAGAAAACACCACAGCTTTTTTTGTGTACCAAGCTCACACAAAGTATTCATGGTCAGGTAATATGATTTATTGTTGTTGAGGAATAATTCTTGGACAGGATACCAGGGAAAATTCCACTACTCTATTCAATGTAATACTGGGATCTTTTACGTCCATTTGAGAGGGAATCTCGATCATCCAAACGACTGCAGTTATGACAATGTGGCACACTCTCAAAATTGCACTGAAGTGTTAGCCTAAGCTATTGCTCATATTTCCAGATTGGAACTTGTTTCTTTGAAGACTCTGACTACATAGAAACATACATAGAAAATAGAAGCAGGAGGAGGCCTTCCTGCCCTTTGAGCCTGCTCTGCCATTCATTATGATCGTGGCTGATCATCAAGTTCAATACCCTGATCCTATCTTCTCCCATATCCCTTTAGACCCAAGACTAATTCCTTCTAAGAGGCAAGATTGGTATTACCGACATAAGAATTTAATTCTTTTCATATCGCTTTTCATTAAAATGAACTCTCACACCCACAACAAGTTTTACTGGTCTGAAAAATTAGGTGGACTAAATAAACGTCATCTCAGCGGACATCAAAATACCTCCTTTGTTGAACTCGGCAGGAGACAGAATACCATAGTGCAGGAAAGGCTATCTTCATTTGCCATTTTGCTTTGGGGCACGACGGTGGCACAGTGGTCAGCATCGCTGCCTCACAGCACCAGATATCCAGGTTCAATTCCAGTCTTGGGTAACTGTCTGTGTGGAGCTTGCATGTTCTCCCTGTGTCTACGAGCCAAAATGACCTCCTTCTGCACTGTAGGGCTTTTATGGAAATCAGATCTTCCAACGAAGATTGGTGTACTTGTGGCCTTGAGTTAAACTGACATGGAACTGTAATTGAGATAGACACTGACATTTTGGCCACCCATCTGGGAATCTAGTCATCTAGTATTGAACAACCGAATGGTCAGACTCAGATAATGCCAGCAAATGTACCTTTATTTTAATAAAAACAAGCATTCCAATATGGGTTGGCTAGGTCTAATAAAGAACTGATCAATTCAAAGAAATGTGGATCTATTCAGCTGCTTGTTTTAGTATTGTACTCGCCCCTAACCATATGCTCATTGAGGTGGATTTTGTTGGGAAGCAATATTTTGCCTGTTGTCATAAGGCTCTGCCCATTATTTCTGAAAATATGGGTCGGGATTCTCCGTTGGCCGACGTCAAAATTGGGAAAGGCGATTGGGCGAAGAATCGTTTTTGACACCGAAATCATGGCAAACGCCGGGTTCATGCCAAAGCACATGTCTCCAGTGCCTTGACAGTGGCGTCGATGTATTTCACTTGGCAAGTATAGTAAACGCCATTGGCATATCATTAGTGGGCCTGACCCGGTTTTCTCCGGAGCCTCCGTGATCCTCCGTCTCCACTTGGTGGGGGGATTCCCTATGGTGAGGTTCACTTGTGCTTTTAAAAATCAGGCTTTTAAAAATCAGGATCCAGGCACCATGGCTGATGAGGGAGAGAGAGGAAATGGGGCACGCAGAGATGCCAGACCTGAGACTGGCCAGACTGGCTGCGGGGAGGTAACAGAGGGGACAGGCCCTCGGGACCCCCCACGAGACCTGGGTGTCCAGGCATGGACCGCCATTGCTGCGGAGTGCAAGTCAGCCATCTTGCTGAACATCACACTGACTGCCCTCCATGGCCCGTGGTTCTGCAGAGTGACACCAGCCATATGGGTGTCCGCCCCCCACCTTCTGCCCCACCATGCCACCCCTCCCACAACTGGCTGCCATCTGCTGTTGGAGCAGCACGGGGGTGCCAGATGGGGGGCCGCAGAGTGTACTGCTGGCAAGGGCAGTGCCAGCCAGCCAACGATAACTCTAGCAGCAGGGATGGGTGCTGGTGCCAGGCACCAGCAGGGCAAGGTGTGCGGAGATGGGGAGGGGGGGGGGGGGAAGGGGTGGTGGAGGACATGCAGTGGCAGGGCTGCAGTGTCAACCAAGGCTACCATGTAGCCCGGTGGACGGGTTGGGCACAGCGGTAAGCACCATGCTAACATGTCGGTCTTTTACCCCCTGCAGATAATGGATATTATAATGCAACCAGCAATGGTGGCCATCCTCCTAGTCGCCACAGCCCTGGGAGATGCCCTGCAGCTGTACGAGCTGGAGCTGCTTGAGGAGAAGGACATTTCAGCAGCGGAGCACGCCTCAGAGGAACAGGAGGCAGCCGATGAGGATGGAGAGCCGACCGCACAACAGGCCGAGGAGGAGGTGGAAAGGAGATGACACATCAGACCTTGTTTGTGCCGGCAGCGCCTGTCATTCGAGAGCCTGCCGGAGTGGGACTGTCGCCGAAGACCCTGGATGAACAGAGGGCCAGCGAGACATATCTGCCAATTGGTGCACCTGGCATCATGGGGTAATAGGCGAGGACACCCACTCCCAGTGTGTTTCAAGGTGCCGGTCGTCCTGGACATCTACTCAATAGAGTCCTTCCAGGTGCCGAGTGGGGACCATCCGGGACCTCATGGTTCACAGGTGCATCCTCACCATCATGGAGACAGTATATACCCGGTTGTACAATGCACTTATTTCAATGTGGACCAGGCCACCAGGGTGCATGAGCAGCGGGGTTCACTGCCATTGCCGATATGCCCCGGGTCCAGAGTTCCAGAGAGTTTCCAGCTGGTTCTGCCGGCGAGTTCCCCACTGCTATTCCATCTCCGATTTTTGGGGCGTGGGAGAGCTTCTCACTGGCTTAGCCCACACTGAGGGCCCAAATTTCCCGAAAGGGAACAATGTCCCGGACCTAGCGCATTTAGCCGAGTGTTTTCCAACACTTGCAATGCCAAGAAACACATGGGGCAGGATTCTTAGATCCTGCGGCTATGTCCGCCCAGCCTCGCCACCCCCGGACCTCCCCCCCCCACCTGAGTGCCGTCCAGTTGTAGCCTCACTGGGGAGGCTGGTGTATCCCACAATGCCAGTGGATACTGGGTAAGTTCGACGAAACTGGTTTAAAACAGGTTCGGCATGCGCCATTTGGTCCAGCCCCTCGTGAGCAGAATTCTGCCTCCGATGCCTCGCAGGACTTGGATGAATCCCGTGAGGCCTGAAAACATCCGGGAAGCCTGTGAGAGGACTTTCCCGATATTCACTGCCCACACCGCACTCAAGGGAGAGCGCAACGTGGATCGTGCCCTTTGCCATTTTCTGGGAAAATTCCAACCTCCATTTATCTTTTGAAAGTGCTTTCGCATTTCCCCAATTTTCTCAGAGGAAATTCGAGAAAATATTTTGTGGTTGAAGGATTGTTACAAATCATCAAGCTGTCTGATTCCACAGCGATTAAATACAGATAACAAGGGCAGCACGGTGGCGTAGTGGGTTAGCCCTGCTGCCTCACGGCACCGAGGTCCCAGGTTCAATCCCGGCTCTGGGTCACTGTCCGTATGGAGTTTGTATATTTTCCCCGTGTTTGCGTGGGTTTCAACCCCACACCCCAAAGATGTGCAGGCTAGTTGGACTGGCCATGCTAAATTGCCCCTTAATTGGAAAAAATACAGATAACAGTTATAATTGGGCTCACTCCATTCAAAAAGATGACTTATCTTGTATCATAATGCAAAATAATGAATGCCATGTTTCTTGTTTGTCTTGAACTAAATCACTTTGAACTGATCTGTTGCATTCTAATTTTAGAAGAACTATGAATGCCAACATTCTCAGCTTTCTGCTTCAAAATTAAAACAACTATGTGTGTCTTTTCTGTCTTTGGGTGTGATCTTCCGGCCTTGTTACACTCCCGCTCAAGCGTAACGAGGCCGGTGAATAGTAGGAGAGGCCAAAAACGGAAACCACACCAGGCGCTAAACAGTTTGCGATACAAGTAGCCTGCACCTGTAGGCGAATTCAGAATCTCGCTGTAGCATGGCGCGAAACCATTTATCATCACTTAAGCCCGATTTCCATTCAATTAACGAGAGCCACCTGTCATCCAATGGCCACCTGTCATTTACCAGCCTCCCCAGCAAGTGGTCACGCTGACACCGATTAGTACTCTGTATTAAAAACCTGAACCTTACGGAAGGGCTTCTGTGGGGAGCCGAGGAGGGGAGAAGCCATCTTTGCTCACAGGCAAAGAGACTGGGGACGTTCGCCTTGCCACCCCGGTGCTTGGCAGGGGGTGGGGGACGCTCCACAGGGTGGGCTTCCATGGGATGTTCGGGTTGAGGTGCTGAGGGGGGGGGGGTGCAATCGCTCACGGCACCACCATGTGAATCCTTGGATCCCAACCCCATTCCAGGACAACTCCTGTCCCTACCCATCTGCCCCACCGATCAACCACATCCCCCACTGACTGCCGAGGCCTTTGGCCGCGCAGCTGAAGGCATTCGCTAATAGGGAATAGACAATCGTGGTTAAGTGGGCATTTGACACATGCTAAGTTGGTTCCAGTGGGTGGGCGGGCCATGTAGCATGTGGCAGTCATTGCCAAACGTTCCAATCAATCTTTGATGCCTGGACACTGTGTGGGAGTCAACACCTAGGGGATGGGACACAGCTCCCGGGAGTCAAGGGGAAGGGGGAGTTGCTAGGAGGGACAGGCTAAGTGTCCATGGGTTAGCTCGCATTGCGGAAGAAAGTGACAGAGGCATCATAACTGTTGTGCAAAAAGCTTTTTATTGTACTGTACAATACCCCATTTCTGAGAATGCCGCCCCCCCAAACCCCCTGGCCCCCAACTCACCCCCTCCCTACCCCCTACCTAACCCCTCCCTCCTACTCCAGTGCCCTCAGTGATGCTCAACATCTCTGGCCCTTCTAGCTTTACCACTAAGTCTTGGTGTTTCCTCAGGATGCACATCTGAGGTGGGGGCAGCCAGCTGCTTACCTTGTCCCGTTGCCTTTGATGCCTCGGAGGGTGTCCTCTGGCCGCTCTGGGGTTGGAGGGCCCCGGCACACTTGTTGACAGCACATGCACAGCCGTGCTATCCTGTCCCATGTGCTAACCCCAAGATGCGGCCTCATCAGAGGGGTGGAACTCGGGAGTGCTGGTGGCCACCTTCACCACCCCATTGGATGGGTCCAGGTTGGCACTCAGCAACCCCTCCTCCAGGTCAGTGTTCATAGGGCCCAGGGGTTATCCTTGGGACGGAGGGGCAGCTAGTTTGGGCCCTGGCTGCCCTGCATCATTTGTCTCTATCAGCCCTGGCGGTTCCCCATGGTCCGCACGATCGTGTCGAGGCCCTCGACAATGCTCCTCAGTGACTAGGACACATTCCCCCAGTGACCTGCCATTCTCCGCAGTGCCTCAACCATGCCCATCTGAGAGCGGGACATGTCCCGCAAAACCCATCAAAGTTGGCCTGGTACTGGGTCACATCCCCAGTGAGGTAGAGATACTGCCAAGACCCTCAGCCATGGCCGTTACCGACTGTGCGATGCCTTGGACACCTTCACTCATGATACCGACATCGTGCAACAGACTGACCACTGCAGCCGCCACCCCAGCAGTGTTGGCCTTGGTGCCACTCATTGCCAGCACCATCTCTTGCGCCCGTAGACTCTGGGACTCCTCCAATCGGCTATGGATCTGCTGGAGTGACAATGACATCTCCCTCTGAATGTCCCAGTCACTCCTTATCATCTCCATCAGCTCTGGGTAACCGTTCCAGAGACTCAGCATCAGGCTGGGATCCAGCTGGGTCCAGGGATCCAGCAGATCGTGCCTGGGGGTGCTCCTGCCTCCACCTGATGTACATCAGCAGCTGTGTGGTACTCACCAGATTGTGCCCCAGAAGGCTGACCACTAACATTTCCCACCGAGGTGTGTGTTTCTGCGCTGGTGGAGGGTGGGGATGACAGTTGTGCCGCAACTCGAACAGTTGCATCCTCGGAGCTCTCCTCCGAGGTGTTCTCCGTAATCCGGAGAGGGGTCACCCGGGATGGGCCGGTGCTGCCGGCTGCTGGACCTGTGGGAGAATGTGATGTGATCAGTGTGAGTAATGGGTCAGTCAGTAAAGCAATAACAACTCATGTTTGACATGTCCTCCAGGTGGAGCCTGGTGGTCCCTCACCTCTGCGGTGTCCGCCAGCCTCCGCGTTGGTGACCGCCCTTTCCTCGGCCTCGCCAGGCACCTCCACGGCCCGCTCCTCGAAGGAAGTGAGGATTCTCAAGTCCGGTACCCCATCGCCAGTCTTGGCCCTCTCCCCCCGATACAGGAGAGCTTTTCCTGAGGGGATACAGAGAGGGCATTGTTAGCCACACGCGTAATTCACAGTTGTGGGAGGGGAGGTGTGAAGGGAGGGTTGGGGTGGAGGGAGATTTGGCGGGGTAGGTGGAGGGAGTGTTAAAGGGGGAGGGGGATGAAGGTACAGTTGGGGATCGCCGGGGGGGTAATCCTCCCTTGGGGTGTTGGGGAGTGTGACGTTGGTGTCTACTCACTATGGCTGCCCGGTATAGCTCATTGACCTTCTTCCGACACTGGAGGCCAGTCCTCCTGTTCACACTGCCCAAGCTGACTGCTGCCGCCACATTGTCCCAGGCAGCACTGGCTGTCTTTGGCTCACTCTCCAGGACCCTCGGAAGAACAGGACATCCCTCCTTGCCTCCACTGCACCAAGGGGCCTTCCGAGGTCAGCATCCCCGAATCTTTGGGCTGGTCTCCTCTGTGCCATTGTTCCGAGCTGGCTGGGTTGGCTGAGCAAATGCAGCCAAAATGCTGCTCGGCAATTTTAGTTGGGGGGCTGCGAGCACGGTCCGAGCAAATCAGCTGTCAAGCCAGCATTTAGGGTGCAAAGTCTGTGAGGCCTCGGTAAGTGGACCAATTAATGTTGAATAGCATTGCCAGCCTCGCTGGGGCAAGGGTCGGGAAACTCGCGGCAATTCCCGCTCACTACAGCACTTGGAAGTTTTTCTGGAGAATTGTGTCCTTTATCTTTTGCTCCCCCATTGTTCACACTGTTGGAGAAACGCCCTAGGAATTGCCTTAAACAAGGTCTCAAAATTAAGTCAGCAGTCAGACCAACTGTTAGGACAGGAACAGATTAATGCCAAATAAATTATGCACACATATACCAACAACACATTAATTAATAGTGTTAGAAAATAGGACGTTCACCGACAGATCCAGAAACAGCTCATTAAGGGTAATATAAAAATATCTTGCTATGTCAGGGCATTTTATTGACAAAGGCAGGAGAAACTGGTCAGTTAATGAGCTGCCTGGCATGTCTAGATGTCAGTACTTTTATTGGTTTGGAGGTCATAATGGGTCAGGCCTAGTTAAGTGATTGACACCTGAAGGGCTGAAGTCTTCAAACACACATGTTCCTCAGACTGGCTTATTTGGAAATTTGGAAATTAAGGATATATAACAATAGTATTTATGATCGAACATTCTTTGCTGATCGGAGACTGTTATAACCCTGTTGCCAAATTAACTAGATATGGCAGTTATTAATGATAATATTGCTTTTCAGAGTCGCCAGGTATCAAAAGATACCACCACAAAGCTTTACCGGATATCGATCAAAGACCAAACAACCAGTTAGTCAGTTCAAGTTCAAAGATTATATTATTTACGCACAAGGATTACTTCGACACACAACATAAAACACTACAAGTTAAACGACACCTAACAACTACAATAACCTATACTTAACTTCAGGGCAACCGGCTCTTTGCAGATGAACAAGGACTTTGCTTGGATCTTGCGTGGCTGGGGAGGCGAAGTGGCTTCATTTCTGCTGGGCTCATCCGTCTGGTAGTGATTGTTGGTCTTGAACTTGTCTTCTGGTCGTAATACTACACTTAGTTTTAGGCGTAGGCCGGATCCAAGAGAGACCGAGCACATGGCTGTGTCTCTTTTTATCCCTCTTGCGCAATTTGGGGCGGTCCTTAGCTTTGGACCCAATAATTTGACAGGCTTCGATCACTGTCTTTGATTTTGGCCAATAAACGGGCGGGTCCCTTGATGGCTGGGCGTGTCCTGAGCGGTCATTGACCTTGGCTGTTTGGGCTTTCTTCACAAAGGGAGTGGCGCTGGTTAGTCTGCATCTGTATCGGTTACCTGAGTACAGTTCTTTTATTCTGGGCAAATGGGCCATTGGAATGCAAACGAGCGGGGGTTTCGATCACGTCCAGCTATCTGGGTTACAAATACACACACAAGTTCCGAGTGTGTCTGTGTCCTGGTTTGGCCATAATTCCCATGGTTCTTTGCAGATGGCCATCTGAGATGGCTACAACCCCCCACGAGAACCATGGGGAAAGAACTATTGATCTCCTGGTGGAACTCATAGAGTACAAGCTCAACAAGTAGGGGGCAGGCCAACCAACTGGGACTTATTAATGCAGGGGTTGAAAGCAGGCCCAACTCAGTGCCTGATGAGACTCATCCTCCTAGCAAGGTCCACACTGGGAGTGAGATGCTGTGCTAAGCATGTAATTGTAAATAAATTCATCTTCATTAATTTCAGCTTCCTCATGAGTTATTAGGGAGAGCATTACCATGGATTTGTAAAGGTAACACATGCCTGACAAACCTGATTGAATTGTTTGAAAAATAGTGGACAGCGGTCCTTGGCTGTCATTCCTGTGGAGTTCCAGAGGGCATTTGATAATGTCCCTCTTAGATGATATGGGGAAAAGGCAGGTAAAGAGTTAGGCCGCAAATGGTATTGAATGGGCTTGAGGAGCCAAATGGCCTAATCCATGTTTCTAACTATTTTTAGTATTTCCTGTAGTAATCTTTGCAATGAAAGGTCCTTGTACAAGTTGAAGGGTGCCTCTGCAAAAGCAGAAAGTGCTTCTCAGACACAGCAAATGTTAGGCAGCCAGAATTAATTGTGTTGCTCTAGATATGCAGGTTTCCCTGAGATCATGGTACGGGGAAACAAGTGGGGGGAGATTTAAGTTACCTCGTCCAGAAAGAGTTATCTGCTTGGAAGGTACATCCACCATGAGAAGAAAACCCAAGAAACACGGACCCTTTCCTGTCAGAGGTTCATCATGTTGATGTCTCAGAAGAGCAGCAGCAGCTTCAGCTTCCCAGGAGAAAGGTAAGATAAGCCAGTTCATCCAGCTCATGAGGATTAGATTGCTTTAGGTGTGGAAACATTACTAACAACAAGCATTCAGACTTTAATCTATTCAATAGATTTGCTGTCTAATGCTGTTAACCTGTCAGCCATCTAAGGAGTTCAATCCTAAACCAATTTCACCAATTTATATCAATGTCAGACACTGTTCTCTTATGATCAAAAAGCAATTAAGGCTGTATTACTGCGCTTTGTAACCTTTATTATTTATTTCAACGATTAACTTTATTATTTGTTCACACAATATTTAAGTTTAATTGCTGCCACCTATGACTAAAGTTAATAAACAATTGCTAGGTCATGGCTGTTCTGACTTTTTGATTGATGAGGAAGGGTTAATTCATTCCCTTAGCAGCTTCGTACTTCTTGATAGAGTATCAATAACAGAAATGCTAACAGAATCTAAACTGATTTAAAACAAAATGGGTGAACCAAATTTGGGTATCCAAGGCATAAATTTGGTGCTGAATAATATGCAGTTGTTTGACAAAGAGTTAAAGTGAGGTGTTTAAGAACTTGTCCAGTGGTCTTGGTGAATATTCTTATCAAGGTATCACCCCAGAGTTCTGAAAATGCCCAAAATGGAGGATTTATGTCAGACAAGTCTTATCATTTGCAGGGGCACCAGGGACATCCCAACTCGATGGATGTCAAGTGGTTTATCAATTACTGAGATTAACTTATCAATTACTGACCTGAACTAATACATTTTTTATTGCTTTTAGTATTTAGGGACATCATTTGAAAGTCAAGCTCATATAGCTTTTTCACCACCATCTTTCTTCGCACTTGTAAAAAATAAACATAGAGAGAAGGTAGCAGGTTTAGTGTCCTGAAAAGTGGATAAGTCTGCAGGCCCGGAAGAGATGTATCCAAGGCTGTTGAGAGAGGCAAGGGAGGGGATATTCGGGGCACTGAGAGTAATTTTCAAATCCTCTCCAGTCACAGGTGCTAGAGGACTGCTAACATTGCCCTCTTAATTAAAAAAAGCGAAGGTAGGGATAGACCAGGCCAGTCAGACTAACCTTGGTGGTGGAGAAGTTACTGGAAAGAATTCTGGGGGACAGAATATATCTGTGCTTGGATAGGCATGGTTTGATCCGGATAGTCAGCATTGATTTGTTCAGCGAACGTCATGTTTGCCAAATTTAATTACATTTTTTGAGGATGTAACCAGGAGTGTTGATGGGCGTATTTGATGTGGTCTATGTGAACTTTAGCAAGGCTTTTGATGAGGTCCCTCATAGCAATCTGGGCAAGGAATTAAAGGCCTATGGGATGCAAGGCAAGTGGCATATTGGATCCAAAATTGGGTGGGAGGCAGGAAGAAGAGGGAGATGGTAGAGGTATGTTTCTGTGACCGGAAGTCTGTTTCCAGTGGAGTTCTATAAGGCTGGGTGAGAGGGCCCTTGCTATTTGTGGTATACATTAATGATTGGATGTAAATGTAGGAGGTATTGATCAAGAGGTTTGTGGATGACACAAATTGGTAGGGTAGTAAATAGTGAGGAGTATAGCTATAGACTGCAAGTGGATATCAATGGACTGGTCCAAGTGGGCAGAGCGGTGGCAAATGAAATTCAACTCAGAAAAGTGAGGTAATGCACATGGGGAGGATCAACAAGGCAAAGAGTTAACACCATGAATGGTAAGACCCTGGCAAGTACTGAAGATCAGAGTGCATATTTACAGATCCCTGAACGTGGCATGGCGAGTAGAAAAGGTGGTTAAGAAGGCATATGAGATACTTGCCTTTATCAGCTGAGGAATAGAATACAAGAGTTAGGAGGTCATGCTGGAGCTGTATAAAATGCTGGTTAGGCTGCAACTGGAGTAATACATGCAGTGATGGTCAACACACTATAGGAAGGCTATGATTGCACTGCAGAGGCTGCAGAGGAGATTTACCTGTATGCTGCCTGGCTGAAGGGTCTGAGCTATGAGGAGAGATTGGATAGGCTAGGGATGGATTTTTTGAGCAGTGAAGGTTGAAAGGGGACCTGATCGAGGTGTATAAGATTGTGAGGCGATAAATAGGGTGATAGAAAGGCACTTTTCCATTCCTAGCAGGGCCAATAACCATGGGGCATAGATGTAAGGTGAGAGGTAGAAGGCTGAGAGGTAGAAGGTTAAGAGGGAGTTGAGGAAGAACCTTTTCACCCAAGAGGGTGTTTGGGGTGTGGAATTGACTGCTGAAAGATTGGTTGAGTTAAAAATTCTTGCAACATTTAAGAAGTACTTAGATATCCACTTGTACTGTCATAGCATCCTGGGTATGGGCCAAGGACTGGAAAATGGAATTTGTGCAGTCAGATCTTTGTTGACTGGCATGGACATGATGGGCCAAATGGTTTCCTTTTGTGCTGCAAATTTCTATGAATCTAGGACCCTTTGCTTTAAAAGTAAATACTTTCAAAATCCTTTGAGTTGAAAAATGGTTAAATAATCCCTAAGTGTGACAGAGGACCCTCACAAATGTTGTTTACTTGATTCTATTGCACTGTATATTCATGAATCAGAAAAGAAACATTCATGTATGGAAGAGGAGAACTGATTTCTTGAGCATTAATGAGTTGTATAATGATATTGGATGCTTCACAGATTCATAATTTTCCAGTATTATACTGTCACAAAACCTTACCAAGGGTGATGACCAGCTTTTCAAATATAGCTTCATCGACTTGCAGTAGTGAAACAACACCAGCCAGAACATCGCACAGTTTTTAATATCATTGATGAA